>NW_026652291.1:50699547-51299547 GCF_009828535.3 Hylobates moloch
ATATATTATATATCATATATATTTTATATATGATATATCATATATTTTATAATATATATTTTATATACTATATTATATATATTTTATATATA
This sequence comes from Hylobates moloch, assembly GCF_009828535.3. Taxonomy (NCBI): domain Eukaryota; kingdom Metazoa; phylum Chordata; class Mammalia; order Primates; family Hylobatidae; genus Hylobates; species Hylobates moloch. The sequence continues at coordinate 50,699,640 of NW_026652291.1, forward strand.
ATATATATTTTATATATGATATAATATAATAATATATTATATGTTATTATATATTATATAATATAAATATAACATATTTATATTATATCATATATAATATATTATATATCTTATATTTTATATGATGTAGTATATATTATATATTAATGAAATTTCTCAAATATACAAGACTGTATGAAGAACAAGTTTAATCAAAATACATTGGGTTTTAACAAATCTTAGTATTTTGCTATAATTCCTTTTAAAAGATACAGATATAGTTTAAGCTTCCTAGTTATCACTTCCTGATCCAGTTATCATCTCACTACAGAGGTAACCACTATACTGAATTTGGTCCCTAACTTTCTTTTTTTTTTTTTTTTTTTCGAGAGAGTGTCTTGCTCTGTTGCCCAGACTGGAGTGCAGTGGCATGATCTTGGCTCACTGCAACCTCCGCCTCCTGAGTTCAAGCGATTCTCCTGTCTCAGCCACCTGAGTAGCTGGGATTGCTTTCATGTCTTTTTTTTTTTTTGAGACACAGCCTTACTCTGTCACCCAGGCTGGAGTGCTGTGGTGCAATGTCGGCTCACTGCAATCTCTGCCTCCCGGGTTCAAACGATTCTCCTGCCTCAGCCTCCCAAGTACCTGGGATTACAGGCATGTGCCACCACGCCTGGCTAATTTTTGTATTTTTAGTAGAGATGGGGTTTCACCATGTTAGCCAGGCTGGTCTTGTACTCCCGCCCTCATCGGCCTCCCAACGTGCTGGGATTACAGGCGTGAGCCACCGCGACTGGCCTCATGTCTATTTTTATACTTTCATTTTCTGTGTATGTTTACAAACAACATGTAACATTGTTTCTATTTAATTTAAATGGCTCGTACTCTACATATCCTTCTGCTACATGCTTTTTACACTGAATATCCTTTCAAGGATTTATAAATGAAGCCCAAATTTACTGACTTTCATTGCTGGGTCATATTTTATTGAGTTTACCCAAACTGTGTAATTGTTCTTCTGATTCACACTTCTCTATTTTTGCTATTACGGACAAGACTGCAGTGATTTTTTTTTTTTTTTTTTTTGAGACAGGGACTTGCTCTGTTGCCCAGGCTGGAGTGCAGTGGTGTGATCTGAGGTCACTGCAACCTTCGCCTCCCAGGTTCAAGTGATTCTCGTGCCTCAGCCTCCCAAGTAGCTGGGACTGCGGATGCATGCTACCACATCTGGCTAATTTTTGTATTTTTTAGAAGAGATGGGCTTTCACTATGTTGGCCAGGCTGGTTTCGAACTCCTGGCCTCAATTGATCCACCTGCCTTGGCCTCCCAAAGTGCTGGGATTACAGGCGTGAACCACTGTGCCCAGCTGAAAATTCTTATGTTCCCTTGGCTACATGAATTTCTTTGGAGTCCCTTCATTTAAAAATGTATTTTAAGGAAGTGAATTGGTCCAGCGTGGTGGCTCACACCTGTAATTCGAGCACTTTGGGAGGCTGAGGTAGGAGCAGCTTGAGCCCAGGAGTTCAAGATCAGCCTGGGCAACATAATGAGACTCTGTCTCTACAAAAAAATAAAAAATTAACTGGATATGGTGGCATACCTCTAGTCCCAGCTACTGGGGAGGCCAAGGTGGGAGGATTGCTTGAGTCTGGGAGATGGAGGCTACAATGAGTGGTGATTGCACTGCTGCACTCCAGCCTGTGTGACAGAATGAGACCTTGTCTCAAAAAGAAAAAGAGTGAATCATAAAGACAGACATATTAATTGGATAAACACGGAAGATCTATGTTTAACTCCAGCTTTGTGCATGGTGTTACAGGGAAGTGTGTAGAAGCTCCAAAGCCTTCAGATATAATGCTTAACTCAGAAACTTACAGCCCAGTGTGTCTGGGGGATGTGGGCACAAGTAACCATGGTACTACGAGGCATGATGAGATAAGCGCTGTATGCTGGTGGAGGTAGCTCTGATGTTAGATGGAACTATGAGGATCTGGACCATTCTCCACCAAATCAGGATAGGCTTATCTTTGTTAGCACCTTGAGTTGATTTAATTCCAGCCAAAAGCAAAAAGGTGTGATGCCCTAGGCACTTCTCTCTGTCACTTCTCTTAATTTGAAAACCAGTAGGCAGACTCCATAAGCTCTTTCCTATCCTTTGGGATGGATGCTCACTCAGATGTTCCAAGTCATCTTCCACTGTCTTTTAACGCTGTCCTTCCAGGAAGATGCGTCGGGTGTCCAGCTTCCTCAGAGAGCTGGAGTTGTTGGTGCTGATCAGCAGATACTCCAGACAGCACTAATTCCTATACTATGGGTTCAAAGGGAACTCCATTGGACAGAAATTTCCTTTTGAGGAAATCTTTCCCAGGAGTTTCTTCTTACCTTTTTCCCTCACTTTCTCCACAACAGAAACAGGTCTGTTTGTCCTTAAATATATATCTATATATTTGAGTAGGAGCGTTTTGAAGAGATGAAGTTTCTATGTAGCAGCACAAAACATGGAATAGTTCAAATCAGGGGCACTCTGGTTCTCAGACCAGGAGCATCGGGATCTTCTGGGAACTTAGAAATGCAAATTCTCAGGTCTACTCAGACCACCTGAAACAGAAGCCCTAGGGGTGGGGCCTAGAGATTTGTGTCTTAACAGGCCCACTGGGGGAGTCTGGGAACCCCTGTTTCAAAGGATGCTTAAATAAGCACTTGGGGGCCAGGCATGGTGGCTCATGCCTGTAATCCCAGCACTTTAGGAGGCCAAGACAGGCAGATCCTTTGAGCTCAGGAATTTGAGACCAGCCTGGGCAACATGACGAAACCCCATCTATACAAAAAATACAAAAATTAGCCAGGCGTGGTGGCTTCCGCCTGTAATCCCAGCTACTCAGGAGGCTGAGGTGGGAGGATCACCTGAGCTTAGGAGGTGGAGGTTGCAGTGAGCTGAGATTGTGCTGCTGCATTCCAGCCTGGGCAACAGAGGGAGACCCTGTCTCGGGGGAAAAAAAAAAAAAGCACTTGGGCTTATATTGTGGGCCTGTCTTACTATACTTTCAGAAAAGGGTCTGGCAGACTAAATACTTGAGGGATGTTACCCAGCAGTGTTATTTGTTGACACTGCTTAGTTATGAATGACATGAGAAAGGTATACCTGAAAACTGACATTGTGTGGTGTTGTTGTAGACAAACCTTTAACTTGTGGAGGCTGCTTTGGTTTTGTTTGTGGTCATGACCAACAGTAGGAAACAGAATGTCATAAATCCCTGTTTCCAGGGTTACCTTCTTGCTGCTGATAACAGGCAGGAAATTAAAACAATATGTGATAGTGTTCTGTTCTTATTATCTACAGATGGTAGCTTTTAGATATGTTGGAGCAAAACATAAGTAAATATAGCAGGGAAACTTTATTATTGAAGAAAAATGATTTGGCTAGGTCAAGGTTATAGTCTGGTTCATTTTAATAAAGGGTATAGGCAACATATTAGTGTTCCATTATCACATGAAGCATTTAGCTGTATGAGGATCACTAGTTTTTTTTCTCTTTGATTTAATTTTATTTGAGTATGTAAAACATTTACATGATTCCAAGGTCAAAACTATGTAACAAATTATATTCAAAGATGCTTCCCTTTCATCCATATCCCTTCTGTCTCTTCTCTTATTACTTTACAGGTAATCATTTTTACTAGCTTTTAAATTTATCCTTCCAGTGTTTCTTTTTGCAGATAAACATATACATTCATATGTATATGTCATATGTTCATAGCTCCTCCTTCCACTTTCATTACACAAAAGGCTACATACTGTACTACAATTTTAAAAATTATTATTACTATTATGATTTTTAGAGACAGGGGCTTGTTCTCTCACCCAGGCTGGAATGCAATGGTGTAATCATAGCTCACTGCAGCTTCAAACTCCTATCCTGGGTTCAAGGGATCCTCCTGCTTCAGCCGCCTGAATAGCTAGGACTATAGGCACATATCACCATGCAGTACTTTATCATTTTTTTTTAAATTATACTTTAAGTTTTAGGGTACATGTGCGCAATGTGCAAGTTTGTTACATATGTATACATGTGCCATGTTGGTGTGCTGCACCCATTTAACTCGTCATTTAACATTAGGTATATCTCCTAATGCTATCCCTCCCCTCTCTCCCCACCCCACAACAGGCCCCAGTGTGTGATGTTCCCCTTCCTGTGTCCATGTGTTCTCATTGTTCAATTCCCACCTATGAGTGAGAACATGCGGTGTTTGGTTTTTTGTCCTTGTGATAGTTTGCTGAGAATGATGGTTTCCAGCTTCATCCATGCTCTACAAAGGACATGAACTCATCATTTTTTATGGCTGCATAGTATTCCATGGTGTATATATGCCACATTTTCTTAATCCAGTCTATCATTGTTGGACATTTGGGTCGGTTCCAAGTCTTTGCAATTGTGAATAGTGCCGCGGTAAACATACGTATGCATGTGTCTTTATAGCAGCATGTTTTATAATCCTTTGGGTATATACCCAGTAAAGGGATGGCTGGGTCAAATGGTATTTCTAGTTCTAGATCCCTGAGGAATCATCACACTGACTTCCACAATGGTTGAACTAGTTTACAGTCCCACCAACAGTGTAAAAATGTTCCTTTTTCTCCACATCCTCTCCAGCACCTGTTGTTTCTTGACGTTTTAATGATCGCCATTCTAACTGGTGTGAGATGGTATCTCATTGTGGTTTTGATTTGCATTTCTCTGATGGCCAGTGATGATGAGCATTTTTTCATGTTTTTTGGCTGCATAAATGTCTTCTTTTGAGAAGTGTCTGTTCATATCCTTTGCCCACTTTTTGGTGGGATTGTTTGTTTTTTTCTTGTAAATTTGTTTGAGTTCATTGTAGATTCTGGATATTAGCCCTTTGTCAGATGGGCAGATCACAAAAATTTTCTCCCGTTCTGTAGGTTGCCCGTTCACTCTGATGGTAGTTTCCTTTGCTGTGCAGAAGCTCTTTAGTTTTAATTAGATCCTATTTGTCAATTTTGGCTTTTGTTGCCATTGCTTTTGGTGTTTGAGACATGAAGTCCTTGCCCATGCCTATGTCCTGAATGGTATTGCCTAGGTTTTCTTCTAGGATTTTTATGGTTTTAGATCTAACATTTAAGTCTTTAATCAATCTTGAATTAATTTTTGTATAAGGTGTAAGGAAGGGATCCAGTTTCAGCTTTCTATATATGGCTAGCCAGTTTTCCCAGCACCATTTGTTAAACAGGGAATCCTTTCCCCATTTCTTGTTTTTGTCAGGTTTGTCAAAGATCAGATAGTTGTAGATATGCAGAGTTATTTCTGAGGGCTCTGTTCTGTTCCACTGGTGTATATCTCTGTTTTGGTACCAGTACCATGCTGTTTTGGTTACTGTAGCCTTGTAGTATAGTTTGAAGTCAGGTAGTGTGATGCCACCAGCTTTGTTCTTTTGGCTTAGGATTGACTTGGCGATGCAGGCTCTTTTTTGGTTCCATATGAACTTTAAAGTAGTTTTTTCCAATTCTGTGAAGAAAGTCATTGGTAGCTTGATGGGGATGGCATTGAATCTATGGCCATTTTCACGATATTGATTCTTCCTACCCATGAGCATGGAATGTTCTTCTATTTGTTTGTATCCTCTTTTATTTCATTGAACAGTGGTTTGTGGTTCTCCTTGAGGTCCTTCACATCCCTTGTAAGTTGGATTCCTAGGTATTTTATTCTCTTTGCAGCAACTGTGAATGGGAGTTCACTCATGATTTGGCTCTCTGTTTGTCTGTTATTGGTGTATAGGAATGCTTGTGATTTTTGCACATTGATTTTGTATCCTGAGACTTTGCTGAAGTTGCCTATCAGCTTAAGGAGATTTTGAGCTGAGACAATGGGGTTTTCTAGATATACGATCATGTCATCTGCAAACAGGGACAATTTGACTTCCTCTTTTCCTAATTGAATACCCTTTATTTCTTTCTCCTGCCTGATTGCCCTGGCCAGAACTTCCAACACTATGTTGAATAGGAGTGGTGAGAGAGGGCATCCCTGTCTTGTGCCTGCTTTCAAAGGGAATGCTTCCAATCTTTGCCCATTCAGTATGATATTGGCTGTGGGTTTGTCATAGATAGCTCTTATTATTTTGAGATCTGTCCTATCAATACCTAATTTATTGAGAGTTTTTAGCATGAAGCGTTGTTGAATTTTTTCAAAGGCCTTTTCTGAATCTATTGCAATAATCATGTGGTTTTTGTCGTTGGTTCTGTTTATATGCTGGATTACGTTTATTGATTTGCGTATGTTGAACCAGCCTTGCATCCCAGTGATGAAGCCAACTTGATCATGATGGATAAGCTTTTTGATGTGCTGCTGGATTCGGTTTGCCAGTATTTTTTTGAGGATTTTTGCATGGATGTTCATCAGGGATATTGGTCTAAAATTCTCTTTTTTTGTTGTGTCTCTGCCAGGCTTTGGTATCAGGATGATGTGGCCTCATAAAATGAGTTAGGGAGGATTCCCTCTTTTTATATTGATTGGAATAGTTTCAGAAGGAATGGTACCAGCTCCTCCTTATACATCTGGTAGAATTTGGTTGTGAATCCATCTGGTCCTGGATTTTTTTGGTTGGTAAGCTATTAATTATTGCCTCAATTTCAGAGCCTGTTTTTGGTCTATTCAGAGATTCAGCTTCTTCCTGGTTTAGTCTTGGCAGGGTGTGTGTGTCAAGGAATTTATCCATTTCTTCTAGATTTTCTAGTTTATTTGCATAGAGGTGTTTATAGTATTCTCTGATGGTAGTTTGTATTTCTGTGTGATCAGTAGTGATATCCTCTATCCCTTTTATCATTTTTTATTGCGTCTATTTGATTCTTCTCTCTTTTCTTCTTTATTAGTCTTGCTAGCAGTCTGTCAGTTTTGTTGATCTTTTCAAAAAACCAGCTCCTGGATTCAAGTTGATTTTTTGAAGGGTTTTTTGTGTCTCTATCTCCTTCAGTTCTGCTCTGATCTTAGTTATTTCTTGCCTTCTGCTAGCTTTTGAATGTGTTTGCTCTTGCTTCTCTAGTTCTTTTAATTGTGATGTTAGGGTGTCAATTTTAGATCTTTCCTGCTTTCTCTTGTGGGCATTTAGTGCTATAAATTTCCGTCTACACACTGCTTTAAGTGTGTCCCAGAGATTCTGGTATGTTGTGTCTTTGTTCTTGTTGGTTTCAAAGAACATCTTTATTTCTGCCTTCATTTCGTTATGTACCCAGTAGTCATTCAGGAGCAGGTTGTTCGGTTTCCATGTAGTTGAGCTGTTTTGAGTGAGTTTCTTAATCCTGAGTTCTAGTTTGATTGCACTGTGGTCTGAGAGACAGTTTGTTATAATTTCTGTTCTTTTACATTTGCTGAGGAGTGCTTTACTTCCAACTATGTGGTCAGTTTTGGAATAGGTCTGGTGTGGTGCTGAAAAGAATGTATATTTTGTTGATTTGGGGTGGAGAGTTCCGTAGATGTCTATTAGGTCTGCTTGGTGCAGAGCTGAGTTCAATTCCTGGATATCCTTGTTAACTTTCTGTCTCATTGATCTGTCTAATGTTGACAGTAGGGTGTTAAAGTCTCCCATTATTATTGTGTGGGAGTCTAAGTCTCTTTGTAGGTCTCTAAGGACTTGCTTTATGAATCTGGGTGCTCCTGTATTGGGTGCATATATATTTAGGATAGTTAGCTCTTCTTGTTGAATTGGTCCCTTTACCATTATGCAATGGCCTTCTTTGTCTCTTTTGATCTTTGTTGGTTTAAAGTCTGTTTTATCAGAGACTAGGATTGCAACCCCTGCCTTTTTTTGTTTTCCATTTGCTTGGTAGATCTTCCTCCATCCCTTTATTTTGAGCCTATGTATGTCTCTGCACGTGAGATGGGTTTCCTGAATACAGCACACTGATGGGTCTTGACTCTTTATCCAGTTTGCCAGTCTGTGTCTTTTAATTGGAGCATTTAGCCCATTTACATTTAAGGTTAATATTGTTATGTGTGAATTTGATCCTGTCATTATGATGTTAGCTGGTTATTTTGTTCATTAGTTGATGCGGTTTCTTCCTAGCCTCGATAGTCTTTACAATTTGGCATGTTTTTGCAGTGGCTGGTACAGGTTGTTCCTTTCCATGTTTAGTGCTTCCTTCAAGAGCTCTTGTAGGGCAGGCATGGTGGTGACAAAATCTCTCAGCATTTGCTTGTCTGTAAAGGATTTTATTTCTCCTTCACTTATGAAGCTTAGTTTGGCTGGATATGAAATTCTGGGTTGAAAATTCTTTTCTTTAAGAATGTTGAATATTGGCCCCCAATATCTTCTGGCTTGTAGAGTTTCTGCCAAGAGATCCGCTGTTAGTCTGATGGGCTTCCCTTTGTGGGTAACATGACCTTGCTCTCTGGCTGCCCTTAACATTTTTTCCTTCATTTCAACTTTGGTGAATCTGACAATTATGTGTCTTCGAGTTGCTCTTCTCGAGGAGTATCTTTGTGGTGTTCTCTGTATTTCCTGAATTTGAATGTTGGCCTGCCTTTCTAGATTGGGGAAGTTCTCCTGGATAATATCCTGCAGAGTGTTTTCCAACTTGGTTCCATTCTCCTCGTCACTTTCAGGTACACCAAACAAATGTAGATTTGGTCTTTTCACATAGTCCCATATTTCTTGGAGGCTTTGTTCGTTTCTTTTTATTCTTTTTTCTCTAAACTTATCTTCTCACTTCATTTCATTCATTTGATCTTCCATCACTGATACCCTTTCTTCAGTTGATCGAATCGGCCACTGAGGCTTGTGCCTTCGTCACGTAGTTCTTGTGCAGTGGTTTTCAGCTCCATCAGGTCCTTTAAGGACTTCTCTGCATTGGTTATTCTAGTTAGCCATTCGTCTAATTTTTTTTCAAGGTTTTTAACTTCTTTGCCATGGGTTCGAACTTCCTCCTTTAGCTCGAAGTAGTTTGATCGTCTGTAGCCTTCTTCTCTCAATTCGTCAAAGTAATTCTCCGTCCAGCTTTGTTCTGTTGCTGGTGAGGAGCTGCGTTCCTTTGGACGAGGATAGGCACTCTGATTTTTAGAGTTTCCAGTTTTTCTGCTCTGTTTTTTCCCCATCTTTGTGGTTTTATCTACCTTTGGTCTTTGATGATGATGACGTACAGATGGGGTTTCGGTGTGGATGTCCTTTTTGTTTGTTAGTTTTCTTCTAACAGTCAGGACCCTCAGCTGCAGATCTGTTGGAGTTTGCTGGAGGTCCACTCCAGACCCTGTTTGCCTGGGTATCAGCAGTGGAGGCTGCAGAACAGCTGATATTGGTAAACAGCAAATGTTGCTGCCTGATCCTTCCTCTGGAAGTTTTGTCTCAGAGGAGTACCCAGCCGTGTGATGTGTCAGTCTGCCCCTACTTGGGGGTGCCTCCCAGTTAGGCTACTTGGGGATCAGGGACCCACTTGAGGAGGCAGTCTGTCCGTTCTCAGATCTCCAGCTGCGTGCTGGGAGAACCACTACTCTCTTCAAAGCTGTCAGACAGGGACATTTAAGTCTGCAGAGGTTTCTGCTGCCTTTTGTTTGGCTATGCCTTGCCCCCAGAGATGGAGTCTACAGAGGCAGGCAGAACTCCTTGAGCTGCGGTGGGCTCCACCCAGTTCAAGCTTCCCAGCCGCTTTGTTTGCCTACTCAAGCCTTGCCAATGGCGGACGCCCCTTCCCCAGCCTTGCTGCCGCCTTGCAGTTTGATCTCAGACTGCTGTGCTAGCAATGAGTGAGGCTCCGTGGGCATAGGACCCCCCGAGCCAGGCACAGGATATAATCTCCTGGTGTGCTGTTTGCTAAGACCATTGGAAAAGTGCAGTATTAGGGTGAGAGTGACCCAATTTTCCAGGTGCCGTCTGTCACCCCTTTCTTTGACTAGGAAAGGGAATTCCCTGACCCCTTGTGCTTCCCAGGTGAGGTGATGCCTCGCCCTGCTTTAGCTCATGCTGGGTGCACTGCACTCTCTGTCCCACACCCACTGTCCGACACTCCCCGGTGAGATGAACCTGGTACCTCAGTTAGAAATGCAGAAATCACCCATCTTATGCGTCACTCATACTGCGAGCTGTAGACTGGAGCTGTTCCTATTCGGCCATCTTGGTTCCACCCCCCACCCTTTTTTTTTTTTTTTTTTTTGGTAAAAACAGAGTCTGGCTAGGTTGGGCAGTCTGGTCTTGAACTCCTGGCCTCTAGCAATGTTCTCACCTTGGCCTCCCAAAGTGCTAGGATTACAGATGTGAGCCACTGCACCCAGCCTAAAAATTATGTTTGAAGTTAGCTTTATTAAGGTGTCACTTATCTTCTGTAAAATTTACCTACTTTACATGTACAATGTGAATTTTAACAAACATATGCAGTTATATAGCCACCCATACAGTATTTCCATCACCCAAAAAAGTTTCTTTCTTTCCTTTTGAAGTGAAATCCTCCCTCCCACCTCTCAGGCCCTGGTAAACCACCTGTCTGCCTTCTATCACTATAGTTTTGCCTTTTCTAGAACATAGGTAGTCTCCTCTGTGTATGGATGTCTTCTTTCACATTGTAGTGTACTTTGGAGACTCAAACCATGTTATTACATGTATCAGTAATTCATTCCATCTTCTTGCTGAGTGTACTCCACTGTTTATACATTCCAGTTGAGGGACATTGTCCTTTTGCTTTTTAGAAAACTTTTTATTGGGCCACGCGCGGTGGCTCACGCCTGTAATCCCAGCACTTTTGGAGGCTGAGGCAGGTGGATCACCTGAGATCGGGAGTTCCAGACCAGCCTGACCAACATGGAGAAAACCCGTCTCTACTAAAAATACAAAATTAGCTGGGAGTGGTGGCATGTGCCTGTAATCCCGCTACTCAGGAGACTGAGGCAGGAGAATTACTTGAACCCGGGAGGCAGAGGTTGCAGTGAGCTGAGATTGTGCCATTGCACTCTAGCCTGGGCAACAAGAGTGAAATTTCGTTTCAAAAAAAAGTTTTTATTTCGACACAATTTTAGACTGACTTACAGAATAATTACAAAGATAGTAGAGAGAGTTTTCATATACCCTTTCCCCAGTTTCTCCTAATGTTTAACATCTCACATGGCCGTGGTACAATTATCAACACTTAAGAAATTAATACTGGCTGGGCACGGTGGCTCACGCCTGTAATCTCAGCACTTTGGGAGGCCAAGGCTGGCAGATCACGAGGTCAGGAGTTCGAGACCAGCCTGGCCAACATAGTGAAACCCTGTCTCTACTAAAAAGACAAAAAAATTAGCTGAGTTTGGTGACACGTGCCTGTAGTCCCAGCTACTCGGGAGGCCGAGGCAGGAGAATCGCTTGAACCTGGGAGGCAAAGGTTGCAGTGAGCCGAGACCACACCATTGCACTCCAGCCTGGGTAACAGAGTGAGACTCCATCTCAGAAAAAAAAAAAAAAAGAAATTAATATTGGAGCCAGGCAGTGGTGCATGCCTGTAGTCCCAGCTACTTGGGAGACCAAGGTGGGAGGATGGCTTTAGCCATGCAGTTTGAGACTAGCTTGAGCAACATAGCAAGACCCCATCTCTAAAAAAATAATAATAATAAGGCTGGGTGTGGTGGCTCATGCCTGTAATCCCAGCACTTTGGGAGGCCGAGGCGGGTGGATCACGAGGTCAGGAGATCAAGACCATTATGGCTGGCGTGGTGAAACCCCATCTCTACTAAAAATACAAAAAATTAGCTGGGAGTGGTGGCGGGTGCCTGTAGTCCCAGCTACTCAGGAGGCTGAGGCAGGAGAATGATGTGAACCCGGGAGGCAGAGCTTGCAGTGAGCCAAGATCATGCCACTGCACTCCAGCCTGGGCAACAGAGCGAGACTCTGTCTCAAAAAAATAAAAAAAAAATAAAAATATACTTTATTTTAAAAAGTAATATTGGTACAGTACTATTATTTAAACTACAGACTTCATTCAGATTTTCATTGTCATTTCTCTAGTCTCCTACAATCTGACAATTCCTTAGTCTTTCTGTGTCTTTCATGACTTTGATGCCTTAATTTTTTTTTTTTAATTTTTAAACATTTAAAAAATAGAGACACGATCTTGCCCTGTCACCCTAGTTGGAGTGGAGTGGTGCAGTCGTAGCTCATTGCAGCATTGAACTCCTGGGCTTAAGTGATCCTCCTGCCTTAGCCTCCTGAATAGCTACAACTATAGGAGTGTGCTGCCGTGCCTAGCTAATTTTTTTCTTACTTTGTGTGGAGGTGGGATATTGCAGTGTTACCTAGGCTGGTCTCAGAATGCTGGGCTCAAGTGATTCTCCCACCTTGCCCTACCAAAGTGCTGGGATTACAGGTGTGAGCCACTGTGCCTGGCCTGATGCTTTCTAAGAGTGCTTGTTTAGATATTTTGTGTCCCTCGATTTGTCTGATGATTAGGCTGCAGTTATGGATTTTTGGGAAGAATACCGCAGAAGTGATGTGCCCTTCTCATGGTGTCCTATCAGGAGCTACCTGATGTCAGTATGTCCTGTTACTGGCAAAGTTAACCTCGATCACTTGGTTAAGGTAGCCTCTGCCAGGTTTCTCCACTAAGTTACTATTTTTCCTTTTCTGTACTCTGTTAAGGCAAATTATTGCTTTTTAAATTTTGATGTACCTCAATATGCATGGGAGATACATAGCTTTGCAACTCCCTCAATCTTAATTGTAATAATAATAGTAATAACAATAACTAGCACTTGCTCCACCTGCATAGTTCTAAACACATGTGCCCATTTAATCCTCATGACACTCTGTGAAGTAGGCACTTTATGCTCATTTTATAGCCGTGAAGATTGAGGTACAGAGTACCTTGCCCAAGGCCCAATAACTAGTAAGTGATGGAGCCAGATCTTTTTTTTTTTTTTTTTTTGAGATGGAGTCTTGCTCTCTCTTGCCTAGGCTAGAGTGCAGTGACATGATCTCGGCTCACTGCAGCCTCCACATCCCGGGTTCAAGCAATTCTCCTGTCTCAGCCCACCGAGTAGCTGGGACTACAGGCATGCACCACCACGCCCGGCTTATTTTTGTATTTTCAGTAGAGACAGGGTTTCACCATATTGGCCAGGCTGGTCTCAAACACCTGACCTCAGGTGATCCACCTTCCTCTGCCTCCCAGAGTGCTGGGATTACAGGCGTGAGCCACTGCACCCAGCCTGGAGCCAGATCTTCACTTCGCCTGAGTTGATGGGCCATATGGTTGTCGTCAGAGCTTAGGATGGGGACTCTCTCATTCTTTGCCAGAGAAAACAAATGCTTCCTATATTTAATGCTTCTCTCTTGTTTTTTCTTTAAGACACTTTTTTGGTTTGTTTTTCCTTCCAGGAATATATCTTGTGTGACTAAAGATTTTAGTAAGCTATATGTGGCAATCATACCATATTAAAATCTTGGGGAGAAATCCAAGAAACTTTTGGAAACATTAAGGATCTATTTTTGGTCTTCTTTTCAGAAATATGACTGAAGGTGGGGCAGAATATTCAGAATAGAAAAGTGCTGTGGTAGAAGAAACACTCAATGAGTGACACTGCGCCTTTTCCTCCTGGGATGTTATCGGCCACTTCTACCAGGGGGTCTGTGTTTGTATGTGTCTAACCCTGCCATGTTCACCTTTCTTGACCACACTAATGACTTTTCTATGACACAGTCAAATGTATCTCTGAATAGCCTGACTCGGGGTAATAACTGTGGTTTACATGATGACTTGGTCTCTGTGAGCCCCCTATTCTAGTAGCAGTGGAGCCACTGAAGGTCAGGCAGTGTGGGTGGACCTTTGTCCATCTTCCTGTGACTCACTCAGCCGCCTGCGTTTCTGAGGGGAAAGAGCTGTAGGTGCAAAGCTCTAATACATCCCTTCCCTTCTCTGTCTAATTCTATTATGTATATTGCATATCCCCCAAATCCTTGAAATTACTCAGCTAGGTGTCTTGTTTTATCTAGTCTGCCAAGCTGTCTAGGTATCAGTACAGTTTTTTTCTATGTATATATTTATTTTCCAAAAATGAAATCCTACTGTATTTCTTTGTAGCTTCTTTTCTCATTTGACAATATAGCTGAAGAAGTTTCCATGTCATATGGCATTTATCTACAATGTTGTTTGGGTACCTGCCTATTATCAATAGCTTGGCTATATTATGATTGGTGGGGATTGTGGCTTATTTCTCTCTATCCCTCTTCAGCATCCGGGACAGGATGTTCTTGCAGTCACCGGGTGTTAGGAAGCTCAGAGTGCTCTCAGGTATCATCTAATTAATCTTTTCTTTTGCACGTAGCATAGTTGAGGATAAGTCAGTGCAATTTTTAAAAATAAAGCTTTTTTTTTTTTTTTTTAACGTCTATTGTATGTCTGGCTGGAAGTGCCAGGGTCCACAGCTTAAACAAGACACTGCTTATCTTCCAAAGCCTACCCAGAGAGGCATATACACGCCAACTGTAGGATTTATTTCCTTAGGAAGGCAACTGTTTAGAATAAGTCTGATGCTAGCCTACAATATATAGAACACTTTACAAATGTAGAAAATTACTTGGGGAATCGATAATAGAGGTCAAGTTTACAGGTGTCTGGATCTGGCCTCAGATGTCAGAGGGCTAAGGATTAGTCTTTTTCTCAGCTATGGTTTTCTACATATTGATTATAGACAAAATATAAAGTAGAAGAAAATGTAAGGAAGAAAATGAAAGCGGCCCATTTCTACTGCCAGAAATAGCCACTGTTTTATTTTGGTATAATTTTTCCTTTCCTCCTTCCGTTCTCCTTCCTCTTCCATACTGCAAATATGTTCATAATCCTGCATTTTTCATGTAACACTGTATCAAGGATTTTTAAATGTCACAGAAAAAGACTTTGCTACTTTGATAAGGAAAAATATCTAGTTTTAATTTGTATTCCCTTAATATTTTAGGGAGGATTAACATTCATTTATGTTGACTGTCTATTCATGTTTATCTATATTTCTACCTTTCTATAAAATTGGAAATGTTACTAAAGCAAGCCTCTGATTTCAGATGTCCTAAACGATGCTATATTTGATGAAGATCATGATGAGATGGTGATCGTGAAGGACATAGACATGTTTTCCATGTGTGAGCATCACTTGGTTCCATTTGTTGGAAAGGTAAGGTTCTCTTTATTGTTTCCCAGCAATTTGAAACATAATGAAAGTTTTTCAATCAGAATAATTATATTTAAAATTTTTAGCTGCCAATTCCTGATATCCCAGGTATTTACAATTATACATATATGGTTATTCTTTATTAACCTGACTAATAACTTGAAACTTAAAAAACAAAACCAAAGTAGCAGAAGGCTCCCAGGAGAAGCCTTTCATGTTAAATACCAGGTTCATAGGTTAAAATAATGAGGTTTAAGTAGCATCTCTCTCTTTTTTTTTTTTTGTAGCTACTAAAAGCTCTGAAAACCTTTACCCTTTATTTATTTATTATTAGCACCCCAATCTAGAGATGCCCTTTATTTTAACTTGAATAATGTTTGATCCAAGATAGATATGTATGTATGGCATGTCATGAGCAACAATAATTGCAGAATTTCTTGTGACAGAGGTTATGGTATTTGTGGATTTGTTTCCATTCCTTTCTATATTAGGAAAAGTGAATCTAATGCATTAGATTCCTCAGCACCTCTGTGAATTTCTTTTGTCAGAAATGTTTAGTCCTAGTCTTATGAAACTTTAGATCTAATCTAGTTTACAGGAAATCCAGAGGCTCAATGGAACACATCCAGAAGGTGGGGCACTCTGCTGAACAGCTGGCCTATTCTCTTTTCAATAGAGAATATTATGGGTGGGAGCACTGTTTTAGAACAAAAGGGACTTAAGGGGTATAACCAAATGGAGTGTAAATACAAATGTGTGACTCTTCATTGGATTCCTGTTTAAACAAACCAAAAGTAAAACATTTTAGACAATTGGAGGAATTTAAATCTGAGTTAGTTATTAGATGTTGTCTAGGAATGACTACTTAACATACCTTTGAGAACATGTGGTATAGAACAGAGTTGTCCCATTCCCCTACCTCCATCATAATTTTATTTAATTTCGATTCTTTATTAATAATCTTTAAACAGAAGACTTACAAGAAGTAGTGTTATGAATACCTATATACTCATCAACTAAGTTAAAGTGTTAACATTTGCTTCATTTTTTTCTTTGTTAAAGTATTGTATCTTTTCACTTTTTTATGGAAATAAAATATAGACAGAAAATGCACAAAACTTAAGGGTGTTCCTTACCACTTCAGAGATCAAGAACTAGAATAGGCCGGCACGGTGGTTCATGCCTGTAATCCCAGTACTTTGGAAGGCTGAGGTAGGTGGATTGCTTGAACCCAGGAGTTCAAGACCAGCCTGGGCAACATGGTGAGACCCCATCTCTACCAAAATAAAAATAAAAATTACCTGGGCATGGTGGTGCATGCCTGTACTGCCAGCTACTCGGGAGGCTGAGGTGGGAGGATGGCTTCAGTCCAAGAGGCAAGGGTTGCAGTGAGCCGAGATTGCGCCACTATATCCTAGCCTGGGCAACAGAGCCAGACTGCCAGACCCTGTAAAACAAACAAACAAACAAACAAACAACAACAAAAACCCCACAACTAGAATATGTGTAGCATCCTGGAAGCTCACCTCATTTTTCTTCTCTTCTTAATCTCTAATCCATCCTTTGTACCAGTTTATCAATTTATAACCCTATGGATTTGTTTTCTTGTTTTTCAGCTATATATAAGTGGAAAGATTCTACGATATGTACTCTTTGTGTCTGGCCTCTCTTGTTCTACATTGTCAGATTCATCGATGTCATTGTCTGTCATTGTAGTTTATTTTCATTGTTATATCTTATTCCATTGTACAAATATACCACAATTTATCTGTTCTGCTCTTGGTGGACATTTGTATTGTTGCCTCTTTTTTTTTTTTTTTTTTTGCTATTACAAACAATACTGCTATCAATACTTTTTTGGCGTACATGCGCATGCATTTTTTTTTTTTTTTTTTTTTGAGACGGAGTCTTGCTCTGTCACCCAGGCTGGATTGCAGTGGCATGATCTCGGCTCACTGCAAGCTCCACCTCCCGGGTTCATGCCATTCTCTCACCTCAGGCTCCTGAGTAGCTGAGACTACAGGCGCCTGCCACCACGCTGGCTAATTTTGTTTTTGTATTTTTAGTAGAGACGGGGTTTCACCATGTTAGCCAGGATGGTCTCGATCTCCTGACCTCGTGATCTGCCCGCCTTGGCCTCCCAAAGTGCTGGGATTACAGGTGTGAGCCACCGCGCCCGGCCCTAAAATATTTTCTTACTTATCCACAGTAGCACTATCACAAAATTAACAATAATTCTTAAATAGTATCTAATAACTAATTTATATTTAAATTTCTCCAATTGTCTCAAATGTTTACTCCAGGAATCCAATGGAGAGTCACACATTTGTATTTACATTGCGTTTGGTTATACCTGTTAAGTCCCTTTTGTTCTAAAATAGTGCTCCCACCCATAACATTCTCTATTGAAAAGAGAATAGGCCAGCTGTTCAGCAGAGTGTCCCACTTTCCGGATTTATTTCCTTCAGCCTCTGGATTTCCTATAAACTAGATTGGATCTAAAGTTTCATGAGACTAGGGCTAAACATTTCTGATAAAAGTAGTTCATAAGGGCTGGGCATGGTGGCTTACATCAGTAATCTCAGCACTTTGGGAGGCCAAGGCAGGTGGTGGATGTATCGCTTTGAGCTTAGGAGTTCGAGACCAGCCTAGGCAACATGGTGAAACCCTGTGTCTACCAAAAAAAAATCAACCGAAAAAAAAACGAAAACCAAACAAACAAACAAGCAAAAAGTAGCTAGCATGGTGGCATGCACCTGTGGTCTCAGCTACTCGGGAGGGTGAGGTTGGAGAATCACTTGAACCCCGGAGGTCGAGGCTGCAGTGAGCCGAGATCACACCACTGCACTCCAGCCTGGCAAGAGAGTGAATCCCTGTCAAAAAAAAAAAAAGTAGTGCTTCATGAGGGTGCTGAAGACTTCATATTATATCACATCAGGGCCGAGTGAGGTGGCTCATGCCTGTAATCCCAGCGACTTGGGAAGTCAAGGTGGGAGGATAGCTTCAGGTCAATAGTTCAAGACCAGCAAGTGAGACTGTCTCTACCACAAAATAAATTTTTTTTTTTTAATTAACTGGGCGTGGTGGGTGCATATCCGTAGTCCTAGCTACTTTTTGGGAGTCTGAGGCAGGAAGATTGCTTGAGCTCAGGAGTTTGAGGTTACAGTGAGCTATGATCATGCCACTGTACCCCAACCTGGGTGAAAGAACAAGACCTTGTCTCTAAAAAGAAAAGAAGATAAAACAATCAGAAAACCCAGATACATCACATCAGGAGCCATATCCTATCTGGTAATCCTGCAATTAATGATGAAGGAATCTTTGAAAGGGAATCTGTTGGTGAGCAAATTAGACACAGAAAGCCTATGACTTGTTCAAGAGGATAGAGTGAGTTAGTGGCTTGGCTGCAGCCAGATCCAAGGCACTGATTCTGTACTCAGCCTGTCACCATTTTATCCTGTTACTTTCTGCTATTACGTCCTCAGTGTTTGTGTTTTTGCTACCTTTATTTAAAAAATATATTATTTAGTGATTTTTTTTTTTTTTTGAGACAGTTTTGCTCTTGTTGCCTAGCCTGGAGTGCAGTGGTATGATCTTGGCTCACTGCAACCTCCGCCTCCCAGGTTCAAGCAATTCTTCTGCTTCAGCCTCTCGAATAGCTGAGATTACAGGTACCCGCCACCACGCCTGGCTAATTTTTGTATTTTTAGTAGAGATGGGGTCTCACCATGTTGCCCAGGCTGGTCTTGAACTCCTGACCTCAGGCAATCCACCCAAAGTGTTGGGATTACAGGCGTGAGCCACCACTCCTGGCCTATTTGGTGATTTTGTGAAATGGACATTTAAATTACCTAGGATCTTAAGACCAAAAATAGTATAAACAATAAACAAATTCTATGTCTGCATAGAAATGTAAAAATTTCAGACAGCATAGAAGACTTTGGTTCATGGGAAAGTTTTAACTCTCTAATTTTTCTTTGAAATACTCAATGTTCAGGTGCTATTTTACTTTTTCCTCCTGCCAACCAGGAAGGCAATGAGGTGGACTTCTCAAATTCCTAAAGCATAGTGCCAATGGATGGGGAAAAAAAATCACTAAGTACTAGTAGGTGAATTATGTAAATAGTAAGTGAACAATGAAAACAGTGTTGGCAAACCATGATGCTGTTGAGTCTCTAATTTTATATTCGGTTAATTAATTGCCTACAAGTGACCATTTACTCTATTAATCTTTTCAGAGAACTAATGTTTTTCGTACGTAGTATTTGGCCCAAAAAGAGTAACTTTTATATTTGATATTAATTGGTGCCATTTAAGATGACAGAAATGGCCTGGCTGTATATTCGGTCGTTTAAAACTTGGTTCTTAGGGTGCAGGTTCTTGCCAAGCCATGGTGGTAGCAGTGCCCTTTTTCTCCTGTTAGGAAGATGGGGCCGGGCATGGTGGCTCACGCCTGTAATCCCAACAATTTGGGAGGCCAAGGCGGGTAGATCACGAGGTCAGGAGATCGAAACCATCCTGGCTAACACGGTGAAACCCCATCTCTACTAAAAATACAAAAAATTAGCTGGGCGTGGTGGCGGGCACCTGTAGTCCTGGCTACTCAGGAGGCTGAGGCAGGAGAATGGCTTGAACCTGGGAGGCGGAGCTTGCAGTGAGCCAAGATTGGGCCACTGTACTCCAGCCTGGGTGACAGAGTGAGACTCCATCTCAAAAAAGAAAAAAAAAGGAAGATGGTGCGCTCTCTAGCAGCTTAGAAACCAGGAAGCCAAGCACAAAAGGGCGTGGAGACCTTCTGTGCTGCAGGGCTTTGTGGTGGGATCTTAAGGCTGCTGTGATGTGTGGAATGGCAATACTTATGCTTACAGTTTTTGCCATTTAAAGGAGGCTTTCCTGTATACATTTTAATGTTGCTATGAGATCATTTGCCTTTTCTTGAGAATGTTTCTCCTCCATAAAGAAGAAACTTTCAGATTTGTGTCAAGAGTTCAACTTCACAGGTAAGTCAGGGCCATGCAATTGACTCTTGAACAACATGAATTTGAACTGCATGGGTCCACTTAGACATGGCTTTTTTTCAAGCAAACACTGATCAAAAATTCTACGGTATTTGCAGGATACAAAACCTGTATAGATGGAGGGGCAACTTTTCATATATACGCAGGTTCTGCAGGGCCAACTGCAGGACTTGACTATGTAGGATTTGGGTATACACGGGGTCCTGGAAGCAATCTCCTGCATTTACCAACGGACAACTGTACAAGTTTGTTATTTGATTAATAGACTCATACGTACATATTTTGCTTTTACTGCATGTATGTAATTTTAAAAATACGTATATAAATGTTTCATTTTCTAAGCCTTAACAGTTCCAGATGTTTTCAAGGTAATACATTGTCATGATAAATTACATATAAGTATACTATAGTCTTTCTATATTTCCTTATTTTGTCACAAAGAAGGCACTGTATTTTCACTCAGCTCATGACTTCCATCTCTTCTCTGAAGGTCCATATTGGTTATCTTCCTAACAAGCAAGTCCTTGGCCTCAGCAAACTTGCGAGGTAAGTGTGACTGTGCAGTGAACAAGAATACAGGTTTATAGGACCTGCCCTCATCTGCTGAGAATCTATCTCATCAGGCTTTCTCTCTTTACCTGTATGGATCTAACTTGGAAGTCATATTGCAACTTAAAGTTTATAGTTGCAGAGGCGCAGACTTGGAGGGTCTGAAACACAGATGCCCCTTCCTTCTCGTCCCCTACTGCCTGCTTCCTCTTGCACTTCCCACCCTTTCTTCCACAGATACATACATCCTGGAAGTCTCAGCTCACCTCTTTCTCTGCAGAGCCTTCTCTGACTGGAGAGGTCCTGAGCTTACCTTCAGTCCAGCCCCATCCTTTAAGGGGGGTTTAGCTAACAGCGAGGGGTTGGGGAAGAAGCTGGGCAGGGCTGTAGCTGCAGTGTCCTGCTGTCAGACTTGTTGTCAGGTCTGTGGACTCTTCTATCCTTGTCAAGGGGAGTGTTCACCTTCTTTCCTTTCATACAACACTGCTTTCAGACTTGTAATGAAACTTCCCTGTGGGATCTCCAGCCTCAACCCTGCCTTGCTGTGCACTGGATGCTTCCAGGCATCTCTCAGGGGTCCTGCAGGCCAGTCCATTCACGTCTAGGTTCTTTGTTTCTGCAAACACAAGACTGCCTGCCTTGGCTTTGCACAGCTTTGTTCTGATACAGTGTTCACTCTCCTCGCTCTCATTTCTCTTTCCTGCTACAATCTTCTTTTCTGTTCTTTATCCTGTGGGTTCATGCCTTAAAAAATTCCCTTACTGCCTTTTTTATTTGGGTTTTAGGAGAGGTGATGTACATACACGTTCATCTGTGTTTAACTGAAAGTCAACATGGGGGTTTGTTTTCAGATATCTCTGGTAGGCCCCAGCCACCAATATTTTATTGCCCCTAAATATCCTTGTTATTTCTTCATATAAAGTTAGTGAATTTTGGGTGATGGAGGAAATACTGGGAGATTGTGTGTGTGTGTGTGTGTGTGTGTGTGTGTGTGTAGAGAGAGAGAGAGAGAAAGTTAAAAACAAGATGAAGGGGTGGGGTAAAGTGTTCCTACTCTTTTTTTTTCAAAAATAATCAAGGTAAGTTTGAATAACTTGAGGTTATAGTGGCCATATCATAATTGAAATAAATGAGTCTCGGCCAGGTGCCGTCTTTCACACCTGTAATCCCAGCACTTTGGGAGGCTGAGGCGGGCGGATCACTTGAGGTCGGGAGTTTGAGACCAGCCTCACCAACATAGTGAAACCCCATCTCTACTAAAAATACAAAAATTAGCTGGGTGTGGTGGTGCACACCTGTCATCCCAGCTAATCAGGAGGCTGAGGCAGGAGAATTGCTTGAACCCGGGAGGCGGAGGTTGCAGTGAGCCAAGATTGTGCCCCTGCACTCCAGCCTGAGTGATGGAGTGAGACGCTATCTCAAAAAAATAAAAATAAAAGAAGAAGAATAAATGAGTCTCTGTGACCAGCTGACTGTGCTGTGGCTCTGATGTGTTCCTGTTTCTTTATGCAGGCCCTGGGATTTAACACAGTTGTGAAATGGTGGTCCTGATATTTCTCAATTCTGTGTTGGAATCTGTAAAAACCACCCCAGCAATCTGACACCTGCCCTCTAAAGTTGTTCCTTTTACTTTGTTTTCACTTCCACTTTCTCATTCATTTCCTCTGGGGATCAATAAGAAAGTGAGTAGAAGAGACAAACTTAACTTCCCCAGTTTCTGACCTCATTCCTGCTCAGCTATTTTGCTATTAGATAGGGCTGCTTGGCACCATGAAAGGATATTATATCATAGCTGTAATTGCTTCACTGGAATAAGGCTCTTAGCACAAATCCAGAAACATTCTGGCTGCTTGCGTGTGATCCATCCCTGGTGGCAGTGCTGAAAAGTTGCTGAGAAAAAGTGTATTGGTAGTGATTGGGAGTAATTAATCTTACTATAATTTTTATTAACAACTCCCTTCCCAGTAACTTACTCGCAACTAATAATGCATTAAACCAATTTCATGTCAACTGTGAGTAAAAGTATCTTTACTAAAATTGGTTATTCTTACGGTTTTATAATATACAGTCTAAGTAAAATCAGCATGCTTACTGTGCAAACATAGCTGTAGGCCCAGTCCCCTGGGGCCCTCCCTGTCAGCAAGATTGCTAACCCTATACCTTGCCCATATAGAAATTCTGGCACTGCTGATGCCTATAACAGACTGTCCATATGTGAAAGGTGTAATGGATAGTTTCATAGTGTAAAAAAGCTTGGCAGATCACATTAGGCCTTGGTCTTAATGTAACAGCCTTCTCTGAAAAACCAACTGTTGATTATGATTAACACTTTATGGGAAATGGCCTCTTGAGTGATTCAGTGAGATCGTACAATAAATGGCAACCTGGTGATAGAAGGAAATAATCTTAGTTATTTCCTTTCCAAGTGAAAGGAAAAGATCTCAAATAATTAAGCTTTTATGAAACAATACAAAGGAGTTGATTATTAGCATGGGGATTTGTCCTTAGACTAATAGGATTAAAATTTAAGAATAAAATGGAACATTAAGCCAAAGAACCAAGTGTATGTTGCTTTCAGATATTTTGCAAAAAATTTGAATAAAGAGTCTATTAAATAGAAAAGAAGACTAAGATTTTATCCAACTACTTATTCCTTATAAGAAGTAAGAATATTTAGGGAATGAAGAGGAATAAAAGCTGAATGTCTTGGCAAAACTTCACCGCTCATTTTAATCTTGTATGTGAAGTTTGTTATATGCTTGCCTTTAAATGAATGACCTTTCAGTGCCAGTGAAGTCAAATATCAAGCAGTAAAGCCTTAAGTAACAAGAAAATGCCAGAAGTGAGTTGATCTGGCTCAACTCTAGTAGAATTCTAGAATAAACTTAGTTTGAATAGAACTTTCTTTTGTTGCTGAAAAGCTATTGAACATGTATTCATTTTCTTCCCTTAGAAATAACTGAGCGTCGGCTGGGTGAGGTGGCTCATGCCTGTAATCACAGCACTTTGGGAGGCTGAGGTGGGCAGATCACTTGAGGTCAGGAGTTCGAGACCAGCCTGGTCAACATGGTGAAACCCCGTCTCTGCTAAAAATACCAAAATTAGCAGGGCATGGTAGCATTCGCCTGTAATCCCAGCTACTTGGGAGGCTGAGATGGAAGAATCGCTTGAACCTGGGAGGCGGAGGTTGCAGTGAACCGAGATTTCACCACTGCCCTCCGGTCTCATGACAGAGCAAGACTCTGTGTCACCAAAAATTAAATAAATAAATAAATAAATAAATAAATAAATAAATAAATGTATGAAATCTTGAATTTAGAGTTGTAGTATCTCAGGTAGCCATGGCTGACTTGTTGGGTGGGCACTGTGCCAGCTACTGTGGAGGCTAAAGAAGCAGGACATAGCAGCCACCCTCAAGGAGAGTGCACAGGGCAAGACTGCAAGTGCCATGGAAATGCCTGCTGTAGCTCCAAGTTCAGAGGAGCCATGATGGCTGTGGCCTGGCAGGTGAATAGACCTGGAGATGGAGGGATGAGCAGAATTCTAAATGGGGGAGGTTTCTCTAGGTATAGTTAATGCATGAGCAAAGACCAGTCAGAGGGTAGGAGCAAGGCCTATTCCAGTGGATGGGAACCAGATTGACTGATGGAAGTAAGAGTTAGACAAGGGGGAAAGGTGAGGTGGGTATTAGATTACAGAGGGAGCAGTCTTTTTTTTTATTTTATTTTTTGACTATAAAAGCAACATACCATTTAAATACAAATGAGTGAATACAGTGAAAACTTTTCTTACCTATTTTCATTCTCCAGAGTTAGAACTAGAGATTTCTTTCACTATCCTTCTGGAAAATATTTATGCAAGCACAAACATAAGATCATATCTTATATTCTGTACTACAACTTGCTTTTTTAAATTTTATTTTATTTTATGTTTTTTTGAGATGGAGTCTTGCTCTGTCGGCCAGGCTGGAGTGCAGTGGTGCGATTTCGGCTCACTGCAACCTCTGCCTCCTGGGTTCAAGTGATTCTCCTGCCTCAGCCTCCCCAATAGCTAGGATTACTGATGTGCACCACCATGCCTGGCTAATTTTTGTATTTTCAGTAAAGACAGGGTTTCTCCATGTTGGCCAAACTGGCCTCGAACTCCTGGCCTTAAGTGATCAGCCTGCCTTGGCCTCCCAAAGTGCTGGGATTACAGGCATGAGTCACTGCACCCGGCCAGCTATTTTTTTTTTTTTTTGGAGACAGGGTCTTTCTCTGTCACCCAGGCTGGAGTGCAGTGGCACTATCTGGGCTCACTGCAGCCTCCACCTCCTGGGTTCAAGCGATTCCCCTGCCTCAGCCTCCTGAGTAGCTGGGGTTACAGGCATGTACCACCACGCATAGCTGATTTTTGTATTTTTAGTAGAGATGGGGTTTCAACATGTTGGCAAGACTGGTCTTGAACTCCTAACCTCAGGTGATTGGCTCGCCCCAGCCTCCCAAAGTGCTGGGATTACGGGAGTGAGCTACCGCACCCGGCCCTGGCCAGCTTTTTAAAAATTTAAAATACCTTGAAGTTCTTTGGACATCTTTTAGTCCAAAAAGTCCAAGTTTCTTTTCATAGCTACTGAATATTTCTTTGATTAATACAATTCATTTAACCAGTGTTTGCTATAGATAAGTACAGTTTGCAGTCTGAGACTTGCCAAAAAGTAAAAAAGTACCCTGGTGAACAAATTTTATTATCTTTGTGTGCTTTGAATCTATCTGAAGTATAAATTACTAGTATGGAACTTGATGGGTAAAGGGTAGCCGAATTTTTGATATTATGAAATTGCTCTCCAAAGAGACCATGCCAGTTTATACTTTAATAAATAGATACATAGGTAAAGGGTGGTGTATGTTTCTCCACACTTGGGCCAACACTGAGTTTCATCACACTTTTAAATCTTTGCCAAACTGATAAGTAAAAAATAGTATCTATTTTAATTTGCATTTCCTTAATAGAGCGAGGTTGAATCTATTCAGATACTTCCTGTTCGTAGCTCCAGTGTTAATTTTTCCACTGAGTTATTTGTCTTTTTATTCTTGGTTTGCACACGCTCCGAATGTTAAAGCCGTCAGGTCAGGTGCTACAGACAATGCTTCCCAGCTTGTCATTTGTCTTTTGATTTTGCTTTATAGTATTATATTTCCATAAAGAAGTTTAAAACTTTTCTGTAGTCACAAACTTTTTTTTTTTTGGTACTTGTATGGCCACATTATTGTATTTAAATCTTTGCTCCATCTGGAGTGTATTTTGGGGTGAGGAGTGAGGCAGAACCCATCCACTGCTGTGTGTGCTCACTGCCTGGCAGGCGCAGCACCCCCACTTCCTGCCTTCCTGCCCTCCCTGCTGCAGGTCTTTGCTGTGCCTTTCTTATCTTCCTCCTGGAGGGAATGTTAAGCTCCTGCTTCCTCCCTGCCTCTCATCTCTGAGGGTCCTTCAGTCCGCCCTCATGAGCTGCTGGGATGTTCTTTCTAAAGTGTGGATTGGATCATGCTGCTCCTTTGGTGGCTCACCACAGCTTTTCAGATAAAGTCCAAACTCCTTATTTAGAATAATTTAGAAAAAGCCAAAGAATAGAAATCACAACTCTACAAGTTGAAAATCTTGTGTCATAGGTTGCTGGGGAGTCTGATATCTAGGAATGAGACGATATGTAACTAAAAATATGCTTTATAAATCTTTACATCTTGTTGAATAAGTTTTTAAAAAGATGGGGAGAGAAAGGAATGGACTAAGGGTTTGAAAGCCTGCCTACATTAATAACCATTAGAAAAGGTCAAATTAATGATTTGGGGGAAAGTGCCTGGACCCCGTCAGTTTTATAAGTGTTCTTTCAAGCTTTCAAGTAACCACTAATTTTGCATGTGTATAAATAATTCAAGAGCGTAGAAAAACCTGTGAAGTGTCAATTAACTTGAGGAAGCTGCCTATTCTTGATACCAAAGCCTGATAAGCCTAGCATTAAAAAAATGATAGGCAAATCTCACTGATTAATGTAGTTGTAAGAATCTTAAAATGTCAGGCTAGTATAGAAGTACTGTTTTCAACATGACCCAGGGATGTTCAGTCCAAGAATGTAAGAATGGTTTAGATTAAAATTGACAACTACTGATGCTGGGTGTGGTGAACTAGATTGTAATAATGCCCCTCTTGGCACAGCATATCAAGATATACTGCATATGTACATTTTACACTTTGGGGGAAGCATGAGGCAATTCTAGTGAGAATCCACTGGAATTAACACTAAAGCCAAAGTCTGGATTCTGTCCTCCCTATTCCCATCCCAAATCAAGGACGATACTTACCTATTAGCATTATTCTAGGAAGAGCAGGATAAAGAAAAAAGAACTCATAGACACATTCATAAAGTTTGGGATCAGAATTAGTACTACCTGTAGTGGCCTTCAAAAAATCAAATGGAATAATTTAGTTTCAAACAACCCCATAAGGCCGGGCATGGTGGATCATGCCTATAATCCCAGCACTTTGGGAGGCTGAGGCAGGTGGGTCACCTGAGGTCAGGAGTTTGAGACCAGCCTGACCAGCATGGTGAAACCCCACCTCTACTAAAAATACAAAAATTAGCTGGGCATGGTGGCACACGCCTGTAGTCCCAGCTACTCAGGAGGCTGAGGCAGGAGAATTGCTAGAACCCGGGAGGTGGAGGTTGCAGTGAGCTGAGATCGCACCATTGCACTCCAGCCTGGGCAAGAGCAAAAACTGTCTCAAAAATAAATAAATAAAAATAAATAAAACGTCCCCATAGAGGTATCCTTGCAGGCAGCTAGCAGAAACTAGTGCATGTTCTCTGATGCACTTTTATCCAGGCTTGAAAGGATACCCAAAGATGAAGTTCCAAGGAGTACCATGAGTTGAGTCAGACAAACACGATGGAAGAGGGCAGATAGTAGAGTTATCAGAGATAGGATATAAAACAAGTACAGTAAGTCCTCACTTTACGTTGTCAATGGGTTATTGGAGACTGCAACTTGAAGCGAAATGGCTTCAGGCAAAGTGGCATATAGCAGTCCTGGAATAATGTTGTTTAATTCAATGTCATTTCATTATGATTGAAAAAAAAAAATTCCTCGCTGGGACCCACTGTCTGTGTGGAGTTTGCATGTTTTCTCCCACATCTGTGAGTTTTCTCCAGGTGCTTCAGTTTCCTCCCACACCCCAAAGATGCACACGTTAGGTGATTTGGTGTATCTGTGTGGTCCCAGTCGGAGTGAGAGTAGGTGGATGTATGTGCCCTGTAATGGGATAGTGTCCTGTCCAGGGTCAGTTCCTGCCTCGTACCCTGAACTGCTGGGAAAAGCTCCAGCCACTTGAGACCTTGAACTGGAATAATTGGGGAAATCAATATCTTTCCATTAATCTTTCTTAAATGTATGTATTGCTCACATTTATTTTAGTGTTTAATATTAGAAGTGTTTTTGTGTTTATTTAGAAGTTTGTTGACGTTTTTGTGACCAGAAAGATGCTGTAGGAGCTTAACTCTTATTGTATCAATTAGCCTAGGGTAAAATGTATTTTGTTCTCAGTGTTTTAGTAAAGTCATAGATTTCGAGAACCTGTCGACCTTGAGCAAGGACTTACTATATATTAAAAAATAGGCCGGGTGCAGTGGCTCACGCCTGTAATCTCAGCACTTTGGGAGGCCGAGGCGGGCAGATCACCTGAGGTCAGTAGTTCGAGACCAGCCTGGCCAACATGGTGAAACCCCATCTCTACTAAAAATACAAAAATTACTATTGTGAGTAGTGCCGCAATAAACATACATGTGCATGTGTCTTTATAGCAGCATGATTTATAATCCTTTGGTTATATACCCAGTAATGGGATGGCTGGGTCAAATGGTATTTCTAGTTTTAGATCCTTGAGGAATCGCCACACTGTCTTCCATAATGGTTGAGCTAGTTTACAGTCCCACCAACAGTGTAAAGGTGTTCCTATTTCTCCACATCCTCTCCAGCACCTGTTGTTTCCTGACTTTTTAGTGATTGCCATTCTAACTGGTGTGAGATGGTATCTCATTGTGGTTTTGATTTGCATTTCTCTGATGACCAGTGATGATGAGCATTTTTTCATGTGTCTGTTGGCTGCATAAATGTCTTCTTTTGAGAAGTGTCTGTTCATATCCTTTGCCCACTTTTTGATGGGGTTGTTTGATTTTTTCTTGTAAATTTGTTTGAGTTCTTTGTAGATTCTGGATATTAGCCCTTTGCCAGATGGGTAGATCATAAAAATTTTCTCCCATTCTGTAGGTTGCCTGTTCACTCTGATGGTAGTTTCTTTTGCTGTGCAGAAGCTCTTTAGTTTAATTAGATCTCATTTGTCAGTTTTGGCTTTTGTTGCCATTGCTTTTGGTGTTTTAGTCATGAAGTCCTTGCCCATGCCTATGTCCTGAATGGTATTGTCTAGATTTTCTTCTAGGGTTTTTATGGTTTTAGGTCTAACATTTAAGTCTGTAATCCATCTGGAATTAATTTTTGTATAAGGTGTAAGGAAGGGATCCAGTTTCAGCTTTCTACATATGGCTAGCCAGTTTTCCCAGCACCATTTATGTTTTCCCCATTTCTTGTTTTTGTCAGGTTTGTCAAAGATCAGATGGTTGTAGATTTGTGGTATTATTCTGAGGGCTCTGTTCTGTTCCATTGGTCTATATCTCTGTTTTGGTACCAGTACCATGCTGTTTTGGTTACTGTAGCCTTGTAGTATAGTTTGAAGTCAGGTAGCGTGATGCCTCCAGCACATGCACATGTATGTTTATTGTGGCACTATTCACAATAGCAAAGACTTGGAACCAACCCAAATGTCCATCAATAATAGACTGGATTAAAAAATGTGGCACTTATACACCATGGAATACTATGCAGCCATAACAAAGGATGAGTTCATGTCCTTTGTAGGGACATGGATGAAGCTGGAAACCATCATTCTGAGCAAACTATCACAAGGACAGAAAACCAAACACTGCATATTCTCACTCATAGGTGACAGTTGAACAGTGAGAACACTTGGACACAGGGTGGGGAACACACACTGGGGCCTGTCGTGGGGTGGAGGGAGGGGGGAGGGATAGCATTAGGAGATATACCTAATGTAAATGACGAGTTAACGAGTGCAGCACACCAACATGGCACTTGTATACATATGTAACAAACCTGCATGTTGTGCACATGTATCCTAGAACTTAAAGTATAATAATAATTAAAAAAAAAAACAAATTAGCTGGATGTGGTGGCGGGTGCCTCTAATCCCAGCTACTTGGGAGGCTGAGGCAGGAGAAATGCTCAAACCCAGGAGGGAGAGGTTGCAGTGAGCTGAGATTGCGCCATTGCACTCCAGCCTGGGTGACAAGAGGGAGACTCTGTCTCGGGGAAAAAAAAAAAAGGACCTACTATATATATAAAAAAATTGACAAAGGAGACCAGGCGTGGTGGCTCACACTTTTAATCCCAGCACTTTGGGAGGCCAAGGCAGGTGGATCATGAGGTCAGGAGTTCAAGACCGGCCTGGCCAACATGGTGAAACACTGTCTCTACTAAAAATATAAAAATTAGCTGGGTGTGGTGGCAGGCACCTGTAATCCCAGCTACTCGGGAGGCTGAGGCAGAGAATTGCTTGAATGTGGGAGGTAGAGATTCCAATGAGCTAAGATTGTGCTGCTGCACTCCAGCCTGGGCAACAGAGCAAGACTCTGTGCCCAAAAACAAACAAAAATTGACGAAGGGATAAGAAACTTGCAGAATTAGCCAGGCAGATTGGGAAGAGGATGAAATATAACTTTTAGAAATTAAAAAAATGAAACCGAAGTCCAGTATACTCATTAAAAAGATTAGACATAGATTAAATACAGTGATTGGGAAGAAAGGTCTAAAGAAATTGTGCTGAATGCAACACAAAGACAGGTAGAAAATATGAACGAGAATTTAAGAAACATGGAAGACTGGGAGGGTATAATATGCCCTTAATTGAAATTCCTGGAGATAACAGAGGCAATGTGCTAGATGCAATGTTAGAGAAGATAATGGCTAAAAAAGTTTCTAGAACACATGCAAAATACCGGTCTTCAGAAAGCCTGATAAATTCCAAATAAGTCAAATTAAATCCCTACCTGGATAAAACATAGTAAATTGCAGCATATACTTATAAAATATAGTTAATATAAAAGCAGCCACAGAAAGAAATATCGATTATCTAAAAGGCAGCAGCAGTTACACTGAATTGGTTTGCCAACAGCAATACTGAAGGGGCAGATAGATATCAGTGTCAAACTAGAATTCCGTTCCCAGCAAATACCTCTCAACAAATTATCTTTCAAGAATGACAGCAAAATAAAGATTTTTTTTTTTAATCTAGGGAAGCTACGTGACATGCTGAAAAGATGTGTTAGGTTTCACATTTACTCCTCACTTGAAAAAGAAAACTAATAAACTCGGGTTTAGAAATAATAAGCTGTCACAGCACAGAGAGCATATTCACCATACAATCACATACATAGTAGGCACTGAATAAAAATCTGTGGGAATGTTCCTCCTGCCATGAGAGCAGCTGTCTGCCAGAAGCAGGCAGGCACTGTGGATGGTAGTGAAATCCTAGAGGTGTCCCTATTGAAGTGTGGAGCAAAACATGGGTGCCCAGTGTTACCCCTACTGTCCAATGTGGCACCTGAAGTTCTACTCCAGAAGAAGAATGGTGAACACGAGAAGGAAAACATTACCAACTTTAAAATCAATGGCATCTCCTACGTATATAACAAACTAATCACCTGAAAAACTATCAGAAGTAATATATACAGAAATTTGACCTAGTAAGAAATATGACATACCTCCTATCTAGGAGCTTAAAAACCATTCCTTTCTAAGGTTTTGTTCAAAATACCAATAGAATATAGCTATTAATATATTCCTTCAATATCCTAGTAACTACTGCTGGGGCCATGAAGGAGAGCTAGGACGGCTTCTGCCTTCAGGGAGCTCTGGGCTGAGTGGTAAACGGGGTGGCGGACCTGTTACTGACTTTGTTGGCTGTAACGGGTATAAAGGAGCAAGTTGTCGGTTCTGAGAAGCATAGTTGGGGGAAGAGCCATGAAATGCCTCATGGGGAGGTGAACCATAAATTGAGTTTAAATTTATGATCAAAGGCCATGAATTTAAAGAAAAGGTCCTCAGTGTGAATAGTCATCTTCAAATGGGTAAGTCACGTGGCTATCTTTACATTTCATAAATAGAATGAAAGATGTTGAAAGGGGAAAATTCTGGCTGGGCACAATGGCTGACGCCTGTAATCCCAGCATTTTGGGAGGCTGTGGTGGGCGGATCACGAGGTCAGAAGTTCAAGACCAGCCTGGCCAACATGGCGAAACCCCGTCTCTACTAAAAATACAAAAATTAGCCAAGCGCGGTGGCAGGCACCTGTAGTCCCAGCTACTCAGGAGGCTGAGGCAGGAGAATAGCTTGAACCCAGGAGGCGGAGGTTGCAGTGAGCCGAGATCGTGCCATTGCACTCTAGCCTGGACGTCAAGAGCAAGACTCCGTGTCAAAAGAAAAAAAAAGGGAAAATTTATCACTTGACAGATTGGGCTATAAGCTAAGATCAGGAGGCTTTTATTTCTTGGGGGTTAATCATACTAAGTACTTACATAAACCTATGTTATGAAGAGGTGTCTGAAGAAGTCTAATCAGTTCTAATCTGATTCCTCTAATAGGTTTAGTTGGTATAGTAGTTGACCATGGTGTGCTATTAATTAACAAACAGTCTTTTTATTTTTAACTTGAATTTTAAGCTCTGATAAAACAATATGATTAATCAAAGCACTTCAGACATGATCTAAAATTGATGATTTGGAGCTTTAAAATTTTGTTACTCATTTCTGTGTTTTTCCTAAGTGAACGTCACACTTGGAGACTCATTAATTCTCTTTCTGGGGACATCAGGAAGCACCACTCTGTAGTGGTTGGTGGTCTTCTGTATTAGTCAGGGTTCCCTAGAAGGACAGAACTAATAGTATATATATATATATAAAGGGGAGTGTATTAAGTGATCACAGGGTCCCACAATAGGCTGTCTGCAAGCTTGAGGAGCAAGGAGAGCCAGTCCAAGTCTCAAAACTGAAGAACTTGGAGTCCAATGTTTGAGGGCAGGAGGCATCCAGCATTGGAGAAAGATGTAGGCTGGGAGGCTAGGCCACTCTTGCCTTTTCATACATTTCTGCCTGCTTTATATTCGCTAGCAGCTGATTAGATTGTGTCCACCCAGATTAAGTGTGGATCTGCCTTCCCCAGCCCACTGACTCAAATGTTAATCTCCTTTGGCAACACCCTCACAGACATACCCAGGAACAATACTTTGCATCCTTCAATGCAATCAAGTTGACTTTAGACTACATCTCCCTGTGGTGCTTGTAACTTTCTGTCATCTTCCCATAAGCTTTATCTCTTCCTGTAGCCCACTGTTGCTTCAACAATGTCCTTTTTGTTTTATGAGGAAGGCTTATCAATTTTACTTCAAATGATTTATGATTAAATTCTTTCTTTTCTAGGATTGTAGAAATCTATAGTAGAAGACTACAAGGTAAGCTTTAAAAATCTTTATTAACAGAAAACATTTTTCTTTTTTTTTTTTTCGAGACAGAGTCTTGTTCTGTCACCCAGGCTGGAGTACAGTGGTGCAATCTTGGCTCACTGCAGTCTCAGCCTCCCAAGTAGTTTGGATTTCAAGAGTGCACCACCATGCCTGGCTAATTTTTGTATTTCTAGTAGAGACGGGGTTTCACCATATTGGTCAGGCAGGTCTGGAACTTCCGACCTCAGGTGATCCACCCACCTTGGCCTCCAAGAGTGCTGGGATTACAGGCATGAGCCATTGTGCCTGGCTACAGAAAACATTTTTCCTACACAAAAAGTATTTTTTGTTTTATTACAAGTGTAATAAATATGACTTATAAAAATGTAAAACCTTTTAGGACTATAAAAAGTCTACTGTTTCAAGCCTCCAGAAGAAATCATTGTTGTATTTGCACACTCTTTCACATTTTCACTCATATACCTACATTTTCAAATCAATTTATTTGGATTATGTTTAAACAAAAATGGGCTCGTTTTATACATAATTGGCCTTGCTTTTTTCCCTGATCTTTTTCATTTAACAAACCACATCCATGTAACTATCTCATTCATTCTGGTGGCTGTCTAGAATTCTACTGTATATGCCATGGCTTGGCGTAACCTATACCTGCTCTGATAGACATTGGGGGGTTTCATCAGTTTTCAGATAGATGCAGTGCTGCAGTGAATACTCCTGTATGAATTAAAAGACAAGTCATTTTATTCAGGACAGGAACTATATTATTTAGGTTAAATTGTTGGTTTTCAACATTGCTCTAAGTACAACTCAATAATTGGACTGCAGCCCCTTTGTTAACCCTGTTGCAAGCTATTTATTTGCTGCACTACTTTACCTCCATGGAGGTGCTTGGTAACCAGTACTGTGTTGTTCTTACTGCACAGGTATAAGATAATTGCTATTCTAATTCCTTCCCCCAGTGATGCTGGAGGGCTTCAGGGGGTTCTGAGATCTCTTTAGCCCTGTACTTCAGGTGAGGGAGTTGAATCTGGGCCTCTCTGTGGCCCAGTCAGCAGACAAAGCAGACTGGTAACAGCTGGTGTGTCTTGGCTCTTAAATCTCACAGAAGTCTGATTTTTAAGATTTCAAATGTTCTAGAGACAGAAAAAGCTTCCAGCTGTTTGTGTCAGACTCTCAAACTGAGCTCCTTATCACATCCACAGTTCAGGAGCGCCTTACGAAACAAATTGCTGTAGCAATCACGGAAGCCTTGCGGCCTGCTGGAGTCGGGGTAGTGGTTGAAGCAACGTAAGTCCGCATCTGCCTTTAGTAATGTCATAATGGTGCACTAGAAGTGATCTTGCTATTTAGTGCTTCTCATATTTTGTAGCACCAGGTGATGCCAGACAACTGACATGATAACTGTAGATTTCCATCCCTGAGCCTAAAGCTCTTTTACCACTTTCATTTGCTGTGTTACTGATATAGGAACAGAGTATGGGAGAAGTATTTTTTTGAGGGTAGGATGGGGCTTGTAGAGGCATAGGGAGTTAGAAGCACAGGTGTAGAGATTTGAACAATCGATAGCCTTTTTTTTTTTTTTTTTTTTTTTTTTTTTTTTTGAGACGGAGTCTCGCTCTGTCGCCCAGGCTGGAGTGCAGTGGTGCAATCTCGGCTCACTGCAACCTCCACCTCCCGGGTTCAAGCGATTCTCCTGCCTCAGCCTCCCGAGTAGCTGGGACCACAGGTGTGTGTCACCATGCCTGGCTAATTTTTGTATATTTAGTAGAGACGGGGTTTCACCATGTCGGCCAGGTTGGTCTCGAACTCCTGACCTCGTGATCCACCTGCCACGGCCTCCCAAAGTGCTAGGATTACAGGCGTGAGCCACCACACCCAGCTCAATCGCCATTTAAAAAAAAATGCTCAAGACAGGGTCTTGCTCTGTCACCCAGGCTGGAGTGCAATGGCGTGATCTCGGCTAACTGCAACCTCTGCCTCCCAGGTTCAAGCGATTCTCCTGCCTCAGCCTCCCAAATAGCTGGTATTACAGGCGCCCACCACCACACCCAGCTAATTTTTGTATTTAGTAGAGATGGGATTTCACCATGTTGGCCAGGCTGGGGATCTCAAAATCCTGACCTCAAGTGATCTGCCCACCTCAGCCTCCCAAAATACTGAGATTACAGGCGTGAGCCACCGTGCCCAGCCCCAGTAGCCATTTTTATGTCTTCTCTTGATTTCTTCTTCAGCTGTCTGTTGCTCCAAGCCGAGTTTTTAAAATATTTTGTCACACGTTTAAAAAATAAAGCCAAGAATTGGTACATTGCTTTAAGTTAGCATGAGTTAAGAGAATTGCACTATTGTGTGGACAAAGTTCATATGTGTTCTGTGACATGGTGTGAACTCTCTTCTATGTCTGGTATCCAATGTCACCAGGTTGCTCAGACAGGATCCCTGGTCACCATTATCTGAATTCTGCCTGGTGACACCAGTATACTTGAGCATTTATCTAAACACCTAGGCTAGCATAGTGCTGTCTTGGTCCTGAAGGCAGAGCAAGTGAGAATTCTGCCTTTCTTTCGATCTAGAAGTTAAGTAACTGTGTAGCCCTTTTATACTACTTTCACCCCAGAAGAAAATTCCATTTTTCCCCTTTTTGGATGCTTTAAGGATCAACTAATAAGAATAAAAGTTGCAAGACAACTTCAAGAACAAAAAGTTTAGGTTGCTGCAAAGGTAATTGCAGTTTTTGCCATTACGTTCAATAGCAAGAACCGCAGTTACTTTTGCATGAACCTAATAGATAACATTTGTGTAAAAAGGGATATTTCGATATACTTGGTAACTGTGAGCTGAGATTTAATCTTTAGGCCTGCTTTTAAAACCCAAACCAGCAGCTGTCTACTCCTTTAAACAACCTGTGTTGCCTTATTTTGTAGACACATGTGTATGGTAATGCGAGGTGTACAGAAAATGAACAGCAAAACTGTGACCAGCACGATGTTGGGTGTGTTCCGGGAGGATCCAAAGACTCGGGAAGAGTTCCTGACTCTCATTAGGAGCTGAGCTTCAGTGTGTGTGCGTTGGTTGCCGATCGTACTGCCAGTAGCATTGTCTGTCTGTCTGGTCTTGTTTGTACATTCCATTTTCAATTGTTACAGATGTGAACTTTATTCCTTGTCACTAATTACATTTAAAATTATTTCTAGGAAGTCAAATAAATATAATAAAGGGTTGAGCCCTCTACTTTCTTCTTGCCACCTTTTTGTGGCAATATTAAAGTGAACTGCTAATAGTGTAAGTACGTGCACAAAACCACTGCCAGATAACCAGAGGGGCCTGGGAAAGGAGAAGAATTAGTGTATTTTTTTCAAATAGTACAGTAATTTGACTCATAAGCATAGGAGCATTGGGAATGAGAGGGAACTGTGCCCAGTATACTGGTTTTTTTTTCTTCCTCCAATAAAAGTGGTGTAGTGCTGAAAGTGCTAAAATATTTAGTGCGGTATTGCTCTGTGAATTCAAGTTCAACAGACTCCACTTTGGTCATGTTTATTAAACCACCAGTGACATTTAAAAATATATTTTTAGCAGTTGTAATGTTAGTCACCAAGGGAAGGTGGTGGAATGTCTATGTTTTTGATTTTACTGTGAGTTAAAAAGGCACATTTCTACCTTCTATTGTTTTTAAATTCAAGAATTAGGGAATTAGTTCCTGGTGTTGTTTACGAGTATATTCTCATGTCAACATACAGGGATTTAGACCTTTAACTCTCTGTGCCTTGATGAGAATATCATTTAGAGTGTAGATACTTTTGCCTTTTTTTTTTTTTTTTTTTTTTTTGAGACGGAGTCTCACTTTTTCACCCAGGCTGGAGTGCAGTGGCTCAATCTCGGCTCACTGCAAGCTCCGCCTCCCGGGTTCACGCCATTCTCCTGCCTCAGCCTCTCCGAGTAGCTGGGACTACAGGCGCCCGCCACCACGCCCGGCTAATTTTTTTGTATTTTTAGTAGAGACGGGGTTTCACCGTGGTCTCGATTTCCTGACCTCGTGATCCGCCCGCCTCGGCCTCCCAAAGTGCTGGGATTACAAGCGTGAGCCATCGCGCCCAGCCTTGCCTTTTTAAAAAAGCCATTATTTTATGAGACTTAGTACTCACACTGCAAATAACTAGTCATCTCAGTTTTAACTTTATAGGTTTATTGAGAGTTTCCTTTGTGTGATCCATGTAGATGCCTCAAAATGTTTCTTCTTCTTTTTTTTAATCGTATAAGATATTTTTCTAAATATTTCCAGAAACGTTTGAGAGTGCCCATCATTTTCAGGTCTGCAGAACCATAGCTTCCACGCACCTGAAAGAGCACAGAATGAACTGATGGTGGAAGACATTATGAGCTGTGTCCAACATTCTAACCAAAGCTTATTGTACCAACGATCTGTGAAAATGCACTGGAGCCTTCTGGTCCCAGTTTCCTTTGTGGTCTACGTGGGTCTTGTCCTCATTGTAACTCCGTATAGGTGGTATAGGTATTTTAATCCTGGAAGCTGTTGCCTTATTAATGATTATCTTAAAATTTCCTCCATCAGGGCAGCGTGGGCCAAATTAAAACAAACAAAACTGCAACTCCTCCACAGAAACACAAACACAGTTATTCTATGAAGCTTATTATTTGGTTGACATAGTGCTCTTCAAATTCATCCCATTACCCTAAAAGTAATAACTTTGATGCTTGCTTTAACTTTAGTCCCATCTCTGCCACTTTGATGCTATTTGGATTATGATAGGGCAAGATGGCAGAGGTATTGGGTTTTTTTGTTTTTTGGTTTTTTTTCCATTCCTCTCTACTTCTATCTATTTCCTAACTTTTTCTTTCTGGAGTTTAAGTACGGTGATGGTTGGCTTGAGTTCCTTTATAAATCTAGCCCAGTATAAACATTAGCCTGCTTAATATTTAGATATTTATAGGTAGAATTCTGAGCACTCAACTCATGTTTGG
Organism: Hylobates moloch; assembly: GCF_009828535.3. Taxonomy (NCBI): domain Eukaryota; kingdom Metazoa; phylum Chordata; class Mammalia; order Primates; family Hylobatidae; genus Hylobates; species Hylobates moloch. Next base: position 50,737,918 of record NW_026652291.1, read on the forward strand.
TATTTTAAAGTAAAAACAAGTGTGACTTCAAGGACCAAAGAAATTGTTAGCTATACATTTATCTTTATGAACTCATTTATATTCCTTTTTAATGACTCGTTGTTCTAACATTTCCTAGAAGTGTTCTTATAAAGGTCTAATGTATCCACAGGCTGTTGTCTTATTAGTAAATGCAAAGTAATCACTTTGTCTGTTTTACTCTAGTCTCTAGTACTTCAAAATTACCTTTTCATATCCATGATCTTGAGTCCATTTGGGGGATTTTTAAGACTTTGATGTATTTCAATACACTGTTCAAAATTAAATTGTTTAATTTTATGTATGTGTATGTATGTTCCTGAAGTTGGTCCTATTTAAATTATTAAAGTATTGTAACTTTGTTCTTGTGAAAGTTGTTTCTTTTTCAACCACCACTATAAGTATTTAAATAACTTGATTATTTTGGCTGTATTCTGTTTCAGCAAAGACATCATAGGCCAGGCGCGGTGGCTCACGCCTGTAGTCCCAGCACTTTGGGAGGCCAAGGCGGGTGGATCACGAGGTCAGGAGATCGAGACCATCCTGGCTAACACGGTGAAACCCCGTCTCTACTAAAAATACAAAAAATTAGCTGGGCGAGGTGGTGGGCGCCTGTAGTCCCAGCTACTCGGGAGGCTGAGGCAGGAGAATGGCGTGAACTCTGGGGGCGGAGCCTGCAGTGAGCCGAGATCGCGCCACTGCACTCCAGCCTGGGCGACAGCGAGACTCCGTCTCAAAAAAAAAAAAAAAAGACATCTAAGGGCTTCTCCCAGCCATCAAGCTATTTGAATACTAATCTCAATTATAGTACAAAGTAACCCCAGGTTCTGACAGTTTCTCCTTGGTATTTGGTTGGAGTCTTACCGTCCTCACTGTCTTGAGGTAATGGGAGGAGGAGGTCTGGGATAAGAGTCAGGAATCTGAGTGGCCCTCATGTCCCTGTTGTTTTAATGCTCAGTAGGTAACTTTAGCCCCCTGGGAACTGGCACTGCTTCCTACATGGGAGTTGTTGGGGAAGGAAGAGTAGGCTGGGGCAGGGAGTGGAAGAGGGTTTCCTTCCCTTTTCTAAGAGCCTGCCCAGGGCAAAACTTCCAGTTAGTGCAAAGGGTTTTGTGCTGCTCTTCTGTCCCATACCCAACAACCTCCTTTCCTTCTTGCTAGTGGTCTGCTCCCCATTCCGTGCTCCCCATAGGCAGAGGCCCGTGCCCTCACCGGTGGCCAGCATGTCCAAGTACTGGGGCCTGCTGCTCCTTGCAGGACCCTGTAGACCACTGGGTAGCAAATCTTGTCAAAGTAGGAAGGCTTACTGGCATAAAACATTCCTAGAACCACCACTCATAGGTGTCAATAAAACGATGAGCTGCTCAGCTAAGCCGGAGTTGCTGCTCCTGAGTTTTGTCACTGAAGATCGATTGGCCAAGTTCCATTTCACTTAGTGGAAGAGCAGTTGCAGACATGAAAGGTTTTCAAGAAGCCTTTCTGTCAAAACAGAGCACCTGGATTCACCATCACAGGCATGGGTCCTCCTGCTGATGGAGAGAAGAAGTCTCAAGAGATCAAGGGGAAGTGTGAGTACCTGACTGCCCACTCTCCCAGAGGCCCTTGCCTTCTTTTAATTTTTGTTACAGAAAATAAAACATGCACATCAGTAGAGAGATGAGTACATGAACCCCTGTGTACTAACCCGGCTTCAAGGAGTCTCAACTCAATGGCGCCATCTTGTTTTCCTCTATACCCATCTGACCAGATTATTGCAAAGCAAATCCCAGGCATTACTTAGTCCATAAATATTTCAGATTATCTAAATAAAGTGGAATCAGGTAAAGAAATATATGATCAAATACATCCATTATCACACTAAAAATTAGGGTCAATTCAAATATCTAGATTTTCCCCTACTGTGTTGTAGTTTTTAGTAGTTTATTTGAATCAAGGTACAAATGAGATCCACACATTGCAACAGGTTGATTTAAGTCTCTTAAGAATCTTATATGTTCTCTTCCTACTCCCTCCTCTGTTTTCCTTAAAATTTATCTGGTCACTTGTTTCGGAGAAGCCCCGTGTTTATTCCAGGAACTGTCTGGTTGCTGGAATGTCTGGCTGTCCAAATGAGGTCAAACTCCAGCTAAACAGGGAAAAGAAGGGTTCTTTGCCACAACACTTCTCTACGTCCCTAAACCCCTACTCCTGGGCAGCCCAGCTTGGTCTGGTTCTGTCTGGCTTTTAACTGGAACATAGCTCTCTTTGGCTTTGTAACTTAGAGCCATTCCCTAGGTACAGAATAGAATTCATTGCTAGGTACAGAATAGAATTCATTGCTTTTTTCTGAGTGTGTCCTTTTTGGGCAAGGCTTGCATTTTAAAACATGCTGCCTTTGGCTTCAGCTTGGTTGATTCCTTGGCTGCCAAGATTTTGGTTAAGGTGGAAAGGTTATTACAGAAGTGAAAACAATGAATCTCACAATAATTGGCATCACTTTGAGGGCCTACCCATGGGGAATTCCATTGAGTTGGACAGTATAGGAGTACTTGGGTTTCTTCCCCCCGCTCCCCGACCTCATCAGTTACATTTTCATGACATCCTGAGTATGAATATCAGGCTCTGGCCGACAAAGGGTGATGAAGGAAGACACACCGCGTCTTGGATTTAAGCAGCTCCCTTTATTCCCTTCCTAGCAGTGCAGCTATGACTTGCTTGTGGGTCCTGGTAGGATAACTCCTGGCACCTGCATTACACAGCCCTAATGCACCTATCCACTTTTCCTCTTATTTCTACATTCTCCTGTTTGTTTTGAGCAATATGTCCACAACTCTGACCTTTTGAGAAATCCTTTCAATCTGGAACTGACTGTGCTGCCCAGAGAAACGTGATTTGCCTGCCTGTGAGCATTGGGAAGGTTGTGTGGAGGGAGTCCTGTGATGAAATGCCTGGGTGTGTGCATGTACAACTTCCTCTCAGGCTGTTGATTTTCCCTGATTTTAGAATGGATTTTTGATTCTTCCTCCTTTTCCTGGATCCTTTCACATTCAAAAATGTACTGAACAAATAAATGAGATTTTTTTTTTTCTAATTTGTTTTTTTGTGGAGTTTCCCATTATATGTGTAGTGATAATTTTTACAGTCATTCTATCTAGACTGCTAAAATTCTTTATGGAAACTTTTCTCTTTGCAAGGACATTTTACTTCTAAAACCAAGGGGGATAAACTGAATTAAAAAAAAAAGCTAGTAAATAAAAATCAGTTTAAAACCATTCTGGTTCTATCAGGGACCACAGAATTATTGGTCCATATTGGTCGTCTGGTCATTGGTCTCCTAGCAGCTGCTCAACCATTTTGACTGGAGGTGGGTTTTGGTCTCTGTCTCTCTTTGGCTTCACGGCTGCTGGCCTCAACTGTGTTCCTGATTGCTTGGGAAAAACAGCCTTTGACATCTGTATCTGGTTAGATTACAGTCTCTTGTGGACCCACACAGTGGCTTCTGCTCCTCTCAATTTGGGAAATTTTAAAGGAATTTCCATTTGCAGATTGAACAAGTCTAACCAGAGAGAGGAAGCACCCTGACTGTTTCAGTTTGTACCTTTAAACTTTCAAGTACCTTTAACCAATTAGAGACAAGTAATCTTCTTTCTCTCTCTCTCTCTCTCTTTTTTTTTTTTGGAGACGGAGTCTCGCTCTGTCGCCCAGGCTGGAGTGCGGTGGCATGATCTTGGCTCACTGCAACCTTCATCTTCTGGTTCAAGCAATTCTCCTGCCTCAGCCCCCCGAGTAGCGGATTAAAGACGCCCTCCACCATGCCCAGCTAATTTTTGTATTTTTAGTAGAGACAGGGTTTCACCCTGTTGGTCAGGCTGGTCTTGAACTCCTGACCTCATGTGATCCTCCCGTCCTGGCCTCCCAAAATGCTGAGACTACACTCAGCTCCAAGTGCTGAGCCACTGCGCCCGGCCCAAGACAAAACTAATCTCAGCAAAATTTCTTGCCTGAAGTCTCAGTTCTGAAAGTTGATTTGCATGTGATCAAGGAGTATTTGAAGTCTTATCCAAACCTTAGCTGACCTTCTCTTGCTTAACAGTCGTCAGAATCACCTCTTAATGAAGAGGTTGGGGGAGTCAATACTTGAATATAACAGAATTTCCATATAAATTTAACATATTTAAAAAATAATGAATAAAAAGTATCACGTGCACTTAAAGTATAGACAAGCCAACAATGAATTCTCATTGTCTTTTTAACCAGAACACACACAAAACAGGACTTAAAATCAACATGAAACCCCGAGCTCTGAGAACTCAGAATTTGTTTCCTGCGTTTTAGTTTTCGGGGATGGAAAACAAATCTTCCAGACTGTGTGTGTGTGTGTGTGTGTGTGTGTACCCAACACCGAATCTGGAAGACTTGTTATAAGGAAGAATATATATTTTCTTTTCTTTCTTTTTTTTTTTTTTGAGACAGGATCTTGCTCTGTTGTTGCTCAGCCTGGAGTGCAGTGGCACGATCACAGCTCACTGCAACCTCTACCTCCCCGGCTCAAGCGATCCTCCTGCCTCAGCCCCCCAAGTAGCTGGGACTATAGACGCATGCCACCGTGCCCGGCTAATTGAATATTTCCATTTTATAAGTGAGTTGGGTGTCAGGGAGGGTCAAATGACGTGCGTCACCCACACTGGGTTAAAGAGCTGATGTTGCTGCCTGGACTCTGCTTCTGTTGACCTTTCTGTTAACCAGTGGGCCCAGCCCCTTAGATTACCTCTGGCTCCCCATTGCATCTGGTTAATCTTTTCCAGGTGCCCTCTGTCACTCTGTGCCCCCACATATTTGAAGATGAATACTATCACCTTTGCCCTTTGAACTCGAAGGTGCTGCTGGGAGTAATTATAGGAGTGTGAGATGGTCACCTTGTAGTTCCATGTAATCACACTGTCTTAAATGCTCAAATTAAAAAAATAAATAAAAACTGGTAATTCTGTGGTTAGCACAAAATTCAAACATCACAAAATAATTAAGGAAACATTTTCCTTCACCTCTGCTCCCAAGTAAGCCAGGCAGCTGCTATCATCAGAGATATTTAATGAAATTCTTTACTTTTATGGCAGAATGAAAATCTTTGTCTCCTGCACGTAGTCTGACTTTATGTACTTCCTAATGGTAGAAGGTGTAACTCTAAACTGGTGAGGAGTTTGTGTAACTATCAGAATGTAAAATCCATTATGTTTATTTCTGGTGTTCTTTCAAAGTCATTAGATGCTTTCTCTGAATTTTTTTTTTTTTTTTTTTAGCGAAAATCATCTGCAAAAGAAAAATGTGTCCTCTTTACAGAACTTTGACCACCTTAGCAAAAGAAAAGCAGATTCTGGCAAACTGAGTGTTTCAAGCAGAGGCTCTTTTAAAATTTGTTTTTTTCTTGCACTTTTCACGTTATTTGAATAGGTAATATATGCACTTGCATATAATTTGAAAAGCACAAAAGGATATGCCGTGAGAAGTCTCTCTCCCTTTCCATCCCCAGCTGCCCAGTTCTTTTCCCCAAAGCCACCACTTTACCACTTTTTTTTTTGTTTGTTTTGAGACGGAGTTTTTGCTCTTGTTGCTCAGGCTGGAGTGCAATGGCGTGATCTCGGCTCACCACAACCTCTGCCTCCCAAGTTCAAGCGATTCTCCCGCCTCAGCCTCCCAAGTAGCTGGGATTACAGGCATGTGCCACCACACCCGGCTAACTTTGTATTTTCAGTAGAGACTGGGTTTTACCATGTTGGCCAGGCTGGTCTCGAACTCCCAACCTCAGGTGATCTGCCTGCCTCGGCCTCCCAAAGTGCTGGGATTACAGGCGTGAGCCACTGCGCCTGGCCCACTTTACCACTTTCTTACATATACTTCCCCAAATATTTAAGGCATATTTACACACACACACACACACACACACACACACACACACACACACACACAACACACACACACACACACACACACACACACACACACACACACACACACACTTTTATTTAAATGAGGGACTATTGGCCATGTGTGCCTATCCAAATCACCTAGGGAACTTTTAGACAATGTTTCTGTACCCTGTGAGGAACTATTCAGTATTCATAATTATAGTTTGAAAAAGAAAATTGCTCTTGGTTATTCTGGTGGGCTCCCTCAGTTGAGAATGACTAGCCTAAGCTACAAAAATTCAGACACACAGAACCCATCAGGAAGCCAGTAGCTCCTTCCCACCGGTAATTTGGGCAGGAGAACAGCTATGTGGATCACTGAGAACAATCGTTTCTATCGTCCCTGGTTAAGGGCATCTGCAACCAGTCAGCTGATAAGTCTAAAGGTAAATTGCCCTTAAAAGGGACTGTCTCCAGATTAATATAATCACTGCTGCAATTGCCTGTGTATAAATAACTTATTTCTCTGGTCTGATATCTCTAAACATATCCTACTTTTTTCCTCCTCCATCTAATTTTTTTATACTTGTTAATCATAGAAAACTTAGAAAATGGCCAGGCACAGTGGGTTACACTTGTAATCCCAGCACTTTGGGAAGCTGAGGCAGGCAGATCACCTGAGGTCAGGAGTTCGAGACCAGCCTGGCCAACATGGTGAAACCCCATCTCTATTAAAAATATAAAAATTATCTGGGCGTGGTGGCAGGCACCTGTAGTCCCACCTACTCAGGAGGCTGAGGCAGGAGAATTGCTTGATCCCAGGAGGTGGAGGTTGCAGTGAGCCGAAATTGTGCCACTGAACTCTAGCCTGGGCGACAGAGAAAGACTGTATCTCCAAAAAAAGGAAAAAACCTTAGAAAACAGTGAAGTATAAATAAAAAGATCAGTTACCCAATTGCATAGTTCAGGAAATAACTACTGTTGACATTTGTTTTATTTTACTTGCTTTTAAAATTGTGCAAATAATATCTGGATGCTTCTGGAGTATTTAAAGCAAATCCATCCAGACAGTCTATCATTTCATCGGTATTTATTTCACTGTGTATCACTAATGGATAAGGAGTAAGGACTTAAATAAAATCCCTGCACATTATCACATCCCCCCCAAAAGTTACAACCATTACTTGATGTCATATCATATTCTGCATTTACCTTTTCCCAGATTGCCTTGCATTTCTTCCTAGAGTTCACTTGGATGTGTTTTCTTCCATTTGCCCCTCCTTATTCTGTGTAACTATCTGTAATACTTTGGATACTCTAAAGTCCTCATAGTCATTCCCTCCCTTATCTTTTATCTTTGTTTAAATAGCTACATGATGTTCCATGGTATAAATATCACATGTATTGATTATTTTCATAATGATGAGCTGTCATGTTGTTTCCAGTTTTTTCTTTATTATAAATAACACTACAGTGGACATCTCTATTTCCAAAGGATAGGCTTTTAGGTATAGATTTATTGGGACAAAAAAGTCACCCATCTTTCTGTCTTCCCCTCTCTAAGTAACAATGGACAGACTCAGGTGGGCTATTTACCACCCCCCGCCCTGGCCCTGTGCTGTACAACTGTCCTCATATTGTAACTGTCTTACACCTAAAATTTTGTAGCACACATTAATTTTTTCTCTTACCTAGGGGTAACTTTGCACCTCACTTATCTTGGCAGATTCAAAGTTTTACATGGAAACTTTTATTGAGATAATTGTAGATTTACATACAGTTATAAGAAACACTACACAGAGTTCACTTCTGTACTTGGCTGGGTTTTTCCCAGTGCTAACATTTAGCCAAATGATGGTGCAATATCACAGCCAGGATATTGACATTGATATAATACACCAATCTCATTCTGATTTGTCCAGTTTTGCTTGTACTCACTTGCATGTGTGATTAATTTCTTTGCCACGTACAGGTCTGTGTATCCCACACCATAGTCAAGATGCTGACAGTTCCAATACCACAGGATCTATCGCGTTGCCTTACTATAACCACACCACTCACCCTCAGCCCCTTCACATTTTAAAAAGACTCTTTTTTTTTTTTTTTTTTTTTTTGAGACGGCGTCTCCCTCTGTCACCCAGGCTGGAGTGCAGTGGCGCAATCTCAGCTTACTGCAACCTCCACCTCCCAAGGTCAAGCGATTCTTGTGCCTCAGCCTCCCTGAGTAGCCGGGATTACATGCATGCACCACCACGCCTGGCTAATTTTTGTATTTTTAGTAGAGATGGGGTTTCACTATGTTGGCCAGGCTGGTCTTGAACTCCTGGCCTCAAGTGATCTGCCTGCCTCCGGCCTCCCAAAGTGCTGGGATTACAAGCATGAGCCACTGCACCCAGCCAAAAAGACTCTCAATACATATTCCAAATTTCTGTCTAGCAAGATATAATTAATTCATACTACCCTGCCAGCATTGAGTATCATTTAAAAAATATATTACTAGGTGGCCAATATTTTCACTGTCTAGCTTTCTGTTAAAGTCTTTTAATACATGTATTGTCAAATTTGGCCTCAAAGTGTATTGCAAATATTCTCCTAGAAGAAATGAGGCAGATGTTTCTTTCATTTCTCTGCTTGTCCAATACTTCAAAACATTGTTTTCAGTGAAAATCAAATCACAAACCCTGCCAAATGCAAGAAGCATACAGCCTTCTATCTTTAACAAAGCTGGTACTAACTTTCAGGAACACTACTTGTGGGGTTGAGACAATTGTATTTTGCTTAATAGGGTTTTCTGGCTAAGGGAAGACTGGAAGATTTTGCTAAAGTTATTTCTAAAAGGGATTTTATCTAACTCAAAGGATACTTACCTTTTCTAAGTACAGTTCAATGAAAAATAATTTTATTTTCTTCAGGTAGAGGTGATCTCTGAGAGAAGGGGCCCTCTCAATATCTCTCTCTGAGAAATGAGCATATTCCTTCTGCTTGGCAGTGGTCCGGGTAACCCACGTAACCCTGGCGTTTAGGCTGGCTCCCTTTGTGGGGTCAGAATTCTTCCTGGTCTAAAGTGAAGTCACTGTGGACCTGCTTTTCATTATAAGCCATCATTTCTGCTAAAGGTGGAGCATTACTGAAGTTGGAGTTGAGGCGATTATAAACAGCAGTATGGAGGATGAACCTGGAATAGAGCAGATAGAAACAGTGTGGGGGTAGAGTGGTAGATGACAGGTAGAATTAGAAGGCTCTGTCCTCAGGCAAACATAGCGTGGGAAGTACTTCAGTCAGAAATACAGTTTATGATAAATCAATTCTCATTTAGCCTGGAAAAGTTAACACACATGATACATGGAAGACGCAATTAAATTTTAGCCATGTAGTTGTGCACATTTTAGATCTAGAAGTCGTAGAGAGTATAAACCAAGAAGATCAGATTATAAAAGACCCTGTATATATATATTTGCTATTTAAAACAACAATAAATGCCTATATCCTTTGCCCCAGTAATTCTGCTTTGGGGAAGTTATCCTCTAGATGTATTTATATATATATGTATGTGTGTGTGTGTGTGTGTGTGTGTGTGTGTGTGTGTGTGAAGGTGACATTTGTGTACAAGGTTATTCATTGCAGCATTGTTTGTCATAAGAAAGCTCTTGTTTATTATCTCTAAACCCAAAGTATGCAAAATGATCACATGAAGTTTTGGCTGCAATTTTTAGGGTCCTGGAAGTCCTAGCTACAGCAATCAAGCAAGGGAAAGAAATAAAAGACATGCAAGTAGGAAAAGAAGTCAATTTATCTCTTCACTGACAATATTACTCTATATCTAGAAAACCATAAAGACTCCACTAAAAGTCTCTTGGAACTGATAAACGACTTCAGTAAAGTTTCAGGATACAAAATCGATGAACACAAATTGGTAGCATTTCTGGACACCAATAATGTTCAAGCTGAGAGCCAAATCAAGAATGCAATTGTATTTACAACAGCCACAAAAAATAAAATACCTAGACATCTAACCAAGCAGATGAAAGACCTCTACAAGGAGAACTGCAAAACACTGATGAAAGAAATCATAGATGACACAAACAAATGGAAAAACATCCCATGCCCATGGTTAGGAAGAATCAAAATTGTTAAAATGGCCATACTGCCCAAAGCAATCTATAGAGTCAACACTATTCTTATCAAGCTACCAATGCCATTTTTCACAGAACTAGGAAAAAAACTATGCCAAAATTTATATGGAACCAAAAAAGAGTCCAAATAGCCAAAGCAATCCTAAACAAAAAGAACAAGACCAGAGGCATTACTTGACTTCAAACTATGTTATAAGATTACAGTAGCCAAAACAGTATGGTATGGTACAAAAACAGACACATAGCCAGGCGTGGTGGCTCATGCCTGTAATCCCAGCACTTTGGAAGGTTGAGGTGGGGAGATCTCATGAGTCCAGCCTAGGCAACATGGTGAAACCCCGTCACTATGAAAAATACAAAAAATTAGCTGAGTATGGTGGTGCACACCTGTGATCCCAGCTACTCAGGAGGCTGAGGTGGGAGAATCACCTGAGACTGGGAAGTCAAGGCTGCAGTGAGCTGTGATCACACCACTGCACTCCAGCCTAGGCAATGGGAGTGAGACCCTCTCTCAAAAAAACAAAATGAAACAAACAAACAAACAAACAAACGAAAAAACAAGCACATAGACCAATGAAACAGAATAGAGAACCCGGAAATAAAGCTGCACACATACAGCCATCTGATCTTTAACAAAGTCAACCAAAATAAGCAACGAGGAACAGAATCTCTGTACAATAAATTGTGCTGGGACAGCTGTCTAGCCATAAATAGAATGAAACTTGACCCCTATCTTTTCCCACATATAAAAATTAGCTCAACTGGCCGGGTGCTGTGGCTCATGCCTTAATCCTAGCACTTTGGGAGGCCGAGGTGGGCAGATAACCTGAGGTCGGGAATTCGAGACCAGCCTGACCAACGTGGAGAAACACTGTCTGTATTGAAAATACAAAATTAGCTGGGCGTGGTGGTGCATGCCTGTAATCCCAGCTACTCGGGAGTCTGAGGCAGGAGAATTGCTTGAACCTGGGAGGCAGAGGTTGCAGTGAGCAGAGATCACGCCATTGCACTCCAGCCTGGGCAACAAGAGCAAAACTCCGTCTCCAAAAAAATAAATAAATAACTAAAATAAAAAAAAATTAGCTCAAGATGTATTAACGATTTAGATATAAGACCTCAAACTATAAGACTCCTAGAAGAAAACCCAGGAAGCCCCATTCTGGACATCAGCCTTGGAAAAGAATTTATGACTAAGTTCTCAAAAGCAATTGCAACAAAAACAAAAATGGACAAGTGGGAGCTAATTAAAGAGCTTCTGCACAGCAAAAAAAAAAAAAAAAAAAAAAGCTATCGACAGAGTAAACAGACAACCTACAGGATGGAAGAAAATATTTGCAAACTGCATTGAGCAAAGATCTAATATCCAGAGTCTATAAGGAACTTAAACAATTGAACAAGCAAAAAACAAATAACCCAATTAAAAATGCGTGAAGGACATGAACAGACACTGCTCAAAAATGACATACAAGCAGCCAACAAACATGAAAAAACACTCCACATCACTAATCATCAGAAAAATACAAATCAAAACCACAATGAAATATCATCTAACACCAGTTGGAATGGCCATTATTAAAAAGTCAAAAAACAACAGATGCTGGCTAGGCTGTGTAGAAAAGGAACGCTTATACTCTGCTGGTGGGAATGTAAATTAGTTCAGCTACTGTGGAAAGCAGTTTGGAGATTTCTCAAAGAACTTAAAACAGAACTAATTCAATCCAGCTATCCCATTACTGGCATATATCCAAAAGAAAATAAATCATTCTACCAAAAAGACACATGCACTCATATGATCACCACAGTACTATTCACAATAGCAAAGACATGGAATCAACCTAGATGCCCATCACTGGTGGATTAGATAAAGAAAATGTGGCACATATACACCATGGAATACTACACAGCCATAAAAAAGAATGAAATCATGTCCTTTGAAACAACATGAGTGCAGCTGAAGGCCATTCTCTTAAGATAATTAACACAGGAACAGAAAACCAAATACTCTTGTGTTCTCACTTATAAGTGGGAGCTAAACATTGGATACTCGGGATATAAAGATGGCAACAATAGACACTGGGGACTACTAAGGGGGGCAAAGGTTGAAAAACTAATGATGGGTACTATGCTCAGTGCCTGGTGAAGGATCAATCATACCCCAAACCTCAGCATCACATAATATACCCATGTAACAAACCTGCATGTGTACACCCTGAATCTAAGATAGAAGTTGAAATTATAAAAATAAACAAATAAATAAATAAATTTGTAGAGTCTTTCCACCAAAAGTAGAGTAGATTGGATTCATTTTTTTTTTTTTTTTAGAGATGGGGTCTTGCTATGTTGACCAGGCTGGTCTTGAACTCCTGAGCTCAAGCAATCCTCCCACCTCAGCCTCCCAAGTAGCTGGGACTACAGGCATGCACCACTGCACCCAACGTAGGTAGATCAGATTCTGATCCACTGTCCACTTTTATCTCTTGGGCTCACACTGAGCAAAGTTCTGAGGTTAGGCAGGAGCAGTTGGTTGGTTCTTGTTGAGAATCCTTCAAAGCATTAGTTAGCATCACATCTAGGGATACATGTGGACTGGGAGTCACAGCATTCATTACTCTCTTACTTTTAGAGACTGGAGAATGGACATTTGGGGGAATTTGTTCTTGATAAAGTGTTGTGTAAGCAAACGAAATGAGGGATGCAGAACTGCCTGCCTCACCCTTTTGTTTTTACTCTTTCCCTTAGGAGTGGAAGCAAAAATTCCAGACTCTGCCTTCTGTAAAAGCCACAGTGAGGCATTACGACTTGGAAGGAAAGTTCAGACTCACATTCCTATAATTCTGAACAGACCTTTTATTTTTAAAGCAATATCTGTGCTGCATAATCTGTTTTCTAAATATGTAATTGCTCTGATATGTACTGAATTTGGAGAAGATCATTATTTGGAGACCTAGAACTTCTTCTTTTTTTTTTTTTTTTTTGAGACGGAGTCTCGCTCTGTCGCCCAGGCTGGAGTGCAGTGGCGCGATCTCTGCTCACTGCAAGCTCCGCCTCCCGGGTTCACGCCATTCTCCTGCCTCAGCCTCCGGAGTAGCTGGGACTACAGGCGCCCGCCACCGCGCCCGGCTAATTTTTTGTATTTTTAGTAGAGACGGGGTTTCACCATGGTCTCGATCTCCTGACCTCGTGATCCGCCCGCCTCGGCCTCCCAAAGTGCTGGGATTACAGGCGTGAGCCACCGCGCCCGGCGGAGACCTAGAACTTCTGATGGTACCAGGACAGCATTCCCCCTTCTAAAGCTTTCAAATACATGCAACAAAACAAAAAGGAGTATAAATTAGAAAGATAACCATGGCACTTTGGGAGGCTGAGAACGCAGGATTGCTTGAGGCCAGGAGTTCCAGACCAGCCCGGGCAACATAATGAGATTTCATCTTCACAAAAAAATTTAAAAAATTAGCTAGGTGTGGTGGCGTGTGCCTATAGTCCCAGCTATGTGGAGGCTGAGGCAAGGGGATCGCTTGACCAAGAGTGAAACCCTCTCTCAAAAAACAAATAAAAATAAAAAAAAAGATCACCATGAGCTACCACTTGCCCCTGTGGTGAGAAGTATTTGCATAATCATAATGTAAGTACTGATTACTCAGTTAACTAAAAATTGTGAGATAACCTTTATCCTGGGAGGAAGGAGGAGTATGAGTTAAATCTTCATCTGTCATAACACAGCTTAGATAACATCAAAATTCATCAATCAAGAAGGAACAATTTAAGCACAATTTTTTGTCAAGTAACTACCAAAGAAATAGCAAAAAGACAAAAGTGATTGTCTCTTTAAGAGAGGAGGTGGGAGGGAGAAAGACAAAGAACCCTTGCTTAGATTATAAAACTTCTGTTTGTCACTATTTGATTTTTTAAAATTAGGTGCCTGTATTTACTTTGTTAAAAGTGAAAAAATATATCTATATCTACAATATATGGAGCCAAGAGAATAAGGGTAAGTAGGATGTCTGCAATGATTATTTGAAATATCCTTGACTGTTACAACTAAAGTGATGTTTTGGGAGAAAAGGATAAAAATGAAGTACAGTTATGTGTTGCTTAACGACAGGGATTCCTTCTGAGAAATGCATTGTCAGTCGATTTCATCATTTTGTGAACATCGTAGATTGTACTTCCACAAACCTAGGTGGTATAGCTCACTACACACCTAAGCTGTACAGTATGGCCTATTGTTCCTAGGCTACAAACCTGCACTGAATACTGTAGGCAATTTTGATACAGTGGTAAGTATTTGTGTATCTAAACTTACTAAAACGTAGAAAAGGTACACTAAAAATAGGGTGCGGGACCCTATGAGACCGCCATCATATATACAGGCCATCGTTGACCAAAATGTCCTTATGTGGCACATGACTATATATGAATTCTTAGATGAAATAAAGGAATCACTGCTCCCACTAACTTTATTTGGCCTGCATTTTGCATCTTTATTTTTCTGCTATTCACAGGTGTTTGGTACTTCAGATCAGGGGTTGGCAAATTTTTTCTGGAAAATGCGTGATGGTAAATCTTTTAGACTTTGCAGGTCACACAGTTTCTGTTATAACTACTCAACTCTGCCATTCTTGTGTGGAATCCACCATAAACAATATGTAAATGAATGTGACTGTGTTCCAATATAACTTTATTCATGGACACCAAAATTTGAATTTCATACCATTTTTGTGGCTGTGAAATATTCTTCTGTTTTTGTTTTTTCTTTCATTAACAATGTAAAAAGCATTCTTAGCTCATGGACCATACAAAAACAGATGGTGGGTAGGATTTGGCCAGCAGGCCATAATTTGCAAACCCCTGCTTCAGATCTAACACATTTGTGTGGTTCCCTCCCATGCATAGCAAAGAGCTCCAGCCATCTGGGCTGCAAAGAGGAATTTACATGGAGCAGGTAAGCCTCAGTTCCCCCAGCATTTGCAACTATGGAAATTTTGTCTTAAAGGGCTTCGAGGTCTTGATGGGCTCTGAGGAGTTAAACTTCATGCTTCTCCTTTTCCCCTACCCTATTCTCATTTGTTTTTACTAAGTATAGGAACATTCCTATGAAGCTCTATTTCAGTGAGTATTACATTGTTGGAAATTTCATTACCAAAGACAAAAATAATGTAGGAGGTCATAGACATAGAGATGTAGGCTCTGAGTTGGGCCCCTTGGCATCAAAAGAAGCTTCTGAAGGGTTGGACATAAAGGAGACTTCACGAATGTCAGGCCCTGTCTCCACCCACAGGTGACCAGGCCAGGTGAGTCCTGGAAGTGAGGTCCTGCCTGCCCTGAGAAGACTCCCCAGAAGACAGCACCCATAGCTTCCTTCCTTGTCACCAGTAGTTGCCATTGATGGGGATAACACAGATCTTCCAAGTGGCTTTGTTAAGGCTTTGTTTCCTTAGGTTTAACTGTGTTGCATGCTGGAGTATAAAGATGAGTGAGACTTCCCTGTCCTCAAGTCTAGGGAGAGATATATGTAATGTAAACAAATATTTGAAGCACACTGAATAAAAGCTCTAATATAGGTGGATCCCATGTTGGAGAGGGGAGTAGTGGCGATAGAGAGGTGAAGAGGTAGGCAGAGGACAGACCACAGAAAGCCACACATATGCCCTGCTCCAGAACTGATATTGAAGTTGCGAAAAGCTGGCAGAAAGATTTCAAGCAGGGGATTTTGGGTTGTAATCAGAGTTGGAGGATGGACAGCTTAGGAGGCTATTGTATTAATTCAGGGGGGATAACGAGGCTGAAACTAGGTCAGTGGCAGTGGAGGCTGAGACAAGGAAATAGCAGAGAGATTTAAGAGGGAGAAGCTGAAGTGTTTGTCTACAACTGGGTGAAGATTAGTCCAGGACAGTCCCCAGTTTGGGAGCTTGGGTGTCTGGGAATCACAGCAGCATTGATCACTGAGATAATGATAATGAGAGAAATGGGCATGTGGGAGATCTTTGAGGGAGTAAGGGTGAGCAGGGGAGCCTTCGGTTTCAGACATGTTGTTTGAGGTCCCTGTGGGACACCCAAGTGGAGACATCCAGTAATTAGCCAGTGCCTAGAGAGAGGTCTGGGCTGGAGGCAGGGATCTTAAAGGCAGCTGCAGACCAGTCAGTACACACGTGGTGCTTGGAGCTGAGGTTGGCTAAGGAAAGAGTGAAGAGTGAGAAGATTGCAGAAAAGATAACTCTCCAAAGACCACCCACAATCAGAATTTGGGGAGCCATGAGAGATGAGTGTGCCCAATGTCAAGAGTGTTGTTTCCAGAAAGAGAATGTGGGAAAATCAAAGTGGATGTGTGTGCACATATGTACCTATGAGAATGTTTATTCTAGCATTGTTCATAATATTTAACAGTTGAAATAACTTACCTAACAACTGGAATAAATCATGATATGTCCATGTGAAGGAATGAATACTACACAGCCATTAACATGCAAAAAAAATACTCATGATTTATTAGTGAAAACACTTATTATTTAGAAAATATTTATTTAGCCACTACTTTTGTCAGGCATCATGTTAGGTGGTGCTTATTACAAAATTGTGTGTCTGTGTGTCTGTGTGTGTGTGTGTGTGTATATATATATACATTGTTTTATATATATACATATACACATTGTTATATATATATATATATACATATATAAGAATTTGTAGAGGAGAAACAGCCTGATCAGAGGTTCATACACCAATTAGCCCAATCAGAGATTCTGGGGACCTTTACCAACTCTTTCCTTCTCTATGGAGAAGCAGGTATCTGTGGTTGTTGTCTGCTCACTCTGTGCTGAGCCAGTGGGGGAGAGAAGGCAGTTATTGCATCTACCAGGCCAAACTGCCATCTCTATTTTTCCCCAGGCAGCTAGACTGTGCCAGGCCCATCAGAGCCCCTGGACTGGCAGGACAAATGCCAATTCTTTGGGCAGCCCTAGAGAAATTGGGGCATAGAATGCATGGAGCCACTGTTTCCCTCCCCAAGGGGAAGCTGAAAGCTGGGACTTTTTGTCCTTTCACTCTTTGCTGAGCATGGAGGAGACTCTGTAGCATCTACCAGTCAAAACGGCCATCTTCATTCTTCCCCAGGGGGCTAGACTGTGCCAGACCTGTCAGAACTCCAAGACTGGCAAGATAAAAGCCAGACCTCTGGGGAGGCCCTTCAAAAAAGTTGGGGTGATGGACACGTAAACCAAGCCTTTCCTTCCCCTGGGAGAATCTGGGAGCAGGAAGGGAGTCTTTCCTTGGTCATATGGCACTGTGCCAGTGATAAGAATTCTGGCAAGAAGGTGTCGCAAATCTCCCTGCTGGCTTCAGCGAGTTTGGTTTCATGTTTGCCTGGGGCCCAGGAGCATTTCAATTAGTTTCTGGATTTCTTACAGATGGAATTTATCTGTGAGTTGTTGTTGAATCAGTATGTTTACGAGGGGAAGGAGGGTCCAGGGCATCTTACTCTGCCATCTTGCTGGTGTCACTTTTGCTTAGACTTCTTTAAAAATATAAAGAGGATCCTCTTCCATAAATTACAGAAATAATGATAAAACCTATTGCCTTTGTCTCCCACTTCTATTTTACCTCCAACTGCCCCAGAATGTATCTCTTCATAATCCCAGCTCTCCCCAAATACCCACTTTCTGCTGCCTCTCTCTCACTCCCCTGAACTCCATTTCTCTGTTATGTCACTTGACTTGTCTTTCTTCAGAAGAAAGGATCCTCCCTCTTTGGGAACAAGAAGAAGAAAGGAAAATTAGACTGGCAATTACAGGCTTCATTTTGGTAGGCTGGCCAAGGAGGCAAGACCATGGACACTCCCATAATAATGATCTGTCACATCCTCAGAAGGATAGCTGAGGGTGAGACAGTAGTGAAAGGTGTGTCTAAAGTAATACCGTTTTCAACAAACATTCATGGAAACATATGAACTTGAGAGTTATGTGACACTAATGAAAAGATGTTGAGAGAACAAGACTCGGTGGCATACAGAGAAGGTAGTCAAATGGAGATGCCCTTTTTTTTGTGCTAGATCCCTCAGCAAATGACAAATGGCCCAGCTGCATTCCCCACCCCTTGCATAGAACTGGACTACACCTCTAAATACACTCCTAGAGCCTCTTCTATCAACCTTAGTGTTTGTTGGAACTTCTAGTTGAATGCTTTTCCCTCCCTTGCATGTGGCTGTCCTCCCTGGGTATTCAGCTTTGGAATGGGCCATCCTGGCATCCTAGCTTACCTTCTTTGTTGAGCTGGAGTATTTGGTGGCTAAGAAAGGACCAGCATCCAGGGAATCACCTGTAGCTAATCAGGCAGGCCCTGCCCTAGAGCAAGGTGTGTCTGGATCCTGCTGGGAGCTGATCATACTGTGCTGGGTGCGAGAGACCCATGGTATCCATGGAGGGAACTTGCACTCAATCATTGCAGCTCTGTCCAGATTTTGTGCAGGACCTGGATGGAGTTGAGATCATATAGCCAATATTTCTCTGTTTCTGTCTACATGAAAAAAATACAAAGAACTGAACCATATCTACCTTCCTAGGATATAAGTGCTTTCAAATAAATACAGAAATAAAAATTGCCCGGTATGGTGGCCCATGCCTGTAATCCCAGTACTTTGGGAGGCTGAAGTGGGGGCATTGCTTGAGCCCATGAGTTCAAGACCAGCCCAGGCAACATAGTGGGGCCCTGTCTCTACAAAAAATTCAAAAATTAGGTACACGTGATGGTACGTGCCTGTAGTCCCAGCTTCTTGGGAAGCTGAAACAGGGGCATTGTGTGAGCCCAGGAGGTGAGGCTGCAGTGAGCTGTGATTGTGCCACTGCACTCCAGCCTGGGTGATAGAACAACACTCTATCTCAAAAATAAGTAAATAAATAAGGCCAAAGAGTAAATATACAAAATCTGCAGATAAATGAGTAAGGCTTTTTTTTTTTTTGAGACAGAGTCTCGCTCTGTCACCTAGGCTGGAGTGCAGTGGTGTGATCTCGGCTCACTACAACCTCTGCCTCTCAGGTTCAAGCAATTCTCCTGCCTCAGCCTCCCAAGTAGCTGAGATTACAGGTGTGCGCCACCACACCCAGATAATTTTTGTATTTTTAGTAGAGACGAGGTTTCATCATGTTGGCCAGGCTGGTCTTGAACTCCTGACCTTGTGATCTGCCCATCTTGGCCTCCCAAAGTGCAAGGATTACAGGCATGAGCCACCATGCCCAGCTGAGTAAAGCACTTTTATCCAGTCTTATTTATTTATTTATTTATTCATTTATTTAGAGGCAGAGTCTCACTATGTTGCCCAGGCTGGAGTGCAGTGGCATGATCTCAGCTCACTGCAACCTCTGCCTCTCAAGTTCAAGCAATTCTCCTGCCTCAACCTCCGAGTAGCTGGGATTACAGGCGCATGCCACCACATCCAGCTACATCCAGCCTTATAATTAAGGATTAAAATGGTTCACTCTCACACAAAATCTGCCACCTCCTATCAAGACTAATTATAAAACTCATCAGCCTCATGACTGAGCTGTTGCTGTATCCATCAAGGGCAAGACACCCACAAATCATAAGCTACTATTTGACACAGCAAGTGGGTGAGAGAAATGATTGTCTCCTTGTCATTTTTCAGCCAGTGATCAATACAGCATGATACTGGGCTCGCATTGTTAAGCCATGGCCATGGTGCAGGTGATAATAGCTAGTGCGGAGTGCTCCTCTCTCTCAGGTGCGGATGGAGTAAAGAGGAAATAGTGAGAGCAAGGCGTGTGCAACATTCGGAGAATGGAGCTATCATAAGGCACGATTGTGTGGACCATTCTTTATTTAACAAACATTTAGTGAATTTTGGCTATGTACCAGGCACAGTTCTAGATACCGGGGATAGAGCAGTGAAGAAAACAAATTCCCTACTTTTTTGGAGCATACATTCTAGTTGGAGGAGAGAGACCACAAAGATAAATGTATGCCGTGCGGCAGAGATGCTTGGTAAGGGAAAGAGTGATTGGGAGATTACTAGTTTGGATAAGTTGTCCAGGAAGATGTTTCTACTTCAGAGGAGACTGAACAGAGTAAAAGAGGGCAGAAGTCAAGAAGACAGCGGAGGGGAGAGTTTCTGAGGGAGCTGTGAGTGCCCAAGGCCTGAGGTTGGAGCACATTTGATGTATCTGAGCAACAGCAAGGAGGAAGCCGAGTGTCTGTAGTGCAGGGAGGGAAGCAGAGAGAGGTGGGAAGGGGCCAGGTCATGAAGGGTCTTGTGGGTCATTTAGGACACTAACTTTCACTGAGTGAGATGGGAGCCATTGGAGGGGCTGAGCAGAGAAGCGCAGGATCTGACTTAGGTTTTGCAGGGGTACCCCAGTTCCTCTGGTGAGAACAGGGTAAGGGAGAAAGTGATGTCAGCTGGCGGCTCATGATATCCAGGCAAGAGATGCTGGTGGCTTGAACCAGGGTGGCCGTGGTAGGGGTGTGAAAAGTGGAGGCATTGTGAATAAATTTTAAAGGTAGAGCAGACAGTATCTGTTGACAGATTATGTGAAGTGTGAGAGATGGAAAAGAGCCATAGATGACCCTAAGATTTGTAGCCTGAGCAACTGGAAGAATAGAGCTCTCACTGAGGCTCTGGAAGGAATGCAGCTGGAGGGAGGGATGAACAAAGAGCTGGGTCACCAGCAACTCACGGAAGCCAAGCTATAAAATTGGAGTGTATTTATTGATGAACATGCTTACTTGTTTGAATGAGGTGGAGACTGCAAACTGATGGCTCAGGGGCCGAATCTGGCTGGCCGATCTGTTTGGTTTGGTTCTTATGATATTTATTAAACAATTAAATTAGTTGTTGATGTTTAAAGCTCATGGGATTTTATATCAAAATCTGGATTTGTGGCATCTTTTGGAGAAGTGAAAGATATGGCAATGCTGGGTGGTGATGAACAACAGTGCGGCTCTTCAGTAAAGTGTGCCGTGCTCAGTGGGCCGTCCAGTCCCCTACTCTCTCATTGTCTTACGGCCAACTGCTGTCCTTCCTGTGCCCTGATTTCCTCATTTGAAAATAGGAGTAATAGCAGTTCCTACCTCCTGGGGTTGTAAGGAGAATTAACAGAGATAACTTATGAGTAGCACTCGAATAGCATTCAGAAATGTGAGCTATTATTGTTATTGCTGTTATTATTGATATTGTTATTATTATTACCTTGCCAGGCTTTGAGTTTGTGTGAGGATTTCAGAAAGCTGGAAGATGATCATAACAGGGGTTGAGAGGTGAGTGAAACTTCCCTTAATCAATGATGGCACCAAACCAGAAAGCAGGAGAGACGGAAGCACAGCTCCCAGACACTTAGAAAATTGCGTCTGCCTGAGCGGTATCAGCCCCACAAATCAGAGTTAATTTCTCTTCTTCTGCAGAGCTCGGCACAGTGGCCTGGATCACCCAGTGACTCATCTAATAGCCCTGTGAGTTTGCCCAGCTTGCAGCATCACAAATTACACTTGCAGCCTCCTTATCAGGCAAGCTAGGAAATTAAACCTAAATGGCTATGGTGTTGCTAAGTAATATGGCTGCGTACACAGACACCCGAAGCTGAGACCATCACAGGCCCATTAAAGCATCATTTCCCGCTGTGGCTAATGAGGTTTGAATCCTTCAAAGGAAACCTGCTGTTCTTTTTTAAGGTCAGAAAGTGGGGTAACTCGGTTATAAGCAAGAGATAGAATTTCCCTTCCTAGATGCTAGGGGTGTGTGTGTTTATGGGTATATATTGGAGCTCTGTGGTTTCATGGCTAAGTGGCGGGGGTGGGGGGAGATCAGAGACAGCCATCCTGCCCTCCCTGGACCCCTTGACCCTGGGCCAGGAGGGGCCTGGCCAATGGCACTCAGGCGGTGTTAGCTGAGTGCCTACTGGCTTCAATCTGGGAAGCTTCTTAGGAATATGGGGCAGCAGGGGATGACGGCATTCCTGGCATTTTCTTCCTCAGGACAGTTTTTTTCTTTAGGGGGCTTTTCTGTTTCTACAACAAAGTCCTAGAGCCATGAATGGGGCTCCCGGTCCCCAGGATGCTTGGGCAGCTGAGCTAGACCTGGAAGTGGACTTTATTTTCCCATTTCTTTCCAGTCAGACCATCCGTGTCCATTTCAGAGTTTGGTTCCTCATAGACCCACAAAGATTAGAGCCTGGGGCACAGCCCCAGCGAGTAAGACAGTGGCTGTACGTGGCCCCCTGAGTTCACTCAGGTAGTGACTGAGCATGTGTGTCACCAGCCCAGTATGGCTCTTCTGAAGCTCCACAGCTGTGCTGGCAGTTAGCTGTTTAGTAAGTCAACACCCTGGGGCTGCGTGGTCAGGGAGTTGGGGTCTGCCCCAGCTCCCCTCTGAAAGGATGCCCTCTACCTTCTCTGCTCTGGGCTCCTGAGACGGGTTGGGAGAGTGATTTACCTCCCCTTTAATTAGTATCTTTCATTGCATCTTCTCTACAATGCTGATGATTATTTTTCAAGACTCATTCAGGTGGGTTGGATCTCACATCACTTCTGCATGGTGACCTTCGTATGGGGCTTACCGGCTGCCTGGAGGACAGTGCCTGTGGTACAGTGGGTGTGTTTGTCCCATCCAGGTCTGAGTGAGCCCTGAGCTTCATCCACTGGCCTAGCCAGTCCCAGTATTCATGAAAAGAAGAATGTGGAGGAGAATTCCAGAGCTGCTTTCTGGCATTCATTGTGTGATGGGAGACATGGCTGTCCCCAAAGGGGACAAGTACTTTTAGACTGGGGATGTTTCTAAATCAAACTCTACATAATCGAGTGCATTCTTTGCATTTTGTGAGCTTGCTGCAGGCTTGGATCTCTCTCCCTAAGGAAGAGCCGTGCTCTGCTGGAACTGGACGGACGTGTGGGGACTCACAGGCTGGTCACTGGTCTGACTGTATTTCCTACATCCCCACACACCATCCTCACAGGGAGGATGACACATATCATGCCATGAAACACTTGACCAAGCATGGGTCAAACCCACCAACACATCCCATTTTGTAGTGCCTTGCAAATCTTGTGTAGCTCTGAGCTATGATTTATTTCATGTAAGTGTATTGTGGTGCGTGGGTCCTAGTGGTTACTTTTCATATCATTATTTTTACCAAGTGTTTTCTCTCCTAAATTCAATCAAAAGCTGTATAACTTCTATCCCCTCTACCACTGTTTCCATTCAAGGAAGGAAATGCTGGCCAGATTTAGAGAGTGCCCATTTCATTTCCTTGGAGGGCCATCATTTGCTTGGTTGCATATGTGTTTTTCTTTGGTTGGTTCTTTCTTAAAATTTTTTTAAATTTTTATTTACTTTTTTAGCAATCTTCCTGCCTCACCCTCCCAAGTAGCTGGGACTACAGTCACGCGCCACCAAGCCTGGCTAATTTTTAAAATTTTTTGTAGAGACAAAGTCTCTCACTATGTTGCCCAGGCTGGTCTCCAACTCCTGGGCATAAGTAGTCCTTTTGCCTTGGCTTCCCAAAGCGTTGGGATTACAGGTGTGAACCACCATGCCTGGCTTAAAATTTTTTGTTAAAAACAAAGACATAAACACACACACTAGCCCAGGCCTACACAGGCTCGGGATCATTAATATCACTGTCTTCCATCGCCACATCTTGTTCTGCTGGAAGGTCTTCACGGGCAATAAAATGCATGCAGCTGTTATCTCCTACGACGATAATACTGGAATGGACCCTGATGGACCAGCCTGAGGCTGTTTTACAGTTAGCTTTTTTTAAAAGTAGAAGTACACTCTAAAATAATGATAAAAAGGATAGTATAGTGTGTATATATATATATATATGTTAGTAACATAGTCATTTATTATCAAGTATCCTGTACTGTACATGCTATACTTTTATACAACTGGGAACATAAGCTTTTTTTTTTTTAACACCAGCATCACCACAAACACACTAGTAATGCATTGTATTAGCACATATGATGGCTCCAACATCGCTAGGTGATAGGAATTTCTCAGCTCCCTTATAATCTTATAGGACCACCATTCTATATACATATATATGTATTGTATGATCCCAATAATGGGATCATACAATTTTGTACCCTGCTTTTTCCATTTAACATCATATTATAAACATTTTCCCATGTCATTAAATTATTCTACATCATCACTTTCATTGCTTATAATTCATAATATGGATACATTCTAAGGTATTTAACCAATCCTCTGTTACGTGACAATTAGGTTATAATTGCCATTATAGTCATTGCTGTAATGAACATCCTTGAGGTTCCTCTTTGCAGCATGTTTTGAAGCGCATTTTTAAGTCTTTGATTGATATTGCTACATTCCTTCTGAAAGGCTGTACATATTTCTGACCAGCTGTGTATGGATTCTTCTTATTGCAATTTAAAATATATTTGTCAGTTCGATATGTGAAGAATGGGCATCTCGATGTTAATTTTAATATCTTGGATCATGGGAGGTTAAACATTCTCCTTGGGGCTAATTGCTAGAAGGGATATTTTGTGCTCTTCTGCTTCCAGATGGGGGAGGTTAAGTGTTGTTAGTGATCACTTAGGAAGATGAAATTGAAGCATGCTGCCAGGAAGCTGAGGGCAGTTCAAGTAGTGGCTATTAGTCTTCAGAGCCCAAAGCCAATCTTCCTGAGCGTCAGTTTTCAATCTCCTTGAGTGGGCCTCCTAATCTGGAGGTATATGGCTTGTGCAGGCCTGCAGCAGCCCAGACCTGGGAGGAGTACACGGCAGGACCCAGGAGGCTTGGGGTGGCATCAGGAGACGGGATGGGCCTGGCTACCTCGTAGATTGATTTTCTACACCTCCAGGCTTTCCCCTTTGCTTTCCCCTCTGTCGTGAAGATAATCAGGTATCAGCAGCTTTCGCTGGGTTCTGTGGCTTCTGCTACCTTCCATGAAAGCGCAGCTAGAGCAGTTGGTGCGGGTGGGAGATTTTGAGTGTGAGGTTTGTGGCGAATCTGTTGAGTGGATGGTTTAGGACTGTCAGTGCTGCCAGGCTCTCATTTCTAGGTGGGGAGAGAGGTCAGAGCTGGGACCTTCCAGTGGGAGGTCCAGGGATGGATCTGATCCCAGGAGGACAATATCACAAAGTGTTTTGCCAGTTTCAATAACTGGATTTATGAGGAGAAAACGGCGTGAGGACGGTCTGGGAAGTGGTGACGTCGGAAGTCAGGGAGGCAGCTGGCAGTGTGTGCTCCTCCCTGGACAGCCCCTTCGTCATCCAAATTGGCAGGTGCTCCCGGAAGAGCGGTCAGGCTGTGAGAGAAACTGCTTCATTCCCTGGAATGTGGGAAAGAGAGTGGAGGTTTAATGTGTAATTTGCAGTACTTAGAATCTATTATGGGCATGAATAAGCCCAGAGAGGCTATAGGCAGGAGAATTAAACATGAATGCTCATCGAGACTGAGGCGCTGGAGACTGAGAAGAAGTTCAATTGCCAACATCTTTCACTTTGGGTATTGACTCTGAAATCACTTGGCCAAAGCCACCTGAAGTCAGTTGATGAAAAGGGCCCTGGAAGGTAATGTAATGCCACAAAGATTTCTCACAATGGAAAAATCAGGTTTGGCACCGGTGAGCTCTGAATTCTTCTGAGGTGGTAAACCTAGGCTCTCCACAGCTCTTTGAGAGCTGGAGGCTAAGAAAATCCGAGAATGGGGTTTACGTCAGCCCTCCTTGCTGTGAAGGAACTTGGGTCTTTTGGTGTTGAGTGCACAGTGGAGTCAGAGGAGAGGATGTGGTGGGGGCAGCGGCACACACAATTGACTGCCATGGAGAGGAGAACTGCTTTTGGAAGCATCTGGAGGCATTTGGTTGAATTTAGCGGTGTGCCTGCCTTTATTATTAATCATAGTGACTCTGCTTTGTGTTTTTCACAGTGCATTCTTGTAGATCTGACTTGATTTTCATAATATAAAATATTTTCCACGAGTTTATTGAATTTTAATTTTTGCCAGTGTTTGCCAGTGTTTGAACAACTGCTCAGCCTCATGGGAGGGGTGGTTTTATAAGCTTGTGGAGGAAGCCAAGTGTGTTTACAAGCCGCTGTAGCACATTTAAGGGTCAGGCATGGACTCCCCCAGTCCTGACGGGGGCGCTGTGGGGCAATGGTGGGCTGAATGTGGCCCAGTGAAAGTCCCACGTGAGACCACAGTAGACGCCATTGTGGAAGCTTAGCTCCCACTCCACCTTGGAGGTGTCAAGGCCTTGTTTTCTGTTCCAGGATCTTGTGTAATTAGAGCAGGAGACCCTTTTACCTGAGAACTGTTGTCTTTGCTGTGTGATCTTTGGCAGGTTATTTAAGCTCTCCAGTCTTTAGTTCTCATTTGTGAGATGAGATAATAATAGCATCAATCTCAGGGAATTGTGTGAAGGTTAATTGAGTTAATACATTTTTAAAAAGAGAGAACACTCAATGGGTATTAACTATTATGATGACAAGAGTAGTAATGACCACGCATATTGGACTTCACTGATGGAGGAAACCTAGGGCTGGTTGGACAGCTTCCCTGTCTCCCAGCAAGGTTTTAACAAATCTAACAAATCCCCATTCTCCACCTGGGTGGCCTTGCCAGGTACGTGGTGACAAGCATAAAGGGGAGGAGCTATGGTTTTCAGGAAGGTGCTGATGGAAGGATAACCAGTACTGTGCTTTTATTAAATAGCAAGCCAAAATGGGGAACTTGACCTAGAGAATTTGATTAACCTCTTCAACTACATCAAAGGCAGCAGTGAAGCAACTTCTCTCGTGGGATGCTAAGAACTGAAAGAGTGTGTGCTGTCCTCTAACTCTTGGCCCTGGCACTTACCAGCTATATAACCAGGGCCAGTTACTTAATCTCTGTGCACCTTAGTTTCCTCATCTGTCAATGGGAATGATACTATTTTATAGGGTTGTTGCGGTTACTAAATCAGGTGATATCTGTAGAATGCCTAACAAGTTGTTAAATTCTTGGAGCCGGGTGAAGGCTCAGTAAAAGCCAATCATTATGCTCATTATTATGTTTATTACAAATGCTGTTATTACAAGCTACCTTACAGCTCATGATTTACAATGGAGGAAGCAGGTTATTTCATGGCAGGACTTGTCCTGTAGATAGTTCTCTTCCTCGCCATGAAAGATGTCAACAGCACTCATCGGGATTCCCCCACCTTGGCTGGACCTATCTTCTGGCCTTGGTGGTTGCCCATGTGAAGATTGGGAGAAGGTGATGCCCTCCTGGTTGCACAAGGGCTGGGTCTAAGTCATCCTGTCTCTGTGCGTATCTACAGCCCTAGGAATGGGGAATAGCTCCTGGCTCCTATTGCATGATCAGGGATTTTGAGGATATTTGAGGTGTCCAGACTCAAACCTTCCTTGTCATTACCTCCTTAATAGCTTTTTCCCTCTACCTAACAATTCTTCTTTCTCAGCTTCTCCTGAATGTGTCCCTCTTTTCCACGGCCTCAGTTGCCTCTCGCTCCCTGCCTGCAGCCTCCTCTGGCTTTGCCCTCTTCTGTACCCTCCCTGGAATTGTTTTTGCCTCTCCAGCCCCGGCTCCCCATTCCTCGGATGACAGCACCAGACTTTCCGATGGGGATGGATAAGTTAGGAATGCGTTCAGCTGTAAATGATAAGAAAGCTGACTCAGAGTGGCTGCAACATAATGATTTATTTCATTCACATAGCACTAATTCTGAAGGTAGGTGGTTGCCTGCTTTGATTCAGCATTTCTCTCCTCATGCTTGCAGCTCTAGGCATCACATCTGCACTCAAGGCAGGATGAAGGAAGGGAAAGAGGAAGAATAATTTGCATTTATTCTTATTCTTTTTTTTTTTTTAATCAGAAAAGCCAAAGTTTTTCCAGTTGTCCCCACCATACTTCCATTTATATCTCATTAGCCAGAGCTGTGTTAAGATTCTCTCTAGATGCAAAGGAGTTGGGGAAGGCTAGCATTTCATTTTTCTAGCCTCCAGAATGGAGAAAAAGAGAAAAGGAGCTCGGGGGTGTGGGGTTATGCAGCCAACGCTGTCTACTATAGAAAACTTCTCCCCAGTCTCAGCGCATGTGGTGGAGTTGACCCCCACTCCAGGCATGTCACTGATGACCAATCAAAGCATGGCATCACTCTGGCCACAGGGATTGTTTCATGAAAGGGCATGTGACTAAGCTAGGAAAATGAGAGATGATGAGACTCAATTTCAGGACTTCAGTTGAAACTATTGGGAAAGAGGAAATCTTTCATTTGGATTTAAGTATGGCATAAACTGCTGAGATCCTCAGGCTACCCCTTAAAGAAAGCTGACCTGAGATGATCCCAACCCAGAGGAAAGCAGGGTTGAGAGATAGGGAGCAGTGCTGATGACATGGATGGAATTCCTGGATCCAATTGTACCTGATGCCCCCATGAACTTTCATGCATGTGAGCCAGTAAATTTTCCTTTTTACTTAAGCCAGTTGGTGTTTGGTGTCTATCACTTCAAGTAAAATAATCTTGGATAATACGTGCCCTTGGAGGCTCTGCTTGAGGCACCAATACCATTTGGTTCTGTTTGTGTGTTTACCTGTCAAGATGTCTCACCAGATGCATACTCTGCTGGCAGGGTCATCTTTGTATCCTAAGGCCCCTCACACTGGACATGACACATAGCAGGTTCGCAGTAAAGCCTTAATTAATGAATGAGCCATGTTTCTCCTCTGCTCTCCATGCCTGCCTCGTAAATCCAGGCTCTGTCATCTAGCACTCAAGAACTTCTGTCATCCGGCCTCCATAATGTCCTCCCATTACTCCCCTTGATGAAAACCACTGCTGCTGGATTTACCATTTTTCTTTTCTTTTCTTTTCTTTTTTTTTTTTTTTAACAGTGGCCCTTCTCCATCTGTACATCTCTTCATGCTGGCCTCTCTGCCTGGAACACGGCTTGCTCCATCTTCATCTTTCAAAACTCTATATACTCAAGACACAACTAAAATGTTGCTTCTTCCAAGGAGCCTTCTTTGATCATCTCAAGTCCTAACCCCTGCAGCTCTCACTGATATTCATGAGACACCTGTCTCGTCGCCCTGTGGCAGTTGGTGTGTCTCTTATCTCCCCAATTAAACCATTAGCTTTGTGCCTCTTCCAGCACCTAGCAGGGTGTCATTCATGTTGTGAGGCTCAGGAGACATAGATCACTGGAAAAAACCTGGTTTGGGATGAATTTATGTCTCAGACCCTGGAGAGGGATTTTCTTTTCCTGACCACACTTTGTTAAAGCTATTTTTCCTATTAACTTTTTTTCCCCACAAATTTGTTGAGGTATCATTGATGTAAACTGCACGTATTTAAGGTGTGCAATTGGAAGAATTTTGAAATGTGTATATACCTGCAAAGCTGTCCCCACAATCGAGATAGTAAACATGTTCTCCACCCCTGAGCAGTACCCACACCCCTTTGTAATCTCTACCTCCCTTTCCCCCCAAACAGACTCCAAAACAGATCTGCTTCCTGTCACAACAGTTGAATGTGCATTTTCTAAAATCCTCTGTTAATGGAATCGTATGGTTTGTATTTTTTTGTCCTACTTCTTTCACTCAGTAGAATTACTCTGAGATTCGTCTGTTGTTGTGTATATCAACAGTTTGTTCTGTATCACTGCTGAATAGTGTTCTCTTGCATGAATATACCACTATGTATCAGTTCATCTGTGGACATTTGGGTTGTTTGGGTTCAGTTTGGGGATTTTACAAATAAAGTTGCTATGAACATTTGTGTATAAGTCATTATATGAACATATGCTTTCATTTATCCTGACAAATATCTAGGAGTGGAATGGCTGGATCAAAGGGTAGGGATATATTGAATTTTTAAACTCTTTTATATGGCTGTACCATTTTACATTCCCAGTGATTCTAGTTGTACATACTCCCTGGCCATATTTTCATTTTTTCCCCATATATCAAAGTTAGTGCTTTTCAAACTTTAAAAAATTTGGGTTTGTTTTTGTTTTTGAGACAGGGTCTTGCTCTGTCATCCAGGCTGGGGTGCAGTGGCATGATCTCAGCTCACTGCAGCCTCCACCTTCCAGGCTCAAGCGATTTTCCCACCTCAGTCTCCTGAGTAGCTGGGACTACAGGTGTGTGCACCATCATGCCTGGCTGATTTTTGTATTTTTAGTAGAGATGGGGTTTTGTCATGTTTCCCAGGCTGGTCTCGAACTCCTGGCCTCAAGGGATTTGTCTGCCTTGGCCTCCCAATGTCCTGGGATTACAGGCACGAGCCACCTTGCCTGACCTGTTTCGATTTTTTTGTTTGTTTGTTTTAGAAGCAGAAACCTTAAAAATAAAAAAATAAAGGCCATACCTAGACCCTTTATGAGTAAAGTGCATAAGGAGATACATGCTTTGGCTGAAGGGTTGTAGGAGGCGTATGGTGCCTGAGGCCCTGGGCCACCTCTTCCAGCTCTGGGGCCCCAGGAGCACATACATGTAGAACACCCACTCTAGGTGACAAGCATGAGTCAAATTTGACTTTCACTTAAGTTCTGGGCCACAGCACCTGCCAGCCATGCTGAGAACCTTGCCGGGGCCTCCAAACTGATGAGCCTTGGAGGCGGCCCAGACACAGCAGCATGGGCTATGGGGTGATATTTCTCACTGGATAGAATAGGTTTTTCAGGATATCAATACTACCTTTCCACCACCATTGCATGTCAGTCAAACTTCCTCCATCTCCAAGACAAATATCAGAAACTGCGTGACTCCAGATACCAGGAACAAAGAAAAAAATTGGGAACATTGTGCGCAAAAAAAAGATTTTAATAAAGATTCAGCCAGCTCTGTGCGTAGATCCTGCCATGCTGCTTATTGTGATCTTGACAGTGACACCGGGCGAGAATGAATAGACTGTGAGGCCATTCATATTCCTGGCACTGACAAGCCCACTGCAGCCTAAATGATGGCTGACTATAGACAGGGACCCTTTACAGGTGCTGCTCCGGGGGACCTCTGTCCTCAGCCTCTGGGCCTCTGTAGGCTCTGGGACCCTGAAGCTGAGGTTTCTCACCGGCCTGCAGGGAGCCTGAGAAAAGCAGATTCCTGGGCCCTCAACCTTCATTTGCACTCCTGGTCCGGGACCCTGAAGAGCTGCGTTTTTACCATGCTCTCTGTGTTTCTTTCTCCTCCTCATTCTGCTTTTTGTTATAGAAAACTTTAAACATACACAAAAGTAGGCAGGATAGTATAATGAACCCTATGCACCCACAGCCCGGCTTCAACAGTTACCCATAGATGGCCAATCTTGTTGCATCTCTACTCCTACTCACTGTCCCCAGTATTATTTTGAATCAAATCCCAGATTTGATTCAAATTATTAAATTATTTCATCCATAGGCAGGTCCCCCTGTCTAAAACATAAGGGGATCTTTTTAAAGCCATAACCACAATACTATTATCCCACCTAAAAATGAGCACTAATTTCTTTCTGGTGCATAGTGGAGCGTGAGGACCATGGTCCTAAGCTCTCTCAGCCAATGAGGAGGTCACTTCCTCCCATAGTGGGAGCCGCGCCTGCGTGCCTGACACGTGTTGCAAGAGGGTGTGCATTTTGAAAGGAAGCCGGCAGGAGCTCTACTTCTGGAAATCCAAGCTCATAAGAGAAAAACAGCACCAACTGGGCTGACCACCTGTGTTGCAAAGGGAGGCCTTGGGTCCTAGGCAGGACCGTTATCTAGAATCTTGCTGTCCACACCTTCTATTTATTTTTGGAGCCAACTTTGCATTTTAACCTAAGGGGTGCAGGGAAGCCACTGTCGAGTTCCCTATGGAGTAGTTCCTGGGGGCTTACCAGTATGATGTCACTCTGGGCAGACTGAATATCCAGTCAGACCCCCTGGGTTTGATGTGTGGCTCTGCAGTTTACGCACTGTGCATTAGGAAGCTGACACTTGCTGTAATCGGCTGGCAGGGGAGTATTTTGAGATAATGACAGTAGATGACATGCTGATAAACAGGCTGGATGCTGGGAGTGTGTGGTGACACAGGCCACCCATCTTCCCCTGTGTGCCCACTGCCTACCCAGGGGCCCATCCAGATGGTTTTTGAGGCCCTACTTTCATCCCAAGAGCTGGATTCATGGATTTTTGCAGGTGCCAAACAGGAACCAGCTGGGCTTCCCGGCACTCAGAGCCCCCATGGCTGGTGGGCAGAGCAGGCCCTGCTGGAGCTCTTGCTGCAGCTGCTTGCCTTGGAGAATCCTCTGCAGTGTGCAGCGAGGCGCTCCTGGGCTGATTGTCTTCCAGCCCTTGCTCCTGAAGGCACTATTTCCCACACATCCCAGGCCCCTCGGAATTGAGATGGCTATGCCCTTGGCTGACCAGGTGTCCCTTGATTCTGGGAGTAGCAGGGACATAGGAAAAGGAGATTTGCTGGTGGAGGAGGCTGCGCAGGGAGCAGTGGGATGCCAAGCTCTCCTATTGCTGTCCATCCTCAGGGCTGAAGGGTGCCCAGTAGGAAGCAGCCAGGAAGGTGGGCTCATTGGGGCTGCACCCAGGGCAGTGGGGCCAAAGTCTTAAAGTCTCCCGCATAACAGGACCTCTTCCTGTAGCGGAGGCCAGAGTGTGTGCAGATTGCTGGACAGTGGACAAAGGATGGGTTGTATCTTTGAAGGCCTAGGAGTCAAAGCTACTCTGCCTCCTTTAGCTGCTGGGGCTTGGGGGGCTGAGGAATGTTCCACAAGGGCCCAGTCTCTCCAGGAGCTGCTGCCTACTGGCTGGATGGACAAAGCTTGGCTCACTCATGCCCAGAGAGAGAGAGAGAGAAAGAGTTAAGCTGCTGACCCTAAAGGCAAGGGAGAGCTGGCTGTGCAGCTGTGCGTGGGAGCCGGACTAAGCAGCCGAGACAGGGCAGACAGTGTAAGAAAGCTGTTGATGAGAGCTGCTGCTGAGTAAAACCATATTTTACCTGCCTATGGCCCCCTGAGCATTCTTTCTGCTCATCCACCCACTCCCTTTGGACCTCAACATGACATTTGGCATAGTCATGAACCTGACAGGGGAAGACAGCCTTGGCTTTGGAGTTAGGGCGTCCTGGGTTCTACTCCCTGCAATGGGGGGTCAGTTGGTGCAATCATAATAGGGAGAAGTTTGATGGTATCTTTTAAAACCACAAACACACCTGTGTATCCTTTGAGCTAGCAATTTCGTCTGTGCAAAAGGGCAGGTGTACAAGGAGGTTCATTGCAGTATATTTGTAACCACAGAAGACTGGCAACATCTCAATGCCCATCTGTATGGGCAAGTTTAACAACCTGTGGTTATTTCATACAATACCTCTTAAAAAGAATGAGGCAGTTCCATGCATTCATTGCTACAAAACGATTGTCAGTGATACTAGAGTGAAGTTCTACTTCTGGAAATCCATGCTCATAAGAGAAAAACAGCACTAAGTTGGGCTGACCACTTGTGTTGCAAAAGGGGGCTTGGGTCCTAAGTAGGGCCATTATCTAGAATCTTGTCATCCAGGCCTTTTTATGTGTGTATGTATGTATGTATGTATGTATGTATGTATTTTGTGACGGAGTCTCCCTCTGTCGCCTAGGCTGGAGTGCAGTGTTGTAATATCGGCTCACTGCAATATCTACCTCCCAAGTTCAAGTGATTCTCCTGCCTCAGCCTCCCAAGTAGCTGAGATTACAAGCACCCGCCGCCACGCCCAGCTGATTTTTGTATTCTCAGTAGAGATGTAGTTTCACCACGTTGGCCAGGCAGATCTTGAACTCCTGACCTCAAGTGATCCACCCCTCCTCAGCCTCCTAAAGTGCTGGGATTACAGGCATGAGCCACTGCCCTGGCCATATTTATTTTTAAAATCAACTTAGCATTTTAACCTAAGGGGCGCAGGGAAGGTGTGGGGATGCGAGTCTTGGAACATTGTATGGTATGCAGCCTCTGTGCTTTAAAAAAACTCCCTTTATACCCATGGGATATAGTTGAACAAGTTCACGAGAAACTAAAAACGAAGGTTGCAAACAGGGTGGCAACTTGGCAGAACAGTGGTTGGAGGGAGATGTTTTCATTATAGAATCCTTCAGAAAATTTGAGTTTTGTGTCATTTGTATTTATTTAAAATAAAGTAAATTTAAATAAAATCTCTGGCATCAAATGGGCTGTGCGACTTTGGGCAAGTCACCTAGTTGCTGGAGCCTCATCTGTAAAAGCAGATAAGATGAAGGCACAGTGTTTCTGTGAAGGTGACAGCTAGTGGATACCAAGTGCCTTGTGCAAGATGTGGACTTAGCGGGGATTCAGCAGTCGGAGCTCCACGATCCCGACTTACTAACGTCATGATAACCAGGGCGGGAGAACAATCCCAGGCTAGAAGACACAGTGATTTGAGAGACTATGAGCACCTCGAGGGCCAGGATGGCATCCCTCTCATCCTGGTTCCTTCCACCGCATGTGGCCCGGGGCATAGCGACGTGTGCTGATTTGAATAGGGCTGTTTTGGTGCCGCCTCCCCAGAGCAAGCGCTGAGTGGGAAGACACTGACCACCAGAGGGCGCCAGCTGCGCATGGCTTCTCCTCTCCCTTCTGGAACCTCCTGGGCTGCCAAAATGTGGCAGATTTGCCGGGGAAAATGTTTAAGGTGACCCTTTCCCTCCTTGCTAAGGCCACTAAATACATTGCTTAATTGGTTCCTCTTAGGGCTAGAGGGATTTGTAGTCACCAAAAGTGCTGCAGAACCGGCATAACCACCCTGGGGATGGGTGTGTGGTGTGCAGGAGCCTGTGTGGGGCACATGCGTGTACATATCAGGGTGTGTGGTGTGGCTAGAGGACATCTTCTCTCAGCAGCCCCTGTGTTGCTCATGGCTCCCTAGTCTTGGATCCAGCCTTCATTCTGGGTGCTACAGCAAGGGCTGTGGGTCCCAAGGGGAATGGAGAACAGTCTGTCTACAGGATGCCTGATTTTGTGGGTGCTTCCAGGCTGGGGAGAGTGCTGGGAATGGCCTGAGTGAAGACTTTGTAGCTAATAACTCCTGACATCGGCTGAGGAGGTAGGGAATGGACAGTGCTTGAGGCTTGTAATCACCATGACAATACTCGCTGCTAACACTCAAGAGCACAGCCTATGTATCAGGCTCTGTTCCAGGTGCCGTGCATACATTAACCTACTTAACCCTCCACAACGCGCCACTGGGTAGTACCCCTATTGCACAGATGGGGAAATGGAGGCACAGAGAGGCAAAGTAGTGCACCCAAGGACACATAGCTGAGCTGGTAAGTGGCAGAGCTGGGAACTGAGTGGAGGAAACGCAGGCTTGGGCTTCAGAGCCCCAGGGATTTGAAGCCGGAGCATTCAGGCTTGCAGCACATTTTCAAGGTACCCAGATGGGAGAGCTGCCTGTTTTAAACGTGAAGGAAGATAGATTTCAAAACGAGCCCTTGCTTCCAGTTTTGAGGTTCTTCCCCAGCCTCCGGGGCAAGGAATGCTCCGTTCAGTATAAATATTAAAAACGAAGGCTGCAGGAGTGGCAAAGCAGGATGTGGGGAGGGTCTTTTCTGCTGAGGAGCCAGGGCCCAACACCTTTCCATACAGGTGCAGTGAGACCGCGGAGGCAGGGCCAGGAGAGGGGAGTCCTCAGCCCATTCGGCTACGCTGGCTGCAGAGAGGGTGGAGCAGAAGCTGCTTCACTCCTGGCACATCGCGGGCGGGAGGCCGCTGCAGGCACTTCTGCTACTCTATCACCTATTTCTTTTTATTTTTTTTGAGTCAGTCCCTCAGACAGTCCGGTTTGTTAGCTTCCTGCGGGCTCTCCACTGAACCCAGCCTTTGAATGGGAGACTGAGTCAGAGCAGCCTCAAACATCCCCTGAAGGCGAGAGCCGCTGTGCATGAAAGCACCTTTCAGAGCATTACATTTCCCTGCTTCTGAGTCTTTGAACCAGGAGTGATCCACAGGTTGCAGCCCAGCTGGAGGTGGATGATGAAAGAAATTGGCCCGCTCAGAGTCGGGTGGGAGCTAACAGAGAAGGAGAGTTTGATGAAGGCGCGGCTGGGCCTGGCCCTGGGACCCTGGTGATCCTGCAGCACACTGGGAGCGGAACAGGAGGTCACCCAGCCACCCAGGACATGACCTCGTCTGATGACGCCACTTTAAGCTCCTCCAGACTTGGAGGGCCTGAAGAGAAGCAGCAAACCCAGGTAAAGTGACCGGAGTTTGTAACAGGCTCACATTCCTCAAAAGTGGGGAGGGACATTGGCCGGATGGGGACCCCAAGACCTTAGCCATCTTGAACATTCGTTTGTGCTCTGCTGGGAGGCAGCATGCGGTGACGAGGTGGGAGATATTAGTGCTGTGGTCCAACCCTGTCTGTGAGTCGTTCATGGCAGGGTAGGATTGTGCTTCCCGGCTCCACTGAAGTTAGATGTGGCCATGTGACTGGCTTCGGCTGATGAAGTGTGAGTGGAAGTGACACATTTCACTTCTAGTGGAAGGCATGTCCTTTTTTCCCTCTGCTGTGGCAAATATCAGTACTCCAGTAGGTGGTAGCTGTGCCAGAGGCTGGATTCCAGAGGAAGCCGTATAGAGCGGATGTCCCTGATGACCTGTGATGGACATGCAGGCCAATCTTTGTGGTTCTAAGGCATTGAGGTTTTGGGGAGTATCCGTTAATGGAGTATAACCTAATCTGCATTAACAGATACCCCAAAACTATACTGGCAGATACCTGGATAATCAAGCTGATGAATTCTGGTTAATAGATCACTCAGCTAATAATGCTATGCAACTGTGTGGTAGATGCAACTGTGCACAGCAGATACACCTGACAGCGATAACTTAAGCATTTTCTGAGAATCACCCTGTATGGCAGACGCACCTGAATGTGTGTTCAGAGTTCCAGCGTGGCCAACCTGGAGACTCATTCCTTATCTGTGAGGCATATCTGAGCCCCCATCCTGCCCTGTCCCATAAAATGTGGGTCATACAGAGTATTGAGGCCCTTTGTTTTGGGTTAAATGAAGGTTGCCAGGTGATGGTTGCTAGTGGGAGGGTGTTAAGCGAGAACACTGTATAAACTGCATGCTCTTATAAGTGGTGGTTCTCCTGTCCAGCCCCCACCACGGGGCTGCTCCGTAAGTTCCCCTCATTAAGCCCCATGTCTTGTTTGCTGGCTCTGGGTCTCTTCTTCAGCCTCTCGAGCCTGGTGCCATCCCGATTGGAGGTGATAGGTGTCTGGCATGACAGTATCCCAGGGAACAATTCATCAACCTAAGTAAAGTACACATAGCTTACAAAATTGAGTCTCTGCGGTAGGCATTGCAAGCATCATTGAAGCTAATGGGGAAGAAATTTGAGAAGTGAATGGGAGTGTGCTGAAACCCCACTGCTAATGCTGCCTGGCTTGGAGGATTCCCATAGGTAGGGCACCCAAGGAACAGGATGGGTCAGGTGCTTGCTCTTAGTTCTGTAATGAGTCCGTGGAAGCAGCTGCCTTTTACCCTCATCTACCAAGGCTGCAGATGCACTTAACCTCATAGACCAGTAAGCTAGGAGAAGCAGTTTCCCTTGATGTGCAGTTTTCCCACTTGGCTGCCCATTAGAATCACCTGGGAGCTTAACCGCCTGCCTAGGCCTGCCCTAGAACAACTAAGTCAGAGTCTCTCAGGATGGACCCCAGGCATCAGTAGTTGGTTAAGCTCCCCAGGTGACTCCCATATGGAGTCAGCTTGAGAACCACAGCCATGTCGGCTCTTCTCTTTCAATTAGGGGCTATATTTAAACAAATATCTCAAGATGGTCATTTTGCAGAATTCTGCTGCCTACCAGTAACCTCGTGTCTCAGGCTGCAACAGATGTTGGAAAGGGAAGGCCTAGAGGTTCATCGCAGTTTCCTTACTGTGTGTGCTTATATGGGGTCTCCAGAGCCTAAGACAACCAGCCATTGTCATCTCCTAGCAATATTTAGGGTAGACAGACCTGGATTTGAGTCTTATCGTGGGGCCTCATTCCATAACAATTCTGTGATCTTGGACAAGTTGCTTAACATGTCTGAGCCTCAGTTTTTCCATCTGCAAAGTAGGGCATAATCTAACAACAAATGTATCAGCTTAGCAAAACAGCGTTTTGTCTGGATGAGGAGGTGGGTTATGTAACATAACAAATTTCATGCCCTTACCCGTAGCCCAATTCTTCCCCTGCACCTCAGCTGGCCAAGCAAGACACTTTGGGAGGCATCCTGGACTCGTTAGTTTCTCTGCTACAGTCCATGTCCGATCCATCATCAAGCACAATGAGGCTACGTCTTTTTTTTCTCTCGTTGATATCTGGCTATATTATTTTTAAAATGTTTTATTTCCATGAGTTTTTGGGGAACAGGTGGTGTTTGGTTACATGAATAAGTTCTTTAGTGGTGATTTGTGAGATTTTGGTGCACACATCATCCGAGCAGTATACACTGAATTTAATTTGTAGTCTTTTATCCTTCACCTCCCTCCCACCCTTTCCCCTGAGTCCCCAAAGTCTATTGTATTTTTTAACTTTTAAGTTTAGGGGTACATGTGCAGGTTTATTACATAGGTAAATGTGTGTCATGGGGGTTTGTTGAGCAGATTATTTCATTATCAAGTTATTAAGCCTAGTACCCATTAGTTATTTTTCCTGATCCTCTCCCTCCTCCTACCCTCCATCCTCCAAAAGGCCCCAGTGTGTGTTGTTCCCCTCTGTGTCCATGTGTTCTCATCATTTAGCTTCCACTTATAAGTGAGAACATGTGGTATTTGGTTTTCTGTTCCTGTGTTAGTTTGCTAAGGTTAGTGGCCTCCAGCTCCATGTTCCTGCAAAAGACATGATCTTGTTCTTTTTATGGCTGCATAGTATTCCATGGTGTATATGTACTATTTTTTTCTTTTTCCAGTCTCTCATCAGTGGGCATTTAGGTTGATTCCATGTCTTTAATATTGTGAATAGTGTTGCAACGAACTTTCACGTGAATGTGTCTTTATGATAGAACAATTTATATTCCTCTGGGGATATACCCAGTAATGGGATTGCTGGGTTGAATGGTATTTCTGTCTTTAGGTCTTTGAGGAATTGCCACACTGTGTTCCACAATGGTTGAACTAATTTACACTTCCATTAACAGTGTATAAGCACTCCTTTTTCTCCACAACCTCACCAGCATTTGTTTTTTCGACTTTTTAATAATAACCATTCTGACTGGTGTGAGATGGTATCTCACTGTGGTTTTGATCGGCATTTCTGTAATGATCAGTGATGTTGAGCTTTTTTTCATATGTTTGTTGGCCACATAGTATGTCTTCTTTTGAGAAGTGTCTGTTCATATCCTTTGCCCAATTTTTAATGTCTTTTTTTCTTGTAAATTTGTTTAAGTTCCTTACAGACGCTGGATATTAGACCTTTGTCAGATGCAGAATTTGCAGAAATTTTCTCCCATTCTGTAGGTTGTCTGTTTACTCGGATAGTTTCTTTTGCCGTGCAGAAGTTCTTTAATTAGGTCCCATTTGGCAATTTTTGCTTTTGTTGCAGTTGCTTTTGGCATCTTCACCATGAAATCTTTGCCTGTGCCTGTGTCCTGAATGGCATTGCCTATGTTGTCTTCCAGGGTTTTTATAGTTTTGGGTTTTACATTTAAGTCTTTAATCCATCCAGAGTTAATTTTGTATGTGGTATAAGGAAGGGGTCCAGTTTCAATCTGCATATGGCTAGCCAGTTATCCTAGCACCATTTATTAAATAGGGAATCCTTTCTCCATTGCTTGTTTTGTCAGGTTTGTCAAAGATCAGATAGTTGTAGATGTGTGGTCTTATTTCTGGGTTCTCTATTCTGTTCCATTGGTCTATGGGTCTGTTCTTGTACCAGTACCATGCTGTTTTGGTTACTGTATCCCTGTAGTATAGTTTGAAATTGGATAATGTGATACCTTCAGCTTTGTTCTTTTTGCTTAGGATTGTCTTGGCTATTTTGGTTCCATATTTTTAAAAACAGTTTTCTATAGTTCTGTGAAGAATGTCAATGGTAGTTTAATGGGAATAACATTGAAGCTATAAATTGCTTTGGGCAGTATGGCCATTTTACCAATATTGATTCTTCCTATCCATGAGTATGGAATGCTTTTGTTTGTGTCATCTCTGATTTCTTTGAGCAGTGGTTTATAGTTCTCCTTGTAGAGATCTTTCACCTCCCTAGTTATCTGTATTCCTAGGTGTTCTTTTTCTGGCAGTTGTGAATGGGAGTTCATCTGTGACTTGGCTCTCATCTTGACTGTTGTTGGTGTATAGGAATGCTGGAGGTTTTTGCACATTGACTTTTGTATCCCAAGACTTTGCCAAAGTTGCTTATCAGCTTAAGAAGCTTTTGGGCTGAGACAATGAGGTTTTGTAGATACAGGATCATATCATCTACAAACAGGGGTAGTTTGATTTCCTCTCTTCCTATTTAAATGCCCTTTATTTGTTTCTCTTGCCTGATTGTCCTGGCCAGAACCTCCAATACTAAGTTGAATAGGAGAGGCTACATCTTATGAATCTCACGGATCTGTCCAGTTCTCTCTGTCCCTGCTGCCATACCCTTGAGCTTGTGAACTGTCTGGATCATCTGTCCCCTGGGGCATCCTCACTCCTCCACTTGTGTTCTCCTCTAATCCATTTCCCAAAATGCAGTCAGAGTGACCTTTCCAAAATATAAATCTCCCTGTTAGACAATAACCCAAAATTTAAAATTAATAATTAAAATAGTGGGAGTGTTAGTACATGAATAGACAAACGTAGTGATG
This sequence comes from Hylobates moloch, assembly GCF_009828535.3. Taxonomy (NCBI): domain Eukaryota; kingdom Metazoa; phylum Chordata; class Mammalia; order Primates; family Hylobatidae; genus Hylobates; species Hylobates moloch. Next base: position 50,778,726 of record NW_026652291.1, read on the forward strand.
AAAAGAAAAACAGGACATGCAGAGAGATCTAAATACATAGAGGAAGTTGCTATGTTAAAGGGGTAGCATATCAGATCAGTGGAGGAAAAATATATTAATAAATAGTGTAGACATAACTGGGTACCCACCTTTGCATAGAAATACAATTGGTTCCAAACCTCATATTTTATACTAAAAATGGTTCAAATATATATAAGTATAAGATGAATCCATGAAAGTCCTAGTGGAAAATATAGCTATTTCAAAGTGGAAAGGGCCTTTTAAAATATGATTTGAAATCCAGAAGCCAGAAAAGATGAAGAAATTCAACCACATAAAAATAAAAATAAGTTATTTATGACAAAAGACCAACTGGGAAAAATATTTGTAACTTATATCACAGACCAAAGGTCAATTTCTACAATATACAAAGAGCGGCTACAAAAATAAGAAAAGGACCCACAACTCAATGATAAAATGGGCAAATATATGAACACTCATTTCAAAGGAAAATATAAAAGACTATTAAGCATATAAAAATGCTCAAACTCAATCTCACTCGAGAAATAAATAAAAAGGGTGCTGATAGCATTTTTTTCACATATTAGATAGGAGAATATACAAAAGTTTGGTTTATGAATTGCTGAGAGTATAGGAAATAAAGCACTCTCATCCATTGCTGCTGGAAGTATAAATCTATGGAAGATGACTTGGCAATAACTAGCAGGATGACCAATGATACTTGTGATGGTTAGTTACATGCGTCAACTTGGCTAGGCTATAATACCGTTATTTAATCACACACTAATTGGTGTTGCTGTAAAGGTATTTTGTAGATCTGATTAACATCCACAACCATTTGACATTAAGGAGATTACCCTTGATAACCTAGGTGGGCCTCATCCAATCAGTTAAAGGCCTTAAGACCAAGAACTGACGTTTCTGAAAGAACTTCTATTTCAAGGCTGAAGCATCAACTCCTGGCTGAGTTTCCAGCCTGTTGTACAAATTTCAAACTTGCCAGTCCTCACAATTGAGTCTTTCCTTAAAATAAGTATCTCTCCCCCTCCCTCCTCCCTCTCCCTTCCACATCTCCCTGAGACTGGTTCTGTTTCTGCAGAGAACCCTGGCTGATATAATCTCCTTTAACCCAGCAATCCCACTTTCTCACAGTGGGAACCCTTGCATGACACACACATAATTTATTCATCAGAGCCTTGTCTGTAATAGGGTAAAGGAAACCTGAGTGCCCATCAGTAAAGAGCTGGTTAAAGGAGTTCTGTTCATCCACAGCGTGGAACACTGTGTCGCCGTCAACTAATACAGAATGGTCTCCAAAACTGATTTAGTGAAAAAAGAAAAATGCCACACCATGATGAACAGTGTGCGTGGTATGCTTTTGTGTGTGTACAAAGGGGGAACAAAATATAGATCCATGTTTGCACACGGAGAGAATATCTCTTGGCGGGTACACAGGAAGCCTACACTGGGGGCCTCCAGTGAGGGGAACTGAGTGACTGGGACATGGGACAGAAGGGAGACTGTTCACTTATGCCCTTCTCTTCCACAAGACAACAAAAACCCTTCCAGCTGATGATGCCACTTGCCAGCAGCACAGCTACTGTCCTTCAGGGAGAGCCTACACTTTTTGCCATGGCTGTTTAGGACTGGCCCTGCCTCCATCCTCAGTCCCCACTCCTACCCACGCCACACCTCCAACTCTACATTCGCTACATTCAGAATTCCAGCTGGGTATTTACTTATTTCAGTTCTTCCAATTCACATGTTCTCTCTTGCCTCTAAATCTGGACTGTCCCTGAGGCCCTCTCCAGGAATTCCTGCTTTTAGTCCTTCTAGTGTTGCTTCCTTTCTTCCGAAGGACCTGGGTGGCTTGGGTGGTGTCTACCTTCCGGGCAGTGAGCCATGGGCGAGGAGGCTTCCCCAGGGAACCCGAGGACCAGGGCAGAGCTCTGCCCCCTGTGGGGGGTGTCTGCCTCCTGCCTGGGGAGGAGCGTAGCAGGCTTTATTCTCCCTCCCCCCCCCACCTTCTAGGCATGCTTCCTCCTGGGCTCGTATCATTCAGGCTAAGAGACCGAAAGTGCCCCAGGGGCCTGCGGAGGCATCTCATGCTTTCTCAAGTGGCCATAGGGAAGACGCCTCACTATAACTGTGGACTTCACCTCCCATTTGTAGAAGGAAATTGGTGCTTGTGTCCTGCAAGGTATCTTCCATTTCTAGACATGGTTAGCATGTTGGTTAGCACCCTGTCCTCATCAAGCCCTGTGTACAAGAAAGAGAGCCTGTCCCTTTAAATCTTTGTGTTTTGGAGGATGGGTTGGATATAAACACTTAAGATGCACATCTGGCCAGGTGTGGTGGCTCACTCCTGTAATCCCAGCTACTCAGGAGGCTAAGCCAGGAGGATTGCTTGAGGCTGAGAGTTCAAGACCAGCCTGGGAACACAGACCCTCATCTCTTTTTTTCTCTTAAAAAGGCACACACTGGGTAAACTCAGTGAACTTCAGGTGAATGAGGGCTTGTATTCTGTGTCTTATAAGAGCAAAATGGAGTTGGCTAAAAGATGAAGTAGTCCAGACCCCAGAGCACAGGAACAAGAGAAAGTATGTAGAATGTGCTCACTGCCCCGGAATTGGATTGGCACAACTGACAATGGATGGAGGGGAATGATTCATCATATATGCATTTTCTCTCATCCCCAACTTGCTGTCTTTATACTCTTCCATCTTGGATGAGTAACAATCATAGCAAATCAACGTTTAGCCTCTTCTCAGTGAAGAGATCTGGGATAAATATAACAGAAAGCAAACTATTGAGGTCCAATTGGACAGATTTGATTTGGGTTTGTAGGTTCTCCTGACCTCACTTAACTGAGGCTGTTTTATGGGGCTTGGTGTGGTGACTTACACCTGTAATCCCAGCACTTTGAAAAGCTGAGGTGGGGGGCTCTCTTGAGCTCAAGAGTTGGAGACCAACCTGGGCAACATGGCAAAACCTTGTCTCTACAAAAATTAAAAAAATTTACCCAGGTGTAATAGTGCGTGCTTGCAGTCCAAGCTACTCAGGAGGCTGAGGCGGAAGGATCACCTGAGCCTGGGGAGATTGAGGCTACAGTGAGCTGTGATTGTGCCACTGCACTCCAGCCTGGGTGACAGAGACCCTGTCAAAAAATTTTTCTGACATGGACAACCAGAAATATGTCCCAACACTAGAGAAAGCCGAGGGACACCCAGGCCTGGCTGTGGTTCCCACAGGAAGATTTAACTGGAGCCTTTTGGCAGTCCCGAGTAACAACAGCTCTGGTAGGACCATTTCACTCACCAAAGCTTCGATTTTGTTTCTCCTGGATTAGACTTAAAAAACAAAACCTCAAAAAACTGTGCAACACACTATTTAAAAACATTGCCTTTAAGTCAAACATAAACATAAGGGGATATTTTATAAAGCACAAGCTTTATAAGGTTGCCAGAGCGTTTCTCTGTTGGTTTCAAAAATTGAAGTAGAAATCACTTAAGAGTGGAAAATATTCCATGCAGGAAATTCTTGGACATTGGATTCCCAGGTTTACGTCACAGAGAAGTCAATGTCTGTGGACAAGAGCCCCATGGGCAAGGCAGGTTGTGGGAAGCCAGTGGGCTGGGTTGAAGTTTGGGAGGACAGTGTGCACTGTGAATAATCATTTGCTCCAATGGGGCTCCAGGCTCCTCAATGATGACTGAGTTATAAGGCTTAAGTTTTGCCAAAGTGTCCCAATTTCCCAATCATGTCTCCCAAATGTATAGACAGAAACACACACACACACACACACACACACACACACACACACACACACACACACACACACACAACACACACACACACACACACACACACACACACACACACACACACACATCATTCTTTGTTCTTAATCTCTAGAGGCCAGAAACTGATAGTGGGAAGTCTAAAGGCCATGGTCTAAGGGTTGCTTTGGAAACAGTGCTCTAACAATTGACCCATTTCCAAAGACTTCCAGTTCAGGCTCTAACCTCCCACCACCAGTCCTGTTACCTCCTGGACCTTCCTCTTCCTTCCCCATGTCCCCTTTTCCAACTATTTTGCTTTCAGCTTTTAGAAATGATGAGTGAACAAATCAGTCACCATTCTTGGGCCAACTTCGAGGCACCCCTCTGACCTGATGTGTCCCTCTCTATTGAGGGCATTCTTGGCCTGATTAGGGATATGTTGGTATCAGGATTTCCATCATCTAATCCTGAGAGGAATGTCCCACACTGAATTTTGCAGGTTCACCTCAGAACTTAGGGAGCCAGAATAGAAATACTTTATAGCAGTTGGATGGAATACTTTTGTCTGTTAAATAAGATATTGGGGGAGGGAGGTTGTAAGTTTATGTTTATTGTATTTTACAAAAGAATTGGACTATGCAAATTGGAAAAAAAACAACCAGTATCACAACTGGAATTCACAGATGGTTTGAGACTCACTGGATAAGCTAGGAGGACCTAGAGCTACTGCTAAGGGTCCAGAGGCTGAATGGCCCCGGGAAGGGGTGGCTTTCAAGTGTTAAGAGGTATGGATGGAAAATAGCAAACGTGGAAATGCTTACAGAAGCCTGTGGAATGACATCTGTGAGATTGGTGCTGGGGTGCACTATGGGGGAAAATGGCAAAGTGTGGGCTGCCACAATGGTGCTCCTGGGTGGGCCAGAGCCACCCTAAAGGCTCCATGTTTTCCTAGAGAAGGATTAAGCACTGGTTGTGGATGGCATTTTCACTGATGAAGGTACTGTCCCCCGACCTTCCCTACAACCACTGGGGACAGTAGGTCTTGGGCTGATTGTGAGTCAGGGCCAGTGATAGATGTAGTGACTGTCCAAGGGAACAGGAAACTTCCATGAGAGTTTGAATTCCTGGCTTGTGTTGCCTCTTCGGCTCCTGTCTGCGTTAGCACATGGAGTATGTGTGGATAAGACCCACTTCTGGACTCCTGGCTCAAATCCCCTGCAGCCTCTTCCAAACCATTGTGCTATATACATGTTCATTCCCCTCTAACAAGTGGCATTAAATCTCATTTTGGAAGGGGGCTGTTGAGGGGCGTCCTAGCTGCTTTACTCTATGGGTAATGTTTTTTCCAGGAATGAACATTCTATAACAAAGATCACCGGCTAAGAGCTACAGCTTTGCTGATAAAAATCACTAAGCAACCCCTCTTCAGACACCAGGCTGAGCTCTTCATGGTCCCTCTCCTTTAAGCTCACAACTCTTACATTTACCCTCATTCCACACATTTCAAAGTGAGGCTCAAATTTTCTCTTGCACACTCCTCTCTCCTTCCTTTATAATACTGCAGTCATACTGAGATATAGCTCATCTGGGTTACAAGGATTCAGCTTTATGAGGAATTACATTTTACATCTCAGCCTGTGAGAAATTTTGTTTCCAGGGAACAATTTCGATTTTACATGTCAGTTGAGCAGCTGAGCCTGATGAAAAGGGAGTCACTGTGTGGTCACCGTCATAATGTCAAGCTGTGGCTGCCTCTCAGGACTCTGGGGTTGCTAGGCTATGGTGGCAGGAACCTCTCTATCATATGTTTTCTTTTGTTTTCACCTTTTATTAGAGGTTTAATTATATAAACTTTGAATATCATAAGCCAAAAAACAAACCCAAGGCTCAGAGACATCAAGAAACTTGTCTAAGATCACACAGCTAGAGAATGCTTGAGCCAGAATTCAAAACCAGGTGCATCTCTCCACTCATATGCTTAACTGACACAATATTTAGAATATATATCATACAGGAATTAGAAATATTAGAATGAGATTCAAGCCATGGATAGGTAAGCTCCAAAGAGGCTGCTGTTTCTTGATGCCATGATTAAGGTGTGAAATATTTCAAAGACAATGAGGGGAACAAGCTATAAACAACAATATCTGCAAAGTTAGAGTTTGTATTTAGAAACATGCCCCTAAGTCTGGTGACACATTTATTGGCTATTTTGGGCACAGATCAAACTGCATAAATTTCTAAAACCCTCTCTCCATATTTTTGTTAAAAAGCAGCTCATAGCTGAAGATGTGGCATGTACAGAATGGCCAGGTGGGAATAGTTAACAGAGATCCCATTCTGGTTTTTCCTTGAGGGGGCTATTTGACTCAGTTCTTCTTTTCTTTTTTCTTTTTCTTGTCCTTTTTTTTTTTTTTAAGACAGAATTTCCCTCTGTTGCCCAGGCTGGAGTACAGTGGTGCGATCTTGGCTCACTGCAACCTCTGCCTTCTGGGTTCAAGTGATTCTCCTGCTTCAGCCTCCCAAGTAGCTGGGATTACAGGCATGCACCACCATGCCTGGCTAATTTTTTTTTTTTTTTTGTATTTTTAGTAGAGACAGGGTTTCACCATGTTGGCCAAGCTGGTCTTGAACTCTAGACCTCAAGTGACCAACCTGCCTTGGCCTCCCAAAATGTTGGGATTACAGGTATGAGCCACCGCGCCAGGCCTCAGTTCTTATTTTCTATTCAATCATGTATGTTGAAAAAAAGAAAAAGACACACCAGTGTTACAAAACCTTGTATTAATCATTTCCCTTCACTTTCAATATAACGTTGATATGAAATATAGCCATGATTCTTAGTTACATGGGAGGAAATGAATAATAAATACATTGTAGCAAGTTTAAACCACAAGGGTGTTTCACTGGTAACAACATTTGAAAACTGTACACTTGCAAAGAACAGCATCTTCAAACATTAGTATATCTGTATATCAGTAAAGCTTTTACATGTAACAAACATGCTCTTTCCATATATGACAAATTTAAAAAATATGCATTGCTTGGCAACATGAACTAGGCAAAAATATTTCTTTGTTCACTAACTTTATACAGGAAAACAGGACGAAAGGCATGCATGTACAATACAGATGCCTGCACAGGGCATGCAACAAAAGAAAGCTTTTTAAAAGTCAGCTTACATTAGGCATAAATACATGAGGATTATATATTAATAAGGGAGGAAGTTTTCTGTTCGACATTATTAACATTCCTGTTTTCTTCCTATTCCTCCCAGAGGAATACACATTCACCTTTAAGTAAAGATAAAGGAATTACAAAAAAATAAAACTCACTTTGCAAACATCTCTGATGACTTGTAAAAAAAAAAAATCAACATTAGTGTTATCACAGCTCCATGTGCAAATTATCCTTCTGCAGGTTCTTCTTGTAACAGGCACACCCGAGCGCCTTGGTCAGGCTGCTTCCCCAGGCCCAAGCTGGAGCTGACTGCTACAGACATCTCCAGGGGACCAATGAGACTGGGCCTGCTTTTCCTCCCCTTGCCTGCCTTCTGGTTGCATGCTTTTGCATTCAGCCCAGCTCAGCCCCCCAGCCCAGGCTCCTGGGGAATACACATCTACAACCTTGCACCGGCAGTAGCTACAAGAGGTGCAGAAGAACAAAAGACCCGGAGAAGGCTCCCATCCCGTAAAAGGCAGCCAAGGACACCTCAAAAGAAACCCTTGTTTCCCTCAGTGTCTCTTCAAACGAATGGGAGAGAGGGGGGCCCAGCTGTAGCTCCAATCCTGAGTACCAAAAAGGAACCCTCAATACACAGGATTTGAGAGCTTGGTGCAAAGAGCCGCCTGGACAGGCAGACCCAGCCACGTCTATTTTGCTTGCTGGCTCTCGTTTAAAAAGTGAAAACTCAAAAGCATGTGAAAAAACAACATATCAGCAGCAATGTTTCATGTCTTGTACACAGTTCATGTGTTTCTTCCTACTGTTTCTGGTAAGAAGCCACTATGAATAAAAAGCACCAATAAAACATCATACATGATAACAATATTGTAGAACACCACTGTCCCTAGGACAATGTAGAGATGCCAAGTACACACTGCTTAAATCAGAACAAGGGGGAAAAACATGTAGTGAAATAGATTTTACTCTGAGATTTTTAAAATTGTTACTATTTTCTTAATATAAAACAGTTGCATTTGGTGGGGGTCAATGGGTAAATACAAAAAAAGGCACTGCTGCTTTTATTACTAAATATCTGACTTCACAGCCTTATGCATGCAACTGTTTGATTCTTTTATAAATAAAATTCTTTTGCTTTAGGATTTTTAAATTGAGCTGTATACCTGTAGTCAACACAGGGCTCAAAACAAGGTGGGGACAGGGTCTTAAAATTTATCAAACACTCAACTTAAAAAAAAAAATTAAAACACTAATAGCAAAACACAACTAAGTAGATAAATCTATACACTGTCAATGAAAAATAAGCTTTTCTTCTTTAAAAAAAGAATTATGTTGTTATTAATAACAGACTTTATCATGGTTACCAGCCATAGCAAGTTAATAAGTAACATATCCAAAATAATATCTCTAATAATCAGATAACCATTGTTTCTATATTCAGTGAAGGAATAAATAGAAATTCAGATTTGCAAATACTTTAAGGTCTTCTTCCTTTTAAAGGATTCATGCAAATGTGATTGTGTTCACAATCTGTTTTCTGAATGAGTCTTTACGGATATATGTGTTTTTGCAGCAGATCTGAATGCTTTCCTTTCTCAGCAAGATGTGTAATACCATGGTTTTTTCTCCTCTTTGTTCACTTTCTCAGTATCCTACACACCCACATTCGCAAACCCTCTGGTCTTACCTTTGGCCTTCAACCTTTGACCTATTCTTCCTGCCTTACATGTGATCATCCATCCCAACACATTCCCCAAGTAACACTAAGCTTGTTTAGAAAAGGGATGTGGGGGATGAATGTTAATGGCACTTGGTTAAAAATAATCAACTAAAAAATGCCATCTCTTTCTGCACATGGATTTGCATCTTTAGAACTTAGTCACCCAAGGAGAGGTCTGAACCCTTTTTTTTTTTTTTTTTTATTCAACACATGAAATTGTGGATTCAAGCCTTCTCTGCTCACGAAAGGCTTTCTATGGTTACGTTGTTCTCACCTTCTTAGACTCAAAAGGACTTCAAAAACCTGGTGGCGGCATCCAAGGCTGGGTTGGGTGTATGTTTTTGATCTTGAAAGTAAAAGAAAATTGTTCGGATTTCATTAAGGCCTTTTAGGTCTACATGTTCATTAGCTTTAAAAAAAAAAAAAAAAGTCAGGGCAGTGATTTCCATGGTCTGATCTTCTAAATTTCAACTCTGACTTCACACACACACACACACACACACACACACACACACACACACACACACAAGGCACCCAACTCATCCATGGAACAAACAGGCCTTGTACCATCTCCCTGATCTTGCCTCTGGCTGAGCATTCATACCTTCATTTACACAACCTGATTTTCCACACAACTCCTCTTTGATTTCCTCTAATACCCTCCACTGCGTCAAATTCTGAAATGTAGCCTTTCTTGCCCTTCATAAACAGAGCTTACTTTGTGGTAGGTACCACAGTTTCTCAATCTCCTACCAAGTAACGAGTGTCTTTTTCCTCCCCTCTGTGTGGATGGATAAATCAACCAACACAGCAAATCCCTAATTCACACTGTGCGGATAGCGCTGTCATTTCCATCGTGAAATCAACCTTTCCTACATCTTTCATCGCCCACTGGAGATGGCGGGGCTGTGCCGTGTGGGCCAAACATCTCCCTGCATGCACTCTCTGGACTTGCTGACCGACCCTCTGTACACTGTTGCTGGGCCTTTCTCCCCTCCTCTCCCTCAGCAGTGACAGGTGAAGTAGATGCAGCCTCCAGGCTCGAGTTCCTACAAGCAACCCTAATGTAAAGGTTTTGAGCTCATTTTCTGGGTATCAAACCTCTCACAAGGGGAAAAAGTCCATCCTTGCCTTTTCTCCTCCAGTGGAACTTGTACCCACCTGTGTGTGTGTGGAGCAAGGCTGGGAGTGACAGGCTAATGCCCCGTGGGTGGGGCGGAAAGGGAGGGAGGCCTCTCCGTGACAAGCAAATCCAGCACAGAAAGAGGCTGCAGGATTCTTTGAGAATCTCTGGGTGCCCTGAGAGCAAACCCATAACTGATCACATGATGTCCTCATCCTTGTGCGCTCACCCAATGCTGTGCTCATTCCGGCCACGTCCTTCAAGTCCACCCACACGCTCCTCCCGCCTAACGGTGAAAGACGGACAGCTCAGGCCTACGTGACTGCATCCATCTTCCCAAGAAGCAGAGCTCGGCAGCCGTTTTAAAAAGACAACTCTGCTGTTCTTATAAAAATAGAGGGAAAAAATGAATCCATAACAACAACAGATCCTTTACAAAAACCGTAGTATGAAGAGAGGTTCTATCCAAACTCTTTACACATTATGTACCCTTTAAAATTATTATGTAAACAATACACAAATCAAAGTTTAGCTGAAGTTTTGTTGCAGGGAATTTCTTCCTTCTTTCCCCCGTTGCCATGGGCCCTCTCCTATGGCTGTTTCCAGCAGGGGCCTCAGGGAAATCCAATCAGGATTGAATTGGATATAAAAGGCAAGCCACTACCTTGCTTTGGGTGCACGTGCCCACGATATCCTTCTGTGGCCTGCCTGTGAAGCCAGGCCTTCCGAGAAGCCTCCCCAGGGCCAGCGCTTCTGCTGTCCTCTTGTGTGTCTCCTATCTCTTTCATGGCAGTACTCTTTCCCCTGCCCCCTTTCCATCCAGAGAGCTACCTGCATTCCCTCCACCCCCCTCCCAGTCTCATAATTCCCTAGAGACCCCTCCCCACCCCACACACCAAACCATCCCATGACAGAAACAAATGACAAAATAACCAACCCCAGGTCTACTGATATGTTTACGAGGATGACCTACGCTCTCACAAAATCAAAACGGGAGAGGGACCAGGGGGAAAAAAGGCTGCAAAGTATCTTGGAGGATTCTGTGCAACCCTGAAGATGGCTGACACTGGACCCGCAGCAGTCGATTTCACGGCCAGCGCGGTCACTCTCATCTTCAGCTTCTAGATGGTGGAGGTCCGGTCAACCCCGTCTGGGAGAGAGAGCAGCAAACAATGGGCACAGGTGAGCAAAACAATCCTGTTCATGCCCACCTATGCCAATGCCATGCATGGTGGGCCTCCCAGCCTCTGAGGGCAGAGAAAGGCTCCTATGTTCATGTGTTCATGCATTTATATACCCACACACACGATATCTGGGGAATAGCTATTTTTGCCAGGAGCCATATTGAACCTGAGAACCAAGATGAAAATATCTAATCCTCACCTCCCAAGTACTTATATTTGAGGGTAGACGCAGACATGTAGACAGACAATAATGCTATATGTGATCATTGCTATAATGGAGTATGTACCAAGAGAGCAGGAACGTGGAGGAAGGAACGATGGCTGCCCAGTTGGCCTGGGAAGTCAAGGACAGTTTGAGAGAGCTACAAAGTGACTTTTGTAGCTGGTGCTGGCAGGAGGAGGAGGGTGGGGATGGTGTGCGGTGCACACATAGGCAGGATGATAGGTCATCCGGTGGTGGAGCTGAGGGTGCGTTGAAGGTTGAGGATGAAGGATGGGGAATGGAGTAGAGGAGATGGGGTGGAAGAGCCAGGCAGGGGCTGCAACAGACACGCAGGTGGACCTGACTAGCTCACATCCCTTTCTTTGGCAGCCTCTGCTTCTCACCCCACGTCCCTGATGAGACACTGGGGACAAGGTGGCTGTGACCCTGTCCACAGCTGAGCAGACCAGAGGGATGGACACATCTGACGCAAACAAATCCAGATTCTGTGTCTCGAGAATCTGATGAAAGGCAGAGATGTCTGAGGTAGGTGTTGTGGGCACTTAGAACTGAACAGTCTCATGGAGGTGGGAGAGTGCTGAGGCCGCCCAGAATCTGCCACATCTACATTTTGGAGAAGTGGATAACCCAGGCTACAGAGAAGGCAGGGATATGCCCATCAGAGGTGTCAGGCCTGCCCGGCCCCTTTTAGGCTGTCTGCTCACACGTGGGTTCTAGAACGGTCCCCAGGAGCAGACCATAGGGTCTTGCATACCATGAACAAGGGCTTAGAGGTAGGTAGTTGGGGAATTATAAGCAGTAGAGTAATGAGATTTAATTTTAGAATGGTTTCTCTGGCAGTTGCATCAGATAACCTGAGGAAGGATAAGGCTGGTGGCAGGTGGACCAGTTAAGAGGCCCCTAAAACAGTCTGTGCCAGAACCGACAAGGGTCTTTTCCAGTGAGCAGAGAGAGGCATGGATTAGCCATCACAGGCGGTAGGAATAACTGCGTTCAGTGACCACTAAATGTGGGTGAGACAGGGCTGCGAGGTGCCTCCCTGGCTTTGCTGATGTCCCAGTCCAAGCCCCAATATTACAGAACTGGTCCACCAGACGCGGCATCTCTATTTGCTTGGCAGAACTCGGGTGTGAGAAGGGAGTGGCAATGTGTTCCAGGGAAAGCTGGAGGAACCAAGTGACAGAGGGCATGCCGAGGCCACCACAGGGGGTTCCTGGCTTCCTTGTGGGTGGAGCCAGGCTGGCAACTCTGCCAGTGGGGCCGTGGAGGAGAAGCACTTCTTCAGCTGAAGCTTTTGAGATAACTGTAGGTTCACATGCTGTTGTAAGAAATAGTCCAAACAGACCCAGTATACTTGTATATAAGTTCTGTATGATTTTAGGGGAGATTTTAAAGAAAGGAAGCAGTGGTCCCTGAGTGTGTCAGTGGTGTCAGATCACCAATCCTAGAGGCCAACAGATGTGAGCCTCTCTTCCTCCATCCCTGAGTCGCAAGCATCGGAACCTCTTTTACTGTGCTTTCCTCTCCCTACCCGTTCCTCTTCCCATAAAAGGACTTAATTCATTAGCATACTGTCTCCAGCAAGGCCATCTTTCCTGGCACCTGGAAGGGGTCGGCCAGGGAGGGCACACTGCCACTGTGCCCAACTAGGCCACCCTGAACTTAATTTGCATTCTCTGTTCAGGAAACTGCTTACGAGGCTTCCCACCAGAGGGGATTATTGGGAAAAAACACAGCAATAAAAAGGCTTAGGAGATTAACAAGATGAAAACATTAGCAAAAAACCCATCAGTTCAGAGAGGTTTTCTGTAAAAATAGGACAGACTGAAAAAACGAAGTCTTTTCAATGAAAACCTTCCTTTAATAAAGAGCATTTGGTATTCTTGCTAATGATGATAATGTTAGTACTTAGCAGTTTGATATGAGCCTCCAAAATGCCAATTGTCTGAGATGTATCGAGCCCTGGGGGAAAAGGTCAGTTCTCCTTTTCCTTCGGTCAAAAGTAGTGAAAGACTGAGTCAGTCCCCCACCCAGCTGGCCACTGTCGAGCAGGGGAGCACAGGGGCTTCCCTCCTGGTGTCAGAGCTCTGGCAGGTGCCAGCTCAGGGGACTCACTCACCAGCTGCCATCCTAACTCTGGCCCCAGGGAGACTGTCGTTACTACTTTTAATTGAGATATTTGCATATCATAAATTTCACTCTTTGAAAGTATACAATTCAGTGGTTTTTAGTATATTTGCAAAGCTGTGCAACCCTCACCACTTTCTAATTCCAGAATATTTTCATCCTCCTCCCTTCAGCCCCTGGCAACCACTCGTCTACTTTCTGTCCCAGTAGATTAGTCTATCCTGGACATTTCACATAAATGGAATCATACGCTCTGGGTCCTTCATGCCTGGCTTGTTTCACTCAGCATAACGTCAAGATTCATCCACTGCGTCTCATAGGTTGGTACTTCTTTGCTTTTTAAAGGCTGAATGCTCTTTCACTGTATGGATACACCACATTTTGTTGAGCCATATTCATCCTTTGGTGGACATTTGAGTTGTCTCCCATTTCTCATTAGGGGGCTGCTGACCCAGTCTCCTCTATGAGGTAAAGATGAGCTGGCAGCACCTCCTGCCAGAGGTACCAGGGATGGCCCGGTGATGTTCCTGAGATCTGAATGGCCAAGGCAGAGAGCAGTGGCTCGCAAATGAGGCTCTTTATAGAGCTCTGGGGGAAGTCACAGAAGGGGCTGTGTCTTCCCACCATCTGTTTGGTGAAGCTCTGTGATGCCCTTGGAAGGTCTTCAGCTCCCCCTGGTGCTGAGGTCAGGTGGGTGTGGTCCCAGGCCACCACTTTGCTCCATGCAGAGCATTGATTTATTTCATATTTGGTTTCAGGATAAGATTGTGTTTGCAGAGACTAAAAATCTAACAACCTTAGGTCTGGAGGACAAGGCTCTCTGAAGGGGCAGAGGATGGCAGTCTTTTCCCCACCACTGCCAGGTGGTGCACATCTTGGCTCTAGGTGTGCAGACCCCCCTTCTCTGGGTGGGTAAGTGTGTCTAGACTAGATAGGGCTATCGCTTCTCGGCCTTTTGGCTAAGAGCAAGTGTAGACTGGATAGGGCTATTGGAAAGGCTCATAGGAGGCCTCTCTGTGTCTCTGTGGCACAGAGCCTCCCAGGAAGCTGGCAGGAAATGGCAGACATCTCTTCTCTCCTCTGCCTGCCAAGCATCCTAAATATCCAGGCCCAGAGAAAGCTGCCCGCTTAGTACCAGGAGGGAGCTGAAGGCCTCCCAGGGCTGCTGTGACCAAGCATGGCTTCCAGCCACACACACAGGGGAGCACAGCTGCTTGTGGGGCCGCAGCCCCGCACAGCACAGCCCCCATTCCGGGCTTGGGCAGTGGATGTGCAGGCACCTCTAACTCAACCTGTCCCTGTCACATAGGAAAGGACACCTCAGCCTGCTTTGGGCACCAGGTGTCAAGAAAGTTGTTTGCAACCAGGAGATAAACAAGCTGGGTTTTCTGTTTTTCAAAAATTCTATTTCTAAGGCAAGCTGGGCTATGCTTGGACCAGGCTGGGGGATCTAGTGCAGAGAAGGGAAGCATCCAGTCTTGTGCAGGATATTCTCACTAACAGCCATGTCTCATGTCCCTGACTCCTCCAGGCCCGGCACTTGGCTGGGACAACTGCTGTGGTGTGATTCCCATGTGCACTGGGAGGTGGAGCTTCTGGGGACAGAGGGACAGCTTTGATCTCCAGGTCCCTGACTCACCTCCCAGAAAAGGAGGAGGAACAGGGCACTGGCCACTTGGCATGGTGCCGCTGGAAAATGGTCCAATAGTACCCTAAGGCCACTCTTTCTCCCTGTCCCCTGCCTACCCCCCTCCTTGTCCTCCCCCCATTCTCCTGAGCTCCTGCCACGGTAGAGACAGCAGATGGCCAGTTCTCCCAGGCACGCGGTAACAGGGACATGGGGACATGCAGGAAGAACACACTCACCTCCCAGGGCGTGTTCGGTCATACTGAGGCACAACGACTCCAGCCTGTTGTTGATGTCAGGTTCGGTCACAGGAAGCTGGAATTCTGCAGGGGATAAAGGGTTATGTTGGTGACAAGGAGGAGATAAGCAGGGTGCCACCTGGTTCCACCTGCAGGAGAAAGGTCTGGTGTACCTCCCTGGGAGGACTTGGGGACTGTCAGCGCTGGCATGGAAGGGGCTCCACTCAGGCTCAGCCAATCTCTAAGGTCTGTTAAACACAGTCCACTGTGAACTTGGGAACCTGGAACAAAACGGAGACTAAAAATAGCTGGTCATGTCACAGTCTGTGCCTCCTCTGCTCAGAACCCTCCAGCGGCCTCCCATCAGAGTAACAGCCAACCTCCTGCCCTGGCCCGCGAGGCCCCGCATGATCCAGTGCCCTCATACAGCTCTCTCCTTCCTCTGCTCTGCCCCAGGCCCCCTCCTACCTCAGGGCCTTTGCACCGCTGTTCCCTGGGGTGGTTTCCATGGCTCTCCCTGCCTTCACATTTCTGGCTCTATCGTCTCCTTAGAAAGGACTTTGTTCCTCCTATGAGCCATGCCCCCACACTATCCCTTTCCCCTGCTTTATTTTTCTTCATAGCCTTTGCCCACAGCTGTCATATTTGATATTTGTATTCACTTTCTACTGTCCCCCTCCTCTGACCCCGCTGAGTGCTCACCTCATTGGTGCAGAACTTGGCTCTGCCCCTGTGCCTAGAGCAGGGCCTGGCACGCATCTAGAATGGGAGAGGAAAGCCAGGGCCCAGCATCCACCTCTTAGTTAGTGTGAGACCACGCGGGGGGCTTTAGGTGTGCGGGCTCCTTGATCTGCCCAACAAGCCCAAGTGGGGTTCAGGGAGGCGAAGTCACACATCAAAGTTAGCCAGCTAACACAAAGCTGCGACAAGGCCCTCTCTGACTCCAGAGCCAGGGCTCTGCCACCTGCCACAGCAACTGCAGGTGACTGTCAACACACTCAGCGTCGAGGGCCTCTAGAACCAAGGGCTGAGACACTCACTCTGCAGGCAGTAGGGGCTCGGCTCCCACTGCCCGACAGTGCTGTGCACATTCTCACCACAATCTCCCCTCTACCACCTGGAACCCCTCTATCTCCCCAGGTTCCAGTGTCGCCTCTCGTGAGCAGGCTCTCGTGAGCAGGAGGCAGCCTCTGGGAGCCAACTCCTCTCACCTGCTGGAGCCCTCACTGTCAGCACCTCCACAGGCCTCATCCGGTGGCGACTTTAAATGTCCTCAACTACCTGGAAGTGCCTTGTGGACAGTGATGATGCTTCCCTATCTCTCTGAATCTCCCACAGCACCCAGCCCTGGCCTTCTGCCTCATACATGTCTACTGAGCGAAGAAAAAGAGAAGTAGAAGGAAACCCTGGCAGCTAAGAGTTGTGAAATCCTTTTTTTTTTTTTTTTAAGTTTTGTGACACTGGTTTGAAAAGAATTGCAAAATCCTACGGAGAGAGGCAGAAAAAAAGTCCCAGAGGGGGTGTCCACAGCGGGGTGTGTTCCAGGTGACCGAGAAGTCTCTGTGTTGCCACCACCTTCCTCTGCAAGCCTGGGAACCTGTTCCGTGCTGAGGGCCTTAGCTCTTCTACCTGTCAAGTGGGCAAAGCATCCCGGGGTCCCCCTGCAGGCCACTTGGCTGCTCCTTCATGTCTCCACCAAGGGAGCACATGGGGCCAGAGAGAGAAGAAAGAGAAGTGAAACGAAGTTGGTGGCTTGGCGGGAAAGGAAGCTGAAACCAATGGTTAAACCAAAGTTTTGTTTTCCTTGATTTGCTATACATTAAGATAATCTCTGCAATGTGTGTTTCCCATTGTCAGCTAATTCAGAGGCAGATGTTGCTTCCGTTATTTAAAAATCTCAGAAGGCTGGCAAAAAGGAACGCTATGGAAAGCACCAGAGAGCTGACCGTGTTCTTCCTGACCCATGTTCCGGCATCGATGGGTTTGGAAGAAAACCGTGCCAATTCATGAGCAGACGGAGGCCGACTGAGCTTCCAGGGAAGTGGGGTGCCACAAAGAATGGCAGGAGTCTCCACCGCCCCCACCCACTAGTTGCTGTTAGAGTAGGGTCGGGGCAATTAGACAATTCCAGGGGGAAGAGATTTTAGTATTTTCATCCATTCATGTGAAAATCATATGCATGCAAAAATTAGCAGTCTTCAGGGTGTGAAATCTATAAAATAGAAACACAATTTTATATATAGCGAGTTAGCAAATATGAAAAAAAACAAACCTCAGCAATTATAGCCATCCATATGCTCATTGTAAGATTTAGTTTACTCTCCAGCGCTCCCCTTTAAACAAACACTGTGGAGAGATTTGGATAAATAAAGATGCTCGACATTTGGAGAGAAGTGTTTCAGCTGCAGGATTTCTTGCCAACACGCAGCAAAATGCCATTTTCCAAGCCTGGGATTGCGTGTTCCAAAAAGGGGGCTGAGAAACGCAGGGCTCTCCGCTCCAGAATCCCCAAACCTTCGTGGCTGCTCTTTTAGGTGGGAAGTGGGGGTGTTCACTTCTTCTCCCCAGCTCTTTGCTTCCATGCGCTGGGGAGCCGTGACCCCCACCACTCTGAGTGGCTCTGAAAAATTCTAAGTCTTGGGAGAAGCCCATATGTTCACACTGCAGAGTTTTCTAATAGTGTGACTTTTTAATTGTGTATTTGATAAAAACAGATCCATGCCATCTCGCCGCACGTATAAGACAGAAAGACCAGCTGGGTGGAAAACAGCTTCCATCTCAGGCTAGGAACCCTCAGCTGTATGGGGCTGGGTGCCCCAGAGGGGCATTCGGGCAGCTCTTGCCTCACAGACCAACGTAAACCACCAGGCCAACCAACCCTTGCTGTGGCTTCTGTTAACCCTGAGGTCCCGTCTCATTTATCCCAGGCCCCTGCTGCTAGCGGCCACAGACCAGGCAGATGGAGATGTGAGTCCTCAGGAAGGCAAAAGGAAAGACCCCTCTTTAACTGAGCCTCCTCTGCTCTTTCCCAAAGGAGGCATGTTTCTTCAGCTCAGAAGGCATCTCTGAGGACCAGTGTTCCAGTATTCAGTAAGGATCCCCAGTTTTGGAATCCCCAAGGTCTAGGCTGACTTGAGACATTAATTGTATCTTTTCAGAAGTCCCACATGTATGGAGTAGTCCTGTGCGCAGGCCCAGGGTCAAGAAGATTCCGGAAGAGAATGCTACCCATCCTTAATGAGGTGCTGCTGCAGCATCCACCTGAGGAGCCCACAGGGCTTGTCCTTGGCAGTAACCGTCCATCCCTGCCGGGTCTCATGTGTGGCACCCACGGTGTAATTCCGCAGTGCTCTTTCTCCAAGGCACTGAGGGTAAGGAGCCAATTTCTTTGGGACTTTAGAATAATAAACAGGCTGGGGCATTCCAGGAAAAATCTATAGAATCCCATTTTGCCAGTGACAGCTGAGGCAACTCTGTTGGATAACTAGAAAGGTGTGGAGTCTGGTTCACTGAGGAACAGGGTTGCTAGGAGGAGAGAAAGCAGGGAAGACAAAAAGGGACAGAGCAGTGGGACCTGGTCCTCTGTGATGAGATGAGTAAAGAAGAAAGGAAGACAAGAGAACTAAGAAGAAAGGGGGAGGGTGGTAACAAAAGGGAAAGAAATGGCACAGGCAGGGAAGCAGAGGGGTGGGGCAGCAGGCAAGCTGAGGATGGCAGAGACGGCCGTGGAGGGTGGCAGGAGTAATGAATAGCATCCCTGAGTTGGCTATGGGAATGCACCTTTTCTCTGGTGGCCTCCTAACATTCCTAAGCCTGCAGAAGGTCAGTGCCTGTGGAGGTCCTCCGGGAGCAATGCTTTCACAAACAATGATGGGTACAACATGGTATAAGATGATATTGTACCATCTTGCCCCAAATTGATGCTCAGAGGCAGAAGGCTGTGGGCCCACCTGGGTTCTTGGCTATGACAGAATTGATTTATTTATCAGTCTCCCTACCTATTGTCTGCCAGTCCTGAAAGGGATGTCTGCCTTGATTTATTAGAAGACATGCAGGAAATATTTATCCAGTACTGTACTTGGGTCCCTGTTCTGGTTTCTGCCTCTGCATGGCAGCCCCTTCCACTCCCTACTGGACCCAGTGCACCAATAACTCTCTCTCTATTCTTTCTAAAGGCAGTTCTCCGGAAGGAAATGAAAAATAACAGCCTGGAGCACTGTGCTCCCAGATATATGCAGCGTGCTTATGGCAGAAGAATCCCAATTGTGAGCTGGTACTTAGAGGAGGTTTGCTGTGGTGAACAGGTAAGTCACACCATGAAATGCTGCCATGTGAGGTGCCATTGGACCCAGCTCACATCCAGCCGGTTCACTACCAAGGGTAGTTTGCATGTGGCTTTGGGCAAGGGAAGAATGAGATTTCCAGAAGGCTGTGCAGCCTACCCTTCTGAAGGTTTTCCTTTGAAGCCTGCTATGGGGTTCCCTGCCCTTTTCTGTTAGGCCCTCCAGGGGGTAAAGAACTTCCATCATCTACTGTTGAGCCACAGCCACTCTAAGATCCTCTCTGACTGGATCCCAAGGACAACTAAGCCCGGGTCAGTAGAAATTAGTTGCTTCCAAAATAATTTCCAAACCAGTTATCTAGTTGAGAAAACACCCTGCCTCCATGAGGAACGTGACCATTCGCTGAGGAACGTGACCATTCGCACAGGCGCCACACTTGTTTTCTGGTGAGCATATTACACTTCGTAGTATTTCTTACTCATCACCGGCAATAGCCACCTGAAGGGTCTCCTGGCTGGTCCTAGGAAACAGCTAAAACTTGTCCATGTGAAGGTGGAGGTTGCAGTGAGCTGAGATTGCGCCACTGTACTCCAACCTGGGTGACAGAGTGAGACTCCGTCTTGAAAAAAAAAAATAAAGCTTGTCCATGTGGGAATAACATGAAACACCACTCCTGAGGGGCCCCCAAGTGCCCGTGAATTGTGTAGAACCAGGAACGAGGGACATGTCCTGTAAACCCAAGCAAGGTGACTGATGAATCGATCCGCAACTTGGAGGTGGGTTCTAGCCCTCTGTCTTCTCTGTATGAGAGGTTTAAAGTCTCCCATCAGTAGAGTTATTTTAGGTTTACAGAATCAAAGCATCCTTCAAATGCACTGTAGTCTTCAAGATGTGCCCAGTTTACAATGGATTCTCTGAAGACATCTAGCAGCCAGGAGGAAAACACTGCATTGTATAACAGTTTTCTGAGTATTTACTTTTGGGTTGGTTACACATCTCGATTTCATTTTGCGTTCACTATTACTCCTGTTCATGTACAGATGAAAGCCACTTTCTGACTTCCTGATTTTTGCTGTCCTGACATGATATTTGTAGGCTAGTTTTAACGCCTGGCCACAAGCCCCGGGAAGTCTCCATAGCGAACCAGATTGCACTGCTTCGTGTGGAAAGGCCCATCTGCAGAAGAGGCTCTGAATCCAGGATGAGGACCCTGACTCTAGGATGAGCCTTCGTCTGGACCTGCTTGGAGGTCAGAGGTGTTGTCCCTGGGTAGGAGGCTGCCTCCTTGGGAGGAAGGAAAAGTCACTACAGTGATCTGTGGCCTTGACAATGATTGGCAAGGGCTGGGGAACCGCAACCCTGTGCCCTTAAGCAGGGACCTTCTGCAGCCTCCTTCCCCTTCAGTGAGGGATCCTGGGTCCTGGCCAGGCCCTGCTCTATCGTGCCCTTTATGCATGTCCTGGAAGAGCCACCCAGCATGGTGCTGAGCGTGCTGGGCAGGACCTAGGAGTGGCTCCTGTCCAGCGCTTAATGGTTTATTTGCAATCAGGAAATTTAGAGCAGACTTTTTCCTGTGCTTTGGCTGTTATTAAAAATGCCGTGTGAGGATCTTTAAGGCCTTGCTGGAAGTGAGTTTGTAATACTTAAGAGATTAAAAAAAAACACTCAAAGGGTTCCAGAGTTTTAAGTCCAGTATGCGAAGCATATCATTTAGAGACTTGCAGGTAACTACAAACTGCTAGAAGGAGTTGCGCCTGTGGGCTAGGAAGGGGAGGGGAGAGAGACAGTCACTTTGCTCACAGCACTTCTGTATTATTTGATTCTTTAACCACGGGAATAAGAGGCTTCGCATGAAGAGTGAAAATGATATTAGGTTCATAGTTGCCCTGAGCACAAGCCAGCCACTTGGCACTGCTGTGAACTAGTGGAGGGGAAACAAAGATATAGGTGGAAGATTCTATCAACAAACCCGAAGCACTCCGGTACAACCCTTAGCTCTTAGAAAGAGGACTGTCTGGATCTAGTCTTCCCAGTTAAGATGGAGAAAGCTCAGGGAAGATTCAGTATGAACAAAGAGGAAGGCTGAGAACTGGCGAAAGAGTGGCAGGAAGCGAAAAAATCAAGAAGGCCTTGAGAAGGTATAAAGAATTGAAGACAGTGGTCACTCTGCTGGTGAAACTGAGGCCAGGGTGAAAGACTCATTCAAGGTGACAGATCTCCCTGTGCACAGGACCTCTTCAAATCTTGTCCAGATTCTCTTTTGTTGGGAATGGATTATACATAATTCTGCATGAAAACAGAGGGTGGGATGAAAGGACCCTGGGATAAAGCCTTCACAACCCCCAAATTTTATCATGTTTCTTCCCAGGAAGAAAAATAGCTACACATATAGAAATATGTGTAGTTATGTTTTTATATTTTTATATTTTGGTGCAGAAATATAGAGAAAAGGAGCTTTAAAACAAAAGTGAGCAAAGAAGAGTTTTGGAAGTCAAGAAGCAATGTGAGCAGGCCTCTGCACTGGGTGGCTGTCGCTCCCCTCCCTGACATGCCGTTCCCAGCGGTGTGTCCTCTCCTTCAGCATCCTTCTCCTCCCTGGCCTCCCAATTCCAGCCTACCCCCCGCCCCCCATCCTGCACCCTCCTGCCTGACTTCTACTCGGAATCCCCCACATGGAGGAATCCCCCCAGGGAGAGTGGCCAGAGTCCAAGCTCCTCAACTTTGGATTCAAAGTCCCCCACCATGGGCCACACCTTTACAGCTCCCTGGGTCCACTTTCTGCTACCTCAGCCCAGACCCTTTGGCCCAGCCACGGCTTCTGGGCCATGCTGTGGTATTCTGGACCTTTGCAGTCTTGCTCCTGGGTTCTTCTGCCTATAACTCTGCCTTCCCTCTTTCCACCCTCTGCTGTGCCCTGAAGCTCAGCTCCAACTCCAAGAAGCTTCCTTGCCTATTCCAGGCCACAGTGACACTTCCCTTCCTTAAACTCCTACAGATAGGACTTACTAGACAGAGCGTTTCTACTGTCCAGGGCATTTTCCTACAGGTACAACACATCTCCGGTTTGCCTCCCTTGGGGCAGTGGGGGTGGGGGGTCCGTCCAGATAGGTGCAGTGTAATTGCCTGTGTGGCTTGTTATTACTCTTGGAGTCTACAAAGTCTACAAGATCACTGCCTGCATAGATAAAGGGTTCAAGTATTCATTAGCTGTGCATAATTCCAACCACTCTGTCTGTTTTAGGAAGCATAGTGAAAGCTGAAATTGATTTGAAGTGTGCTAAGTTGCTCTTTAACCAAGTAAAGGAAAGATGGCTGGTACAACAGTCATCACTTTGCAAGAGAAGCCCAAACCAGGGGGAAGGTCTCAGCATCAACAGTTTTCTCTTTCTCTGTCTCACTCTCACTTTCTCTTTCCACACACACACACACTACACATGGAGCCCTCCCACCTCCCCACCACCAAAGCCCTCTTGTGCTATCTCTGGTTTAATCAATCTAGAAATATAACTAGTATCAAAAATATCCCCATCAGATTGCAACCAACTCTGGGGCTCCACATGCTGGCTCTCAGCCAAGCCGCCGCTATTCATGCTGGCAAGGCACAGTTTAAAAAAGGAAAGGCTTCTATAAGCTCCAAAGAATGCACGGTGACAGTCGAGGCTAAGCACTTTCCGGCTGGGTTTGCTAGGGCATCTATTTTGGCCTCCCCCCATGTGTCAAGGGGACGTGAAGCGCCGGGCCCTACCTGGCTGCTGGAACATCAGCATGTTCTGTGGGGAAGTGTGCACGGGCAGCGAGCGGGTCCTCTGGACTGAGCTGTGGGTGCGGCTTGGCATGCTATTGCTGCCCCCGGGGTTGGCAAACCACAGGTTCTGGTGAGAAAAGCAAAAGGGGAACTTGTTAGTTCAGCCCCACTGGGGTGGACAGCAGAGCCGCCAGCAAGAATTTGAGAGGCAAAGATCCCAGGAGAACTCTAACTTCTAGAAAAGGGGCTTGCAGGCCAGAGCTAGCATCTGCATATTTATAGAGAGAGGGTTTAGATTCCATTCACTGTAATTTCTCTTCACCTCCTCAGTGCTGGCCTTGCTGTAAGCCTCAGCTTCATCTGGACACCTCTTTCCCTATCTGCAAAACTCTTTTTATCCCATTTGTTGCTTTTGCTTTTTCCCTGCCACTTTTCTAGGAAATGGGGGAGTTCTATAAATGTATGCAATGAAGAGCACAAACTATTTCAGGGCTCTGATTTTTTTTTTTTTTTTTTTTTAGATTCTTACAATGTACTCCAAAGCGAGGGGGAGAGAAAAGAACCTCTCAGCTGGCAATGAGCTGGCACAACTCAGCTTGTGTGTCCCAGCAGTGACGTTGTCTTGAACTGATCTGGGGGTTGGGGACAATGGTCAGAAGATGGGGCTTTCTGGTACCCGGGGGAGTGAATCCTGCCCATCTTGCCTGAAGCCCTTTTCCTGTTTTTAAGCTGATCTGTCATCCCTTAGTTTCTCCTGAGACCCCAGAACCTCAGACCTACTTGTGTCCCTCCGATCCTAATCCCCACCCACAGAGCTTCAAGAAGCTCTGGGCACACAGGTGGAAGGCACTGGGCAGGGGTGGGGCCTGGGGCTAGAGCGGTATGAGCGACGGGCCAGAGAAGTCAGCTCTAAATTGCACAGCAAGAACCTCTGGGCAGGCTGAGAATGTGTTAACTCTCCCCCTGGCACACACTCTCAGATTTTGTCCTGTGGATGCTCCACCAGAGCTGGGATTGAGACAAGGGAGCTTTTTGCCATGGATAAAAAGGGAAAGAAACTTCTCTAAATGCCAGGCTCTCCTGGAACCCAGCTTTGGGTGGTAGAAGGTCAAGCATGGGGCAAAGAAGAAATAGGTCTCGCATTTCTTTCTAAAGGTCCTCTTGTGCAGGGTCCCCAAGGTTAAAGTGGTCCTCTGGGCATCCTAAGCACAGCTATGGGGTTGCTTTGTCTCCTAGAGAACAACGCAAACAATGCTGTTACCTCTGAGGAATGGTGGCAACTGCCCCCAGCATACTCCCCCTTGGCCTCTCTCCCCACCCTGGGGTCACCTGGGGGGACATCTGCAGCCTCGGGCCTTGAGCTTGGCCATCCTCCTCCTTCCTTGGGGCAGAACAAACCTGTCTTCCTTGTTTCATGATGGTGGGGGCAGCTGTGGTGTTGCGCTGGTTGGAGCTGACGAATCCACTGGTGCCCAAGAGGCCCAGGCGGGCAGAAGGGACGTTCCGAGAGGGGATCTGGTACTGGCGCGGGTTCCGTCTGCCCATGCCGCCGCCCACAGAGCCAGCCGTCGGGAGGGAGTTGGACTGCCCAAAGCCTCGACTGTGAGAGCCAAGAGAGAAAGAAGAGACTATCAGTCATTATTCAGCCCTTTTTAAGCCACAGGCTTCCCAAGGGATGTCACCTTGGAGGTCTCCTCACATTTTTTTTTTTTTTTGAGACAGGGTCTCAGTCTGTTACCCAGGCTGGAGTGCAGCAGTGAGATCTTGGCTCACTGCAGCCTTGACCTCCTGGGCTCAGGTGATCCTCCTATCTGAGCCTCTGGAGTAGCTGGGACTACAGGCATGTGCCACCATGCCCAGCTAACTTAAACTTTTTTTTTTTTTTTTCGTAGAGATGGAGTCTCACTATGTTGCCCAGGCTGGTCTCAACTTTTCAGGCTGAAGCGATCTTCCCAACTCAGCCTCTTGAGTAGTTGGGACTACAGATTTTTATATTTTTGGTGGAGTCAGGGTCTACCATGTTGCCCAGGCTGGTCTGGAACTCCTGAGCTCAAGTGATCCTCCTGCCTCGGCCTCTCAAAGTGCTGGGATTACAGGCATGAGCCACTGCACCCCGCCTCTGCTCACATTTTGACAGTTATGAGGCCTACAGGGAGCTGTGTGCCAGCAAATAACTATAATTAAAACAGCAGCTAACATCTGAGAGGCTATATCACATGCAACTTCCTGGGACTTCAACATTATTTTTCGATCCTTGCAACAACCCTATGAAGTAGGTGCTCTCTCCTTTCTAGCTGGAGAAGTAAAACAGTGCCTAATCCTTGTGCACAGGTCACACAGCCAGCAGGGGGCAGCGCTGGCACGCAGGCTCAGCAGGTTCACCAGCACTCTGCCGCCTTGCGCCTCCCCGCCGCATCTTCTCCAACCCATGTTGCTGCAGATGAGGACACAGGTCTTGAACTATCACATGCTTTCGAGAGGCCACATAGGAAGAAAACAGCAGAGTCAGGGTTAGAACTGGTCTGACTCCTGTCCCAGTGCTCCCTTCTTTAATCCTATCATTGTTTCTGCTCAGCCTGTGTGGCGGACTTGGAGAAGCCTGTCAGGCCCACCAGGATGTAAGCTCCACGTCTGTCCTCATCCATCCTGCATGTCCGGTGCCTGAATCAGTTTCTGCACAGTGAATGCAATTGAATGAATGAACCAATGAGTCTCTGCCATCATGATGCATCATCCTCAAATGGGAGAGCTGATGCCACCTGTGGGGCGAGGGATATAAGGTAGGAGATGATGTTTGCAAGTGTTCTGGACCTAGGACACAGACTGCCTTCACTTCACAGGCCCTCCCTGCAGAGTCGGCTGCGTAAGGGCCAGGGCAGGTCCATGCTTCTCCTGGGTCCGCGCAGGGAGGCTGCCAGAGCCCCTAGCATCACATGCAGATGCTGGCGCTCCCGCTGGGTTGGGTGACCTCAGCACTGAAGAATGCATCCTCTCCGACACGCCTCAGGTCGGGGAGGTTATACAGCAGCCGGCAGGGTTTCAGGAACCAGCACATTCTTTCCAAGAAGAGTCAGCTTTAGTCATTCACGGATGTTGAAGTCGAAATGCTTTACCTCCAGTGGCCACAAGATGGAAGAGATCTGCTTTTCCAGCGACACAGGGGAGGTTTGTACCAAGCCTGTGGGGAGACTCCGGGAAGCAGGGCTGACGTAGTTTAACCAGTTGAGGGTGATAGGGGCCTGCAGAACAGTCATTTCCTGAGACAGAGAGCTGTGCCTGTATGTAGGGGGAGGGGCATCTGAGCCAGCAGTGCAGATCTCAGAAAATGTTTCTCTTCTCCCCAGAATTCCTAAATTTCCTAGGGGGAGAAGTGGCAGGAAGGAGAATTCTGGGCTTGTGCCTTTCTACTTCCAGGCTTTGGTGGCCAAGGAAAGAGTTCTAGATTCTGGTCAGAAGCTCATCTAAATGTGGTGAGGAGGACACTCACAGGTTCTTGGTATCTTTATCTTGGCCTTTCTTCCTTTTCTCTCCCATTTTCCCTTTTAAAAATTTCGTTTTTATTTTTACGAAGGCTGAAGATTTTTTTGGTTTGAAAGAACTCAGGGCCAGGAGGGGTAGAATAAATTTCACATGATGAGAGACCTCCTTTGGAGGAAGGACAATCTGACTACGTGAGGTAGAGACAAGGGCCGAGTGGTTTTTTGTTTGTTTGTTTGTTTGTTTTTAATGACGAAAACTAGTCCTTTGAGTTCTGAAGTCGGAATTTTGGCCACCTGGTAGATGATTCAGTATTCTGCTATGATTTTTCCTTATTTAGCGTGGATAGCGTTTTCTCACTTTCCTTTTTGGTTGGATTTTTAAAAAGTTATTTCATATGCAAAATACAGAGTCAATGAGTGATGCTAAAATGATTTGTGCTTCCAGGAAGGCAAGACTGAATTCTTAAGCAATATAATGTGGGAAGAGGACTCTGTTATGGGATACTTAGTCACTGGAGAAAGGAGGGATCCAGGGACTCTTAGGACTCAGCTGTATAGGGGAGGGGAGTAAAGCGTGAGAGTAGGACGTGATGAGGGGAGAATTTGGCTAGGCCATCTTTCTCCTGATGGGACCCTTCGAGGGTTAGTACAAAGCCAGCTTTGCAGAGGGTTGCCACTGCTGGCAACCACAGTGAACGCTTGGGTTACTTAAGATCGCTGGGCTTAATGAAATCATCAATGCTTTCTGGGGAGAGAACAAAGTGACAAAAGCAAGTTTTCCTTTCTCATTCTCTTGCCTTACCTTTCTAAATCTGATTTCATTACACTGAAATGTTGAAATGCATGAAAAGTCTTTGATAAAGTAACATTAATAAGAATCAATTAATTTGGGATTTGTGATAATTCAAGCAGGGGCTGGGTTGCAGTTACCGTTGTATTATTGGAGAAACAGGTCTTCAAAGCAGATTAATAGCACAAAAAGATCCCAGAGGAAATACTTATGAGTATAAAACATTTTCTAGCATTTTAGTAACATCCAATTGAACATCCACAAGCGACTCATTCTTATCTAATCAATAAAAAGAGGTCCGTTAGGACTCCAACCTGGCAAACCTTGGGTTAGCCCAATCCAAGTGTTACTAATACACTGGAGAGGTCAAGGTTCATGACCCCTGCTCCACCTCCAGAAGGCTCTCAGATGTGGACCTATGACAACACAGGGCTGACAGAGGCCAGGGTGGGACTTTTGGAGGAGCAGCAAAGAGCTTAAAAGCCCCATCTTCATCTCCAACCTCCGAATGCCTTCTTCCTCTTGGAACTTGTCTCCCAAGGGCCTGGTGTTGCAAGAGGAGTCTGGAACCTTTTCTCTTCACCTGGGAAAAGTATTGCTGCTCTTAGAGAAAAGCCACTTGGGATGGGGGTAGGCCCCAGGGCAGGAGGCCAAGGAAGCAGACCTTGCCTTTCATCTGGGCCATTGGGAATCCTCAGGGCAAAGAGGTAGTCTAGTCCAACCCATGAGGGTTGACAACCCCAAGAGGGCTTGGGGCCAGGGAACTGGTCCTGAAGAGTGTCGCTTTACCTGAACCATCTTTTCTGCTCATCAGCCTGAGACCATGAGAGTTGCCTGGCTTCCATAGGGTTAAAAGCATGGAGCTGGAGCTGGTGCCAGCCTGCCTGGTTCAAATCCCCGATGCTGCTACCTATGAACTTGTCTGTAAACTGGGGTTAACAACAGCAGCTCTACCTCACATGGTTGTCACGAGGATTAAATGTATTAATATTCTTAAAGTGCTTGGATACCACTTGGCATATGTAAGTGCTAAGTAAATGTTTGTTTAATAAATAAGCGTTATATATGCTGGAATGTGATCACACTTCAATTTTAAAATTAATCTTTCATGAAGTCTTTTCACAAACTTCAACTGGCCTTATCTCCCTTAAATACAAAATAGTGATGTTTTAAGGCACACTTATGCAAATAAATGCCCCAAATTCTAACACCGTGGGCAGAGAGCTTCTATACATGCACCGAGAAATGAAATGAATTCAGAACCTTTCAGGTGCAAGTGAAGAAATTATCTGCTCATGTTTTAAAAGTGTAAAATAGCATGTTAATTTTTCAGGATGTTTACATTCTCATTCCCTTATGTCCCAACAATTCCCTATCATTGTTTAAGGCTTAACCCTTCCTCTACCGTTAATTTCTCCCACAAATTGTCACTGCAGTTCATCTTTAATATGTAATTAGATTCCTCAATTTAAAACTATATTAAGGTAATGGGTTCTAAAGTACAACCAGGCTTATTTTTAACTGCGTGCAAGAAGCTGAAGTACTATGAAAAAATCAAGAATTGTACTGCTTCACTATGAGACTGCAGACCAAAATAGACTAGCACTGGGCTCTTCACCCTGCCACCAACTATAATTAGCTTGTCTACAGCACGAAGGGGGAAAAAAATCACACTACCACTTAAGGTGCTGATAGAACAACCCATTTTTATCCTTTCAGATCCCCTTTTTGTGGGTAAGCCATCCTGTGTTTTGCCTGCATTTGTTAAATCATACCCACTCTCCCCTCTGATACCCATCCGGACTCATTTTGACAATGCAAGCTGAGTTACAAAAGCTCACATTCAGCTGTTCGCCTGGGAATGCTCACTCTCACAGCCTTTTCCCAGCCCCACCTGTTTAAGCAATGCAATTTGGAACTCGCCACAGGGCATCTTCGTGAACAAGGAATGGTGCCCTGCCATATTCCTGCCCCAGGAACCGAGGTAGGCAACAAGGCGCCAGGGGAACCACTATGCATTACAAAGAATGAAATCCCAACATACTTTCTTTGCTGTCGATATCCTGATATGTCTAGAAGGGTTTTCCGAGGGAAAGACCGAAAGAGCTTCTGCACCTGCTGTTTCCATGACAACAATCTTTTTTTCTGTGTCTCTGTAAATGCCTGCAAAAACAAACAGGACTTTTAAATGGGTGATGCAGCCTGGCATTAGAGGGAGAAACATGCAATTAATAGAGGAAGACATTGGAGTCTCTGCAGTTGCCTTTTCTTCACCTGTTTCTAACCTGGTCCAAATGTAGTCAGTTTAATCTGGGAGCTGCCCTATTTTGAAAATTTAAGTTTCAAGCATTGGAGGTGCTTGATAAGGTACATGCATCAAACTGTCGACAACCCTTATTTTAGGCTACATTTCTGACAGATCCATACCCACATTCCCCCTCCCTCCTGACTCCACTCCGGACTCTATTTATCAACCAAGAATGAATTGCAAAATTGATTGTTGAATACTCTGGCTTTTGCAGGCCCCCTGCATTTTCATAATCAATGAAAATTCTCAACCACTCCAAAAATCAATCTGCTTGATGGTGTGTGGTCACCCCAGAGTGGTCTACAGGGTGTCAGAGAATGGACTATATTCTCTGTGTTTCAGGGCTTTGCTGAGAAATCTCCAGTTAATGGGTCTCTTGCCTTACAAAAATTCCAGTGTGCCAGTCCTGACTTAAACCTTCTCTAAAGTTTAGGAAAATATGTAGGTCTGATGCCTTCAGAACTCTTTTCTAGTAAAACTGGTGTGTGTGTTTTGCCTACTGCCTGGTAACAAACTCTTATCTATGTTATATTTCCTTTTGCGTTTAGCCTTTGTACTTGCCACAGACTAGGAAAGGACTTCACGTGGGTTGGGAGTCTCCAAGGCAGGAACTCTCAGATTCATGATATATTAGAATCACCCAAGGAGACAGTCAAAATTCAGATACCTGGGCTCCCTTCCACATGCCCAGAGCCTGATTTAGTAGATCTGAAGGGGATGTCTAGAGAGTTTGTGTTTGTAGCAAGTGCCCTGGTAATTCTGCTGCAGGTAGAGCAGGAACATGGGGTGTTCAGGATGGTGAGGACCCCACGTCACATACGAATCCCCTGCCAAGTGACTAGAACTGTAACTTAGAACACGTGCTGTGGGAAGTCCACGTGATTTGATTGATTCACAGTAACAAGGATGGAGAGAAGATTCCGAAGTAGTTTTGTCAATAGGGCATGAATTCCTTTAAGTAGTCATAAAATATTACTCAGTAACAGACTAAATGACTAGTTCCCATAAAGGAAACAGATTCCTTAAATGGAGAAAAAAAAAATGACAGCTTAATTGTCTCCCAATGATGCTTAATCTTTAAGGACCTAAATACCAGGAGAGCTCTGTGGACAAAAGCAGAAGGATGTTAATCATGTGGCAGAAACGTCATTGAGGACTTACAAACCCCTTCTTCCTGGGTGACCTTAGCCAGATACCATTAAGAATATGCATCAAGATGGGCAAGGAGGCGAGGGCGTGGCTGTCCTCCACAGTCCTTCTCATTGGCTGGTGATGCTCCCTGCATGTCCAGCTACACACGAGTACCTCTGAAACTGGGCAAAAGGCAAGCGTTTCTGCTGGACTCACAGCAAGAGGGGATCATTTCTGCTTGTGACTGGCTTATTCAGCCACATGTTGTGTGAGGACACATGTGGGCATGCTGGTCAGGGTGACCTGGGGAGGAGAGTTGTGGGCCAGAAGAAGGCTCTGGATGCAGATGGGCAGGGCTCGAATCCCTGCACGACTTTATGCACGCCCCTCTACCCAAGCCTCAGTGCCTCCTAGAAACTGAGGATAATATCATCTCCCTCAAAAGGATGTTGTGAGAATGAAATAACACATGAAAAACACTTAGAATACCTGGAATGTGCCTCACTCTTAACAATGTTTCAATAGATGCCACTCACAGGTGTCACACTGGGGTTTTGTTTTGGACTGCACAGACCGGCCGTTTGGTGGTGGTATATGGCTGTTCATTGCATTAGGTATTCAACGTGACCTTGAGCTCCAACAATAGCACACAGCAAATGACTTCAAGGCCTCTAAACTATAATACTGAGCTGGTTTGGTGCCAGCCTGAAGGACAACTGGCCTGAGTTTCCAAGTGACAAAGGAGTAAAAGGCTCATTTCACGGATGTGCTTCCTAAGACATCATTACAGACATGACATCTTCCCTGGTGGCAAACAGCATCCAAGAAGGTGGGAATGTTGGCACCTTCCCGGGGAGGTCAGCGTATTCCCTGAGCACCTCAGTGGGCGGCGGGCTCCTTTCCTTCAGGGCTGCAGATGGGAGCCAGCCCATTAGCAGTGCTGAGAGTGGGGGCTGGTTCTCAGCTGGGGGTGTGGTGCTCGGTTGTGGCTGGCTCCAGGAGTTTCTGAACACTGGTCCCTGGTCTACAGGGGAGTGCTCAGTTATGGGGGATCTGCACTGGCTATGATGCCCAACATCTCACTGCAGCCCCTTCCACTGGCAGCCCCAGGTTGGGCTGGGGAGCAGTTTCCCGAGGGGCCTGGAGGGGAAGGGAAGGCTTCATGCCCAGCAACTGCCCAGGCACCCCTAGTCACCACTCCAGAGTTCTGGCCCTCTCAGGCCTAGACCAATGCATCTGTCTGGAGGAAGATGGCTATGGTGTCCCAGCGTATGTGGCTGGATGAAAAGGCTCACAAAGAGGCAAGAGCTCATCCTCCCAGAGCCACCTCAAGACACAGCGAAGTGCCCAGAGGCCTGGGATTATAATTCAGGAGTCAAAGTGACTGGTCTCAGAAGTAAAATTCAGAACTTTCCTCTCCTTCCTTTCATGACTCTGGGGACTCGGTCCCTCCATCCCGGGAAGGAAGGGAGGTGTCCTGGCCCACTCGATACCTTCCCTGCTCCCAGCCAGCTAAGGAACAGCGTGTCCGGTCTATGAATGGGCGTCCTGTCTCTCTGCGCCCGGGTGAATCTTCTTCCAGGATGGAGGCTGTGCGCCTCCACAGGGCCTCACAGGCAGGGTGTGTTCTACCCACACAGAATAACCTGAGGCTGTGGAAAATTATTCAGATGCTTTTCCTCTCTCTCAAAGTAAAATCGTAAAAAGCCCTGAACAACATTTTCCCTTCCAAAGCAGCACGCAGGCCCCTCCATCCTGACGTGAACTTAGCAAGCAGACATCTCACCAGCTCCTTCCTGCCCGGGGCCCCCAGCCACGAGAGGCCCCTCTGGGCAATCACAGGAGATCACCTGGGGCTGCACGGAGGTAAAGGGGAAAAAAAACCAGAGCCAGGGTACCCAGGGAGGACACGCAGGATGGCAGGAAAGCAAGAAGCGTCAGGCCAAAGTTTCAGGGCTGCCGAGGGACAATTAGGAAGCCTGTGGATTGTTTGGCACAGGCAGCTGGAGGACTCATTATTTCTGTCTCATGGGCTCAGCTGTCTTGAGGCAAGGTGGACAGTACCTTGTCCTCCAATATCAATGCTGAGAGCGGGCGTGGGAGAGGAAGCAGAGTTCCAGTTTGCTTTTATCAGAGGCTGAAATCCTCCCCATTCCGTCTGCCCCAAGCCACCCACAAACGTCCTACTTCCCAACAAAACACGGAGCCCTGCAGACATCACTCTCTTCTGCCTCCTTACGAACCGAGTCTCTACCACCAGGACTCTCGCTTGCCTTTCAGGTCTCAGCGTGGAGAGAGTTCCTCCACAGAAATGCCCTGTTCTGGCTCCAGGTTCGGTGCCTGCTGCTGCTCCTCCTCTGTGCTCCAGGGCACACAGGGATGACCTTATCAGAGGCTTTCTCATCATGGCTATGATGGCCTGTTTCTTTCTGTCTCACCCCTTCCCACACTACTGTAACCTGCCTAATTCAGGACAGGGCCTAGGTGCTCAGTAAGTATCTATGAATGAACAAGTTGTAACATTCTTCACTGTGTTCTTGCCTTCTCTTCCTTTGTCGCTTTTTCCTGGCCAAAACAAGTCCAGTGTCAGGACTGGAAATAGAAAAGGATTAGTCAAGCTTGTGGGGAGAAGCCTTTGTCCCTGAAACAAAGTCACAAATAAGCCTTCAGTACAGGCTTTTGACAGTGCCTGGGTGCTCTAGGGAAGCCATTAAAGAGGGAAAAAAACTTTTTTTTTCAGTGAAAAGTCTAGAACTTTGGTATAGTTAAACATTTCAGAGGATGGCATGTCTGAACCCCCGACCTAGGCGGCTGGTCACTGTAGTCACACTGACAGCTTCGGCCAGAGCCGCTTGGGCACATAAGAATCCATCCTTATGTTTCTCCAAGAGGAGAAACTGCAAAAATGAGGGTTTGGGGAAGTGGGGAAGGGGGAGCTGGGATGGAATCCCAGAGGGGGACTGTACCCTTGTATGTGAAGTGTGGGTAGTGGGTGAAGGCCCTGAGAACTGAGTGAGACCTTCAATAGCACAGGGCCCATGTGGCAGCTGGGAGGGTGAGAACATCAGAGGGAAGTGGAGAAGGGGCCTGGCTGCTGTGCTGGGCGTCTCCCTTCACCGGAGCCTACTGGACTCCTGGAGTTACTGGCTGCCCATGCAGCAAAGGTGAGGAGGCCTGAGGCCTTTACTATTTCCCCCCCCCCCCCCCCCCCCCCGAGACAAATCTCACTCTGTTGCTCTTGCTGGAGTGCAGTGATAGGATCATAGCTTACTGTAGCCTTGGCCACCTGGGCTCAAGCCATCCATCCTCCCACCTTGGCCTCCCCAGTAGGTGGGATTACAGGCGTGCGCCACCACACCTGGCTTTTTTTTTTTTTGTAACGACAGGGTCTTAATATGTTTCCCAGGCTGGTCTCAAGCTCCTGGCCTTGAGTGATCCTCCCACCTCGGCCTCCCAAAGTGTGGGGATTACAGGTATGACCCACCGCCCCGGCTCCCTTACTATCTTATTCACACATCGAAATCCTACAAAAAGACTTCGCCACCCTAGGTTTATCTGGTCCCAAGTATTCTCTAGTCTAGGCCTTGCCGCTGTAGCTCTTTGTGGGGAGGGAGGGGTGCCCAAGGAGCCACTGGAGTTTTAGGTCTGAGGTGCAACTCCCTCTCCCTACATGTCCCTCAGGGACAGCCACCAGTGCTGATGGCTGCCTAGCCCCGCCATGCCAAAGGGTCTGTCTCACTCTGTATATGAAGACTGTGCCTGAGAGTCCGGTAGGCACACCTGCAGCCTGCCTCAGGCCTTCTCCAAAAGGATATATGGGCAAATACAATTCCTACAACAATCACAAGCCCAAGCACACACACACATATACACATTCATTATCTATTTATGGGCTCTCTTTCTCCCTTCCTCTCTCCAGTTCCCTAAGCTAAAAGGCAAGAGTTCAACACAAGATTTTTAAAAGACCTGACAACGCCCAGGGCTAAGCAGCAGGCCTCATGTGTTATCCTCCGAGGCTTGGCCACCCGGGGCTGCTTCCCCAGCCAGAAGTCATCTCAGGCGTTCACTGCTCATCAGAGCGCTCAGTCTGGGCAAATCTTTGGACAGCAAAGTAATGTTCAAGCTGTGTTTGGGTTTGAGGCTGTCATAGCCTAGTTCTGCCCAACCTATTATTAATAACTGTCCACCACTCAAAAACAAGTTGTTGGAGACTAAAATGATCACCTCACAGAAACTCTGAGAACCTTTGACTTCTATCAATATTTGTATTGATAGAAATATTGTAAGTATATATACTTTTTAAATTTCTAAGCAATAAAAAAAATGGTTTTGTAAAACCTGTCACTACTCACCTCATGAATTAGACACTTGTCTATGAGCTGTAAATAGGAACTTATATTTTCCTCATCAGGTCTGGAGACCAAGAGCTGTGTGCACACTGTAATTAAAAAGAAAAGATGAATTAGAAAAATGCACCCCTTTCTAATCTCTGGGACCTGACTCTCATTTCCCTTCAGGTCCAACACTCTGAGAGGTATATGTGTCTGCGGCTTTATGTAAGGCTCACAAAAAGGCCAAGAGGATCCTCATTCCACAGAAGTCAAAGGCTGGGTCACCATGGGAGCCCTTGTCTCGAGAAGCCCCTTGGGTTAATTCCAGTCATGCCATTCTATGTGAAGTCTTCTGCAGTAAGACACTTCGTGAGAGGAAGAACACAGCAGTGAATAGTGGCATCCTGAGCTCAGTCTTTGAAAGTGGCTCTATGTGAGGGGCTTCAAAAGTATCCAAGACCCTGACACTGTCAGAGAGCAGCCTCCGTGATTTTATGAATGAGCGCACACCCCTCGCCAGGTGCAGAGGCAGTGGCGTTTGTGTTTGGAGGAACGAGCTGGCACCTCCTGGAGACGGGGAGGTGTGTGGGTGTGCACATGTGCAGGAGGCCTGCTACTCACTCCTCAGAGGGTTGCTTTCTCAGAGTGATATGCACATTTATGCACACACAGGCGCAGGCTCACCTACACACTCAAGTCAGTGCTAAATAGGATGGAACAGAGTTAGTCTGCGGGTAGAGTATACATACACACTGGGTTTCTCACAGCCACGTTACCGTGGCCTATTCTGGTCTCATCGTAGAGGTGACGATTCCCCGACTTTCCTAGTCGTGTTTACAGGGCCACGGTGGAGATGGGCAGACAAAAGGAGTCAGCCAGAGAGTAAAAATGTCTGACACTCAAGGAGACCAAGCTTGAAACCTGGCATCATACTTGATTCCTCCCTGTCCCTAACCCTGCATGGCTGATTGGTCACACAATCCCATTTATTTCTTGCCTTTGCACAGAGACTTTCAGTATAACATTGTTTGTCATAACAAAACCTTGTAAACTACCTCACTGTCTGTTAATTGGGACTTTTTAAAATACATTATGGTTTATGCATACAGTGGAATAGTATGCCATCTTTAAAAAAAACTTTGAGATGGTGCTATTTGTACTGATAGAAATATTGTAAGTACATATACTTTTTAAATTTTATTTTATTATTTTGTTTTTGAGAGACAGGGTCTCCACTATGTTGCCGAGGCTGGTCTTGAACTCCTGGGCTCAAGTGATTCACTTCAGCCTCCCAAAGTGCCGGGATTACAGGCATGAGCCACCGTGTCCGGCTATAGTATTTTTTTAAAACCCACCAGCCTATAGAAAAGAATGTAAATAAGGCCTGTGTGTGTATAAAAGTGAATATTTGGCTGGGTGTGGTGGCTCACGCCTGTAATCTCAGCACTTTGGGAGGCCAAGGCGGGCAGATCACGAGGTCAGGAGATCGAGACCATCCTGGCTAACACAGTGAAACCCCGTCTCTACTAAAAATACAAAAAATTAGCCGGGCGTGGTGGCGGGCGCCTGTAGTCCCAGCTACTCGGGGGGCTGAGGCAGGAGAATGGCGTGAACCTGGGAGGCAGACCTTGCAGTGAGCCAAGATCGCGCCACTGCACTCCAGCCTGGGCGACAGAGCGAGACTCCGTCTCAAAAAAAAAAAAAAAAAAGTGAATATTCATGTGCTTATGTATGATGATGAAGTTTCTGAAAGGATATCCCAAAACTTAATAGTGACTATCCCTGGGAATGAGGATGGCAGGGTTTGGGGTTGGGGGGTGGTGGTTTTCCACTTTCCACCATGTTGTTAATTTGAATTGTGTATGTTGAGTGTTAACTGGGGTTACAGCTTCCTTTAACGTGGGCAAAATATAAAGAAACAGGGCCATAGAACTGTGGGTCTCTCGGGAAGTAGGGCAATGTACCGCGTGTTCAGTAGCTGCACCACTTGGGCTTGGCAGAGCTGTGTCTTCACCCATGGGGAAATCTGTTCTAATCCAACACAGCTAAGGGGTGGGTGGGGGAGAGCGAGGGCCCACCCTGGCCATCAAGCTCCAAGGGAAGCTGTGAGTCATCTCCTCCACCAGATTACTATGAATTTAAGTCTTTTTTTAGGACATGCCTTAAGGTGGGTGGTGGAAGGGTGGGGGTTGTTCTTACTGCAAACTTGGTTTTTTAAAATGGTCTGAAATATTGGATAATAACAGAGAAAAAATTGTTCTCCCCTTCCAAAGGAAAAGTGCTGGCATTACCACATGTTAAAAAATAATCAAGATGTCTTGTAAGACACCCAATCAAGCATAAATTATTCTAATGGTGGACATTTTCAAGGATATGGAAATAAGGGTCTGCCCCAGAGAAGGCAGAGGGTAGCCCAGGTAGAAAGGGGCGCTCTTACCCAAAGGACCACGCTGTGGATTCTACCCTCCCCGACAGGCGTGCACCCAGCATGTATGCTTGGATGGTCTGTGGGAAGGCCTAACTTTAGATACTGGTGTCATCCCTCAATTTTTGCACCACCTACTTATGAGGCATCTACTATAAGCACTGTGCTACAAGCAGGGTATTGAGTAGCTATTAAAAGTGGTCTGTGCTGCAGACTAATGAAGATACAGTCAAGCAAACAGGCAATTACAATCTAGTGTGAACTGGGCTAAGACAAGGAAAGTAAAGGGGGACGTGGGGCAGGTGAGAGGGGGTACCTCACCCAGCCCAGTGGGTCAGCAGGCTTCCTGGAGCACGTGAGGACTTGGCTAAGACCTGGAGAAGGAGGCATGACCCAGGTGAAGGGAATGGGGTGAGGAAAAGAGTGTTATAGGAAAGCCTGTCCCATGTGGATGTGCAGTCTGTGCACTGCACAAGTGCATGCCAAGGTGAGTGCTAGCAGTGCCGTGTCCACCCAGACAGGGCACCATCTTGTAATTCACATGAAGGCTTTGTGTAAACTAGTAGGGGCCTAAGTTCTAGGCAGAGGGGAGGTATGCACAAAGGCTCAGAAGCCAGGAAAATATGCAAACTTTTAAGAACTCAAAAGATACAAAGTCTGGAGTGTAGAATGGAGGTGGCAAGGGCTGTGGAGGTAACAAGGAGGCGTCAGATGACACGTGACTCTTTAGGTTTGGATTTTGTCACCTAACAACAGAGAGAACCATCACATGAAACTTAACCTTGTTCTATCTTGAGCTGATAAGAAGGCACAGTGGTAACCATGTGCATGATGGAGAGACTGCAGGGTTCAAATTTCAGCCCTGCCATCAGCTGTGTAAGCTCAGGTGGGCTAATTAGCCTGTGTGCCTCAGTTTCCTCCTCTGTAAAATGGGATAACTTGGGGATTAAGTAAGCTCTATAGGTAAAGCACGGAGAACTGTGTCTGCTACAGAGGAAAAGCTAAATAAACGCAAGCTATTCATACTAGAGCATTTCACACGGCAGGCCAGCCGTGAAGAGAGAACATAAACGCAGACATGGGAGAACGAGAACAAAACAGTTCCATGCTGGGAATTCTCCAAACCATGGCCACATCTGAGAACACTTTCAGTGGTGAGGAGAGAGGCCACTGCCAAGGCTGGCATCTTTCTGCACAGGGAGATCTTTGGGCTCTGGCTAAAGGCGTCTGTGCCCCTTCAGTTTGTCACTCATTTTCTGCCACTTTTGCTTTGGGGAGAGGGTGAGATGCTGAGTGAATGGTTTGCTCCCGAAATCATCTTTTTCGGAGTCCTTCCCACCTTCCTCCTGCAAGGGTCCACTGGCCCAATGAGCACTGTAATAAAAGGGCTGACATCCCCTGGTCTGAGGGATTTGGGAGAGAAAGGAGCCGGGATTAAGGAGTAGGTCTCCTGGGGTCACAGTGATTGCAGTTCAAACCCAAAAGGCTTAATCTCTCTGAGCTGCACTTTCCCTATCTGTAAGATGGAGCTAATGATGTCTACTTGGACAGGGAATTTATC
The DNA here is from genome assembly GCF_009828535.3 of Hylobates moloch. Classification (NCBI taxonomy): domain Eukaryota; kingdom Metazoa; phylum Chordata; class Mammalia; order Primates; family Hylobatidae; genus Hylobates; species Hylobates moloch. The sequence continues at coordinate 50,817,987 of NW_026652291.1, forward strand.
CAGCACTCAGGGGAAGCCCCCAGGAGCCTGTCGCTCTGGTTAGTGGTATCCGAGAAGAAAAAAGAAATGGGCGAATCGGGCTCTACCTTTCCCCATGACGCGTGTGAACTGCCCGGGGAGGTCCCCCTCTGGCAGGGGAGCGACGGCCAGCTCCCCATCGCAGCTGCTCAGCTGGTGTGGCTGGAGCCCCCCGCTGGCCCCGGCCGAGGTGGGGGCTGTGGCGCCAGTGGCTGTGGCCCCATCTTTGCAGTCGGGGCTCTGGCTCTCGGGACCCATCAGTGAGGGCTGATGCGGGGCCTGGGGCTCCCGGCGGCGAGCCTCGGGGGTGGTGCTCGGGGAGCTGTAGGCCTTGATGGGAGTCAGGATCATCTGATGCAGTTCCTGGAGCGGGATGCGCAGGCTGCCCCCCTCGATGATGTCCTGGACGGTGAGAGCAGGAAGACCTCCGTTAGGCTCAGGAATAAGGGTCGTCCACCCCCGTACCTGCCCTCCCCTGCCCTGAGCTCTTACAGGATTCATGGCTGCTGGTACCCTCATCAGGACGTTTTTGGGAAAAGGGACCACTTTCGTTTCATCATTCTAATATTGGCCTAGGTAGAAAACTTGGAAAATACAGACAGGTATAGTGAGGAAAATACACACCACAGGAAAATCCCACTATCTAGAGATGACCACTAAAACAATTTGGTATATTTCCTTTTCTGCCTTCCTCGGTGCATTTCTGTAAAATGCGGTTATACATATTACAGTCACATGCTTTAGAAGCTGTACAACAAAGTTGGGTGACATGATGGCTTTGTGTCCTGTGTATGTTCTGGATGAAATAGCCCGTTCACACCATCACTCAGTCCATGGCACACGCAGCACAGGGTAGCAATTAAGAGCAGAGACTCTGGGTCAGAGGCTGGGGTTTGGATTCTTGCACTCCCACGTGAACCTGGGCAAATGGCTTAACCACTTTGTGCCTCAGTTTCCCTGTGTACAAAATGAGCATATCGTAGCTGCCTCATTGCCTTTAGGGTTCCCCAAGGAGTTGACATCTAGCCATGAGACAACTATATCCTGCCAGGGGCTGTGGTACGGGCCGGGGCTGCTGTGGGGGGAAGCTCCTGGAGAGGGTGACATGGGGCAGGGACCCAAATGAGCGTGGGCATGAGGATCCTAGGGAGAAATGCTCCAGGTGGAGGGCACAGCACGGGCAAAGGTTCTGAGTGTGGAGTCTGAGGAACAGCAAGGAGGCCTGTGACGGAGCAAATGGGCAATGGTGTCCCGTCAGACACCTGGAGGCCTTGGGCTGGGGCAGGGATGCTGGAATCTAGTCTAAGATGGGAAACCAGGGAAGGTTTCGAGCAAGGGAGTGACAAGTTTTACAAGGATCATTCTGGAGAGGAATATGTACAGAACTGTAATATATGTCTTTATGTGTTGTATAATAAAAGTGGATCATTCTGCACATATAGTTTGATATACTGGGCACTACTTATTAAAAAAAGAAATAAAAGTTGATTCTGATAGATATTTCTCTCTATGCCAGATGCTCACAGAGGCCCAAACACTTGTGGCTGGGGCTCGGGAGCCTGGGACCCCGTCTGGCATGGTGGCTGGGGTGGGCCCTCTGCAACAAAGCTGCTCTCCCTGTGTTTGTGCACATCAAAGTCTTCCTAGGACCTGGAAAGGACATTGACAATCAGGGTCCCAATTACTCACAAATTATTTAATTTTTTTTTTTTTTTTTTTTTTTTGAGACAGAGTCTTACTCTGTTGCCCAGGCCAGAGTGCAGTGGCATGATCTCGACCCACTGCAACCTCCGCCTTCTAAGTTCAATTGATTTTCCTGCCTCAGCCTCCCAAATAGCTGGGATTATGGGCATGTGCCACCACGCCCAACTAATTTTTGTATTTTTAGCAGAGATGGGGTTTCACCATGTTGGCCAGGCTGGTCTTGAACTTCTGACCCCAAGTGGTCCATCCGCCTCAGCCTCTCAAAGTGCTGGGATTACAGGCGTGAGCCACTGCACTTGGCCCAAAGTATTTAATTTTCTGAGAGCTCAGAATAGCAAGGACATTTAAAAAAGCCTGATGCATGAGTATCCAATCCATTCCTGGGGTCCTCTCTTACACTTGCTTGATGGCGACAGGGAATGCAAACATATGAAATGTGATCATTTCTGCACCCAAACATTTCCAATCAATCGATCAGAAAAAGGAAAGCTGAGGACGGCAGGCTTGGACGTGCCTGTTTCAACTGTGGGCAGCAAAGAACACCAACAGCCACACCCTGTCGTTGGCAGGAACCTGCTTTTTTTGGCGGGGAGGGGTGGGAAGTGGAGCCTGGATTATGCCTTAGCCTAGTTGGCACGAAGGGTTTATGAAGGAAGTGAAATTTTAATTAGCCACCAGAATTGTCTCTCAAAACTGGCCAGGGCCACTGTTCAGCCTATTTTAGGGGAGAAAGTCCCTTTTTCTCTTAGGAGAGTTTCACGTCTGCCACCTTCCTTCTACATGCAGCAGATGTCTCTGCAGGAGTCAGGCGTGCTCCTGATCACTCCTTCCCTGCTGCCCACAGTAGACCCAGCCCTTTCCCAGCATCTAGACACCATCATGTGATTGGCTTCCTTGACTTGACCTGGTGATGTGACCAGGGCAGGCACAGGGAGGTGAGCTAGCTGACCCGTGCCAGGAGAGCACCTACCACCTTTTCTGATCAGACTGTGTGCTAACTAGGGGACCCCTGGATCCTACCTTGAGGTCCTGCCAACGGCCCAACCAGCCCCTGGGTTGTGGGGGACACTGACCTCCTTGTCCAGCCCCTGACTAAGAAGGGGAAGGGAAAAGAGAGGGATGAAGCTTCCCTATGAAGAGGGGCTAGGAAAGCCACACTGGGGTGATTACGTGTATCCCTGCCATGCCATCCCATGCAGCTGCTGTCAATGGGATGAGCAAATGCATGCTTGGGACACTCTGTCAACTGCACCAAACCCCTGCCTGCTCTTGTCACCTGGCAAGAAGGTTTCTCCAGCTAGTGGTGAGAGGAGATTTTGGTTATGTGAAGAGCCTTCAAACAGGAAACATATGCCTGCCCCATTCAAATCTTATCTGATTCTTCTATTGGAGGCAACCACACCAAAACAAACAAACAAAAACAAAAAAAACCACACAAAAATAAAGAAACCAAATACATAACGAATAATGTTGGACACTTTCTATAAAGTATAACTTCCCAGGAATCATGTAGAATTTTTTTTCCCCTCATAGACATCAAGCCATTGTCTCAAAGATAACACTTGGCTTACAACCAGTTAGCTCATCCTCTGCTCAAGCTGGCGTCAGTAGCATGGCACTGCGACCATCAGGTCATGTTCCTGACACTGAAAAATGAATTCCTGAACTCAAAACAGAGTGCCCAAATTGAGAAGGAAACAGGGAAATGGCCAGAATGGAAATCAATCTAGCACCTTTGACTGTAAGAATTAATTCTCCATGTTGACAAAAAAATTGGGAATCCACCCAAGTCTTTACTGATCCTTCATACCGAAAATATAATCCCACATGATAAACACAAAGAGGCACAGTGAAGGTGTTCATTAACTAAGGTGCTGTTACAAAGCTGAGGAGCTCCTTTGAGAGCAGACAGTGGGAAGTCTGGTCCACCATTGACCAAAGCCATCACTCAGGAGACAAGCAGGAAGGAGATTACTTCCTGACTTATACCAGCCCTGATGTGGCTAACTTGGGTCTTGGAGGAAGGCTGGTTCAGTGCCTTTCCTGGGCATATGACAACAAGCTGCAAACCATCTGGGAAAGAGAGTCTCTAACAGCCGAAGTGTCCCCAGCACTCATGTGATGTCTCTAGCTCCATCCTTCCCTTTGTGTAAGAATTGGGATTCCCACATAATAGACAGGACTCCTGTATCTAGCGCATCTATTCTTTCCTCCTCTCATGCACCCATCAGCTGCTGAGCCTGTCATCAACCAGGCACTGTTACACACTGGGGATAGGAAAACAAATTCAGTCATAATCTTTGCTCTAAGGTGCTTGCGGTTTCTGGGACCCACATGGTATGATGGGCATCAGGGCAGGGAGCTGTGGGAACATATAAGAGGGACCCCTGACCACCACTGCATGTTGCAGGAAAGGATAAACAGCAGGAAAGGAACAAAGGATGACAGGACGCTGTACGTGGCCGAGCAGGGCTCAGGGTGGCCAGAGATGAAGCTGAAGAGCTTTTCCAAGTCCTTAGCAACCAACTTGCTAAGGAGTTTGGACTCACTCGAGTTTCTTTTTCTTAAAATCAGGATACCAGCAGCTCTCCTGATTACCTTAGGAAGTTTGCTGTAAGGGCCAAATCCACTGATAGGGGTGAAACATTTTTAAAAAGTATACAATGCACCTTACTAGTATACGGCATTATTACTCCAGAAATATTTAGCATTTAATATTAAGTTTATCTGCTGTTTCTCTGCAGCACTTGATGGAATCGGGGGTCTCAGATCTGAACCCAAGAGGACAAGATCTGGATGTGTTTGAAGAAAAGCCACAGGCTTACAGAGAAGGATTTTCTCCTTCTGTAAGCAGCAATAAATGGAAGTGAGGTGAATGCATGAGTATGTGTGTATATTTCCTTCCTCCATGCCAGGGACCCAGGCTCAGAACATGGCTTAGTTTCACAGTTTGAGAGTGAACTGAAAAGGCAGGATGGTGAATAAAAGCACATGGAAACATTTTCATTACTCAAGATAAATGCTGAAAAATCTGCTCCAGTGACCACTCTAATTTTCCTTTTCCACCGCATATCTTGAGAAGTCTGCAATTCTGTACCCCATGGCCCCTCACCCATTCACAACAACTGGTTCACAGGCTTCTGCTTCTGTTTCCTCCCACTCCCCTGAAACTCCTATCATCATGGCTCAGTGACCTGCTGAGGGCCAATTTCAGAGGACAGTGTTCCGTCTCCATTGTACGTGACACTTCCATGGCACCTGGAGGGATTCCCTCCTTCAAACCCTCCCGACCGGCCGGGCGCGGTGGCTCACGCTTGTAATCCCAGCACTTTGGGAGGCCGAGGTGGGTGGATCACGAGGTCAGGAGATCGAGACCATCCTGGCTAACACAGTGAAACCCTGTCTCTACTAAAAATACAAAAAAATTAGCTGGGCGTGGTGGCGGGCGCCTGTAGTCCCAGCTACTCGGAGAGGCTGAGGCAGGAGAATGGCGTGAACCCGGGAGGCGGAGCTTGCAGTGAGCCGAGATTGCGCCACTGCACTCCCGCCTGGGCAACAGAGCGAGACTCCGTCTCAAAAAACAAACAAACAAACAAAAAAACCAAAAAAAACCCTCCCGACCCTCTTGGTGAGCATAGCCTGTATTATTGTTCAGCCCCTCCATATCTTACGGTGCTCCTCAGGGCCTGTCCACGCTCTTGACACTTGGCACACACTTCCGGGGAGTACCTATTATCAGTTACACTCAGATGATGTACAACTGGTTCTTTCAAACCTTGTGGGGCTCCTGGACTCTAGACCTGCTCTTCTGGCCACTGACTTGCCATTTCCACTTGGGTGTCTCACAGGCACCTCAGACTCAACCCTTCCCATGGACCTCCATTTCCTTCTCCTATCTTTTCTGTCCCCAAATGCTACGACACTCAAACCCAAGCCTCGTCACAATCACTAGACTCCCTCTAAATGATCTCTATCCTCCTCCTCCTCCATCCTCACTGCCTCTATTTTGGTTCAAGGTCCCATCAAGACTTGCTATAGGTTCCTAATGAGTTTCCCGGCCAGCACCCGGCTCTTCTGAAGGCTTCCCACCTCATCACTGCACAGCGGTCTATTTCACCTCAGGAAGCTTCCCCGACCTGCTATGGTGATGACATCGATCAGACTGGGTTGTGAGATCATATGGTGCCATATCTAACTGTCCCAATGTATGTCCCCAGCTCCCCATGGCAGGAACCATGTATGACTCACGGTTAATCTCCAATGGATGGGGCAAATTGAATCCCAGGCAGCTGCTTGATAAGGGTTCAGTAACTGAACAAAAGAGCTCTGCACACAGAGCTCAGACAGACACCACTGATTATGAACTAACTATGGGCGGGGCCCCAGCTATCTCCTTAGAAATCTATGTGAGGTAAGAATACGGGAGGCAGGAAGGGCAGATGACTTTTTCTAGCAGCATCATCAGCCCAGCGGTGTCTGTGAATGCCTCAGAAACGGCTGATTTGAGTCTGCCACTGGTGCCGTCAGTGATAACAGGTTACAAACAACTCACTCCCTTGCAAAGCAGGAGAGGTAGGGGTTCCAGAGAAGAGAGAGGAGGGCCAGGGGATGCGTCCTCAGTGGATGCCTGAGAGAGATTCCCTCCCACCCCATCTCATCAGCTCATGCAGGGACAATACACAGGATGTCCAAACATCTGGGTATTCTGATGCAAGGTCAACCCAGTCATCTGATACACACAAGCTCTCTTCTCTCTCAAAGAAGTCAGACTCAATAAACTCACAATTTCTTTCCACTTGACCACTGGCTGCCATCACACTTTGCTCTGCATGTGGCATCTTTTTAACTTTCCCATTCCAGTGAACAGGGAAGTCACTATTATTCTAGGTGCAAAATCTGGGACACGGAAAACATCATTGACTTATCAAAGGCTAGATGGAAAGTCAATGGCATGTCAGGGTCACCCTTGCTACCTGGCTGCCAGTGTTCCCCATGCTGACTTCTGCCAGGCTGCAGGGAATAAAGCTAACAGTCATTTGTCTCCCAGGTGGGTGTGCTTCCTCAGTGATGGAGGATATGAAAGAATCCTCAAGGCTGCTCCAGAAAGAAGGGAAGAAATCACTCTTTTGCCATAACACTTAGCAATCAAATCCTTATGCAAAATATTTTCTGTACTTTCTAATAATGAAAGAGTAAATTGGCCTTTTGAATGTCCCCCCAAAGAGAATGGTTTCTCAATTTAAAAATGGCAATACTCACCTAGACAAGCTGCTTTCTAAAGTAGTATAAAATTAAAAACAACAACAAATAAACCTCAGGTTCAATTGGATAGCTCACTTGTAATTTGTAATTCACTTTAAGTAAGAAGAGGTCTTTAATCACGGATGTGCACGTGAGAAGCCTCTATCTGGTCAGAGGTTTAAAAAGAAACGTTCCTTACAAAGTTACATATGTATATTCTATAAATCTATATAATATATATTATATGCATTAAATATAACTTTATATAGTCTATATGTGTAGGGAAAAGAGAGATCAGACTGTTACTGTGTCTATGTAGAAAGGAAAGACATAAGAGACTCCATTTTGAAAAAGACGTGTACTTTAAACAATTGCTTTGCTGAGATGTTGTTAATTTGTAGCTTTGCCCCAGCCACTTTGCCCCAGCCACTTTGACCCAACCTGGACTCACAAAAAAACATGTGTTGTGTAAAATCAAGGTTTAAGGGATCTAGGGCTGTGCAGGACATGCCTTGTTAACAAAATGTTTACAAGCAGTATACTTGGTAAAAGTCATCGCCATTCTCTAGTCTCAGTAAACCAGGGGCACAATGCACTGCGGAAAGCCGCAGGGACCTCTGCCCTTGAAAGTGGGGTATTGTCCGAGGTTTCTCCCCATGTGATAGTCTGAAATATGGCCTCGTGGGATGAGAAAGACCTGACTGTACTCCAGCTCGGCACCTGTAAAGGGTCTGTGCTGAGGTGGATTAGTAAAAGAGGAAAGCCTCTTGCAGTTGAGATAGAGGAAGGCCACTGTCTCCTGCCTGCCCCTGGGAACTGAATGTCTCGGTATAAAACCCAATTGTACATTTGTTCAATTCTGAGATAGGAGAAAAACCGCCCTATGGTGGGAGGCGAGACATGTTTGCAGCAATGCTGCCTTGTTATTCTTTACTCCACTGAGATGCTTGGGTGGAGAGAAACATAAATCTGGCTTACGTGTATATCCAGTCATAGTACCTTCCCTTGAACTTAATTATGACATAGATTCTATTGCTCACATGTTTTTCTCCTTATTATCACCCTGCCCTCCTACTACATTCCTTTTTGCTGAAATAATGAAGATAATAACCAATAAAAACTGAGGGAACTCAGAGACCGGTGCTGGTGCAGGTCCTTGGTATGCTGAGTGCTGGTCCCCTGGGCCCACTGTTGTTTCTCTATACTTTGTCTCTGTGTCTTATTTCTTTTCTCAGTCTCTCGTCCCATCCGACTAGAAATACCCACAGGTGTGGAGGGGCAGGCCACCCCTTCATATATGAAATTATACACATACACATCTTTGTGCACCTGCTGAAAAATTACCACTCCATTAAATGTTTATGTACTCACAAAACTTGCTTTAGCGCTACCTCCCTCAATACTCTGTTCCCTTCCAAAATCCAAAAGCTCCCTGGGATTACTAGAAGAGGTTACCTCTAAAGCTCTGCAGGCTGCAAATACCCACAGAACTTCCCACCCACCACTCTTGCCTCCCATGCATAAGAGTCCCAACCCTGAGGCAGAGGCAATGCTCGTTCACACTTGTGTGAGGTATGAGGACTGCCCTCCTTTGGATCTTAGACGAAATCATGTCGTCGTTAAGTCCTAAAAATGACATTGTTACCAGGGCAGCATCCAGACACAAAGGTAAGAAGAGGACCTGTGAAGTGTCTGTTCATGTCCTTCGCCCACTTTTTGATGGGGTTGTTTTTTTCTTGTAAATTTGTTTGAGTTCATTGTAGATTCTGGATATTAGCCCTTTGTCAGATGAGTAGGTTGCGAAAATTTTCTCCCATTTTGTAGGTTGCCTGTTCACTCTGATGGTAGTTTCTTTTGCTGTGCAGAAGCTCTTTAGTTTAATTAGATCCCAATTGTCAATTTTTGCTTTTGTTGTCATTGCTTTTGGTGTTTTAGACATGAAGTCCTTGCTCATGCCTATGTCCTCAATGGTATTGCCTAGGTTTTCTTCTAGGGTTTTTATGGTTTTAGGTCTAACATGTAAGTCTTTAATCCATTTATGCAGCCAAAACACACATGAAAAAATGCTCATCATCACTGGCCATCAGAGAAATGCAAATCAAAACCACAATGAGATACCATCTCACACCAGTTAGAATGGCCATCATTAAAAAGTCAGGAAACAACAGGTGCTGGAGAGGATGTGGAGAAATAGGAATACTTTTACACTGTTGGTGGGACTGTAAACTAGTTCAACCATTGTGGAAGTCAGTGTGGCGATTCCTCAGGGATCTAGATCTAGAAATACCATTTGACCCAGCCATCCCATTACTGGGTATATACCCAAAGGACTATAAATCATGCTGCTATAAAGACACATGTACACATATGTTTATTGTGGCACTATTCACAATAGCAAAGACTTGGAACCAACCCAAAAGTCCAACAATGACAGACTGGATTAAGAAAATGTGGCACAAATACACCATGGAATACTATGCAGCCATAAAAAATGATGAGTTCATGTCCTTTGTAGGGACATGGATGAAACTGGAAACCATCATTCTCAGTAAACTATTGCAAGGACAAAAAACCAAACACCGCATGTTCTCACTCATAGGTGGGAATTGAACAATGAGAACACATGGACACAGGAAGGGGAACATCACACTCCGGGGACTGTTGTGGGGTGGGGGGAGGGGAGAGGGACAGCATTAGGAGATATACCTAATGCTAAATGACGAGTTAATGGGTGCAGCAAACCAACATGGCACATGGATACATATGTAACAAACCTGCACATTGTGCACATGTACCCTAAAACCTAAAGTATAATAATAATAAAAAAAAAGAAGAGGACCTGTGTAGGTAGCAAATAAAATGGGACAGTAGGCAGCTGATCACTGCTTTTAACGTTGGAATAAACTTTTTTCAGCATTTAGCATTTTTGAGATGGTTCCTATCAGAGTCACAGGGACCCATTCTGTTGTTAAGTTAAAGCCTGAAATTATTCTCTTGAGAGCCAACTATGTCTGCCTGCCAAATGCTTTTGACCCCCCTCTCTGCAGTGTACGTGTTGGTATTTACCACTCTGGGGGCAGCTTTTCTCAAAACAGGCCCTCCCCTGGGAGGACAGTGAGACCAAAGCACACTGCGTATTCCCTGCCCTGTTTTGCCAAGATTTCAGCCTCTGATTGTGAACTGGACACCTCACTGATCTCTACAAATGTATACGAGGCAGAGACACAAATGTATATAAAAAGGGTGCATTTGACAGCACTTCATCAGGGCTCTAGGACGGCCGGGCAAGGCAGCCTGGGCCCAGGGAATAAGCACACTGAAGCATCAGCTTCCAAAGAAGCACGTGCAACCAGGAAGTTTCACTTCAAAATCATTTCGTTTTCTCTGACTTTGGTAAGGAAACCGCATGATACGCTCTAGAAGGTCTGTCGATGACACTTCCAATGGAGAATTTTCCTTGGTTCATTTTCCCATAATGAAAGTGGAAATGTTCCCTCATCCGATAACTTACCCTTTCCAAAGACTTCAGGAGATTTTGTCTTTCTTTGAGCTTCTGAATACTGATGACAATTTTGTGTCTTGCACCTTTGGTAACATTCTGTAATTAAATAACAAGTTACATTTAAATGTATATTTAAAAACATTTTTAAGAATCAGCTTACAGATTCTTGGAGGCTTTTACTGTCTTCTTTGTTTCTATATGTTCACGGGCTGATCAATATCCACTTATCTCTTGCATTAGTACCCATCGTCATAAAACTCTTCTTACTAAATATTATTAGTATTTTTTGAGACAGGGTCTCACTCTAATTGCTCAGGCTAGAGTACGGTGGCGCCATCTTAGCTCACTGCAGCCATGACCTCCTGGGCTCAGGTGATTCTCTCACCTCAGTCTCCCAAGTAGCTGGGACTACAGGCCACCACACCTGGCTAATTTTTGTATTTTTAATAGAGATGGGGTTTCGCCATGTTGCCCAGGCTGGTCTCAAACTCCTGGGCTCAAGCAATCTTCCCACCTCAGCCTCCCGAAGTGCTGGAATTCTAGGCGTGAGCCACTGCGCCCAGCCATCTTCTTAATTCTAACTCTATCTGGCTATACATTTGCCCGTGTCTTTTGGCTGTGCTTTTTATCTGTACTCGTATCTTTCTGTATCTTAGAGAGAGATGCGGAACAGCCAATTATTCTACCCAGCATGAAATTTCTTCAGTCTTAGAAGATAATTTTTAAGTCATGCACTCTTCCTTTTCTCCAGGCTTTGTAATTTCAGCCCCCCTCAGTTTCCCTGAAGGTCCCAACCCCATACAGATATTCATGGCTTTCTCAAACCCTCCCTGTGTTTTTACCCATCTTGAAAAGATGAGCAGCCCAGTAGAGTCCACATGGAGTGTCATAAAACACGGGGTATTTCTGTTAGTTTGCAGCCCGTCTTTTGTTTCTCTAAGGAAAACTAGAATAGAAAATTACTTAAATTCATAATTCAGTCATCTCTTCAGGAAAATGATTAGGATTCACAGTAAGAGTTGTGGATTTTATCTTCTTAACTGGGTAGCAATGGTGAGCCTAAAGATTTAGTTAAATAGTTGTTGATAATAGACACTGCAAATTTCCTGATAGACAGCCCTTTCTCAAATAAGGTCTCTAACTCAAATGTCTTGCAACTATTCCATAGAATTCTTCTTAAAGAAGGAAAAGATAGGAATATCAACAACATCTTTACTAGAAAAATTAAGACTCAAATGACAAGTGAACCGAGTCTCTAAGATGAAATATTGGGAGTATATTTCTGTTTACCCCTAACTTTGGGTTCTAGTGAATTAAATTACTCTGAAAAGTTTGTGCTAGCCTCTGGCTTTGCCCTCAATTGTTTCTTGTTTTTTTCCCTTAAGTTGAACAACTGATGACTTAGATTTTTTTCCTCAACTCTGACCCAAACACAAAAATGCTCTTAGAAAAGTTCTCATCAACCCCTGGGATTTCAAGGAGCAATCAAGATCCAAAAAGAGATGGGAGAAATGTTAGGAAGTTGAAATGAGTGCCTTTCATTCTCTGAGAATGTGCAGTGACTTTGGGCTTTGTGTTGTGTCTCCATATTGGGAGTCCGCCAGGCCTGCAGGGTTAAATGAGGGTACCGAATAAGCACTGGGGAACTGGTGATCTGTGGGGAGGTATGCGTCCAGATCAGCCATGCCCAAATGGTACAATCTCCTCTTCCTGCAAAGGAAATACTCTTAGCCTATTCAGACCATCGATTCTTTTAAATCATTGCTGAAAGGAAACTGAGGCCAATGTGAAACATGCAAATAGCATTTTAAACAAGGGAAACAAAGACATTGGTCAGATCCACTTACCTGAGCACAGTGTGGTAGGAAACATGCTTAGTTTCAGGGGTTCTGTTGACTGGCCTTTGGCATCCACATTGGGGAAAGATGCCTTAGAAGGAAGGGGAACCTTTGTCTTTTTATGGCATGCAGAAGGGAAATGAAATCTGAGACCTATGGAAATCTCATTCTCAATGATTGTCTCATGTTACAAGAAAAAAATATTTTGTATAATTTACTCCAATCTCGACAAAGACTGGCCTGAACATGACTTTTTAAAAATGTTGGGGTGGGTCTGAGGCATGACCTGGTGCTTCTACTCAGCAGTCCAGTTAGAAGCAGGCTGATTTGTAACTGGACTAGACAACAGACAATGGATCTGTCACTTCCCAAACAAGCCAAGCCCTGCTCGGGCAGAGGGAGGGAGAGAGCAAGAAAAGCAAAGGCAGGGATGTAGATTCTTTGTGGCATGGTCAAATGTTACTTCTCCTAGGAAATTCCACCAATTCCTCCCTGGCACCTGGAACTTTCGAGTGTGCCGAGATTATGCCTTTTCACACCACTTGATCTCACCCTCACGACCCTGCAGTTATCTGCTTGTCTTCCATCTCCTATTGGACCCTGAAGGCAAGAATCCACCCAGTTTTAGTCACCATGGAATGCTGGCCAGCACCCCACAGTTTCCAGCACAGGGCAAGCTACTGTGTGGGCATAGGTATGGGTCCAAACAAGGTTGTCCAGGCCTTGAACCTCAGGTCCTGCCTGGGGCACCCTCTCAGGGAATAGTCACCTCAAGCACATACCTGCGCCTCCAGCTGGCACTCGGTGAGGGCCATCATCTCCTCATAGGTCATCTGGGAGAAAAGCGCGGCATATTTGTGCAGGCGGAGGCTTTTTAGCCAGGCTGGAACATCTGTGGTGCAAGATGTGCAAGAGATGGGGAGAGAAGTGAGAGGGAATGAGAAGAGATGACAAGAGATGTAGGAACAGAGAAAGGAAAAGGGGGTGATGGTCAAAGGAAAAAAAGAAAAAAAAAACACCTTTATGTTACTATGTATTTCATTTTAGCTGAGATGCAGAAGTCTCAGGCTAGCCCTGACATTCCTACTGGTGGGCTCCTTTATTCTACTTAGACCAGGAGTATTAACTTGGGGTCCATGAGCTTCAGGGCATTCAGAAATCCCCTAAAATTATACCTCAATTTGTGAGTAGATGGGGAGTTTTCTGGGCAGAGGGCCATCCATAGCTTCTATAAGATTCCCAAAGGGGTTCATGACCAAAAAGATGGCAGGGAACAACTGCATTAGCTGGACCACTTCATCGAGTTGGAAAGAGCTGGCTTCGAATGTTAGAGCTACATGAGCAGACTATGATCTAAGATAATTTTTGTACATTCAATGCAGATTTTCACACACTGTTTCAGCCACTCCCACAGTGACAGGAAAATAGTGGAGTCACCCATTCCTAGCCTGATCTTTCCCCATGAAAAATGCCTCCCTATCTATACCTGAATGGGAAAAAGGGCATCCTGATTCCCAAAACTGTTTCTGTCATGGAGGTGTGTCCGCTGACCATTTCTCCAAGCTACGGAATGTATCTGGATGCATCTTTGACTTTTTACTTGATTGTCAACCAAAAATCTATTAGGACTTGAAAGGCCCAAAGATTGACTAGGCCATAGGATAATGGAAGTTCTAAAGTGCATCTGAAATAACCCCCAAGTCTGAGATTATAAAGTTAAGAAAAGTAAATGGTAACTGCATTGAAAATCCACAGGAGAACTATTACCTTGTTAAATAAAACCAAAACAAAGTATTTGCCCATATTCTTTTAGTCAGAGTTTGTGAGCTGATAGGATCTTTGGAAAGTTTCCAGAATCATCTTCCCTCATATCCCTAGATCATTCTAAAGATGGCGAAATGAAGTCATTAATCCTAGATCACAGAGCAAGTGTGTGGTGAAATGGCAACCAGAACCCAGATCTCCTGATTCCTAGCTCATTCCTACAATGTACCAATTCTTACAAAATAAGGACCAAACAGCCTATCAGTGGTTGAAAAACAGTGGCTGTAAACTACTTTGAAATGCCAAAGCATTGGGTAAATGTTATTCCTGTTTTTTTTATGAAGTATTATCTATTACCAATCATGTTGATTACAGGATTCTATCAATTGCTAAATGCTTTATTCTGAGGCACTGACCACACACATTCCAAAACAAGCGAGAACCTTCCAATTTTTCAATGTTTAGAGTAGATAAATGTTGAGATTGATGAAAGAGGCCTGGACTATTCTGAAATCAGGCCCTGCTTCCTGAGTGAACCAACTCTAGGTTTAGGGAATGTGGGTATGGGATAATCTCCTGAACTCAAAAGACTTAGGTGGGGATGATGGGCCTGGTAAGATTACTTGCTGATTTGCAGTAATGCAAAGGCCAGTGAAGGGGAATTTCTGGAGAATTGAAATTGGACAGTCAATGGCATCTTAAGAACAGACTCAGTTATCTCAGGCTAGAAATCACTCCATTCTGTGCTTGAAAGCCCTTCACTCTACTATGACAAGCAAGAGTCCCTCTGTGACCATTATTAACCACAAACAGACAAGGCTTCCCCAACACATCATACTAACCCCTTACATCATCCTCACTCAAATTGCGGTTGGATCAAGAGTCCAGGACATGGCAGCTCAGGAGTCTGGAACCTTCCATCCTGCAACATCCTGGAGCTATTTTACCAGACTGCATTTTCCAACCACGCTTTTCTTTCTGCGGAAATAATGCTAATGCTTCTGCAGAGTGAGCGGCACTGATTTTAACTACAGCTTTGGCTTTCAGGCCAACGGCATGTTACCACTCTGTCACCAGGTTTCACGTTTGCTATTTACATCTTGAAAGTCCCAAGTCACTGCTCAGAAAACTCCATGATCATGATTCAGAGAAGCCTGGGTAACCCAGTGCTGCTCTTGGACACCATTCATCACAAAAGAGAAGGTAGCAGTCTCTTGGACCAAATTTTCACTGGATGCCCTACAGCTGAACCATGCAAAATCCACTGATGATGAACAGAATCCTGAGCTATTGAATCATGTTATAAACATGGTGCTTTATAAGCCAAGGTGATAACGTGGTGTTTTAAGAGTCAGAAAGTGTGGGGTGGAGTGCAAATCTCAGCTCAATCAGTGCTAGATCCTTTTCTATAAAACTATTTTGACAAGTTAGAATTGCCCTGGTTAGAGAAGTGGAAGAGCCGGCCTCACTCATTTAGTCAAAACACTGGGAGTAGTTTTCCTAAAAAAGGCTCCTATCCGACTTCAAAACATGATGAGTTAGGCCTTCCTGAAGAGTTACTTCTAGATGCATTCCTGGGCAATGCAAGCTCCTTTTGGCCCTGTGTTTCTTGAGCCAGGTACACACGGACACTGTTTTTAGAGCAAGCATTGTTCTATCTCAGTGCCATGTGCTCAAAGAACACTCCCCCCTGTAAGGAGGATGGAAAAACAAAGAAGAGGAAATCCCAGTTCTTAAGAACATAGCCTACTAACCTTTCACCCTCTGGATTGTGGTGAGGTACCTTCCCTTGCCAAGGATTAGAAAAAAACTGTTAAAAGAGAAACAAACCAGAGAAGCAAGAGCCTTGACCATTTCATTCCCCCGAAGTCAGGAATTCTAATGACTTGGATGCTGGATTCTGTAAGCTGCTGGCCAGGGATAGACTCAAACTAAAAGCTCAGGTCCTTTCCCGTGGTCCAAATGCCACATTGTTGGATGCAATGCTAAGAAGCACCTACTGTAACTTCCCATCTACCTTTTACATTCTGTGAAGCTGTTGGCTGTGGCTATGGTTGGAAAATGCAGGCAAACAGGGAGAAGCAGAACTGTTTCCTGCAGAAGCTGATATGTGATTGAAGGCATGCATGCCTCTGGTTGGCACAGACCTATTTGGCTTCCTTGGATGCTGCTGATGGACATGCCACTGGGGGTCTCAAACTAGAAAGTCACTCTCTTATGCAGTGTGAGAACGATAAAGATGCTTTTGCTATATGCTGGGCTGACTTCTTTGCCAAGTGTGGGAATCCTGATATTTGCTCATTCAACATTTATTGCATGCCTATTATGGGGGCCAAGCTCTGCGAAGACATGACCCTTCCATTAAGGAACTTTTAATCTAGAGAGAATGGCTGACTTATACAAAAATTGTAACAGCAATAGGACAAGCGCTGAGTATACATAGGGTTCTAGGGGAGCATAGAACCATGAGCCTTTTGGTTTGCCATGGGGAGTGAGGGGCAGCTTCAAAGTACAATAACTTGGTGTCTCCACTAGGATGGCCACAGTGAGGAAGCCATTTCAGGAAGCAGGAAGGAAAAACAGAGTCAAGAGGGCATTCAGGGTAGAGCAGACACATGGGTGGATGGGGGGAATGGCTAGAGACAAGGTGGGTCAAATAGGCAGGGGATCAAATGGCTGAGATATGCAATGCTGAACAAAGAGAGTAGACTTCATCTTGTGGGTGGCGAGAAACTGCTGAAACCTGAGTAGCAGAACACAATCAGATGAGTGTGCTAGAAAGGCAATGGCTATCAATGTAAAGGCTGGCCTGGCAGATGGTGACAGTGGAGGCCAGGACATGAACTTAGGAAGATCCTGATGATGGCTTGGGATGCGTGACAGAGGAGAAAGAAAGGACGGAAATTGACAGTACTTGAAGATCAGGGAAGAGCAGGGAGTGACAGAGACAAAGTAGCTGGAGATGACTCCTTTGATTCAGGTTTGGTGAGACAGAGAAAACAGGGGAGCAGCAGGTTTGGGGTGAGAAGAGAGAGAGGGTAAACTCCATTTGAGATCAGCTGGCTGTCAATGCCTTTAGGTCATACAAGGGGAGAAGTCAACCAGTCAAGGTCTTGGAAGAAAAGTCTGAGCTGGAGAACAAGGTTCCTTGTCAGTAGTTCATGGTGGTTGTTTTAGCCACAGAAGTGGGTGAATCTCTCTGGCAAAGAGCATGGGGTGAGAGCCATGCTGGAGCTCTGGGAGTAGCAGACTTTCAGGGAGAAGTGCATGGAGAGAATGCCAACAGGTAGGAGGTTTCTGGGACAAAGCACCACCGTGCATGTGCACATCAGTGAGTCTCATCCCATAGTCTTCATCCTTCAGAAAGCTCCTTCTAGACCTTGCTGCAGGTCCACACTGATTTATCTTCTCATGGTCATTCTTGATAATAGTGCTACACTCATCTTGTATATATTCTATATTTGCCTGCTGGTCTTTACCAGTGGGTTCCAGTTTTAAATCATGCTGATTTCTATTTCCTTTTCAGAATTTAGAAAAATCAGCCACATGGAGGCTGTGTAGTGTGTACAACAGTTCACACAGAAGTGGGGCTCCAGTTAGAACTGGGAGTGCTTGTCTCTAATGCATGCTGCAGAAATGGCCTCAAATTTGAGTCAGATCAACAGACCATGCAGCACCCAACCCACAAACAAGGAAACCCCAGAAGAGAGAAAGATGGGATCAATATTGTTGAAGAGCCCAATATCGAATGCAGCATGAAGGGCAGGGAGAAAGGCATCTCTGGCAGACAGAAACATGAACAGCCTTGTTCCCACGCAAGGGCTCACATAGGGGTGGTCCTGGTAACTGCAGATGGAAGATCAACTCCCATTCACCACAGCAAGCCAGGCTGCTCTCAAAAGCTCTCTCCCTCCAAGATATGACCGCACCCTTGGTCTCTGAGGGGGAGAAGAGGAAAGCCAACTGAGGGGTAAGAAGGTACCCACTCTTCACTACTGAAGAGGGAAGGAAAATGTTCCTTTCAAAAATGAACAGAAGTTTAGCAGCACCGTCAAGGTTACAGAAGCTTGTCTTTATTTCTGGCCAGAGCAGAACAAACAGCCCAACTCTGTTCCAGCCTCTGTGCAAAAGAGAGCAGGATTGGTCTTGGGCCTCGTTGGAGCTGGATCCTCCTCAGTGTGCTCCTTGATGCTGGGAAGTGTCCATGGAGGCCTCTGGGGAGGCACCAGGCTTGTGGGAAGCATATATGGGTCCTGGAACGTGAGAGGTGGCCTATTTTGGAGTAAAATACCCACTTTGACATGTTAGATACAAAGAGGGCCTAACCTTCTCCCCGCAGTTTCCGTTAGCGATGGCAGGCGAAAGTGCTGTTTTAAAGCAGCCTGCTTTGTGTCATTAAACAGTGGCTGTGTCCATATCAAAGGCTGCCTCTGTGTGCCTGCACAGTCCTTAAAGCTTCAGAGGAAAATACATGATTGGTAAGGAGTGGAGGTTAAAAGTCTCATGACTTTTCGAATTTGGGGGAATCCTGAGGATTTGCTTTTCAAAGACCTCAGGGCTCTCAGCCTATCTGAGAAGAGTTAGCACAACTCCTGGCCCAGGAGCACTCCTCCCTGTGGGTCATGTCTGGGCATTTGGAAATTAAAAACAAAAATAAAGCACATTTATTCAATACTGGGCTTCCTTTAAGTGAATTCAAGCAGGCAGCTAGAAAGTCAACATCAAGAAAATAATGACCAGTTTCAATGACAGCCCTGCTGAAACGTGTCCCAGCCACTCATGGAGCTGTGCCACTCCCACTCCATCACTCAGACCTCTGTGACCCTCGGAACTGCTGTATTTGCAACCTTTCTTACAAAGGTTTCTGACAGGTTCCTTTTTCTTAAAGGGGATCTCACCTCTCCATAATTTTTCCATTCTCATTCTGGAGAAGCAGAGGTTCAAAGGTCTGCATTTCAAAAACAACTGAAAACCCCAAACCAGCTATTTCAGAGTAGACAATATATTTCCTTTACTACAGAGAGAAAAAGTTTATCTAAGTTTCATCTAACGAAAGTCTCCTTAGAAAAGGCAAACAACATATTTTCATAGTCAATGGCCCCTCCACTCTTAATTGCTATATTTCCATCAAGGTTCCTGGAGCCAATTGTTTCTTTTTCTACTTTTATCATGTCTATATACAAATAATACAACCGTTTCAATGACTTCTATATTTGTGTGCTAACATAATGCCAAACATTATAAGCATACCCAGTTGGTGTTGATTCGTAACAGTGAGGCTGAAGCTCATAGCAAGAGAAACAGAGTGCCAATCTCTACCCTTTTTCACACAGGCAAGTACAACAAGAAAGTCATAGAGCTCCTTGCTTCCTAGGAGCCCAAATCTATGGCTTTTTCTACTCAGCTATCTGGAATGAAGTCCCTCAGATGAACTTGGCTTCAGGTAAGTGTAATATCACGCTGAAACTGCAGGCAACGAGAGGAAGTCGGGGCTGTTAGTGAAGCTGGGCCAGCCAAGAGCATGGTGCACTGTGGGGCCCATTGAGGGGGCTGCACACCTCCACTGGATTGTTCTACAGTTCCCACGCTCACCAGGCCCCATGCTGCACGCCTCCCCCCCCCCATTCTATTTCTCCTCCTTTATGCCCTTTGCCTTAGATGACACCGTGGCTTATCCAGATGTCCCAGGCAGACACCTGGGCATCATCCTGAATTTCTCCTGCTCCATCCCTGTCTATTCAATTGGTTATCAAGCCCTCTCAGCTCTATCTCGTGAAGAACCCTGAATACTCCTTTGTCTCTGTTCTCACTGCTGCTTGCGACGGTCCCACTTCCTTTTCCCCCTCAATTACTGAAACGTCCTCCACCTCTCTGCTGGCCTTCAAATCTGGAATCCTCTGTCCCTTCTGCACTTTGATGTATATTCCACTCTGCTTTGAAGGTCATATTTCTAACATGTAGACCTAAGCAGGTCATTCTGCTGCAGAAGTTCCCTCAATAGCTTTGGGATAAAAGAGAATGTCCTTTGCAAGGCCCAGGGTCTGGTTTTTCCCTCTCCAGACCCCTTTTTCCCATGTGCCCTTAACACTCAAGCCATGGGATCCACTTGGTCAAGCACCCTTGTCACTGTGATTTCATGAATGCTGTTCCCTCTGCATAGAATACCCTTCCTTCACTTACTATTTGGCTGACCTGTAGTCATGCTCTGAGACTCAGCTCTAGGCCTCTCCTCCTCTAGGAACTTTCCTTGACTTACCTCCACTTTGAATGAGGGTCATTCATGGTGCCTGCCCTGACCCAGGGCAAGTCTTTAAGATAGCATATTTTCACAGCAGGGCTCTTGCATTAAGTGCCTGTTTTTTGCTCATCTGATAGTGATTCACTTCAGGCAGGAACAGTAGCTCTTACCCCTGTCTGCCCAGAAACTAGTTAGTCCAAAGTTTCTCTCAGTGGGTGCTCAAAAAAGTCAATTGACTTGAATGAGGACAAAAGTAACCTGTGAATCAGTCATTTCCCCCTCTCTTTCCTCCCATATAATGCAGCCACATCATTCACCACAGCTGTGGCATTTTGTTAAGTCTTAGGGTGCTGGGTTTATGTACCATCTTTGAGAACATGGTGCTAATGTAAGTGGGAAATGTGTGTCTTCTGCCAACTGACTTCTATACTTTCTCTTCAGGAAATTAAGAGAGTGTATTTTCTCTCTCTCTTTTTCTCAGCCACCTGAAAGCCTTGTATGAGACAAGAGGCCACAGAGCACACTCCACTCATGAGTTGCTCAGGGAAAGAATGGTATTACTGTTGAGTACCAACTCACAATTGAGAATCTTTCCCCGGAGATGAGTCACAGTGAAGTTTTTTAAATGAACAAAGACAACTGGATGTAGAAACCAAACCAGCCTCCTTAGTCCAAACACATATAACCAGTAGACTCCACAGGGAAGGGTAAAGGGAAGAAAGTTAATATTTCAGTTGTTTCCCACTTCTCTTGGGTAAGTTTCAAGCTAAATGGTGGATCTCATTTTTTCTTTAGCTTGAGATATTAGCGTGAGATCTTTACCTCAAGAGACATTTAATCTGTACTTCGAAGTCTACTTAAACCATAAGGATGGACACTTGCTAAAGAAGGAAAACCAAAGCACTGTGGGCAGATGTCGTTAATCCTTTGAGAGTAGGAGCTGGTCTGCTTGGGAGAGAACTTAGTGACAGTCCCTGGCAGGGAGTGCTAACACCAAGACAAGAAGGGGGCTTGATCTATGCATGGGAAAAATGCAAAACGCAAGAATGCTGGACCATGAGATTTATTCCATACCCTTGACCCAAGAGGTACACTCCTAAGGGAGGATGTGTAACCAGACCTGGCCAGTCTAGCTAGGTGAAAGGAAGGAATGGATGATTACCACAGTATTGCAGAGAGATATTCACAGCTGTTGGCCATAAAGAGGAATTCACACTAAATGAAGTTCAACTATAGTAACTTTTTATTCTTTTCCCAAGGTGCAAGATGAGAGCAAGACATATTCCATACAGATTTGAGAACTCTTCCAAATTCTACTAAGCCTTCTTATTGTTCTTCTAAACTGGATGTTTAACGATTAGAATAATAGCACTAGATGATGGCACCCCAAAGTGGACCAGCAAGTACTTTAAAACAGCTGACACTCCTGCCAAAGGGCCTGCGTCATAGAAAAGAAAGATTGTAGAGCCAAGAGGAAGAGTCAGCTCTTTTCCAAAGCACCTCACTTGGTTTTATATCTCATTTCTTTATTTTTTGTTTTTTTATTTGAGATGGAGTCTCACTCACTCTGTTGCCCAGGCTGGAGTTCAGTGGTGCGATCTTGGCTCACTGCAACCTCTATCTCCCAGGTTCAAGTGATTTTCCAGCTTCAGCCTCCAGAGTAGCTGAGATTACAGGTGTGCGCCACCACACCTGACTAATTTTTGTATTTTTAGTAGAGATGGGGTTCTGCCATGTTGGCCAGGCTGGTCTTGAATTTCTGACCTCAAGTGATCTGCCTGCCTCAGCCTTCCAAAGTGTTGGGATTACAGGCGTGAGCCACCACACCCAGCCATATCTCATTTCTTTAAAAGTGTGAATTATTTTGAAAATTTAAACCAGCACCTGCTCTTAGACACGGAGATCAAATGACAAACCCTTGGGTTATGAGCAGGGCTGCTCCTTGGGTGCACTCATAGGAAGTCATTTTGAATAATATCTGGTGGTGGAAGAGACCTCAGCAGTGGCATCTTGCAGCAAGGCTGGGGAGGGACATTTGTATTGAACAAATACTGGCCCGTAACACTTTGGAATGCTAGTGTTTTTGGGTGTGGACATTTTTTCTGTCTGACCTGTCAGCTAAACTGCAAATATACTTTTCCCACAAATAGAATCCTTCGTCATCTATAATGTTTCTTCCTTCAGACTTTTTTTTTTTTTTTTTTTGCTATTTAACTTGCTATTGACTTCATACTTGGAATCCCAATCCAGGGAAGTTCTTGGAAGAAGGGAAGTTCAATAGATCAGAGAAGGTGGAAATACAGCAGGCCATCAAATAGCCTGTTTTCTGGCTGCACTCCTTGGGCCTATAAAGAAAATCCTGAATATGAGATCTTATCTGTGTCATTTTTTCTGACTGAATAGGCTCTGAGGAGACAGTTCTCACCAATTCTAACGAAAGGAATCGAATAGGCTTAGATATGGTATATTCCTTAACCTTTGCAATATTTTGGCTTTTGTCCTAAAACGGGGATAGGGCATTTATTCAACTTTTCTCTCATTTCTCTTTAAAAACCTGTTATCTTTATTTCTCACCTCAAAATGGCAGCACTCAATGAGCATACTTTGACCTACTTTGGGAGAATGTCGAAAGTGTGCATAAGGGCCTCAAAAAAAAAAAAAAAAGGAGAGAAGGAAAACAAAGTAAAAGGAAGAATAAATGTCCAAAAACCAGACAGTGGAATCAGCATTCTTCTTTGGGCGAGATCTTTCTCCTGGTGAATGGCCCTTCTATAGGATCCTCCTTGCCCTTCAAACACAAAGGCCAATGCTTCCTCCCCACAGTTACCAACTAGAACCGCAACATAGGCTTTCTTGGAAACCTGTCCAGACACTGAACTTCACCTGGAAAGAAGCTAGTTAAAAGCAATGGCTGTCTCAGCCTCCCTTGGTCTTTCAGCTATTTTGATGCCGATTGACAGATGCCAAGCCAGTCTACCTAGAGCAGGGTTGAGCCTCACCTGTTACGCATCACCTGGGGCTCAGCTTCTTGAACACATAACCATGTAGCATAAACTCAGAAGTGGGTTTTGCTAGTGCTCCAAAATTGTGATACAGTCCCCTGAAAACTCTGAAGTAGAAAGAGGACACACATCCCCTTCGTGCCCAAGTGACACATGGCTTTTGCTGCCTGTTATATACTTTTAAAGACCCATTTGTGTCAGCATTAAGACACATCCCCTCATTCTGGGCACTCAGCACTGGAACCATCAATGAAATGGGGGTGGGATGGAGAGGGCACAGGCCTAAGCAAGAGGAAGATTCAAGGAATGTGCCAGGGGAGCAGCTTCTTGTCAGCCTCATTCCCAGAGTTGACAAGCTCCATTTTTTCAGTCTCGTGCTCCCTTATAACCAGTGGTTGGGCAATCATGGGCATGCTTTCTGTGCCAGGCTTCCGTGAAGGGAGGGGAATCAGTACAGAGCTTCCTATGTCAACACTGATGATTTACAACGGGAAGATCGGAAACAGCAAACCTCAGGACTATTAATGCCAGCAAACAGGGTGTTCTCAGAGCCTCCCCTCAGCATGCTAGTCCCCAAAGCATGAGTGGCTACTGTTTCACCATCTAAAATTGTTATTAGTGTGTCTCTGATGCGCATCTTTGCCTAAGGGCTTCCCAGCCCTTGCACAAGCGGAGTCTAAAAATATAGCATGCACGTATCCTCTTTGTATCTATCATAAGTAATTTGGAAATCTATCTCCTGATGAGTATCTTTAGAAGAGTGTAGACTCACAAGGCAATGGAGGAATTTATTTATGTTGCACAAAAGGCCTTTGTCACCTGTATGCAAATCTGTTATCAGGATTAAAACACTGTTAGAGATTCTCAGTGGTATTTTCATGTCCCTTAAATAGATGCAGAGGAAAGGGTTTAAAGGTTTCTTTGGATATCAAAGAGAAGAGGAGAGAGAAAGGAAGCACTACTGCAATTCTGCATTAAGATATATTTAAAAAGGAAAAAAAAGAAATCCCGTGGTTTGTTTTTCTGAATTATTGACAGGTCCCTGGCCACAGCAATGAGGTAGAAGGTTGGAGCAGCTCAGTAGCTTTACACACAGAAGATCCTATCACCATTAGCTGTGACTCATTTAATGGTCTGCAAGTCACTGCAATGCAAAAAAAAAAAAAAAAAAAAAAAAAAGAGAGAGAGAGAGAATGTGTTGACCTCTCTTACTCTGGTTCCTATTTCCCAGATTTTGGCAAGGAGCACTGGAAGGGGAATCTGAGCCCTTTCTGCCATGGTCAACCTGGAGTTCTGGAAGGGACAGATCAAATGCGTAAGCCTGGGGAAGGGGTGGGCTCCTTCTCTCTTGCTGACTACCTCTCTTTTTTTACCCTGTGGTCTCCAATAAAGGGAGGGGCTCTGTCCCCAGTGGTTTCTTGTTTAGTCACTCACCTTTCATCCCACTACCTTCTTCTTGGAATGTGTTACGAGCAGTGGTCTGATCTTCTAAGTGTTCACTCCCACCACTTCCTGAAGAGGCTACACTGCTTTGTGGAGACAGGGGGGCATGATCGGATGGGAGGCACTGGGGTCCTCTAGCTCGTAAGTCCTCATGAGACATCCATCCATGTCCTAGAGGCTGGTTTGGCACATTCATGGGTGGGGTAAGGGACACAGATCGTTTCAAAGGGCTGTGGTGTGCCTGGCCTGAGAGAACTGGAAAAAAAAAATAAAATGAAATAGGTTATTCCCCCCCCTTTATCCTGGGACACCGAAGAACCCACAATACCTCTTAACCCTGAGAGATACCACTAACTGTCTTACAACTCCATCCATGGTCACAGCAGGTTGAATACAGGCCTGGCATGGTCATTTTCTTCAGGTGTTTTAAAAGGATGCAGTCTGTCCCTCTCAGTGGGTTAGGTTTCTCCAAGAAGGCCAAACCTATAGTGCCCACACATTGGTCCTTAGCCTTTGTGGGTCTGGATCTGGTTTTGGTTCTAACTCTAGAAATCAGGATTCATAGGAGTGGGTCCATAAACCAGGCAAGGCTTGATAGCCATATCTGCCAAAAGCAAAAAGAACATGTACTGGACAAGTTTGTTGCTGTTGTTGTTTTTTAAACAGAAATTCTGACATTACCCATGTTGTTCAGGAGGACATCTTGAAGGGCAGCCAGGCTGGCCATTGTTTGGGATCTTTGCAGGGCTGAACCAGAAGAAGGTGGACTAATCTTTCCAACCAGGATTCAGGGAACTATGGCCTCTGAAGGGTGGTATGGCCCAGCAAGGGCCCCAGTACTAACATGACCTCAGGGTATAGGGCACTGCAGCTAGCTGTGGGTGAAAGGGCTGCTTCTAGGGCTGATTCTTTCCCTTAGCCTCACAGGTTAATGCCAAACTTTGTAATGCAAACACTTCCAGGTAACAAGGCTTTCATTCAGGAAGCTGGGAATGAATGGTTTTTACCAGCATGTTCAGCCCTTCTGCACAGTGGGCAACATCTGCGCAGCCCCCATCTTTAATTTCTTTTCCAGAAAACTAGGAAAAAGCAACATAACTCATATAACTAGCCAAATTAAATTGAAGTCATTCAAGGGAGGGATTTAACAAAAACCAACACTGAGGGAGCCGATGTTACCCTTGGTTGGTTTTTCTGGGTGTGTAAAGTGACAACTTTACAAAATAAGTCTATTCATAACATTCTCTCAGCACCAGTTCCTGACAGGTCCAGTTTATTTTGACTGCTGCTGTACTAACATAGAATTGAGTTACATGCATTTTTAAACATTTTTCAGGGAAGCCATTAAATTCCATCTCAGGCTCTATCCCCATCAATGAGGCATTTGCTCTCCCAAATTTAGATGAGCACTTCTTTGTGGGTGTTAATCTGTGTTTTTCAGTAAGCAGACTAGGCATCTCAATGGTGAGAGGTCCTGCTTTTGGTTAAACTGCATTTCTGGTAGGGCAGTCCCAACATAAAGGCCTGGGCAGATTACTGTGTTCCCTACTTCAAAAGATAAAGACCAGAGTCAAAAGGCTGGATGTTTCCAGAAAGTGTGCTTGGGGCAGTACTGGGCTGGGTAAGCTGCTGCCGGGCAGCTGGCAGTCACCAAGCCTGAGAGCCACTGAGCTCAGGTCTCTGTGGTCAGTGTTTCCATTTGGCCCTGTGTGGCCAGAAGGGCAGCCTTGTATGTGAAGCGGGGACAATCGGAAGGGCTAGAAACTTCTTTATGAATGAAAAGGGAGGACAAAAGAGAGCTGCCGAGTTTAGTATTTGTAACCTGAGAAATTTCCAATTTGGGTAGATTCTAACAAAGGCAAGGAAATACCTAAATTAAAAATATGCAAAGGGAACATTGTTTAAAAAATATCGACCCTAACAGGCTTAAATGGCTTGCATTGCTACTAAATAGACTAGGGAAGAAACTATTTAAAAAGGCTCCCTGGAAAATGCATTGCTACCTGGTTGGACCAGAATTAGCAAGAAGAAAAGTGGGGGGAAAGCAGAGAAAGAAAAAAAATAAAATGAAGCAGCAGCAAAAATGAAGAGAGAAGCCAATAGGAAGAAAAGCCAGACATCCAGAAAATCCATTTCATGCCTAAGTATTTATATAAAATAAGGCAGACTGTTTAGGGCTGCCCTGAGTGCTGGGACATTCCAGCTTAGACATCTTTGCTTTCTGGTACTTCTGCAACCATTTCAGAGTATTTGGTGGATGCTTTGGTGCCTGCCAAGTGTACCCCAAGTGGAAGTGGGGGTTCCTCCACATAGCCAGGATTAGAGTCAGTCTGAAACCACAGAAACAGGGCTTGCCAAAGAAGGACACACAGCTCAGAGACAGTGGAACCTTTAGTACCTGGGCTGGTTAGAGGCCATAACTGAATAGGTAACTAATCACTAACCACGGGAGTTTACTGCTAGGATAGTCCTCATCTTCATATGGATGCTAAGAACAATACAATACGTACACTGTAGTTGAATTCCATTATTTCATGGAGCCAATTTGCTTCTTTCCATCTAATATTTTTTTAATCCATGCTATCTCCTCCACTGAGGGGCATCCTTGGGGAAGCTGTCAGTTATCCAAGGACTTCACTGGCTATTGAGATTGGAGCTAAATGTTTACCTAACTTAATGGACTTACAGGGATTTGTACATAGAAACCCACACCCATTTCTTCACACTTTTCTGAGCTTAACTGAAGTCATAAGGGATATGATATGAACTTGGCCTCTGCCTCTAAGGAAACATCAATTATACCTGAGGTGCCAGGGTCTTTTCCTGATGACTTTCTATAAAGGGCTCATACCCTTTATATCATAACGAAAACTTCTTGGTTCCCACAGCTGCTGCCAAATTCAGGAATATCTCCATAGGAGCCAACGTGCTGTGGCAACCAAGCACAACGCCTCACAGCTTCTGATTTGCAGACAGGGCCATGGGTTTAGAGCCAGGCTGAATGCCACACCTCAATCAAAAGTCGTGCTAGGTAAATGCCTCTGTTCTCCAAAGGAACTGAGGCCTGGAGGCAGTACAGGCTTGTCTTCTTGTGGGAAGGAGACTAAAACAGGTGACAGGTGCCTTGGCAACAGTGCCACTTTGGGGTGAAGACAGATCTTCAGGTTTAGGCAATGGTGACCACAAAGCTGATTTTGGTGTTACCTCTTGCGCTGGAGCACTTTGTTTGGCATAAAGTGGCAGAGGAAATACTGTCATGGGCAGAAAGAGGCTACAAGAAAATAGGCCATGCGGTTGTGGAATTGATGAGGGGGCCAGTGGCAGAGTAGCAGTGGTTGTTTCATCCCAGCCCCTACCCTTTTTTAACTAAGAGATCTCATTTGAAGTGATGACAAATAGAGGGTGATATGGACATTTGGGCAGAAATTTTTTTTTCCTATGAGTAGGCGGGAAGAGTAGTAAATACAGACTTCTGAGAAGCTTAGCAGTGTGGTGCTAGCTGCCCCAGCATGTCTCTAGCCAGAGGCTTCTAGATGTTCTTGCTTGTGGACTGCTGTGCGGTAGACAATGGCTAACGATTCATTCAGACCTCAGCTACCCTGAAGTCCTATTCAAATGCTGCCAAATTAAGTATACCTTTAAGAAAAAATCTCAACCTAGATTAGAAATTGGCAAGTCCAGCAGAACTGAGGGCCTCAATTTATACTGCATTTGCGACTTTCATAATAGTGCAGATAGAGGGACAGCATATTTCAGGACGGATTCATTATATTGAAAAGCATACTGAAAATTACTCAGGGGAACAAAATTGTGCCTTTTTCCTCTTAAAACATGGAAACCAACATTTAATAATTATATATAGTATGGATCCAAAATTGCTTGTATTTTTGAAAACCTCTATAAAAAATTTTAGGTCTGTATATACACATATATATACCAGTATGCATGCATGCATATATCATTAGGACACTAATTTTTGGAACTTTTTAAATTCAAATGAATCAAAAGTAAATAATAAGTATTAAGTAAGTCTACTTGAAATATGGAAACAGCAGTTAAAAGTAATCTTGCTACAGCAGTCGGGCAGTGTGATGGGAGTTCAGAGGTTCTTATAAACTTGGTCATACTATCAGGACCAGTCAACTTTTCTGACCTCATCTAACCTTATGATTTTTTCATCTCCTAGCATCTTTAATGAGACCTCTTTCAGCACCTTTTAAGGGGAAAATATGATACCTGGCTCTGCATTCTGTTCATTTAAGTATTTTCTTTAAACCCTGGGATTCAGATTTCTTTCCCATTTCCTTTGACCAACTTTGACTCCATCTCGATTTTATTTATTGAAATAAGAGTCAGGAAAAGATGTTTCAGAATATTTAGTACTCTTTAAGGAAATTTAACTATAACTACCTTTTTCTGCCTTCTAATATGAGAAATAAGGGGGTTTATGGATGGAAGAAAGTCTGGGATACTGGCCCAAATATCTCCTTGGTTCACTGTTAGGTTAAATACATACCTCACTGTCAAGGAGAAAAGTGATTCACATAAGGAAATAGTCCAGATAACTGAAGCTTGAGTCTTACACCAAAACTTTATCCCAACAAACTTTAACAAAGATTTGTCAAAGATACATTGCGTGTTTGTCTGCTCTCCTTAAATTTACACGCTGAATGCAGTTTATGCTTTAAAAATTATTTAAAGCATAATTTTTAATAATTTATAATAAATTAAATGATTTTAAAATTATTTAAAGCATGCTTTAAAAATGTTATGAACATATATTCCTAATATTTTAGAACTGGAAACCTTCTGAAAGAATATAATTCAGTAATGCCTAATCTGGGAGCTGTGGGTCCCTGGGTAGTAGAAAGACCCCAAAATCCCTACATACACCAAGCCTTGTTAGTGGATGAAATACTATGTCATGGATGACTTTTCTACATCTAGAGAGGGTATTGGAATTAATACAACATAAATTAATATAATGTAAATTAAACCTATGCTGAGTACATAGACCTTTCGTCTTTTTTAAAAAAATCAGCAGATTTGAAATACAATTGTGGTTTTAATGGGGACCCTGATTTTTAAATATTAGCTATTAACTTACACCGTTCATATGTACTCTTGGTCTAGCACACTCATTTGACAGAGATGATTTGTTGCTTTATGCCGTCTTTGTTGAGTGAGCCTTCAATGGGCAGTCCGGGTAGCCTCAGGAACTTGTGTGCTGTATACCTTCAATTGTTCAACTATCTCCTCAAATTCAAGTCAACCATTATTTCTTTTTGCTGTCACTATGTGTTTTGAACTATTTCCAGGCTTAGCATTTTGTATTAGAGTCTAGAAGCTGAAGCTGCTGAAACTGTCAGAAATTTGACTTCCTTTTGAATAAGGGCATTAAATATTCCTACACTCCTAATATCATTCTCTATACCAAACCAAATTCCCTGGGTTCTCAACCCAAGGTTGGGTTCTGTGCTCTCATCATGCCCTGTGAGTCCAGCCACATAGAGATGATTTGCAACTTTAATCTTTTTTCCTTCTAAGCTAGTCTGTCTTCATTTTTAATTCAAGAAGCTGCCTTTCTTATAGAAAAACATATGCTTCGTTAAATTTTCAAATTTCAAGATGCTCACATGATATAATTCAATCCAAATAGCTAGCACAATTAAACCTTATAAAAATAAGTCATAGCAATTTAGGGGTTTTAAAAGGTAGAATGATGATGCCAAGTGTTTGCACATTATTTTAAAATATCTTACAATATTCTTCTTGAATTAAGAGGTCCTGGCCAATTCCCTGTGACTCAGGTGATGTATGCTGTGTGTCCACATACTTAGGACAAAGCAGGGCAGAATTTTACTTCTGTGTTGCTAATTTTACTCATCTGTTACTTTAATAATATTTTCTAGGCTCAGTCCCAAAAGAAATTCGGAAGTATCAGTGGAACCTTTGCTGAAAACAAAAATTTGAGGCTTCACAGCATCTAATTCTTAAGTTTTGCTGTAGGAGATAGTTTGATACTTATCAAGTCTAAAGAAGAAAAAGCTCAGCCCACTGCTAGCTACAAAAAGGTGACTGTTTCAAGGAGTTGGGAAGGGGTGGGTGTTTCTGTTCATTTTGTTAGGTTTCGGCCTGCTTCTCAGGGATATTCCAGTTTCCATCCCACAAATTTTTTCGATAACACCAGTTTCAGAGCATCTAAGAACCACTAAAGGCTTTCAATTTTCAAAGAATGTTCTGCTAACACCACTTGTATAAATAATTCCAGGCATTTGCTTAAAGAAAGCCAAAATTTTAAGCAAGGCTCAATGGTGAAATGACATTACACCCTGGATTCCTCTTCTTTAGTTGGTTTTGTGGTGTCACAACCAGTAATCTGAAGCCCTGTGGTGGGAATCTTTGGAGAAGAAAAGATTAATAGTACTTCAAGAATACATTTTGAAACATACAAAACCAGAGTATTTGATCAGTGACATCATGCAAACAAAAATAAATAAATAACACCAGATTTGTGTAAGTAGGGTAGAAGGGAGAGGAAGAGAGGGGAATATTAATCACTAAGGTTAAAAATAACATGCTCTGTCATCACTGCTTCAGGGAATAGATTAAAAGCCAATCTGAACAGTTAAAAGCCTCAACTCTGCATGCTTGCTCCCTGCTTCTTGACCAAAGGCTTGAAAAACCAGTGCTTAGAACATCTGGACACCAGAAGATGATTCCCCTAAACAGACTTTGGACTCCATCTCATTCCGGGGGAAGAAGAGAGAATATGCTACAAAGCAAAGATGTGGTTGGTGGACGGGATGTTCCTGACAAGCCCAAGGAGGAAGCCAAACACTTTCTGTGAAAAGAAAGTGTATACTTGCCTATGCAAATCAGACCAAAAGGAGACTCTAGAAGAAGAAAAAGCTGCAAAGGACATCACAACAGGGATGACAAATACACACAGCTAACTTTCTCTTTCCCCCATGACGTCTCGTTTTTATTCAGCACTGAAATGAAAGCATTCTGATGCAGGGAAAAGCACCTGGGGAGGCTTTCCTAGAACCGTGAGTCCTTGTCACTGGTGCAGCTCTTACTACTCTACAGATGGTTCAGTTTTTGGGCAGAGCAAAGATGTATGTTTCTGCCTTCACATTATCACTTAAATATTTGAGCTTTTAAGAAATAAATTAGAATGTTTCTGGCAGACTTTTATTATTGCATTAATCTTTGGTATATTTCATCTGTCCTCTTTTGTCAGCTTCTATAATGGCAAAACTGGGTGTCATCCAGTAGAAAATCTATTTTAGATAACGGCTGTTTGACTTTACATTGTCATTATTTATGAAATACCTAGATAAGAAGCCAATTATGTATATACTTTAAATAGAAATCAGTAAATTTCACCTACACTTAACTTCAAATGAAATCCTAAAAGGACACTACCTCAATCCTCTCATTCCATCCTATCAAAACCAATGACAACTTCCATCAACTATGAAAGCAATTTTACACCTTTGAAGCAAATGTGTAGGCTAATTCAAGAAACGATGGGATCAACCCGGCTATTTTGAAGTCTCCTTCATACTGAGTTAACTTCTACTTTCCTGTACTGTTTCTTTTTGTATATACCATTATACTAAACCCTTAAGTTTGTCCATGAATTTCTATCCACATAAAATGAAGATATGTCTAGAAATGAGTTTAGACAGAACTGTAGAATTTTATTATTTCACCAAGTAGGGAAAATAATGGAGTTAAGCAAGTGGCCAGTAGTGAATTTAAGCAGATATTTCTTTTTTAATGTTCCCATGTATCTGTAAAAATGCTCCAGTCACTGTGTGTAGAGAAGCGAGATAGTAGAGAAACTCAGGAAGCTAGATGACAAAAACTTGCCTTCTACCCTTTTCTTACGAGATAACTCTCAAATTGTAAGTGCTATTTCATCAGCTCACATGCCTATGCAGAAGGTGCTTCTGAGGTTTATGCAATACAGCATCCATCCCGTGCTTAACAGCACCACCTAGACTGCTACTGAGTGTGGGAACCAGCAAGACCATCCAAGTCTGGAACTTCAAATAGCCAGGATTTCATGATTGAGCCACCAAGACCCTCTCAGAGCATCAGTCCCAAGGAGATGGCCAGAGTCACTGAACAAATCATCAGGGTGTCCTTTTACACCTTGTTACTACCAGCACTTGTCAAGAAGAGCAGTGAGTCAATTGCTTGAATGGAGGTACCAAAGGATATTTTAAAACTGTGTCTACTAACTCCTGTCTTGAGCTGAACCACAGGCCAGGTCTTCCTTCACTGCTGCTGAAGCTTAAAGGCTCCCAGATAACATGGAACAGCGGCTCTCACTGATCAGGTAAGGACAGGCATCATCTCAGAGGATGCCTAAATCCTACGGCCAGCAGAGCCTTGCAGCCACATGCATGACTAGGATTTCTCTGAGTATGAAACCCTAAACTCTGCCTTGATCAAACAGCATTTTTTTTCTTTTCTTTCTAGTTTTAGGAGAAGGGCTGTAAATAATTAGAAATGTATTATGTAGCCCTAATTCTTAGCTCCTTGATAAAAGGAGGAGAACAGCACATTCACAGCATGGCAGCGAGGAGGGCAATTTACTGATTAGGGAATTGGTTCTTGTTTTCATTAAAGCATTCAATCTACATGTCAAATGCAACAATACACATAAATGGCCATTCAAAAAAAAACCACAATTTGAGTTTACACTACTAATTAGATGATTTTTTTTGTTGTTAATTAGGAGAAATTGGATGGGTTAGGCTCTCCTGGCTCCTTAATTATATTTGATTGAATCGCCATGTGATTCAGACAAGCTCTGGAGGCTCCACAACACCCCAATTCCCACTTTCACTTCACCTTCAGCCTCTTACCAAATTCTAAACCATCACAACCTTACCCTGTGGGTGTTGGAACATGGTGAGATTGGTAGTGTTTGTAAAATTGATTTACTGTGGTCTGTAATTACACATAACGATTTGAATTTTTGACTTGGCACTGCATTTTTCATTTAAACCGTACCGTTCTTCTCTGCCCCAGAGAAACAGCATTTACGTAATTGCTCTCAACTCATCTACTTGGGTATTATAAATCAGTTGTGCAATAAAAGACTTCCAGAGACACAGCAAGCTCAAGGTTCCTGGCATAATTCAGCGCCCAGGACCGTTCCAGCTTAAGGACAGGAATTGAACAGCATTCATTTCTTATTGGATATGAAATGGAGAGGGTTGTCTGGAGCTACAGACCCCGGCAGCAAAAAGAACAGGCTGTGAGGGTGATCAGGAGGGCTGGGCTGAGCCCAGATGCCAGCTCAGATCCAGAGGCTGGGCTCCCTTTGCTCCTGTTTATTGCTGGTTCCCCCTCACCTGTTATACAAACTAGGTAGTGTGTGTGTGTGTGTATGTGTGTGTGTGTGCGTGTTCATCTACATGTCTATATACCACTGGTCCTCATTATTCATGGACTCTATATTTGTAAACTCATGTATTGCTAAAATTCGTTTGGAACCCGAGTCAATACTCGTGGCCTTTTCATGGTCATACACAGACACAAACACAGTAGCCAAAAATTAGAGTCTCCCCATGCACTTGCTCCCAGCTGAGGTGAGGCAAAGTGAAGCGCTGCTTTCTTGCTTCCGCTGTCTGCTATAAACAAGTGTCCTTTTTGTGGTCTATTCAGTGCCATATTTTTCACAATTGTTGTGCTTTCCGTTGGCAATTTCACCATTTAAAATGGCCCCCAAGGCTGGATGTGGTGGCTTACCCCTGTAATCCCAGCACTTTGGGAGGCCGAGGCAGGTGGATCACCTGAGGTCAGGAGTTGGAGACAGCCTAGCTAACATGGTGAAACCCTGTCTCTACTAAAAACACGAAAATTAGCCAGGCATGGTGTTGCAAGCCTGTAATCCCAGCTACTTGGGGGGCTGAGGCAGGAGAATTGCTTGAGCCCAGGAGACAGAGGTTGCAGTAAGCCGAGATCGTGCCACTGCACTCCAGCCTGTGCAACAGAGTGAAACTCCACCTCAAAAAAAAAAAAAAAAAAAAGGAAAAAAAGAAGGCTGTTGTGATAAGCTTCATTTGGGTATGAATTACAGTGTTCTTTGTTGTGAGTTCAACATTAATTGATCAATAATATACATTAAATAAACTATCTTTAAACAGAAACACACATAAAACAACATTATGTATTGCTAAGTTGACAAAAATGTTGTGACCAAAGGCTTGAAGGAACCTAGCCCTGTATTTTCCCTAGAAGCAATCATTCAATATTCAATAATTCAGTGTTCACAACTTTATAGAATGCAATTACCCTGAATGAGTAATAGACTATCTGTACACATAAATACAAACTCTTCACTCCACCTTCCATCTTGTGACCTACCACAGTTTTCTCCTAGACCGGTGGTTCTCAACCTTGGCTGTACACTTAACTTCCTTTGAGCCTTCAAAAAAAAAAAAAACCCCGATGCCCAGGCCCCATTCCAGAATAAGTCACTGAGAATCCCTACAGCAGGGTCAGAGCATTTGTACTTTTAGATGCACCTTGGTGGCTTTAATGGATAGCTAGGGTCAAGAACCACTGCACTGGGCTGCCTTCCTGCCTCAGTACTTTCCCCCAAACTTTGTCCCACATCTTGGACAGTCCAAACCTCCCTAGATTGGCTGTTGCTTCTGCCTGGTCTTAATAAGATGCCTCAAAACAATGAGCATCTTGTTTTGTTTTCATGGGGCTTTTAAAAGACAAAATTCATATCCTCACTTTTCCCATCAATGATTATCTTATTTGCTTTGGATTCCCATGCAAAATTCTGCTCAGGTTCTTTAGCTCAGGGTTTATCACTCTTGCCCTGCTCTCTAGATAAAGTAAATGATATTTTGAACCAGGGTTCCAATCCAAAGGATACCTGGACAGGAATTCCTAAAGACTCCCCGGACAAATATTTTGACTCCTGGGCAATAGTGCTTGCCTCTTGTTGTGGTCATTTTCACCCTTGTAAGTAGGAAAGAGAGGGTCAGGGGTCATCCTCAGGCCCCATTTGAATGTGAATCAGCTGCAGAAAACTCCAGGCACATTTTCTCTTAGTCTGGTAATTCAGCTGGTGAGAGCATAACCAACTCACAAACAGTAAAAAATTGCATTCTAGATCCATGGACAGGTAGCATTGGTATCACCTGGGATCTTGTTAGAAGGGTTAACTCTTGGGCTTCACCCCAGACCTCCTGAACCAGGATCTGCATTTTAACAAGACCCTAGGAGATTTGTATGTACATTCAAGGTTAAGATGCACTAACTACATATGCGGCTCTTGCTGGCTGATACTTGTTCTATTGACATTGGGGTAGGCATCAACCAAAACAAAAATGGACTGCTGAAGGGAGAAGAATTTGGGATTTGAGTTGGAAGTCATGTGACCCTTCTGTACTTCTGTACCTAAAGTTTTCCCCATTAGTAGATAACAAAGGCTACATTATGTGATTATTGGAAAAAATCTAATCATTTAATGCACATAAAAATGTTCTGCATATTGTAAAGTGCTCTAGAAATATTAGTTGTTAGCTGTTAGAGTAAGAATAACTTGGTATAAACCAACACTGCTAATGGAGAAATCATCTCAAAAGTACTAGCTAATCTAATGACATTCTTGCAGCATTTTCAGCCTATTACATGTGGCATGAAAAAAATATCTTTGATTACTTGATAGTGTTTCACAGATTTACAAAAGGTAAATTTTCCATCATCGTCTGTCATACTGAAGAGAAAGTTCACCTTGCTCTTTCAAAATCTTTACCTATACTGACAAACTTCTGCTTTTCCTGGTAAGAATCTTTTTCCTTTGATTCAGATTCAACTTGGTTTTTCCTTTCCTCTCACACATTTTAAGTGTCCACATTTCATGTGTATTTTATGGAGGGTCAGGAGATGTGAATCACCTCCTTTTCCACTAAATTTCAGTGCCCAGAACTCCTCATGAGAGCTTGTCTTTGTCCTGACATTTGTAAGCAATACAGATTGACTGAAATCCTTATTAAAGATTCTAAGTACCTCCATTATTTTAAGAAATTCAGGCTGAGAACCTATTACGTGTCTGGGTGACATTGGGTCCCTCATATGCAAAGCAAGAGGTTGGAGCAGATGAATTCATTCATTCATCAGATATTTGTGGAGTGCCCACCATGTGACATGCCCTAAAAGCTGAGGTCACAATGTTGAAAAAGGCATTACAGCCCAGTGGATGGTCTCTCAGCCCCTCCCAGAGCCAATCTCCTGTGATGCTGTTAGCCTATTTATGCAGTGCGGTTCTCTCTCACACCCCAGCTCATTTGGATGAGATATTATTGTCCCCACGTTATTTCTCCATATTTTAAAGTCTGCCTTATGATACCAATAGAACAGCCAGCAAGGGTGTCAGGGTAAAGAAGCCAGCTGTTCACAAGGGCTGGATTCTGGAGAAAGGAATACACCAAATTATACTGTTCTTCCCTGTTCCCAGCTCTCCTAATGTCTGTTTTTTTCCTGCATATTTAGGCTCTCATGGAAGGGTAACTGAATGAACGAACTCTCTTTCCGCTGTTTCCTCCTTACCCTCCCTGGGCTGGGGATATTGTACTGCTATTTTCCCAAATGCAACCCAAAGACCCAGCCGTGAGGCCCACTGTTCCCAGTCCTTTGGCCTCCAAAGAAGAGGCCGCAGGAGAGTGCACACAATAGCATCAGCTACCATTTGCCAATGCCAACTATGTGTCAACCTCTTGGCTAAATGTGTATACATGTTGTTCCATTTAATCCTCATTTAATGCTCTCTGAAGCAGATTTTACCATTACACTCTTCCCACCCCCATTTCACAGATAGCAAGTTGAGGTGCAGAGGATAGCTGACTTATCAAAGCTCAGACAGCTGAGCAGTGGAAAGAGCCAGAGTTCAAAATCCAAGGTTCTCTCACTTGCAAGCCTGTGTTCTTAGACTGACACCGTGCTGCTTCTCATGGCAGAAAGAACTCTGGGCTTAGCTACTGATCCTGACTCTGAACAATCGATATTCAAAACCCTGAACAAGTCCACTAGCTTTCCAGGGCCTCAGTATGCTCATCTGGAAAATAGTTACAATAATGGTAATACCTTATTCCACCTACCTACCAGGGTTGCTGTGGGGGTCCTATGAATAGATGCGTCCTGCATTATTCCTTCCTTCCTTCCATCCATCCATCCAATATTTGCTGAGCATCTGCCTGGTGTTGGGCATATGCTAAGCACTAGGAAGGATGACAATGAAGGCCAACTAAGATGATGTATGGGAAGATGCTTTATGAAATGAAAAAATGCTAATTGTTACCTTCCCAGAGAGTGAAGCTAACCTCATTTATTCACTCATGCAATGAACAGTGAGCATCTCTCTGCATAGGTACTGTACTAGTCACTAGGGATACTGATGCCAAAAAGAGTATTCATAAAAAACAAGGCTGCACAGATGCAAACCGTATTTTCTATCATTTATTAAGCCATCACCTTCTATCATTCAGAAACACGCAGCAGCTAGAAGCCGCAAGGCAGTGTTAACATTCTAAGTAACACTTTCCATGAAGGTGAAGAATGGCTGAAGGATGTAAAAATTTTAGGTGATTTCAATTTCAATTAATTTGCCACAGTATCTCTAGGACTAATGAGAGTTTTTGAGGAGGTGGTAATGCACCAGGACCAAGATGCCTCTCTGAATCCTCCATTTTAGAGGGACAGTATCAGGGGATCTATATGAAAGTCAAAAAAACTATTCTTGCTTCTGTGGTAAACATATTGTTTCCCTGTCTGCAAGTTGGCTATTCCATGCAATCATTTACAATTCATGGCTCTGAGTAGCATAAAGATTCCCTATAACTGAATTAGAAATCACCTGCCCAACCACATGGAAAGCATCTCTTTTTCATTTGGGCTTTCCCCAAATGGTGCACAAAGCTTACGGTTCTGCTGTTCTGTGGGTGTTCTGAGGGCAGGGTAGGCAAGCATCTACACAAAAAATCGAACCAGAATCTTTTTAATTCAGATTAAATGCTGGAGGAGGAGCAGACCTAAGAGAAACACCTAGATGGTTTTTTTTTTTCTATTTAAAAATATAAGATAACCATAATGTCTCTCTGAACGAAAAGCTGTGCTTCAAGAATGGTTCTCCCAGAAATGAACACTGACTCACAAGGTACCAGATGGGGTCGGTATAGAGCTTTTCATTCCTGAGTCAGGCTCTCAAGGTAATTGGCAGAGAGCAATGGCAACATTTTATTGAAAGTAGAAGTTGTTGCTATTGTTTATGTGTCCAATAGAGTTGGTCCTGAGGGAATTTAAATGATGGTGCTACATTTCTTGATCCCTTCCTCCAAGAACATTACTTTCAGAAGACTGAAAGGTATAAGTAACACTGCA
This sequence comes from Hylobates moloch, assembly GCF_009828535.3. Taxonomy (NCBI): domain Eukaryota; kingdom Metazoa; phylum Chordata; class Mammalia; order Primates; family Hylobatidae; genus Hylobates; species Hylobates moloch. The sequence continues at coordinate 50,857,158 of NW_026652291.1, forward strand.
ATTTGTCTCCCTCGTGTATTTACCCCCAAATTAACTCAAAATCCCAGAACTTTAAAACAGGAAGAAACATTAAATATATGATTAGATGAATATCATCTAATCCACTCCCCTTGCAATTTTATCTGTTAAGGAATCAAAGACCTAGAGAGATATGGCAATTGCCCAAGGTCACTTAACAAAGTTGATGTTGACGCTAAGACTTAGAACCCTAATGTTTTTGGTCTTCATCTTTCACAGCATATCAATGGTCATTAATTTTCATATCTTTTTGACAAAGAAGGGTAAAAAGATAAAGTCTGTGATCTAAAGTAGATAATTCCTCATTTAACACCAGAGCTATACTTTGCAGGACCCAAATGTTGAGGCCTATAGATTTGTACAACAGCTTGAACAGCATAAACACAGCAGGAAGTAGGACATCAAATAAACAATTGTATGCCAGTAGGGTTGTTCCAGAACCAGAGCTGTCACATCTTCACTCTGGGCTGGGATTTTCCAGGTCTGGGCACTCTGAATACCTATCCTTCTCATATTAGCTGTCCACCACCTGAGACATATTATGGGACCTTTTCATTTTTGCCTAACTGGTCAGAGGGACTGCCGCCATTGATGTGAAGTGTTGTTTGTGGATTGGAAAAAGCAACATCTTCTTCAGCCAAAGCTGAAGTCACCATGGAAGACTTATTTTCCCATTAATACTTAATCTTTTTAATCAGTTTGGGTTGTATTTATTTGTGTGATTTTTATTACAAAAATACATTTATGCAGAGGTTTACAAATGGGATATTTATATGTAGACTGCTAGAAACCATCATTTATCTACAAAATTCTATAATAAACTGTCCAATTTGTCATTTAAAAAGACTGGGCATTTTCACAAGGATGTCACTATTTCTAAGACCTAGGCCCTAGAGATAGTTATTTATTATTTGCTGGCACTTTAGAACTAAGCAGAACAGCAGAATCTCTTATTTTAGAGCCTGAAAAAAACTTCGGGGATCATTTAATTAATCTTTCCATTCTCTCCAGCCTAGTTTCTGGATAAGACAATGGAAACTGAGAGAAGGAAAGTGACAGGCTAAAGGTACCATTGTCAATGAGAAGAACTGAGCTCTAGTTCTAGTCTTCTTTCATGTGGCAACGTGATCTTCAGGCAGCCCGTTACCTTCCAAATGCAGCCCTCATTTTAACTATTAGAAATTGGCAACATCCTATCGATAATGAGAGTTATGGTGGGAAGATTACTATCAAGAAAAGTAAGAGCTCAAAGGGGAAGCTCTTGAGAGGTAAAAGCATTTCAGACACTCTCCATTAAAGATTTCTATTTAAGAGAGACAGATTTATCCCCATTTAAAATCAATGGCTCTGAGTAGCATAAAGTTTGGTTTCATTATCTAACCCTCAAAATGGAAATAATTGTGGATAAGATAGTTATTATTTATTGGGGCATAGGGACTACACAAAGAGATCTAAATACATGCCATTCATTGATGTGCACATTCACTCATTTATTCATTCAACAAGCATTTATTGAACATCTACAATATGCCAGCCAGAGTTTTAGACAATGGAATGCTACGGTGAACAAGACCAGGTTCCTGACCTCTTAGAATTTATATTCTAGTGGGGGAGATAGATAATAAACAAGTAGACAATTAAAATAGACTGCCAATTTATGCGAATGTTATCTCTGTTCCTTCTGAAAACTCAAAAATGACAGCAAAGGCATAAACTCATGAGGACAAAGAATGCAGGAGAGAAGATGATAGGAAATGATAAGGTTATTAGCAGACCACTTGAAGTCAACAAAGTGTTGTAAGCTGGAAGACAGAAGGACATGAGGGAACTGACTCAGAAGACCTGAGAAAGGTGGTGTGTGTGCCCATAGCAAGGGAAAGCATGGCAGTTTATGTGGTAGAACTTCCAAGAAGCTCAGGACTTGGAGAGCAGGTACCTCTGAAGGCAGGGTGCAGGGAGGGGCTGGAAATTGGTGGTTTGGGGAACCTGGTGCTAAGCCATTCATAGACAACCTGTTTTTGCATTGGTTTTCATGTGCAGAAAAAGAAATAGGTTCGTTAGAATTTATGTTTAAGGTACAGAGAGATCCTCAGATTCTCCCTTCTACCCTGCTCAGCAAGGCAACTGTCATCTTAGCACCTTACTCCTAATAGGCCCTAGGACCCTCGCAGTAAGGCTTATATCCCTCAGGAACAGGCTGGTAATGGGTTTCTTTAATGGTAATGGACTAGTCCGTGAGAAAAGAATTGCAGATGGTGATGTATGTGAGTCCCACAAAAACAGCCAGGTTAGGTTCCTATCTGATCTCTCTGTGGTGAAATCTACACACATAAGGTTCTAGGTCCCTTCCTCTTAAATAAAAGGAAAGCAAGAATCAACAGATAACTGAGGAATGCTTCTTACTTGAGACAGAGTCCAAAACAAACAGAAGAGAAAAAACTCCAAGAAACACAGGCAATATTGGGAGCAGAAGAGAACTCCAAAAATCAAATGTGATATCTTCAGAGACATTAGAAAAGATTTGGCAGCCATGAAACAAGAACAGAATGCAATACAAAAAGGAACCTTAAAAAGACAAAAAAGAACTCTTGGAATTTGAAAATATGATAGCAGAGATCTAAAATTACATAGTATGTTTGAAAGATCAAGTTATATGAATCACCTAGAGAGTAGAAAGGAAAGATTAAAAGTAAAACAAAATAGACAGGAGAAGAAACATTAAGCAGATTAGAAGATCAATAGAAAAGAGCTATTGTCTAATTTGAAATTCTTTAAAGAGAGAGGAAGAAAATTAATGAGAGGAAATTAGTTTGAAAATTCAAGAAAATTTTCTAGAGCTGCAGAAGCAAATATTTTAGACTAGGAGAGCTAGACTGAGGGTAACTAACACAGATGGGAGTAGGAGAATAGAAGGATGTCTTCAAGAAAAAGATTGTATGTAGACCCAGGGAGGACTTTTATAACCGCTTAAGGGTAGCACTTAGCACTCCTTTTTAATTTGATGAAATCAAGGCCAAGAGAGGTTAAGGTATTTCTCCAAGGTCGCACAGGTAGTAATCAGTGGAACTGGGACTCAAATCCAGGTCAGTCTCACACCAACATGTGTGCTCTGAACCACAACTTGATATTGCCCAAGACCTTTCTGGACTCTGATTACGCCATTCAGTATACTAGCAACCCTGCCAGATCTGTGCCATCAACACATGTTCTGGAATGAAACAGTGTGTCACAAAGAAGGGAATGTTGAGAAATAAGGGGTCATTTGTCCTAATTATCCCTGCAATCCTACAAACCAGGCCACCTCCATTGCTAGATTTGGGAGTTGTGGATCAGAGCTGGAACAATTTGGGAAAGTCAGACTCAACTTTGAATGATAGGACTTGAAGAAAAGCAAACTTCTCCAGCACCAAAGGAAGCCTTCAAGCCTACTCTGTCATGGGCTTAGGGCTGTGATTCCCAATGGGACCCTCGTGACCATCATGGACCCATTTTAGACTTGGCAGTGGTGTCTACACAATTGTGTAGACTTGGGTCTACTCCAATTGTGTAGACTTGGCAGTGGGGTTCTTTAAGTTGAAGATAAATCTGGGTGTCAAGCAGGTTGCCTTTCCTCTAGAGTTCTGACAGCCCAGCCAAAGCCCCATTCAAATCCTTGTCAGTCTGGAGGATTCCAAGAGGCTGAGTCTAAGCTGGCTGTTCTACAAGAAAGAAGGAGAATGGGGAAAGGTGTTCCTTTGAACCGTTCTTTCCCAAAGTCAGGATTTTTTTTTTTTTTTTTTCGAGATGGAGTTTCACTCTGTCACCCAGGCTAGAGTGCAGTGGTATGATCTTGGCTTACTGCAACCTCTGCCTCCTGGGTTCAAGCGATTCTCCTGCTTCAGCCTTCCCAGTAGCTGGGATTACAGGTGCCCGCCACACGCCCAGCTGATTTTTGTAGTTTTAGTACAGATGGGGTTTCACCATGTTGGCCAGGCTGGTCTCAAACTCCTGACCTGAGGTGATGTGCCTGCCTTGGCCTCCCAAAGTGCTGGGATTACAGGCATAAGCTACTGTGCCTGGCCCAAAGTCATGATTCTTAAGGGAACTCTCCAGGACATGCTTCGTTTCTCTCAGTCTGTGTCATTTAGGGTGGCAAAATGGTCTCACAGGGTTAACATCTCTGGAAGTAAACCATTTACCCAATATGATGCAGTGGAGTTAGGAAAAAAAAAAAAAAACAACAACAAAAAAACTAGCCTGCAGACAAAAGCAATCTGGGTCAAAGAGTTTCAGCAGGACTTTTACTAAGAGTCACACTATTTTGAGAGTCCAACTCTTAAGTGTATAAAGCTTCTTGCTCCTAAGCCATTGCTGGAGCAGCCAAAAACACAAAGCCCTGGTTAAGGAGAGGAACGTATCCTTTCTTTCCTGGCCACTTTGTGGCTGTTCTTCCAGTAGTAAAGCCTCAAGAAGTAAACGTGAAATCCTTTCCTTGCTCTGTTCTTTAAGAAAAAGCATTCATTCCTTGTGTTGACCTTTCTAAAAAGTTTGTTTATGCAACTGCAAAAGAGTGGAAGGCAGCTCACACACAGACATGCAGACGTGAATGGGGAGATGGTCATGAGCGTGTGACCCCAGCTCTATCCCAGTTGAGTGCTTAAAGAGCTTTTCTCTGGGCAACTGCTTCTTTAGCACCCCATAATTAGCCTTGTCTCTGAATTGCATATAGATTGAGTGGCTGGGGGAAGAGGAGCAAGAGAATAGCTCTAGAAGCAAATAAAAATTATGCAGCTGTCTCTAGCAAGAAAAGAGAGAGAGAATCACCAACAGAAAATTGGGAAAGAACTGTGACCATACACAGCTTTAAATTCTCTTTCACAAATCTCATAGATTGAGCAAAAAAAAAAAAAAAAAAAAATTCAAGCAACATATTTGCTTGCAAGACATCTCCTTTTTCTGAGTATTGACAATACTCATTCCTGAACAACAGTGAGGTCTGCAAAGATGCTTACCTTGAATTTAGGATCTGTAGTTTAGAGCCACTTTCAGGGACTGCCTAGCCTCAATCACGTTGTCAGTCTCATACCCAAAGTAGAGACACTCTTGGGCATCAAGGACTCTCAGACTTTGAACTTTAGCTACAATATTTTGAGATTCCAGGTGAATTTAGAGCTACATTGCCAAAAGTAAACAAATGTGGTCATTTTTACCCAAAGATGCCATTATGGACTTTTAGATTAATACTTGTATGTAACATTGTGTTGGGGTATTAACATTATGCTGCTAAATCTAGCAGAATGAATAACAACATCATAGGCATGAAAAAATTTCTTTTTTTTTTTTTGAGACAGGGTCTTGCTCTGTAGCCCAGGCTGGAGTGCAGTGGTGCAATCATAGCTCACTGCAGCTCAAATTCCTGGGCTCAAGTGATCCTCCTGCCTCAGCCTCCCAAGTAGCTGGGACTGCAGGTGTAAGCCACCACACCTGGCTAATTTTTTATTTGTTTGTAGAGATAGGGGTCCAGCTATGTTGCCCAGGCTGGTCTTGAACTCCTGGACTCAGGCAATCCTCCCCACTCGGCCTCCCAAAATGTTGGGATGACAGGTGTGAGCCATTGCCAAAATAATTTCTTGAATAATGATGAACATATGTGAACAACACCTTTTCTCACAATGTAGCTCCCTAAGGCCTCATGACTATACCCAAATTCTCCCAACTTTGCAAGCATGCTGCAGTCTTGAGCATTCTCCCAACACATGCATTGGATGCAGACCCAGGGCAATATTCTGGCCAAATCCTCACGTCAATGTCTCTCCTCAGCAAGTTCTGTAACTCCTGATGTATTTGGGAAGCCTACATCCCCTGCGTTCAGAAGCACCACTGAGAAGGGCATTGTAGCTGCCACCTACCCTGCCCCGCAACTTCATATAAATGTGACTTGTTAAAAACAACAAAAGCCACTTAAATAATCCAAGCATATAATCAGAGAAGAAAAAAACATAAATACTTAATACTTAAATAATCCCAACATACAATCAGAGAAGACTGTTAGACACATTGCCAAAAAAATCATCTACAGAAATCTTTTCAGTATTTATTGTTTTAAATACTTTATATTCACTTTGTTAGAGACTCTCAGGAACTGAGGACCTCACCCCCATTTAAGAGTTCCTGCAAATGAAGATTAACGAGCAACTAAGAAAATTCATATCCTGAATCACAGTTTTACTCAATGGGAAAATAATTTGATTTAAAAAAAGGTTGTTTCAACAACTTTTTGGAAATATACCCACTGTGTAAAATGAGACACCTGTGTAATATGTGTTTTGTCTCCTATGTTTCACCTGGATACTAACAAGAGATACAGAGAGTGAGTATATTCAATTTCTTAATACTACGTACCCTCTCGTCAGCCCTTGTCTTCTGAGAAAGTTTAATTTCTAGGCTCTGTAGGACAGTGTTGGGTGCTCTACCTATCGATCGATGCTGGCCTCTCAAGAAACTGGGGCTGAGGAATACATGTCTGATTTTGTTTTGACTTGGGTATAGCAAAAGTTGTTTGTTTAACCGAAAATGGGTAGTTTTTGAGACAGGGCAAAAGTTGAGTGTCCCTGCTTCCACTGTGAAAATATTTGACTTAGTGGTACTTGAATAAGACCAGTAACATGCTAAATATTTATCAGATCTCTTAAAACAAAGAGCCTTCAAATAGTCCACTTTTCTTCCAAAAGAATCTGTCTTGATGAAACCACAATCATCAAGCAAGAATGACTTTCAAGTGGCCTGTGATTCAGGTGCCAAGCAACAGAACTTAGTGATCCTCTGATTTTCTTTTTCTTTAGAATCCACATTTACAATTGTGCATGCTCTGAAGTTTCATCATCACCATGACCTTAACCAGTATTATTTTTGCCAATTTTCTTTTCTTTCTATATGGCAGAGACTAAGGAACTCATGATACTGTGTTTCCTATTAATAAACTCTAATACGTTTCTAAATTATCAGATCACTCCTTATTTAGCATTATTATTCCAGGCTGAATAATTTTGCTTTTTATTTTAGGCTATCTTCTTTTTCCCCTCTTTCTTCACTAACATCTTCATATATTTCTCATTTTATATATTTTTAATAGGTAATACATGACATTAATATGGTGCTTACTTCAAATAGTAGGATGATAAATAATTCCCCCACCCTGTCCACCAGACTTCCCTTCACACTCCAGGTAGCAGTTACTGATTTTTTCACATTCTTTTTTAAAATTAGGGGGACCAAAACCGTATTAGATTTTTCACGTAGTATGTAGTTAATGCTGAATACAGCAGGAGGCTCTCTTCCTGGCTTTGACACATCCCACTTCTCCTAGACATTTCACCCTCCTCCCCCACCCACCCCAAAATGAGTGCTGTAGACTCATCAGCAGCACTCTCTGAGTTGAAGATTCTTCTACTTTGGAAGCAAAGAATAAAAGTGCTAAGAAGGATGCTTAGGAGTCATCCAACCCCACACTTTCATAAAGAAGTGAGAATCCCCGTGAGTTTAAGATCACACTCTGAGTTGGAAGTGAATTCACTATGGCAATTTTTTTTTTTTCTTTCAAACACTCTGCCCTCTTGGGACTGGCCACACTTCCCTGGCCTGAATGTGTGTACACAGCCTCATTTATTCCTATTAAATCCTATTCTGTTACTTAAGGATAATTTTTAAAAGTGTGAATAATATTCTTATAATTATTACTAATTTATAAAACTATTCCTATTCATAATGGATCCCAAAGAAGCAACGTCAACACAATTTTACCTTACTCTTTATTATTTTAAAATCTGGTCCTCTTTAATGTATTTAGTAATATATATCACTAGAACAATCCTTAAGGGAATAATGGTATTTGTGGAAGGCTGGCTCTTTGTAGAACTGTTTCAAAGTATCTTGATTTCAATTTAGCATAATGGGACAGTTTTGTCATAGGGCTTCCCCAGAGATCCTATTCCATCATAGTTTACTGCACAGGCTGGGCTGCTGGTAGAAGCACCCTTACTATTACCAGCAGTAATAAAGACAACAATAAGGGCTATCCTACTGGCAAGTGCTTTACACACATTTCTCATTTAATCCTCACAACCACCCTTAAAGGCTGTCTTAACTCATCTTCACTTAACCAACTTGCTGGACCAACCACTACTCTCCATTCCCTTTAAACTACTTACTGATGCTCATGGCTTACTGACTCCCCTAGCACTGTACTTGTGCCCTTCTGCTCCCACTAGCTGACTTGTAGGTGTACCAAGGGTCAAACAGGTTGTTGCCAAGCCTGTTTATGCCAGTTGTACTTATTGTAAACATGTAATTTTAAAACACATCACAGAAACAATGACACACAAGTTATAAAGTTAACTGCAAAAAAAACTTAAATGCTTTAGAAATATTCATTATTTTTGCTTAAAAATCTACTGTTGAATTCAGTGTGAGAAAACTACAAGCTAAATTGTAAAAAGAAAAACTAGAATCTAGAGAGAGTCTATGCTCTGATGTTTTTGCAAATGCCTTTAAATTCCTGCTCCATTTTAAAGAAATCAAAGACAGTAACGTATTGAGGGTGTGATTTATGCAGTAAAGACATAGAGCAACCTGTCAGGTACCCTCTTCTAGAGAAAAGGCTATCATGCTATACAAAAGACTGAAAATGGATATAGATATTTATGTTTTAAGATAAAATTATAAATTAAAATCGTATTTGTTACAATTCCCTTCTTTAAACAGCTATTACAATGAATGCAACAACTACCTATCCGGATCAAGTCAAGGAAGAAGCCTTCTACTGAAATTTATTCTCATTTTATAGATGAGGAAAGGAGGCTTAGAGGTCAAGCAACTTGTCCGTAACCATACATCTAGTTATTGGAAAAATTGGACTTTAAAACCAACTTGTCTGACTTCAAAGTTGTTCTTAATCAAGACTGCCTCCTTGTTTATGTCCCAACTTGAATCTCTAAAACACCATTCACACCCTTATAATTAATTCCCTTTATATAGCAATGTCTTACTGTGCAAAGCAGAAGACTAAAGCATAAAGTAATCCATTATAAATCTTTTAGCTCCATATGGGTTTTGCTGGGCTTTTCCAAAAGGATGCATCTCAGAAAGGCTGGCTGTGAAACAAATCTCTAAAGCAAACCCTGTGCTCCCACTGGCTTCACTGTCTAGCTCTAGCCATGGAATTTGTCTGTGGAAATGGTCCAAAGTTTTAGCAAGGAATGACTACCCTGGAGTATGTTGGGAGTTTTAGCCTTCCTCCAACCCACAAAAACCCTTTATAACATTTGCCAGATTTTGGAGCCCCCTGCTCACCTGGCTTCCTCATCTCCATACCCTGCTCTTAACTGACTGATACCTGAGATTTCCTGAGAATGTATTTTACCTAATAGAATGTTGAGAGCTGGAGTAGGGATGGGGGATGGCCGGAATGAGATTTAGTGTTTAAGAGTTAGAAAATACACCCTAGATTGACAATAGTTGATGCCACTAAGATTTCCCCTCACCTTGGTACCTAAGACCATGAAATTCAAAGGTTTGATTTTTTGAAATTAAAGATATCAAAGATATGTGTAAGCTACAGTCATGAGACATCTTTCTTTAGTGTAGCCTGAGTTTACTCGGGAAATCTTAAAAGAAAAAAAATCAGTAAATGCAAATTTAAAAGTTTTCTTGTCTATTTGTTTGTAGAACAGCTGTAGTTAGTCTATGACTCTAAATCTTGTGAAATAATAGAAATCATAAGACTACAGGGCTCAAAAAGGGTCTTACAGAAGCCATCCTGTTCATCTCGCCTTTCCTCCTCCCCTCTTCCAGGCTAGTCCAACTTAAGCCATTTATTCCAGCCAGAATCCATCCTATTTTTAAAGTCTGGTGGGGAATGAGAACACAACTGTCTTCCTCTGTAGCTCATCTAGTGTTTAATAACCCTCACTGTCATTGAAGTCTAAAAAAATCTTCCTGGATGGGGGATGGAGAGCACAGCCTCATGACCCAAGGTGCACGCAGCCCATGGAGGTGTCTGCCTTTTTCCAGGCAGAGGGATCTCCAACACATGATCAATTAGCAGGCTTCTCGCCCACTACAGCATTTTTCTGATCATTCTTCCCCAAGCCCTGGAAAACAGACACTAGGCATGACGAGGGAAAACACAGTCCTGTAAAAACGCTGGACTCTTGGAAACAGGAGAAGGACCAGCCGGTGGCAACATCGAGTCCTCTGAGATATCATTGAGTCATGTTTACAATGTAGTATGTATTAGGAAGGCCAGTGCCATACTAAAAAAAGTTTCCCCCAAAGGGGAAGGAAGCTAAAGCTAAAAATACATCATGCCAGCTGTTACAAATGCTTCTCAAAGAAAGCAGACCAACTCTTTCATTAGTTACCTCTTTGAAGAGCAAATGAGGGGTTAAGGAAATAATGGAATTTTTCAGTTACATGCCAGGTTGGCTAGATTTTTGGGAGGAAGAAATTTTCCACCGAGAAAGAAAGTCTGCTGGTAAAAGGCAAAATAATTCCATGAAAATTTCAAAGGAACTCCAGACTACAACAGTGGCTCCAAAGGCTTTAGGTGGGGATGACCTGCAGCCTGCAAGATAGAATCAGGGTCCCCAGGCTTCACCCTTCCTTTTTAGGTTCCAAGAGGCCATTTGCAAAGGCCTCTTTCCTTGCCAGACCCATCTAGAGCTGAGTTGCTTGGTGTTTCTCCCTCTCTTGAATATCTGTGTTCTGATGGTTCTCACAGGCTGACTGAAATGCACTTGAAGTGGTTTGTGGCCTTGTGAAAAAAGGTGAAGGGGAGAAGGAAGATGATGGACTTCATGAGCAAAACAAGTACCTTTGAAGTTGCTGACACTTGCCGCATTAGGGGCTGAGAGAAATGGAGGTTTTTTTCCAGTTGCAGATCAGGGGCTCCTAAGGGAGCCACTTTCCCTGAGATTCACTCCCACTCGTCCTCCACTTTGCTTGCAGAAGTTGTTTAGTTTCAGATGTTGGCTCTATGAGGCCTAGCAGCCATCCTTTCCATAAATGCAAAGACTTCCTCTACCCCTCAGGAAGACCAAGAACAAGGACCAAACCAATGTCCTCCCCTGACCCCCTCCAAAATCCAGGCACTGAATATCCCAAGTAATTTTTGTTTTTTAACTTTTAATTTTGAAGTAATTATAGATTTACAAGAAATTGCAGAAATACTACCCAGAGAGGTCTCATGTACCCATCACCCAGCTTCCCCCAAGGTGACATCTTACTTATCCATAGTGCATTATCAAGATCAGAAGCTTGACGTTAATGCAATACAACTAACTAGACTACAGGCCTTACTCAGATCTCAGCTGTTTTTATGATCACTAATTTTTTTGGGTATACATTTGTAACTATGGCAGTTCATCACATGTATAAATTCATGTAACTACCTCTATAATCAAGGTATGTTTTTAAAAAATCTATTAGTATTGAAACTGATTTGGTCAAATAAGTCAAAAAGGAGCAAGAGTAACAATAAATGTCACTAAGATGATTACGACAAAAGGCTAAATGATCAATATTATCACCAAATATTTAGTGAATTCCTAGGGACATTTTCTTGTTTATTTTGGAAATTCATTATTTTCAGGAACATCTGCCTAGTGAGCTCAGGAATTTATTAAGTCCCTACTGTTCAGCAAACATTTATGGCAGGGTGGGCAGACAAGCTTCAAGCTCACATGCCATCTCTTATTGAATTATAGTGGTTGCCTATAGGGGCATATTGAGGAGGATTCAGAGACCACATCTGGGCTTAGCAAGAGACGGCCATCATCCAACAAAGTGCTCTGCCACTGCAGCTGAATCTGTGCCAGGAATTTGACATTTCCAAAATTTCTGTGAGCCACACATTATCCCAGGTGATGGGAAATAGGGATAAAGAAGATACAACCCCTATCCCCAAGGAGCTCACAGTCAGGAAGGCTAGGTGAACATGGCGACCAAAAACTGACACAAAATGCTAAGAGCCGACACCGAGGTGTGTGAGTCGGTGCAGACTGCTCCCTGCTTCAGACAGTCACAGAGATGGGGCAATTCAGGCAGGGTCTTATACCTGTGGGCTGTGGAGACCATGGAAGCTGGAGAGTCTGTATGGGGCCAAATCTAGGATCAGAGAAAAGCAAGAGTCTACTAGCTACTCACTCAATCAAACTCTGAGGATAGGATTAGGAGGGAGAGGCAAGTAATAATATCGATTTCCAGGGGACTCACTGCCTAGGTTCACATCCCAGCTCAACTACTTAGTGCGTCTGTGATGTTGGTCACATTACCTAACCTTTCTGTGCTCCAGTTCCCTTAGCTGTTAAATGGGGATAACAATAATACCCACCATCATGAGGTTATGAGGATTCAATGAGTTAATATTTATGTAAAGGGTTTTAAACAGTACCCAATATATAGTAAACACTATGTAGATGTGTGCTATCATTGTTAATTTACTTTTTATCTTCTATGGTACCAAACACATAATTTTTATCATCAGAAAAAAATCAAGATTAATAAAACAAATACTAAGATTCCACAATGTGCCATGAATCTGTAGAAGTGGATAGATTAAATGGAGCATTTTGGCATAATTTAGGTATCCAAAGTTTCTGAGTCCTTACCTCATGTTGGGCTAACAAAGGCCAGGATGCTTTCAAATCCAAATGTCAATAATGCAAAGAAAAGTCAAGTGTTGCAATTATTTGAATAAAAACAAGTTTCATTTGTAGCTGTAGCACAGAGATTTCTTCCAGGTCCAAGTCCACCAGTGAAGAACAGACAAGGGTCAGAAAGGCAGCCTGGGGCAACTGAGGTAGCACTGACCACCACACAAGGGAATTCTGTAGGCTCTTAAGAAAGCCAGGAAATACTTATTCTTTGACTGAATGGTTTACTTTTCTTCTATAGCAGACCTCAGACAGGAAGCAAACCTAGAGATGCTAATCTGGGTTCTACGTGCCTATATTTGGAATTGCTCTTGATGAGTGAAACAAAGTTGACCAAGCCTTGTGTAAGGTTTGTCACAGCCAATACCTTGATCCTATCTGGTCCTACAGGCTTGTGGTGAAGAACATGCACATTCTTGCTCTTAGTCAGCATACCCTTGAGTGGCCTTACTAGAACAAGGTGCTAAAAAATACATTCTTCTCTTTCTTTTGAAGTGCTCTGATGCCATCCAAAAGGCTGCATAACAGATTTTTCAACCTATCCCAACCCACTCTTCCCTTATCTCATGGTAGAAAAGGTCCTTGAGATGTCACTTGATTTAACCTCTGCAAGCAATAAAAGATACTCTTGCCTCTTGATGAATGAAAATAGGTAGATTCTCATTAGATTAGGACTTAGGTTTTGGCTCCTACTCATCCTTATCCTAATCCTGTCCTTCAAAACTCTGTGTAATTATAGCACCTATATTTTTCTTTTCTTCTGGTTTTTTTTTTTTTTTTTGAGACAGAGCCTTATTCTGTCACCCAGACTGAAGTGCAATGGTGTGATCTCAGGTCACTGCAACCTCCACCTCTCAGGCTCAAGTGATCCTCCCTCCTCAGCTTCCTGAGTAGCTGGGACTATAGACACACACCACCACACCCAGCTAATTTTTTTATTTTTTATAGATATGTGGTTTCACCATGTTGCCCAGGCTGAGCTTATGCGATCCACCTGCCTCGGCCTCCCAAAGTGCTGGGATTACAGTGAGCCACTGCACCCGGCCTCTATCACCTATTTTTAATGCCTTCTAAACGTCACTTTTCTCCATCTCAGTGCTCCAACATCTCAACATAAACATACATCCAAAATCTAGCATGTGGCCAGTTTGTCTCCCTCTTACCTCCAATCTCTTTGGAGTCATTAACTTTTTTCATCCCTTAAATACCTACCATGTGCTAAGTGCTCTCAGTTTTACCTCTGTTATCCCTCTTTGATAAATCCAGTGGTCAATCCTTGGTCTTCATCTCATTAGCCTATCTGTAACATTTTACTCAGTTCATCACTCTTCTCTCCTGGAAACATTTTCTTCATGTGCTTTGTAAGGCACACACACTTGAGTTTTCTCCAACCTCAAGGGTTTCTCCTTAGTTTCTTTTACTACTTCCCCTGCTTTTCTCCAGCTTTCACGTTGAGGTGCCCAGGCCTGGGGGCCTTGGCCTTCTTTATCTACAGTCTCTGCCTTTTCTCTCTGCCAGTCTCTGGCAATTTCATTTAGTCCTAGCATTAAATACCACCCATGTGCTGCTAACTCCCAAATGTCTATTTTAGACCACTTCTCTCTCCCAAACTGCACACTCATATATCCCACTGCCTACTCAGTATCTCCAACAGACATGCCAAACTCATCATATATGACACTGAACTCCCGAGTTACTCCAAATCCTACTCTACCTGATAAAGACTTTCCCTGTCTCAACTGATAGCAACACCCAGTTGCCCAGGCAAAAAGCACTGGCGTCCTCCTTCGATCCTCTCCTTCACACCCTTCATTTATTCTGTCAGGAAATCCTGTTGGCTCTATTTTCAAAATATATCTAGAGCCTGACTGCTTCTCACCCTTCTACCGTAGCCATCCTGGTTTGAGCCATCTTCTCTTGCCTGGATTACTGCAACAGCCTCTTAACTGGTTTTCCTGTTTCTGTCCTTGCCCTATCTATTCTTAAGACAGCAGCCAAAGAGAACCTTTTAAAATGTGAGTTGGATCATGTCACTTTTCTGTTGGAAATCCTCCAATAGCTTTCTGGTTTATTGAGAGCAAAAGTCCAAGTCCTTGCAATGACCTACAATGCCCATTCTGTCTCCAGCCTCTCCGACCACTGTCTACCTCATTCAATCCCTTTCAGACACCGGCCTTCTTGTTTTTTCCCCTAGCAAGTCAGCCTTCCTGTTTTTCCCCTAGCAAGTCAGGCACTGTTTTGTCTTGGGATCTTTGCTCCAGCTTTATCTCTGCTTGGAATACTCTGCTCCAGATGCCCACTTGGCTAACTCCTACTCCTTCAACTCTCTGCTCACACCCCACTTTCTCAATGGGGTCTACCCTGACCACCTTGTTTCATGGTCTAGTCACCTCACTACGTAAGCCTAATCCTACCCTTGTTCTTATTTCCACATCACCTATCATCTTCTACCACACATATACTTTATATACTACAATTTGTACACACTAGACTGCCAGTGCCCCGAGGGAAGGCAGCTTTGTCTTACCCACTGATGCATCTCAAGTGCCTTGAGCAGGGAAGACACAACAGTAGGCACTCAATAAACATTTTCTAGGTGAATGAAAAAATAAGTAAATCAATAATGTATGTCAGGCTGGATGTGGTGGCTCATATCTATTCCCAGCACTTTGGGAGGCTTACGCAGGAGGATTGTTTGAGCCCAGGAGTTTGAGACCAGCCTGGGCAACACAGGGAGACCCTGTCTCCACAAAAAATACAAAAATTATCTGGGTGTGGTGGTGCATACCTGTGGTCCCAGATACTCAAGAGACTGAGGTGGGAGGATTGCCTGAGTCCAGGAGGTTGAGGCTGCTGGGAGCCATGATTACACTACTGTACTCCAGCCTGGGCAACATAGCAAGATCCTGTCTCAAAAAAAAAATATGTCCATATCAATACTGAATCCTAATCCTAATAATTCCACCTAGGAACATATCTAGTATCCATTCCTTCTGCTCCATACGTGCTCCTATCCTAATGATACTTTTATTACTTCAAAACTTTGAAACTTGCTGACTCTGCACTTGTCAGATGCCACTCACCTGGTTTGCTCACAATCCATTTCCCCATACAGCATGTCACTCCTTTGCCTAGGGTGTCAATGCTTGGCCTCTTCGGGGCACTTCCCTCAGCCTACTTTTACCACCTGCCTTCACTACCTCTCCCTTTGTGAGCCTGTCCTTCCTCTTCACTGTCCTCCATCTTGCCTGTACACTGTAACCCCCTTCCCTTTGCTCTCAGTGCATATTCCTACCCAGGGGCCTCCTCCCCTCCAGATTCTCCTTCCTCTTTCCATCTTAGCTCACTTTCCATTTCCCCTGCAAAAGCTTGTTTTTTCTTTTCTGTTTCTTTTGTTTGTTTGTTTTTTGAGACAGAGTCTTGCTCTGTCACCCAGGCTGGAGTACAGTGGCACCATCTCGGCTTACTACAACCTCTGTCTCCTAGGTTCAAGCAATTCTCCTGCCTCAGCCTTCTGCGTAGCTGGGATTACAGGCATGGGCCACCATCCCCGGCTAGTTTTTGTATGTTTAGTAGAGATAGGGTTTCACCATGTTGACCAGGCTGGTCTTGAACTCCTGACCTCAAGTGATCTGCCCACCTTGGCATCCCAAAGTGCTGGGATTACAGGTGTGAGCCAACAATGCTCAGTCTTTTTTTTCTTTTTTCTTTGAGACTAAGTCTTGCTCTGTCACCCAGGCTAGAGTGCAGTGACACGATCACAGCTCACTGCAGCCACCTCATCAAACTAATATGTTTTTTTTTTTTAAGAGATAGAGTCTAGCTATGTTGTTCAGACTGTTGTTGAATTTCTGGCCTCAAGCGATCCTCCCACGTTGGCCTCCCAAAGTGTTGGGATTACAGGCGTGAGCCACTGCACCTGGCCCAAAGGCCTTCTTGACCCTCCTGTTCACAAGGATCTCTCCATTCTGTACATTCACAGCACTTACAGGATAGGCCTACATTCAACTGCCACTTCATCCTATATGCCTTGTGGCAGCTCTTAGAGTATTATTTTACTGCACTTTTATATAACTCATGAATTATATGAAATTTCTATGATGACAAGTCCAGCAAAAAGGAATATTTAATTTTTAATTGTGATACTGATTCATATATCATATCTCTCCAATTACAGGCTCCTTGGAAGTGTGAACAGGGTCTTCAGCTTCCTGGTATTTCCCATGGACTTACACGCAGTGCTAGGCACACAGAAGATGGACAGGAAGCATTTGCGGGTAGTTGAATGATTGGGAATCCATACAGGGAAGAAGCCACGAATGCTAAGGCATTCTGTTGAAGGCACAATGACTGAGGAATAAAATAGCAGTGGAATAAACCAAGGTTAAAAACAAAAACAAAAACTAAGGAGGTGGCTTTCTGGTTACCTTTCATTCACCATCATTAATGTGGCTGATAATTTGAAAATGTGTAGTACTAATTGATTTCTGTTTTTAACATCATATTGTCTTACGCAGATTGTTTTTCCACTTTGAAAGAGGTAAGAAATGTAGCTCTTCAGTGCAGTAGAAGAAGCCTTAAGTCCAACCCAATTTCTATTGCAGTGGAATGGCCAAAAATCACAGCATATTCAAGGCCCCTTAGAATACTCTGCATGGCTCTGGGCTCAGGGTAAGGTGCTTATGTCAGGCGCCCATCAGAACTGAAAATGAGGGCAAAGACTCTGCATATCGGTGTTAACACTTAGCTCCTCACCGTCTTTCCCAGTTTCTTTCATTTATTCATCTAACAGGTACCCCTGGAGTGCTTACTGTTGCTGCTCTAACCAGGCTGGGCATTTACATAATCTTATTTACCTTCACTACGGCCCTCAAAGGTAGATATTGTGAATGTTCCAGTTTTACAAGTGGGCACCTTGATCGGAGAGGTTAAATTACTTGGCCAAGCTGTAGTTAGCAAATTGCACGCCTGGGATTTGGACCTAGAAGGTGTTGATGCCAAAGTCTTTGTTCTTCCCTCTGTCAGGCTGCCTCCCAGGAGCTCAGGGTTTATTGACAGAGGCACGAGTGAGCAAGTGACCCAAAGGCTTGCAGTTTTGACTCACACAATTGAACCACCATAGGCAATACAGAGGAGTACAGCAATGACATTCACATTTTCTTAAAGAGATATTATTGACATATAAGTGTTGATATGGTCATGAGTGTCTGAATGAAACTTTCTGGAGGGGAGATCTGAGCTCTTTGATCTTCTCTGATGCTCTGGAAGAGGGCTCCGATGCCTGCCTTCTTCCAGAGGTATGTCGGCTAGTCATCTGGTTAAGCCTCCAAGTCCTTTTCACTCAAGTATTACATAGGGGTTCAGAGGTCAGTAAGGCCATGACAGTTATCTACAAATTTTCTACCCTCTATGGGGCTGGCTGGGTGGCCACAGCCAGAAGTAAGTGCTTGATGACTACAACCTGATAACCATCTTAAATATACTAAATGTCAATACCTGATCCTGAATGTATAAATCAGTAGATAGAAATATATAATGACCTAAGACTAATTTTGAGACAAATGACATAAAACTCAACCATTTAAAATACAAAAGACCAAGTTTTAAGAGGGCAGGCAGCTTAGAGCTTGCATCTCTCCCAGCTATTAAAGAGTTTTGTAACAATTACTAGATTCTGTTGCCGATGCAAGAAACTTACACCAAGAGACTGTCATCTGCCTGCATGTCATCACTCCTTATCATACAGAGACGAGTAAACTGTTCCTGCTAGACAACAGTCTGTGAAAGACAGTGTCATCAGAATCTCTTATATAATAAATTAAGATGCAGTAATCACCTAATTCCCATAATGTGCAAGTTAACCATATCTACATGGAAAAGCAGAAAAAAGAATTTTTAAAAATCCCATGTTGTAGCAATATCAATGCAGTATCTTCAGTGTTTGCTTGGTAATTCCACTGAGGTACTGTTTCAGTTCATGTAGCTATAATTCAACAATCCTACCTATTTGAGAAAGTCATTTAAAGAGGCCTGGTAACCAAAGATCCAAGTGAACAGATGCCAAGAAGGCATCACTGCCAATTCTTTTTCTTTTTTTTTTTTCTTCTGAGACTCACTCTGTTGCCCAGGCTGAAGTGCAGTGGCACAATCTCATCTCACTGCAACCTCTGCCTCTTGGGTTCAAGTGATTCCTTAATCTCAGCCTCCCGAGTAGCTGGGATTACAAGCATACACCACCATGTCCAGCTAATTTTTGTATTTTTTGGTAGAGATAGGGTTTCACCATGTTGGCCAGGCTGGTCTTGAATTCCTGACCTCAAGTGATCTGCCCACCTAGGCCTCCCAAAGTGGTGGGATCACAGGCCTGAGTCTCTGTGCTGGGGCCCCAATTATTAATCCTCTCATATCTTTTAACTGGGGGTTCCTGCATGAAGACAGGCACATCAGGTCTAATTGCAAAAGCATTCCTTCAAGAAAGTTATCTTGGCACTGCCACTGCATTCACGGACAGGTGCAAACTAGCATTAAGGAACACTGTTTGAAGACAGGGTGCACTTCCACACCGCTACTTTATATAGGCAACAATGGTGTGTTTGTCACTTTGCTCGGCCTCAGTGGGGAGACACAGAGAGGACTCCCAGCCCCAGTGCCCAGCTCAGGGTGCAATACTTTGCTTTAGTGGTCAAAAGAGCAGAGGGCTGTTCTCCACTCTCCCCACCCACAAAGCTTCCTGACCCCCTCTCCTAAGGTGTTGGACTGAGCGAGAGGAAGTCCACGGCATTCTCACCAGGCCACAGCACACAGCAGCATTCTCAGTTAGCAAACCTGCTCCCACTGGTCAGGAAAAAAGTGCCCCAACAATTGGGGATTAAAACCAGAAAATGCAAAGGGTGGAAACATTCCAGGGTGAAATTTAAGAAAAAAAAAAAAAAAGAAAGAAAGAAAGAAAGAAAGGAAAGAATGAGGAAAAAAAAATAAAGAAAAAGCACAAAGCCCATGAGGCTGCCTGGTTAACCATGGGTTAGAATTAGGTTTAGAGAATCACACAGTAATTCAGTGTCTCGGCAAATCCAAAACCCCAGGGTGAAAGACATGGGTGAAATGCATTTCTGTTTGTGGAAACGGGAAATTTCCTTCTTTCATTTATTCTCTATTTATTTTTGGTCTGTTTATAACCCAAATTTGGACCATCAGTCACTTTTACCTTCCCAGTATTTTCATCTTTGCAGAGTCAAAGAGCAACAAATATGGGGTCCAAAGGACCTTTCCCACAGCCAATTCCAATCAGTCCTTCTCTCCCAGGGTCACAGGGTGCATGGAGCAGACACTGTCAGCAGGACATGCCACATACACAGCAAATCGCCAAACCAGACTAAGTTAAAGGGCTTCCGGGGAACTTACTTGTACTTGTGCTGGTTCCAATCGTATTGATTGTGGTGGGGACAGATGAGGAGGAGTAGAGGGGCACGTGGCCATTCTCACACCCCACGCTTTTGTCCTGCCAGTTGGAGGCATTGATGCAAATCCCAGAATCCCGAGAGTTCTGCCACCCATTGAGCTTGTCATCGGAGTTCTGTCTTTGGTGATAGTAGTGTGTCTGTCCATAATCCACAGAGTCTGAGCGGCCTCGGTTCTGGCCACCAAAGCTGGTCGATGTGCGGTCCTCTAAGTGATTCAGCCACATGGCTAAAGCACTACGGTCTTCCAAGGAAGTGGCTGGATGTATCAAAGCATAGGACAGCAGCTGCCTGCTCTCCTCAATGTGCTGGTTGTGTTCAATAGAGTGAGCCAGGATTTTGGGCAGCAGTTTCATATATTCTACTTTTGCGTCGAGGTTTCCTGGCTTCAGCAAAGGCAGATGAGTTAACAGGAGGGAAATCACTTTATCCTTGGATTCCTGTTGCCATTGGTTAATGATTCCTGAAAAGGGAAATATACAGGGCAAATAAGCAAATACACCCACAATGACTGTAAACAGATACTCTAAAGAGAATTTTTATGGATTAGGGTCCCAATCTACATAGCCTGGCTATATTTTCTCAAAAGAGCCTGTGCATCAGATTGGTTAACTGACCCCAGGTTTTCAAGGGCCAGAGGCTCCAATGAAACACAGATAAAACATTCTTAGATATTGAGTACTCAATCAAATTCTCATTCGTGTTTCCAAAAAAGCTACAACTACTTTGGTACAATCAAATACAATGTACAGCTCTGTTTTCTTTCTGAGAAAGGTCTAGCCTACTCCCTGATAGACATGGGGCTAAAACTAAGAAGCTCTCCAGAGAAAAGCGAGTATGAACAAAGGTCCCATTCCAGAGTCCTGGGGATGAGGCTGCTTCACCTCTCCCAGACATCTCCCCCAGACATCTGTTGAAAGTGATTTAAATCCTGGCAAAGGCACTCGTGTGAAATTGGAAAAACTTCCTAGATGGAGAAATTTGTCAGGGAAAAAAAGAGCTCCCCTCATCTCTGTGCAGTAAGACTGCACCTTTCTCATAAGAAGCTAACTCAGAACGACTATGGGCTCAAAGCTAGAATATGCAATGGACCCAAGACTTGGCTCCTGAGGCACCTCTAATCACTGTTTTGATTTATGTAGAGATCAGCTTGTTTTTTATTGTGGTAAAATACACAAAACCTTGACCATTTTAATCATATTTAAGTGGATGTTCAGCAGCATTAGGAACATTCACAGGCTGGGGGTGGTGGCTTACGCCTGTAATCCCAGCACTTTGGGAGGCTGAGCCAGGAGGATCGCTTGAGCCCAGGAGTTAGAGACTAACTTAGGCAACAATGAGACCTCATCTCTACAAATAATTAAAAAAGAAATAGCCACGTGTGATGGTATGTGCCTGTAGATCCAGCTACTCTGGAGGCTGAGGTGGGAGGATTGCTTGAGCTTTGGAGGTTGAGGCTATAGTGAGCTGTGACTGCACCACTGTACCCTGGGGCTTGGGTAACAGAGGAGACCTGGTCTCAAAAAAAAAAAAAAAAAGTTCACCGTTTCACAGTGGTGTGCAACTATCACTACCATCCATCTCTAGAACCCTTTCATCTTCTCAAACTGAAACTCTAAGTACCCTAGGTACCACAGAGAAGTAGAATCATACAGCGCTTGTCCTTTTGGGACTGCCTTACTTCACTGAGCATAATGTCCTCAAGTTTCAAGCTCTGGGAAGATCTGTTTTTAACACACTCAGAAGGATCCTTTCTGTCCCCTCTCACTCAAAACACGAACAATGCACTTTGCCTTGATTAGCCTTTGAGAAATAGCCTGTCTTGGGATTGACAGTTATTCACAGGCTCTGGGCCAGAGGAAAGAAAGCTCATTTTCAGAGAAGTCATTCCTGACACCTGGAGATCTCAACACTGGCCCACTGATGACCCTACAAGGGCTAGGGCTGGACAGTCCTGCAGGCTTTTATGCCATATCTAGAGGGTTGGAAGGGGTTTCTGGAATTTAGCAGAAGGGCTTAGCAATTCTAGCTAGGTGCAAACATAACAAAACAAGCCCAGTTATCACTGTTGACCATAAGCTACAAATGCATCAGCCTGTACTGCAATGCCTCTCAAGACTACAAGAAAGAATATTTCAAGAAAAATACCAGCAAAAAGAGAGGCACAGTATATAATGAAAGAGCATGAGCTTTGGAGTCAGGCAAAGCTGGGCACAAATCCCAGACACGCCATTTAATTTGTGGTAGAACCTTGGTAAGTTACTTAACTTCTCTGAGCCCCAAACACCTTATCAAGAGTGGTACAAATAGCATCTGCCCCTCCATGTGCTGTGGGATTAAATAATGTAAAGTAGCAAAAGGGCCGGTCAAGTACTTGACGATGGAGGTAATTCCTTCAGCTTGTCTCTGCATAGCTGGACTCATGTTAGAGCAATGCAGGTGGTTTGGGATACCAAGTTTTAAAAAACAATATAGAGAAACCAGAGATGACCCAAGAGAAGTCGTTAAAAATGATCAAGGAGGTAGAAAGTCAAAAGGTGAAAAGAAAATGGGTTTACTGTGCTTACAACAATATGAAGAGATGCTTGACTCACTTCAAGTGGGGATTTCATAAGGAGATGCCAAAGAGTCAACTATTTGAAGTAGAAGTCTCCAAACCGAAGCACAAGAGATTAAGATAGGACGTGGAGAAGAACAGAATTGCCAGAATAATGAAAGACTCAGAATCACCAAGGAAGGCTTTAGAATCTCTGCCCTGGGGGTCTGAATAACAGAGTGAGATGTGATGATCTTGAGGAGCATTGTCCGACAGTAATAAAACATAAGCCACATATGGTATTCTAAACTTTCTAGCAGTCATATTAAAGAAGAGACAAACAGGTAATGTACATTTTAATGATATATTTTATTTAAATAATCAAATTATCACTTCATTATCAATTATCATTAATAATTTCATAAAATTATTAATGAGCCATTTTTCCTTTTTTTGAATTAAGTCTTAAAAATCTTTTAAAAGTCCTAAAATGTCAATGTATTTTATCATGGACAGTACATCTCAACTTGGACCAGCTACAGCTGAAGAGCTTAGAAGCCTTATGTGGCTGGTGACTACTGAGCTGGTGAGCACAGGGCTGGAGACATTCAGATGGGGAAGGCTGGCAGGAGGGCACAGATGACCTCAGCAAGTCCCTCCCAGCTCCCTGACTCTATATTTAGCTAACTGCCACCTGACACAAGACAACTCTCACACATTCCACTAGGTATAGCCTCCCTTTTAAAGTAGCGCTGAGAGGCGAAGAAAATTCCAATTCTAACTTTCTCCTCAATTCATCTTCAGCAAATACCAGGCATGTTTTAAATGATGAATGTGCTTAGCATGAAGATAAAATCTATTCATTAAGCCCAAGAGGCACTGAAAAGAAGCAAAAGGGGCCAAGAAGCAAAAGGGGTTATGTTGTAAGCCTACTGTAATCAGAGGTGGCTAGCATATAACCTTGAAAATGTACATTTAAAGATAAAAATTAGGAATGACTTCTAATAAAAAATTCCTGAGGCTGAGGAACTCCCTAGCTTTCTGCTAGGTCATTTCCCTGTTTGGATATTCTACCCTTCCACAAAAGGTCGACCTAAAAAAAAAAAAATCAGCAACAAAAACAAAACATAAATAGGAGTCGTAGTACAAACGAAACATGTTGTCTCCATGTAACCGCTCTCTGCCATGGATTAACCTGGGATTCAGAGGAAGAACAAGCATAGCAAAGAGGAAGGAAAACGAGAGGCCCCAGTCCCTTTATCCTCAGGACAGGGCTTGGATGGTGGGACCAGGAAGACAAGTATTGCTTTTGTTTACTACCACTGGGAACATAGAAATCAGATTGCTCTCTGAGGGCTAACTACACCTACTGGATCAAACTATTTCTGCTACCACTCCAGCTGCCACTGCTGACAGCCAACAGTATTGAATGTTTTCGAAGTGCCAGGCACTCTTCTAAGCCCTGTGCATTTAATTACTCACTTAATCCTCCCAAGAAGCTCATGAGGTAGGTCCTATTACTAGCCTTCTTTTACAGATGAAGGCACAGGGGCACAGATGGACCAAGTTACTTGTCCCCGACCCCCTGCTAGTGAAGTGGCAGAATGGAGGTAGGCAAATTCGATATTAGATACATAATGGCTGTCCTGCTACAACAGCGTGGCCATAAGCCAAATATATTGATATTTATAACATAATTAGATGTTCTATAGATATATGATATAGAATTACATATAAATGCATATAAATATGTAATAGTTATAAACATTATATAAATGTATTAATAGAGTACATGGATCATCAGAGTTGGTGAGCAACAGAAGTATAATAAAAAGGAATTACAGAGACAATGTAAGTTATACCGATTGTGGTTTAAAATATGTTAACTATTTATTTGACACACCTCTCTTTGAAAGGTAGAGCCTAATTCCCTTCCTTCTGAGTGCAAGTTGGGTTCAGTGAGTCACTTTCAGTAAATAGAATGTAGGGGAAATGGCAGCATGTGACTTTATGGATTAGGTTATAAAAGGCATTATGGCCTCCCCTTGCTGTCTCTGAGTACTCACTCTGGGGAAAGCCAGCTGCTGTGTTGTGACATCATGCAAGCAATCCAATGGGGAGGTCCTTGTAGTGAGGAACCGAGGCCTCGTGCCAATACCTAGTACCAAGTTGCCAGCCATATGAGGGAACCATCTTGGAAGCAGATCTCCTAGCCCAGGTAAGCCTTTGGACAACTGCAGCCCACATACCATTTTGAGGAATCCTAAGCCAGGATCTCTCATATTTCTGACCCACAGAAACTGTGTAACATGTTTATTGTTTTAAGCTGCTAAGTTAATTAATACACTATCCAACTGTCCCTCTAGGTAAAAGGAAGTTTTAGCCACTTGGTTTTGAATACATCAGTCTTTCTGGCAAAGCCATTCCCATTCTGGCATGGACCCATGAAGTTCCTGCTGCCACTAAACATTTCCCTTCCTCAGCCCCCCTGTCCTGATTATCCACTCACAAAACAACCTTTGGACCATGATTTAGCTCCCCAGCTACCCTCAGGGAGAGAATGAACTGATCATAGAGACTTGAGGTATTTCCAAAATCTGTGATAATGATTTTTCAAGGCAACTTAATACATAATTTCTGATTATGATTTGGCTTCCTGTGGAGGCCTGCCGACAAGGACAATGTGTGCTGATTATATGGACTTTGAGTACGTCTGGTCTCTCTGATGATGGCTCCTCGTGGCAAATTAACCAGCCAGCATTGCAGTGTCTACTTCCCTGCTTTCTAGTTAGCACTAGTCAGTCTTTCAGGAGAGTATCCCGAGGGTGCTGACAAGCGTGAACATCTCTACCTTCAAATGGAAGCCAGACCCTACATGCAGGGACTTGGTCACACTGGCTAGATCCTGTCCAACTGCCCACTGGCCTTTGTGGCATCCACACTACCTTCCAGAGAGCAAAGAATCTTTGCTGAGATTTGTATTTAACAAATTCTCTTCCCTGGGGAAGATGCAGGAATCCTCAGAATTTTCAATTAATTGATCACTTCTGAGATTCAGGCTCTACCATTACTCACCCCAATATCACCTGATTCAGGACACACTGGAAAACTTAAGTGCAAGAACTTCAAGGTTTGATGATGTCAGCTCACCTCTACTATGTTTTCTGAGTATTTTGTTATTTCTCTGTATAAGGAGCAGAGATGTAACAGTTCTATTACATGGATGTTTAATGTGGATAAAAGTTAATGATTTATAATTTGTAAACCAGTGATATAGGAGTAGTAAAAAAAATTAGAAGAGCTATAATTAAAGACCATGAGGATTAGGAAACTGTCCCAATGATTTTTGGAGTGACAAAGAGTGTGTTTAAATACCAAGTCTGGTATTATTACTACACAATGGTATGTCAATGCTTAAGGGCTCTAGTTGTTAGTAAATTACCCTTAAATTGCTATTTTATTATACCCTTGTTTTCAGTTTAATAACATTTGCCATAAAAGGGTTTCTCACAAGCACATTTAGGCAATTTGCTCATGCAAGAAATGGCTAGGAATTAAATGCACACACAGAAGAAGTACTGGTGAAATAAATGTGCTAAAAGGCAGGAATACTGGTGGGTTTTGCATGGTCAAAGGCTCCTTGGAAGAATGTTACAAAGTCAATCCTAGACACATCATGTACTAAAGGCTTCTAAATACAGAGCAACTCTGCATAACTCAAAAGTGGATAACTACACACACCATGTATTTATTTGGTAGGGATGTGAGCTGAGCCCAGGGCACCTGAAAAATCAGGGCAAAAATAGCAACATGGCAAATGGTGGGATTCTTGTGTTGGCATCTGCACTTGAATTTGTCTCCCAAGGTACCCTCTTGAGCTAGAGGTGACCAGAGAAGAATCCCCATAATTTGGTGGGAGCCCTGCTAGTGGTACGGATTAGACCAGTTGTGATGGGGAACCCAGTCTGGAGTTATGAGCCCTTACAGCTGCAAGTGGTGCTTTGAAAAGGTACAAAGGATTGAAAAGATATAAACCCTCCCCCTATTTTCTTTTTCTTTTTTTTTTTTGAGATGGAGTCTCGCTCTGTCACCAGGCTGGAGTGCAGTGGCACGGTCTTGGCTCACTGCAACCTCCGCCTCCTGGGTTCAAGCGATTCTCCTGCCTCAGCCTCCCAAGTAGCTGGGATTACAGACATGTGCCACCATGCCCGGCTAATTTTTGTATTTTTAGTAGAGATGGGGTTTCACCATGTTGGCCAGGCTGGTCTTGAACTCCTGACCTCATGATCCTCCTGCCTCGGCCTCCCAAAGTGCTGGGATTACAGGCGTGAGCCCACCATGCCTGGCCCTAACCCTCCCCCTATTTTCAAGGAAGGTGATTGCGGGCTTCCAGGGTGGCCTCCATTGATCCTAGACTACTGGTATTCACCTACGTGATTTTCTCCCACACTGAACGAGAGCTGGTCTATGTGACCAAGAGTGTGCAGTGGAGGCGTTCTGACCTTAGGTCATAAAAAGCATTGCTGTCTTGGTTCACTTATTCTGGGGGAAGCCAGTCACACCAATTATGAAGATGCTCAAGCATCCCAGGGAGAGACCTGTATGGGGAGGAGTTCAGGCTTCCTTTCAACAGCCAGAATCAACTTGCCAGCCATGTGAGTGAGCTTGGAAGCGGCTCCTCCAGGTCTAGTTTATTTCTTGACTACAGCTTTGTTGGAGACCTTGAGCCAGAGCTTCCCAGCCAGGCTGTCTAAATTGCTGACCCTCAGAAAACTGAGAGATAACTTGTTCTTAGTTAAGTCACTAACTTTTAGGGTAGTTTGTTACACAGCAATAGTTAACGAATACAGAAAGCTTTTGGTTGCTTGGTAAAAATCACTTCAAAATGCTACTGTCCCTTGGATTCACTAGAAAAGGCAGGGATCTATGTAGTGGACTCTATAGACCATTATGACCATTCCAGTCTTTTCTGACAGCAGGAAGGTCATCAGGTGCTGGTCATTCAAAGGCATCTGACCATCCTCAAAAGGCAAGAACCAGGTACCTCTTGCCCTAGCAGATACTTCCAATGAGCCCTTTACCTCTCCAGAGTAGAAATCTGGTCATCTCTTCCATGGAGACTTTCCATCTGTAGTTACTTTTTCCGCAGGTACCGGCACAGCTGGGTGCTCCAGGACTGCTCCTTTACTCCTTGAGGACCCAGGCCAGCTGGGAACTAGTCCTGAGATCTCAGCCAAGGGCTCAAGTTAGGGTTAGGACTCACCTTCAGGTTTCTGACCTCTTCCTGGCCATGACCAGTCAGGAGGTCTGAGGCTGGCCATTCCCAGAGGGCACAAAAACCAGGCCAGCTCCCCCAGCCACCTGCCTCGGTTCTGACCTCTGGCCCATGAGTATGCAGACAACTCCACGTTTGTATTTCTAGCCCAGGTTTCTCCCCTGAGCCCCAGATTCACATTCCAACTGCACCCTCCCCATGCTCACTCAGATGATCTCAAAGTCAACATGTCCACAACCCAACTCTTGCTCTCACTCTCACCACATCTGCTTCTTTGCTCTTCTTTCCTATCTCAGCAGATGGCTTTCCATCTTTCCAATTGCTCAGGTCAAAACCTTGGAGTATCCTTAACTCCCTTCTCTCACATCTTGCATCTAATCTCTCCATAATCCTATGGGCTGAATCTTCAAAATACATCTGGAATGTGACTACCTCTCACCATGTTTCTGCATATCCCCGCCCTCTCCAGTAGTCTATTATTGACCATAACAATCATTTCTAAAAGAAGGATCTTTTAAAACTAGAAGGTAAGTCATGTCACTCCCCTGATCAAACATGTCAATGGCTTCCCATCTCAGAGTAAAGGCCAAAGTCCTTATGATGGCCTATTAGTCCCTCTAGGATCTAGCCTCCACCCTCACTACTGACCCTCTCCTGTTTCAGTCCATCCTGGCTGCTGTGATGTTCCTTCAACATATCAGCCGCATGCCTGCCTCAGAACCTTCACACTTGCTGCTTCCTCTGCCTGGAACACTTTTCCCCCACACCCATGTTTAGCCTCTCTCAGCTCTGTCTTTGCTCAAATGTCACCTTCCTAATGAGACCTTATCTGTCTACACTATTTTAAATTCCCCACCCCACTCTCTCACTTTACACTCCCTTATTCCCAGGTCATGCTTTGTTTTTTCCATAGCGCTTACCACCATGTGACCTGCTGTATGGTAAGCTTATTTCTGGCCCCTCTCCATTAGAATGCAAGCTACATGAGGGTAATGAGGGTGTCTCCATTTTTTCATGCATTAATAGTTCCTTATTAATTACAGTTTGTTTCTGAGACAGGGTCTTGCTCTGTTGCCCAGGCTAGAGAGCAGTGGCACAATCACGGCTCACTGCAACCTCAACCTCTTAGCCTCCAGCCATCCTCCGACCTCAGCATCCTAAGTAGCTTGGACTACAGGAATCAACCACCACATCTGGCTAATTTTTGTATTTTCTGTAGAGATGGAGTCTTGCTTTGTTGTCCAGGTTAGTTTCAAATGATCCTCCTGCCTCAGCCTCCCAAAGTACTAGGATTACAGGCATGAGCCACTGCGCCCAGCTAATCATGGCCTTTTGTTTGAGAGTGTTTTAATAGTCTTTTGGATTTCTTCAAAATGGTAGGTATTTCCTAGAAGTTTCCTTTGAATGGAAGGCTTAAGATAGAATAGACGACCTATAAACAATAGTAGGTCCCAACTGTCACACACAAACTGTTCATTCAACTTTGTTATATTCTGATTATTTTTAGCTTTAACATCAAATAAAAACAGGAACATGGAAAAGAGGAAAGTAAAATGACTAGCTCAATTTTCAAAATCTTTACTACCTCCCCCTTGTCAACATTCTGTTTAAGATGGAAAGTTTCCCCATTGTTTTTTTGCTAGAAAACAAAAGCAAAATGGATGCTTTTTGTGATTGTAACTCACACCAATTAAAGTAATCTTCATGAAAAGGATTTGAGAGGCTGAGACAGCAGAATGAAATATATTTAATACAACTCTTGCAAACATCTGTTGAAGAAGGAAAGAAAAACAATGGCAACAGGGTTAAGACTTATATGTCTGATTTTTTTGGGGGGGGCACTAAATGATTGTTTTAATAAAGCCTCATAGGAATGGGTCTCCTAAGAGTTATATAAATTAGAGATGAAAAAAATGTACCTCACTCGATAAACACAAGACACATCCTTGTAAACCACACTCGACTAGTTTTTTACACCAAAAACCCCTCAGAGGAGAGGCTGGAAGTGTTCTAAACACAGGAAGCTTTCCCATTCTCTAATCTTCAGCGCTGCCCTCACACTCCAGACCACCACTGCCAAAACCCCACACACCACAGAGTGACACTCCAATAGTATCTTAAAATAATGAATTAGCAATCCTCATGCTGACCTTGCAAAGGAGAAAAGTGTGCTTTCTGCTTCTACACTTAGATTTAGGCCTTGTTGCACAAGAGGCTCTAGACATGAGGGTCCCAAAAGGAGCACAGCATTGTCCACGTAGCCTAACTGCAATAATATTTTACAAAGAACTCCAAGGCCAGCATCCTTGGCAATGTCCAGTCAACAGAGGAGTATCTTGGGAGGAGTATAAACAGATTGAATCACAAAAGAATGGTTCATGCTTAATTCAGTGGGGCAAACGGAACAACAGCCATGCCACACAATAGGTTTATACACCTCAGGAAGTCTGCGAAGGGCTGGAGTGCACACATCCCACCCCTGACACCAGGGAGCCATTCTATATATTTACATGACTGTGAACTGTGAAGTCACTGGGTCCCATGCTTTCTAAAATAATGAGGAAGTTGCTCAACAACTCATAGACAAAATTTCCCAACTCAAGAGATGGGATCCAAAGTGTAAGTGTGAATGTAAGAGCCCTGTGGTGTGGTGTGTAACCATGTAAATATTGTCACCAAGGAACAGCATATAGATATTCCCAAAATATGCATGTTAGCAATGTTGATAGTAAAATGTATGTATCACTCATTTAGGTATGAAATATGAAATACTTACACGTACAAGTCATCCAATGGGCGAGAGAATGAACAATTTTGTGGAGGCAGGATATTCCAGCCCATAGTCACAAATTAACTGATACTCGTTTTGGAAAGAAAGGCCTGGCTAACTGTACAAGGACAGAGTTGGGTGACCCTGGAACATATTCAGCCTGGCTCTCCTGTCCTCCTGGGGCATAGCCCTGTAGAGGGAGCTAGAGGCACACCTCCCTTCCTGCTTCCCCTCCAGCTGCCAGCCAATGCTGGAAATTTCTGCAACAGCAAGCAGTAAAAGGCAGCTGATTTTCACCTGTTACTTGTGCACCAAACTCATTTTCAGGTTAGTAGGTCTACTGATGCAATCAGAATAAGATTTTTCAGATTTTTTTTTTTTTTGAGAAGGGAAGCTACTTTTTCATTGCTGAAGTCCTAGGGCAGTGGGTAAGAAGAAAAGGTAGGAAGGATGATGGTGAAGAATGCAGTTCTCTAAATAGGAATGAGAATGGCTGAGGCCATTTCCCTCCTTCTGGGCATCCTGCCATGAAATTGAGTAGACCCAGGGCTCAGTGGCTGGACCAGAATCAGGAGGACTGATCAGATGAGGGCCCTTGGCTTTGGCCACATTGGTGGGGATGCTACAGAAGGAGACAAGACCTCAGAGCTCATAGGGATAATGTCTCCAGACAAGCACCTCATCCTTCCCAAGTTGCAAGCATGCCGCCATCTAGAATTCTACAACAAAGGCAGGCACAAAAACAGCGAGAGGGCTCAGGCAGGGAAAGGTAAGGGGGAGCAGAAAGGCCCAGTAGGACAGAGAGGAGCGGATGCAGAGGCAGAGTTGAGGACCTTGTCTACAGACCCACACAGCCCGGTGCAGGCAGGCCTGTGGGCTGTGTTGTAAGCACCTTGCACTGCTGAGAAGCTGGAGAGAGGACAAACCTGGCAGGAAGGAGCTCCTTCCTGGAAACAAACCTTCTAAACTCTATGGAGGAAGGCAGGAGGCAGCAAGGGGCCCCTATGTCCAGGGAGTTTTGAAACTAACCATTGTCTGCCCTCCCTCAACTCTACCCTAGGGTCTGAGACACATGGCCCAGTGAGGAGAAAGACAAAGCTAACTTCTAGCCACCCTGGTTCTGAGCTGGGAGTGACAGCACTGGCCTACTGTGTTGTTGAATCTAGCTTTGTATCATCACCTTTGGAGGTGGTTCTATTTATTAATCCATCAGATATCTATCTTTGGTCCCTATCAATGTATATGGCCTAGTGCTAGGATCTGTCCTTTCCAATGACATTTGTGGTATCAGAGATAGCCACAGGGAAAGTTTTGTACCCATAGGAATGTCTGTAACACAAATAACTTGAGGAGAATCAGACCAATGGGGTAAAGAAATACTTGGAGAAGGGCTCCATTTCTAGAACCAACAGGCAACACTGTAAGGAGTAGAATTCATCTTCTAAAGTACTCCTAGGCCCTCCAGCCAGCACTCAACACATTATTTGGCAGAAAAAAAAAAAAAAAAGAACTTAGTCTATTATCACTGTACCAGTGGAGACTTAACCTCTGGCTGTTTGAAACTCAAAAGAGATCACTATTATTTATCATTAAATACTCTCTGCTGTAGATATGTCTTGGACACATCTGAACCCTCCCCCTCCTGCTCCTATCATCATCTGTGATGTAGTTTAAGAATCCACCTCTCTCCCCAAATGCCATTTACCCACTTGGGCCCTCATTGCCTTTTCTCTACCACAATTGAGCTCAGTGACTTGCACATCTGTATGACACATCCCCCCTTCACCCCTCCTTGAGGATGGGGACAGTCCTTCCCCTTCTGTGTCTCCTACTTCCTCACCCAGGTTAGTGCTGATCACACAGCCTTGCTAGACAAACCTAGTCAAAAAAAGATACATATACTTTTTCTATGATGGCTGTTGACACGGCACATCTGTTCCTCCTCAGCTTTATGTCTCTGATAAGTATCAACAGCAGAAATCTCTGGACCAGGGCAGAATGGTGAGGGGACACTGAGGCTCCAGCAGAAGGGGAGGGCCGGCCTCTCTTCACAGATGATGTCCCCAGCGTCTTCACATCAACACCTCTCCCTTGGCCTTCACCAGGTCACATGTCCAATGTATTTCTGCTAAGAGCCCCCTCCTCTTGCCTCTACTCAGTCACAGACACAGGTAGGGTAGCCAAGTCACCCGGACACTCGGAGCCGAAGATGCTGGTTGTTAGTGCCTAAGGTGGGTTCAGTTGTCTTGGGGGCTCCTTTCTGAGGTATTCACTCCCAAGAACTGTAGGAGTATCAGGTGCTCTAAGTAACTTGAGGAAAACAAAATGATAATACGGCGTAGGGAATGAGAGCACAGATGCTAGCCATGTTGTCTGAGCTTCCGTTGAATGAGCTGTGTGAACTTGGGCAATTCACTTAACCACTCTGTGCTTCAGTTCCTCCATCTGGAAAAACGGGCTACCTCCTAAGATTGGTGATGTTTGAGTTATTTAATCTTTGTAAAGCATGGGACCATCATCTGGCCCATAGTGAGTACTATGTAGTTGTTAGCCCCTCACCATCAATCTAAGGGACCAGGATCACGCTCCATGGGGCTCTCTCCTACAGGATGGGGACAGGAGGAGACCCAGAAGCCCTAAGGCACTGGTTCACAAAGTGTGGAGGAGGAGCATGCCTGGAAAATTGTTAGAAATACAACTTCTGGGCCGGGCCCGGTGGCTCATGCCTGTAATCCCAGCACTTTGGGAGGCCGAGGTGGGTGGATCACCTGTAGGTCAGGAGTTTGAGACCAGCCTAGCCAACCTGGTGAAACCCTGTCTCTACTAAAAATACAAAAATTAGCCAGGCATGGTGGCGGGCGCCTTTAATCCCAGCTACTCGGGAGGTTGAGGCAGAAGAATCGCTTGAACTCAGGGGAAGGAGGTTGTAGTGAACCAAGATCGTGCCATTGGACTCTAGCCTGGACAACAAGAGCAAAACTCCGTCTCAAAAAAAAAGAACTACAACTTCTGGGACCCTATCTGTAGATCTACTGAATCAAAAACTGTGTTTAACCAGCCCCCAGATGATTTTGATCCAGGTTCACGATTGAGAACCCAAGAAAATCACGGCCTCCAATTGACAGCATTTGGAGGCTCGAGTAAGGCTGATGTGAAACCAGGTGGGAAACATGATTTCTTACCAGGAGAAAGGCTAGGAGGAAGTGATTGAAAGAGTGGCAAGGACCTATTTTTAGAGGAAGTTGTTGGATTTTTTTTAAGTCAACAATAAATAAGCAAAATGTCATAATATTTCTAAGACAGGGCTGATCTCTCAAGTTTTCTATTCATAGCAATCTAGCCAGTTAAAAGCAGCAATCGCTGCATCTAAGGATAGACAGGGAAGCCACGATTTGGCCCGTTTGGGTTTGAAGAGTGCCATAAGAATAAACAAAGTCTGGCCAAGCCTGTGCTGGCTCATGAATCAAACGAAGGTGAGAATTTCAGTTTTAAAGCATCTTTACCACAGGCTCACACCCTCACAAACCACCCCCACACAATCCCCAGTTATGTGCTGCTCCAAGGAGGAGAGTTGAGATGAGTCTGCAGAAGCCCAGAGAAGCCTGGGCATGAGAGCCAGTACGTTACCTCTAAATGGTTGCTCCGGAGAGCCGTTTGGTGAAGTTTGGTATCAACTCACTGGTCTGACGATGAACCCACAAGACATGCAGTAACAGGTGCAAAATTCTCTTGATTAGAGGACCATAATATTTTGCTGAGTTTAGGGGTGAGGGCACAACTGCTGTCCAGGTTATATGGAACTGAGCACATTACAGTTGAACCAGGTGTTAGGTGAAAAATTTGTGAGTTGATGGAATGATCACATAAGAGATTGCTCCATCTCCTCCCTCTCCACTTTGTCCTTCTCCTTTTCTTCCCTCCTCTGGTGTCCACTGGGCACAGCTCATCATTATTGAGTGTCTGGCTGGGTATTATGATGTCAGAGGCATCAGCCACAGAGGGCGATGTCTGAGAAGGGACAGCAGCCCAGCCCCGTTCAGGGACACGTGGCCCTGATTTGAGCTCCTGTGACATCACGCTCCCTCCAGTTATCTGACATGTCACATCTCAAACATTTAACATCTTACATCTCAAACATTTCTTGAGGCCCTTACCCTCCCATTCCCCCAAATCAGTATGGCACTTAGGGGACACCAAGGCACAGAGACACTTGCCCCACATCACGCAGTAATTCCCTGGTGCTGCTGTGAACAGTGCTGGAGCTTCCTGACCCCTTGTCCAGGGGACCTGGCTGCCTTTTATAGAAAGTTTCCACACACCTTCTATTCCTAACCTCGATCACAAGCATTGCCGGCCCAGATGCTCTGTGTCACCGGCTTAGTAACATACCCCATTTAGGAGCATGAGCACAACTTGTTTGCAGTGGGAATGAATTAACTGAATTCTAGATATTGTTTTTTGGCTGCCTTTTTTTGTTTGTTTTTATTTCAAACACAGCTAACTAATCAGGGCTGTGGACACCGAGAATGCCAACTTTGATTCTTCAAGGAAAATCAGCAGCTGACCACACACCACCCTTCCTGGTCCTCCCCAAGATGCCAAGAACATCCAAAGTCTGCAGTTTTGAGGTAAGAAGAAATACTTGGTTCATAACTGCCCGTGGAGGGGCAGGATCCATCTTTTCTCGTTCTTATTTTGCAAGATGACATTAAGAGGAACAGTGCTGAGAAAATGGAAGGTAATCTAAAAAACAAAGGTCATCACTTCTTTATATAATGTTAGAAGTTTTCTGGATGTCTTGACCTTGAGGTCTAAAATGGGTAGAGCCTTTGGAGGAGAAGAGATCAAGCCCCTTGGATCAGTCAGGTGAAGGGCAGATGTATAACCCCTATCACAGGGTCAGCTCCATGAATCACTGCACAGATCCCACTGCCAAAATCAAGCCCCGGAAAGCACAAAGATTGGAAGAACTGGCTTATTTATCAAACAACTGATGGGCCAGGGCAGGGAGCAACTCCCAGCCAATAAGGTGACTTGGTTTCTCAAAATGACATAAGTACATTTCAACTGTGTAGTAAATAAAATGAAATTTCATTGTAAAAGGGCCCCAACCGTCCCCCATGTGATCTGCCTCTGCTGCCTCCTCATGTGACTGGCCTCCCAATTTAGCGCGTAACCAACTCCCAATGACCTGTAATAACACTATTCCCAAATTAGAGCTCTCAATTTGACTTGGCTTCGGTCCCTCCCTCAAAGCAAAATAAAGCATCCGTTTTCTTTTTTTCACATTCATAATACTCTCCTTTTGAGTTGCCAACTCAAACCCTGTTTCAGTCAGATTGAGCCCTTCCTCTATTTTTTTTTTTTTTCTGGTTAGCCAAAGAGCCCGATGGAAAAACACCAAGAGACAAAAACAAAAACAAAATCAGACAAAAATTCCAAGTAAGTGACATTCAGCTGGAAAAGCTATGATTCACATGCAAATAAAAATCTCCCTGAATTCACTGTTATATGACGCAAGCCCCTGGCTTCAACATAAAAAGGGCAGAATGAAATCACCCACAATTAAACTTGCTCTGGAATACTGGAATTCTCTGGCTAGGCCTTCCCGACTAATGATAAGAAAACCCCCAACTGTAGCAGAATGAAGCTAATTGTGTTGGGAGCCAGGGCATCCCCACCTCAGCTGACATTCACTCCTGAAACTTCCCAACCCAGCACTCCCCGTCTTCACCAACTCCCTCACCAGCATTCAGAATAACCTGCATGGAGACAGGGCTCAGGTCCTCTAAAGGCATCCCTTCTTTCTAGGCAGACATGAGGGATTTGTGCTGAGAAAGCTGGACTCACCACCCTATCCCCCAGGAAGCTAGAGTACAAGAAAGCTTTCACTAGAGCTCTGGAAAGAGCTCCCTGAGACTACATAGGACCTTTGTATGAGCTTCACAGGAGCATCAGTCAAGTCCAGGCCAGAGATGGTTTAACAAGTAACCTCTCCTGACTGGTAGATAATTTAACATCCCAATTCCCTCTTTTCTCCCTCGGGAAACTGAAGCTGATCTGACACCACTTCCTTTTTCTCCAGATGTTACCCTTCGGATGCATACCTTGATCTGCCTGAAAATCATGGAATTCTGGAGATGGAAGGGACCTCAGAGATTTTCTGGTTCTCTCTGTTCTGGTTGTAAGTGTTCTTACCACACACCACTCCCAACCATGGGGAGCCTTTCCACCACTGAAGAGAGCTGGGGTTACTAAAGCCACAATCAGCTTCTCTGCAACTTCTAACCATTTGGCTAAGATCAGTTGTTCTGAAACCACAAAGAAAAAAGTCTACGAACAAGTACTAGCGTACCAATGTTCACAGCAGCATTATTCACAAGTCATAAGGTGGAAGCAACCCAAACGTCCATCAACAGATGAATAGGTAAACAACATGTGGAATATACATCCAATGGAATCCTCTTCAGCCTCAACAAGGAAGGAAATTCCAGCACATGCTATAACATAGATGGACCTCAAGGACACTGTGCTAAGTTAATTAAGCCAGACACAAAAGGACAAATGCTGTATGATTCCACTTGTACAAGGTCTCTTGAGTAGTCAGAAAGCAGAATGGTGGCTGCCAGGAGCTGGGGGAGCAGGAAGAATGGGGAGTTATTGTTTAATGGGAACAGAGTTTCTGTTTGGGATGATGATAAAGTTCTAGAAATGGATAGCTGTGATGGTCACACAGCATTGTGAATATAATTAATGCCACAGGACTGTATATTTAAAAATGATTAAAATGGCAGATTTTATGTTATGTATATTTTACCATGATAAAAAAAATACAAAAAGATAAATCTACTTTCCCTTTAGGGGAAGACAGCCATTCACCTAAATCTTTTTCAGGCTAACAGTCCCCAGTTTTTTCTAACAATCTTTAGGTGGTATGATTTCCAGGCCCCTGCAGCTTCCTGGCCACCCTCCTCTGGCTACACTTAATGCCTCTTTGAAAACCTGGTACCCAGAACTGAATGGTGGACTGCGCTCAGCTTCTCCTTCCAGGTCGCGCCCTGAGGCACCCAGCTTAACCCCCAAGTCAAACGCCACACAGAGCAGGCCTGCTGCCTGCCCACTCTGGCTGCCAGGCCAAAGGCCAGGTCTGGAAGAATAAAAAGATGCCACCACCCTACCACCCTGCTGCTGCTCCATCCCCAGACAGCTGTGGGCAGCTGCAGCTGAGAAATGAAACTAGCAACAGCATCTGGGGGAGGGGGCGGCACCCAGCCGAGCACACTACGCCCTTTCCATAGATTTCCTCTTTTTGCGGGGGGGGGGGGGGGGGGGGGGCGTGCCTGGCCAGTGGAAACAGGGCAGGCCCTCAGGGATGCCTCTTATCAGCAACCCACCAGAAGTCTGTAACCCCCTTCATGGTACAGTGTGCAGGGCAGGGATGGGAGGCACAACTAGATGTGTGTAGCCCCAGCCTAAGCCAGGCCTGTTGGGCACCACAATGGGCTCACCCGCCTCGGTCCATCTGGAAAAGGTTTGAAAGCTTGAGGCAGGAAAGTTCCCTTTTGCATTTTAAAGTGTGTTGAAACTGAGTAGACTGGGTGTTGGTCTCATTCCACAAGTGAGTAATCCATTTCCTGAAAGTAAGCTGCTCCCCCTTTGGAAGTGGCCCAGCGATTTGGGGGTGCTGTTAGAGGTGTCACTAACTCAGTAAATATTTATTGGCACAAGCAGGGAGCTTTTCTAGGAATATCAGTTAATTTGCTAAACTAATGGCTTTAAGGTAGCACCCTTGAAAAACATTAATTCCTTTCTGATGGGTGAGAAATTTATGCCTGGGACAGGGTACCAAACGGGGAGTGTGTTTCACTTACTAGCTAGAATAACCACAAATAAATTAAAACCAGGCCTGACTTTAAAATCTCTACCTTCTTCCTTTTCTTGACTCCTGATTTTCTATTAATATCTGAGCCAGTAATGGATTGACTTTGGAAAACTCTTTTCTATGGCAATATTTTGCTGGGAGTTTGAAATGATGGGGTTTGAATACTCCCTTTCCTGTGAGTCTTTTGGCTTCTGGGATCCCATACAGATGATCTCATATATCTACCCCTCACTAAGACTGTGCCCACCTGGATCTATCTGGAGACATGCTTCCTGTTCTTCTGTGTAGAGCAATTTAGACTTTCATCACCTGGCTTGAAAAAGCCGTTTGCCTTGAAGAATAAAAACTTGGTTTCTTTATGGCTCAAATGATCACCTTAAAATCCTTTTAAAAAGACTCCTGTGCCACCTTCTCCTCCTCCTTCATGAGACAGGCGGTCCTCAGGAAGGAATCTACATTTTCTGATCCAAACTATGGAGACAGAGGAGCATACTCAGAGCTCTGCCAGGAAGTAGTGTGGCACAGGTTCTGATGTGGGAATACATCAAGCTCAGGAGTGATTCTCCATGAAGTATCATGGATGGTTATAGATCTGATAGAAAAAAAATCATTCTGGATTCCTGATCCCATGACCAGCATTTTTCCTCAACCTTTCTTGGAACTATTGCTTTTAGTCAGGATCTAAGAAATCCTATGTGACTGCCTTGGGCTCCAGGCATCACTGCCATCCACTTGGGTCTTCTGGGACAGAAACGAGAGTCTTCATGACTCTCACTAACCTGGCATGGTCCTGTGCCTCAGACACTATCCTGCCTCATGACGGCTCGCACCTGTATTTTCAGCCATCCCTACAAGGATCATCTTGAGATCGAATGCCACTCCCTATTTCATCCCCTTCAGGGGTACCTGGAAAGGAGATGACTGAGAGATGATGGCCCTCCTTTGGTATCCTGCAGATGTGTATATAATGGAGTCCGAGCCCATGAAGCCCAGAGTGCCAGTACACACTCCGTCCTCAAGAACCAGGAAGGGTGCCCTTGGGGCACACAGCTTCCCAGGGAGGGCCCCCTCCGGCAGCACGTGACGGAAGCACTGCACGGCAGCCAGCAACGGGAGAGAACAATATGCTGGCTGCAGGGAACACAGGGTTGGTTATTCAGGTACCAGCAATACCAAAACCTGTGTTTATCCTGTTCATTCATTTCCTTTCTTTCAGCAGGCCTATTACATACAGCATTGCATAAGTCACTGAATGCCTGAAAAACAGGGCTGGCCTATGTTGATAGTGTAGGAATTTGGCCTCTATTTCCTTTTACGCTTTAATTTGGTACATGTTTATCTTCCATTGCATTATCTTTTTACTGTTTTGAGGACACAGCCATAGTCAGAGTGCAGATCCAGAGCGAACACCTTGGAGACTTGATTATGTGCTCAGAAACTCCCCTCTTAAATACTTTTTGGAACAAGCTGAGGTATGCATAAGTAAATGCTTCAAATACAGTATGCACAAGGATTAGCAACCATTATTATCAACAGGGTTATCAGGAACTGGGAAATGTCAGATTCACAAAATGAGCCTTCAATGGGATGTGTGCAAAGAGGGGCACTGGTTGAGAGTTTGGGACCCAGATGGGGTGGTGTGTTGGTCACATGGCTACCATTGGTACCAGTGTTCAACGGCCACAGGGAAACCTGCTTATTATTCTGTGACTGCCTCCTACATAGGCATGGCTCAGGGAAGATAGAAAGGCCTCAGAGGAGTGAAAATGGAATCAAACAGTAGAGACAGGAGGCCGACATGGAACTGAGCAAGTTCTGGCTACTTCTGTTGCTTTTTGAGTCAGGGGAGTGTGACGTATGGACTCTTCCCCTATAAACTCATACCTCAAGATTCTTCTGTGCACACAGCAGACTCCCCACAATCCCAAACATTAAAGGCCACAACCCCAAACCTTGTGGGATAAGAACAGGGCTGCTTCTTCATCCGGAGATTCCTGAGTCACACACTACTTTAACGAAATACCTACCTCAGGCACATATTCATAATATTCATCCTTACACTCTGTAAGGCCAGTCCTGGACCCAGGTACTGCATGTTATGACAGCAGAATTATTTTGTGGTCTGTCTTCAATGACTCTGCATTTCCTCCTAAAGTGGGCTATTGCGGCAGTCATAAATCTTTCCATCCTCCGGAGCAGTGGTCTGTCACAGCTTACTTATACCGCTTATCTTTTGGGAGTGTTCCAACTCTTACTCTGTTTAAACTTAAGCCCTGCTAAACTCATCTCCCTGCATATTTTTCATTTGGGGCTCTATCAAAAAACTTATTCAAATAAAAAAGTTTTCTAAAAGGCAGGGCGTGATAGCTCACACCTGTAATCCCAGTACTTTAGGAGGCCAAAGTGGGAGGATCACTTAAGCCCAGGAGTTTGAGACCAGCCTGGGTAACATAGGGAGATCCCATCTCTACAGAAAATTTTTAAAAATTAGCTGGGCATAGTAGTGCGTGCCTGTAGTCCCAGTTACTCGGGAGGCCAAGGTGGGAGAATTGCTTGAGTCAGGGAGTTCAAGGCTGCTATGAGCCATGATCACGCCACTATACTCCAGCCTGGGTGACAGAGCGAGTCCCCATCTCCAAAAAGAAAAATCAAGTAAGATAATCAGTGTCTCACGAGCATAATGATCAACACACACACACACAATCACATTTACCTGCTTAACCTCTGCTTTCATGTCTGATTTATTAGTATCTATCCTCTGTGGAGTACTTTTTTAACAAGTGGGCAAAATCTCTTTCTAAACATTATCACATCTCAAATGCAAGACAAGGGGGACTGTGGTGAGGAAACTGAAGCTCCTCGTGGTGAAGTGACACATAGTGGTTAGGGGGTTAGGGGTGGCTGGGGGGCAGTCTTTCTGCAGCCTAACTCCTGGTTCCCAGCCCAACAGCTGATTCCCCATAGGCTCACTGCTGAGGCTAAGCTGATGCTTGCTGGAAGAAAGGTTTGCACAGTGAAGCCTTACAGTTTCACTTATGTTCTTGGTTCTCTTACAAAGGAATCTAAACCTTGACGGACATTAGAAATTTAATAATAGTTTAAGAGCAAATCCCAGCATGTCTCCAAAGCAATACAGAATCAAATTCTGAAAGCAAATAAGATCCTGCTTTATTCTTCTCTCTCTGGCTCCGATGGCAGGGTGGGAGTGAATTGGGTGTGTCGAGTGAGGGGAGAAGAGACTCCAGAACATACCATTATGATTATCTAACAATAACAACACTCTTACTGGCAGTGTCCTCTGAAAAGATTAACAACATGAGGTTTCTTTTACTCTACATGGCAACAAGCTTCTGAAGAAAATAAAGTAAAAATATAAACCGCTTTATTAACTACCAGTGATGCTGGTTACTTTAAGCTTTCTTAAAACCTTAACATTAAAAACTGAGGAATGTGCTGAAATATGCTGGAAGTCTCTTGATGTTGTTTCAACTAATAGTCACTTTTCAATTTCTCAGAAAAGGATATGTAACAAATATGGCCAAACTTAAGTAACTTCAATTTCATTAATTTTCCCTTAAAACAAACATATCAAAAAGTAATGACACAGGAAAAGAATAGCCCCAATACCCACATTGCAACCCTAAACATCATCTACTCACAGTCCAGAAACGTACTCAATCTGTCTTTCAGTAACAGACCTGAAAATTACACCACATTGGTAAGAAGCAACTCTACTGCAGATGCGTCAAAAAATGAGTGGCAATTCAGGCCCAATTCACCATGGGTTGTTTTAACAAGTTTTATTTTCTGAGCAGTGACTTTTTTCAAATAGAAAATCTGGCAATTGTATTAAAACCAATACTGTTAATTTTCACTTACATAGTTCTTAGTCTACAACTACATGAAGCCTAAGAAAAGATTTCTGTATAAAAAAAAAATGTAGTGACCTCAGGCAAGCCTGTGAGATTTTTCCGACAGACACGACAAGGGAGTAAATGGTGGGGGGAATTGGGCACGAGCCACCCATGATCTGAAGATAAGGGAGTGTGGCCCCGGTAGGACTGTGAGCACACATGCTCCGTCTTTTCTTGATGCACACACCTGTCCCATGACCATTTGGCTTCCAAATCCTCGAGGTCACTATCCCATCATGTCCTATCTTAGGCCCAGACAGAATCCTCTTGTCAAATCTTGAAGACTTTCAAACAGAAGTATTACTGTACACACATTCTGAAATGGATTTGATGAGCAGAGGGAAGGGTTACTGTGCAGAGACCAGGAATGCAAAAGGGGTCAGTTCAGAGTTGTCTCCCAACCGCAGACAGGACCTCAGGGACACAGAACTAGGTTCTAGCTCTGGGAATGTAATCTCTTATGCCTCAGTTTCTTCCTATTAAAAAATACACAAAATGGTCTCCCATCACCTGCCGCTTCCAAAGGATGACATGGAAAACAATGGTTTGTGCATCTAAAGACTTAGTACCGGTATAATGATAGGCATTCACTTTGGATGCCCTCGTTTAAGGACCTTCACTCCTATAAGCTAAGGCCTCCACTTCCATGCAGCCCTCAGGGTAGCCATGGAAATTTGGTCTTTGCCTGGCATCCCGCATCATCTGGAAAGGGGAGAACATGCTTACACGTTCTTGGTTGCAGATTGGTATTTTTAGCATTTTTAGAAAAGACTAGACTGTTTTTCATATAATTCATTTCTCATAATATTAGCACTTGTGTTTTAAGAGCACATAGCAAGGAGCTATTGTTAGAGAAGCCAGGATCAGAATCAAGTGGCTAAGTGATAAGGGATATTGCTCATGCTCTTCTCTTGCTTCTAAATGTCTGCTTTCTAGCAGCTCCAGAATATTCCTGGTCCAATGCATTGTAGACACATTAGAATCACCCAAAACAACTTTAAATATTTGACCTCCTGCTGCAATCTCCAAAAATGATACAAAAAACCCAGCTTATCTGCGAGTTTCCCCAAAGTCCTACCAGTCTGTCATACACAAAATCCAAATCCGAGTCAATAAAACATGAGTGTTCAAACTATCTGTCTTCCTTGTTTCCCCCACTTCTCCCTGCTATCTCTTGGCTATTTACTATTTTTAAACCTTACATAGCACAGAGAAAGAGGAATGGCATTTGAATGAAGTTTGGAGACAAGATTGAGTCCAGAAGAAGGTAGCATAAAAGGCTGGGATTATGCAGGGTTTCAACTATCCATGCTTTCCCTAAAGATCAGGCCGGGCGCGGTGGCTCACGCCTGTAATCCCAGCTATTTGTGAGGGCGAGGCGGGTGGATCATGAGTCAGGAGATCGAGACCATCCTGGCTAACACGGTGAAACCCCATCTCTACTAAAAATGCAAAAAATTAGCCAGACGCGATGGTGGGCGCCTGTAGTCCCAGCTACTCGGGAGGCTGAGGCAGGAGAATGGCGTGAACCCGGGAGGCTGAGCTTGCAGTGAGCCGAGATTGCACCACTGCACTCCAGCCTGGGCGAAAGAGAGAGACTCCGTCACACACACACACACACAAAAGATCATATATTCCATACCTCTCCCCACCTGACCTACACACACACACACACACACACACACACACACAAAT
This sequence comes from Hylobates moloch, assembly GCF_009828535.3. NCBI lineage: Eukaryota > Metazoa > Chordata > Mammalia > Primates > Hylobatidae > Hylobates > Hylobates moloch. The sequence goes on from NW_026652291.1 coordinate 50,901,394, forward strand.
AATAAATGGTGACTGCCCAAAATACGACACATTGGTATTAGAGAAAACAGCAGAATTAGGAAGGTCACTTTAAAATTCTCCTCCCTTCTCCCTTGAGGCGGGTCATAAAACCTTCATTCTAGAGGTACCCTCCCTATACCTGGAGGAAAGGAACATCCTTATTTTTAAAGACACAGAGATGCCAAGAAGAATCTGAACAAACAGGCCTTGCTAAATTCCCTTCAGTTTATTACCATTAGATCACATCCTTTTGTCCCCCAGTCATACTTCTGCACAACTGTGCATTCTTTATCAAACCTAAGCATAAAATATGCAGATTTCTCTGTTTCTTTGGGTCTTCTTTTCTGAAGCCTCCCATGTCATGCAAAACTTATATTTAAATTAATTTGTATGCTTTTCTCTTGTTGAAATCTGTCTTTTGTTGTAGGAGCCTCAGCCACGAACCTAGTGTTGGGAAAGAAAGATATTTCTTTTCCTTTACGATAGACAGACAGAAAGAATGAATGCAAATTGCTGAAGAACATTAGAAGCTATTTAGAAAGGACTCAGATACAAGTGTAAACCCCAAAAGACTAATTCAATAGAAAAAAATGCCCTTTTAACCAAACAATTCCAACATAGGAGAGAATGTTCTTCTTTCTTCAAAGCCAAATATTTTACTATGTTTTATAAGACTAATTAAAACAATATTGTGGTATTCGAGAATGTGTGGGTTATGGAGAAGAACAATCTGCCCCACAAAAATCTTCATTTCATCAAGCAAACACCACATCTATGGTGAGAGTTATGCATGATCCTTGGAGACTTTTGCTTTGTTTCATTAACATTCACATATCCACTTGTTAAGAACTGTAGCTTGGAACTACGATTTCCATTACAAAGCCTCTGAAATGCCAGGAATGAGTCATGGCATTGTGCAGCCTGGGCAGTGCACTGATTTTCTCCATTAACCAGGCGTACATTCTGACAACTTCCAGGATAAAAGCTGAATGAGTCAGTTTCAGGAATAAACCACATTAGAATACTATGTGCGTGGAGGAGTTAGGGTAATAGGGATTGGTTTTTGCTGTTGTTTTGTTCTTTTAAAATAGAAATATTCATAAAATTCATTTCTCTGAAGATAGCAAAATAACATAGATCCACCCAATTATAAGGATTCTAACACCATGACCAATTTGGTTGCCCAAACATTACAAAGTGTAGTAAAACTGCTAGGATCAAAAATAGCTTCTCAAGGACAGTTCCACAGCCCCTTTAACACACAGAACACTACCTCTGAACCACTTCCAAACACCTCCTTTCCTGATTTTCTTCTTTGGGTGTCTTACACCACCTGACTTTCACAGAGAAATGGGAAGTCAGGAGATAACAAGTTAGATAACTAAACGAGGGAAACACATGGCCAGAATTCAGGCAGAGCATGTGCCGTGTTTCAGCAGGAACAACAAACCTGACTATAAAAATGGATCTCTGGCTTCAGTGGGAAGCAAAATGCATAATGCAAGGCTCTAGACTGCGAGGATCTCTTCTGCATCCTGTCATGTTCCCTGCTGCCATTTCAGTTTTGGAAATTGGAGTCCAAATCTCTTTAACCCTACACGTTCTTGAGAATTGCTACTGTGTTTATGAGATGAAGGCCTAAAGTATTGTCATCCTGGACCACCTACTAAATAAAGAAATCAGCAATATTAGAAGGCTAGCAATTTCCTGGCAAGGTGGAAAGATACTGAAAGAACTAAAAGCTGAATAGGCACAGTTGTTCACGCCTGTAATCCCAGCACTCTGGGAGGCCGAGGCGGGTGGATCACCTGAGGTCAGGAGTTTGAGACCAGCCTTGCCAACATGGTGAAACCCGTCTCTACTAGAAATAAAAAAAAAAATTAGCTGGGTGTGGTGGCTCGTGCCTGTAGCCCCAGCTACTCAGGAGACTGAGGCAGGAGAATCACTTGAAATTGGGAGGCGGAGGTTACAGTGAGCCAAGCAAGATCGTGCCACTGCACTCCAGCCTGGGTGATAGAGCAAGACTCTGTCAGAAAAGAAACAGAAGAGAAGAGAAGAGAAGAGAAGAGAAGAGAAAAGAAAAAAAAGTAATAAAAGCATAAAATGGTTAACATCTTTGTAGAACTTCTGATCTTGTTTGAAACCAATACCTTACAATGATTTGAAAACTGAGTACAACCATGAAAAATGGAGACATCCGAATATGCCAAAGGCACATTTTTTTTTTTTTTTTGAGATGGAGTCTTGCTGTCGCCCAGTCTGGAGTGCAGTGGCGCGATCTCGGCTCACTGCAGGCTCCGCCTCCTGGGGTTCGCGCCATTCTCCTGCCTGAGCCTCCCGAGTAGCTGGGACTACAGGCGCCTGCCACCTCGCCCAGCTAATTTTTGGTATTTTTAGTAGAGACGGGGTTTCACTGTGTTAGCCAGGATGGTCTCGCTCTCCTGACCTCGTGATCCGCCCGCCTCGGCCTCCCAAAGTGCTGGGATTACAGGCGTGAGCCACCGTACCCGGCCACCAAAGGCACGAGGTGAAATACTTAGGGTGACTGTAAGGAGCCAGTATATCTCAGATCTTTTTTTTTTTTTTTTGAGACGGAGTCTCGCTGTGGCCCCGGGTGGGGGGGAGTGGCACGGTTTTGGGCCGGTTCACCCATTCTCCCCTCACCCTCGATACTGGAACACAGGCCCCCCACCCCGGCTAATTTTGTATTTTATAAGACGGGGTTTCACCTAGGGACTATTCGACCCTGATCCCCCCCGGCTCCAAATCTGGATTACAACTGACCACTGTCCCGCCCATCCCAGACTAAATGGACTGCTTGTACAGGATCATACTCAGTTCTCCATCTTTCTTAGTATTGAGCCATGGCCTTGCTTTTTCTTTTTTTGGATTTGGCCTCTAATGTTTAGGCACGAGTCAGCACACACAGATGAATAGATTAACTGAGCTAATTTAAGGGAGCCCTCCCATGGAAGGATTCTTTTTTAGCCTTCTATATTTAGGCTAAGGTTTGTGCCTGTGCAAGACACTGACTGAAGAACTGAGTTTTCCAAATCTCATGAGCAAGGACTCTCTACCATGAGATCTTCCTAACAAACCACTCACTTGTTCATGGGAGCTCTGATGTCCACATAACCACAGAGTATTAAAACAGGCCAATTAAGGCAAACTAATTTATACTGCAGGGTGACTCTCGCCTCACTTTCAAAAATGTGGTGAGCACATACCGTGTTGGTATTCAGGCTGGTGAATATCCCTATCTGTTGAAACTTGATAAAACTTAATTTGATATGACAACTCTATTGAATTCTACCAGAAGCAATCACTTCAATTAAATCACACAGTTCCTAAATCTCACATTTAGTAACAAATTAAAGACTTTGAAGCTCTCCACTGCTGAAACATTGGTTCTCATGTTCTTCCACTATTGCTTAGTCAGACCTAAAGCATGGCTAAGGAATAAATTTAAAGTTTGACTCTCAAGCAAAAATTTTCAAAGGTTCTGTGACTTGTTGGTCATAAAATAAGCTGCTCTCCATAGTAGGGGATTCTCTGCCTTCTTCTCTTTTTTTTTTTTTTTTTTTTTTGGAGACGGCGTTTTACTCTTGTTGCCCAGGCTAGAGTGCAATGGCACAATCTCGGCTCACTGCAACCTCCACCTCCTGGGTTCAAGCGATTCTCCTGCCTCAGCCTCCTGAGTAGCTGGGATTACAGGCGCCCGCCACGATGCCCGGCTAATTTTTATATTTTTAGTAGAGACGAGGTTTCACCAGGTTGGCCAAGCTGGTCTCGAACTCCTGACCTCAGGTGATCCACCTGCCTCAGCCTCCCAAAGTGCTGGGATTATAGGTGTGAGCCACCGTGCCTGGCCTTCTGCCATCTTTTAAAATCTCTCCCTACTGGGCCAACCACAGTGGCTCACACCTGTAATCTCAGCACTTTGGGAGACTGAGGTGGGATGATCCCTTGAACCTGGGAGTTCGAGAGTAGCCTGGGCAACACAGTGAGACCTCATCTCTACAAAAAATAAATTTCAAAATTTGCTGGGCATCATAGCACGGGCCTAATAGTCCCAGAACTGAAGAGGCTGAGGTGGGAGGATCACTTGATTCCTGGGAGGTTGAGGCTGCTGTGAGCCGTGATCATGCCACTGCACTACAGTCTGGGTGACAGAGTGATACCCTGTCTCAAAAATAAAATAAAATCTTTCCCCAGCCCACTTATTTGAGTATCATTTTAGGGCACAGGTAATGCTAAGGGATCTACTACATTGTCACAATGATAAGAATGTCAATAGATTCTCTTCTCATGTCTTTGACATTTAAAGACATCTGTAGAAAGGTAGACACCATCTGTGTCCTCCTGCTGGCAGAGACTAAACGCCTGCATGGTAGAAACCACACCAGTACCTACTCAGTGTCAGAAGGGCCTTTAGAGAACAGAATCAATTATCCATTGCCTTCTCTTTTGCTTCAGAAATTCTTGGGCATGCTGAAGAGGTCAAGTTTTGAACAAACTGCTTTTACAGTCTTACTTTTTAGAGAACCTCATGCAAAAAATTTAAAAGCAAAAAGCAACTTAAAGGAGCAGCAAAACTCCTGCCCTTCTCTCCCTAAAAATGGAATAAACTTACTTGGCAGTATCTCTGCTGCCACTGAATATATTTACTGCTTAAATGAGACAAACCTCTTGCCAGGCTTCTTGCCGACTCTGCAGGGACCTAGGCCTCCTTTGCATAAACATTTCTTTCCAGAGAAAAGAATGAGAATGCCACACTTTAATATTTTGGCATTCCTTGTTGGATTCAAGTGGAATGCTAAAATGGATTTAGGTACCAGAGGAGAGAAGTGAATGAATTTTCATCACTCCCCCGACTTAATTCTATGTGCCCCAAGCGTGGCGTCTGATGACTCAGAGTAGGTCCATGCTCAGATAGAGGCATCAAATGCTTCAGAAAGTAGGGAAGAGTGGCCTCCAGAGTTCGGCTCTCAAAAATAAACCAATCCAGATCCATGAGCTGAGGTCTGAAGTTTAAGAGCGATAGCCATTACTATTTACACAGACAGAAGACAGAAATTTGATCTCCCTTCAGCTCAGCCAATAAGATGACCGGGAGAAGTGCTAGGCTATCTCTCCTTAGACTCAGCTGCCTAAGGCCCTGTAGATGGCCTGCTGGGGCTGGGCTGCTGCTCCCTTCTAAGGACTGCAGAGCCCTCCCACCCCTGCCCACAGGACTCAGGGCCTCGGTAGACAGCTTTGTCCTAGTGATGCCTGGGCATCCCGATAGCAGGTGAGAATTCAGTGGACTTCCAGAGTATTCCTTCTAAGCAGCTGAGAGGTTAAATGAAACCAGTCCAAATTTCCAGTGCTAAAAGCAGCAGGCAGCCCGCTATGCTGACGCTGCCGTCACAAAACCCATGGTTGAGTACAAGGCAGCCATTATTTATTCGTGATCCTGAGAATGTTTTTATTGCCTGTATTGTTTTCTAACTTTGGAAGCACCAAATAAGGATGACTTTTGGTGCAAGGTAGGAGCCAGGACTATTTATATGATCTCATTCTTTCTTACATAATATATTAAACAAGCCCTTTAGGCTTGAGCGTGAAAGAGCCAAATTCTAGCTCTGGACAAACATGTGCTGCTCCCATTGAAATTGGGGTGACTTGGCTGTCAGACAGCTGTGGGGCAAATTTACTCTTCAGCAAGGATATGATGGATAAAGAATAACTTCCAAGCATGGAATATAGTGCTCTGGAAAAGAGCCACTGGAGGAATATGAAAATAAATTCCTTTAAAGCCCAAATCAGCAAATACTTCCCATCATTTACAAATACGCTTGTCTACCTTCCAAGCCTGCAAGGTAACCTTTGAGAAAGGGCCCCAGGTATCTCTCTGGAGATCATTCAAGATCTCTTCCGGTGAATCTCTAATGCTGGCAAAACGTATCTTGGGCCAGAAGATCACTCTCCTAACTGTTAACACGGTGATATTTCACTCTTAGTCACTTCGTGGGAAGATGCATAGCTGGTTTCAGAGCAACAAATTACTTTATAGTTGCACTTCATCATTTCATTGTTCCCATGTTACAGACAGACATTTTATGGTAATTGATCTGGATTTAGTACATATATAGACTTATTTATGTGCTACCTTGTTCCAAAAAGAATTTTAAATGACTTACATGTGGTCTCCGAAATTGCCCTACAGCCTTATAACCCTTAAAAAATAATACTATTCTTGTCTAATAAGTTAGATTTTAAAAAAAATTCATGATAACCTTTACGCAGCTAAAGTTGAAAGCAGATCAAACCTAGTGTTCAAATCCTCCAATTTTTAATTTGGAAAACAAATCCCAGGATGACAGGGCACGCTCTCAGGGGCCCTGTGAACCTTGGTCAGCCTTTTCTGAAGTCCTACAGAATTCCAGCTATAGATAGGTAGAAGAGGAGGCAGTGACAGATTCCACATCATGACAAAGTGAGATGTCTGTAGATGACTGAAAATAGTCTCCCACGGTTGGTTTTAATCTTCCCACCTTCCCTCCACCCTCATACACCCTCTGCACTTAGGAAGAGTAAAGATGACTGCATTTAAGTGACTGACAGGCATCCCAAGTTAAAAGGGGGGAAAAAACACACACAAAAAACCACAAAAAAACAGCTAGATATGGTGGCGTATGCCCGTAGTCCCAGCTACTCCAAAAGCTGAAGTGGGAGAATCGCTTGAACCTAGTGGTTGCAGGCCAGCCTGGGCAACAAGGCAAGACCCCATCTCTAAAAAAATAAATTTAAATTAAAAACAAAAACAAATTCCAAAGCAGAATAGCCAACTATACCCTGAAGAAAAACAAACAAAAAACAAACAAACAAAAAACAACTATAATCAGAAAAGGAAGCAGTAGATGGGGGTAATGGTGTGACATTTTCCTTCTCCCCATCTCCCCATCTCCCCCTAACACTACTCCCCATTCCTGCCCCCACCTCAATGCTTCTGCAGCACCGCCCCTTCTCTTGTCCCAAAGTTCAGCTTCCTGCTAGGGCCCTGTCGCGCCTCTTCCCTGAGGTGTCAATTCAGGCCTATGCGTTGAGCCCCGATAATCCAAGCTTTGATTTCATGCCTGCTGGCAACTGGTTCATTGCCACATTCACTGGCACTGAAATGTAGAAACCTACTCTGAGACAGGTTCAGATTCAGGCTTCACACACACCCGCTACAGAATTCTAGAAGACTGAGTTCGTTCCGTGTTCAGTAAAGTCCAAGATTCTAGGCCTGACACTCAAGACCGGCCACGCTCTTGTCCCAAGCTGCCCTCTGTACCTCTCACCTTCTGTAACCCTGTGCCTCACTCAGCCCAGCCTCTGCCTTGTCTGTGCTTCCTCCTGGACAAATGCTGCCCACCTCTCCTTGAAGGGCAAATCTATACTTGTCCTTTGACAAACTCATTTAACAACCACTCCCATTGCACTCACTAGGTGCTATTCTAAACACTTTCCATATCTCACTTAATCCTTACGACAACCCTAGGTACCATTATTATCCAAATTTCAAAGATGAGGAAGCAAAACCATGGAGATGGGACCTAGCTTGCTCAAGAAGCCACGACAAATAAGTAGTAAAGCCAAGGTTCAAACCCCAGAATCTGTGTCCCTAACAGTGATGCTGCTGGGCTGGGCTGCCTCTTCCATAAAACTCCCATGTCCCAACTCCAGCTAAAATTAATTTTTCCTTCCAAGTTCCAGAGCCCTTCGGTGATCTCTCTCTTATGATCTAACCATTTTCTGCCTCACTTTTACCACACTTACCTTTCATTTTTCATCTTCCCTGGCAGATGGTAAGCTTCTTGGAAGACAGAATCCATGTCTGATTCAACTTGGGTCCCCTCAGCCACGCCTGAGCTCTGCACATGCTCAGTGGGTGCCTGTCAATATTTATCGGTGGAAGGAGGGGAAAAAGAATTCACTCAGCTAAGGTATCTCCTGCTGGAGTGAGGAACACTTCCTTCTTTGTGTTCATCTCTGTGAGGTTGCAATGTTTATATTTACTTTTGTTGTTTTAGGAGCAATTTGAGCTGCTATTGGTAAGGAATGCAGGTAGTCCTGAAGGTCAAAGCTATGTCTTACAAGCATGGGAGGCAACAGAAGTCAAGTTCTCCTCTATTCCTCCCACATACAAGAGCTACTTGTAGAGGTGGTAACAATGATATGAAGACAACAACTGCAGCAATAACAACAGCTACCATCAATCACATACCATGTGCTAGGCACTTTATATCCTATATTTGTAATTCTTTCAATAAGCCTACAAGCTAGGCTTTATTATCCTTATTTTACAGATGGGAATTGTGATTCAGAAAAGTTAAGTCATTTGGCCAAGGTCAAAAGCTGGTAAAACATAATGCTGAGGCTTGAACCCAGTTCTGCCTCCCCCAGGCTTGGTCTGGCTCCATCCTCTACACAGCAATGCCTTTCTTAGCCCTGAAGGAGCTTAGCTTTCTGTAGGAGTTAAGAAAGGCAAGTCACCTGGGCCCATTCATTCTTGGCTTCCTGGATTTTGTGGTTTTGGTCTTTTATGTGAAAAGCTACCCTTACACATGCACATTTCTTCCAAGAAACCAGATGAACGGTAACCTACTTTCACAAAGCTCAGAGAGTCCTTAATGACTAGGAACAGACTGGACGGCGATCACAAAAATGTACTAAGAGATTTACAAGAGGGTGGTGCAGATGGGGGCAGGGAATGAGGGATGGGGCCAGACAGACTTGCTTGGAGTCAGACAGGCAGGGCGAGAACTAAATGTTCTGTTCAGAAGAAAGGATACATCACTTTTCATTAATCTATAAAGTTGTCTTAGTTGGGCCACAACAAACACTTAGTGCGTTCACAACGTGGCCACAAAAACATTTTACTGGTCTGGGTGTGAACGTTTTTTCTTTACACAGGAAAAGCAGTGCTTTTCACCCCGGGGGGTGGGGGGTGGGGGGGCAGAAGGGAATCCCTCAAAACGCAGCATACACTTACACATGATTCAGCTCTGATTCATAGAATCTGGAATATTATTCGATTCACTCTGGGATTCTTGGTGCAAAGCGTTCCCTGCATGCTGGCAACGTCATCTTTCCATGCTACTAAGCGATAGACAACTTTCTTTAACATGCTCTGAAGCTCACAATATGTTTAAGACAGACTTTTCTGTGTGTGAGAGAAAAGAGGTGCTAATTATAGGCAGGAACAGCAATACCTAGTGGGGGCCTAGTTAAAAACCAACACTAACAGTGGACTAAAGAAAGGAGTGCTAGCCAGGCGTAGTGGTGCACGCCTGTGGTCCTAGCTACTTGGGAGGCTGAGGCAGGAGGACTGCTTGAGCCTAGGAGTTCAGGGCTGCAGTGAGCGATGATCGCACCACTGCACTCCAGCCAGCCTGGGCAACAGAGTGTGATCCTGTCTCTGTCAAAAGGAAGGAAGGAAGGAAGGAAGGAAGGAAGGAAGGAAGGAAGGAAGGAAGGAAGGAAGGAAGGAAGGAAGGAAGGAAGGAAGGAAGGAAGGGGTGCTTCTAAAAATAAAGCTCTCCTTAAATATTCTTTATCAGCTTGTTTCAGCCAAACTTGACACATTCGGTACACATTTCAACCCTGTGACTTTTTTCTTTCCTGAGCATTCCATGGAAAGCAGGTGCTCAGGGAGAGCCTCCAAGGAGGACAGCAGCAGCCTCCCCTTCTCTAACGGGCTCCAGGCTGGGGCATGTGAACCACTGAACAGTAGCTTAGCTATGTCTCCTCTAATGAGTAGGATGTAAGGGAGAAAATGTGGGTCAAGTGTTCAGAGGGCTTCATGATGATCCAGGCTGTAGCTACTGACTCCACAGCCCTGTGGCTGCGCCTTCTTCTCCCACGAATGGCTTAACGGTGGTATTTCTCCTCAATTTAAATTAAAGGAAGATAAAGCATGGTAGCCTAACCTAAATGTCCTCTGCTCTATGGCCTCGGGCACTGATTGGAGGTTCAGCCTTCTTTGTGAACATTTCAGAGTTCCCTGTCTGTCATTTCTTCTTGACCCTGCAGCGTGATATGGTGGAGCGAGAAGAGCATGGACTCAGGAGTCAGACTCCCTGGCCTCACACCCAACTGTGTCACTCACCAGCTTTGTGACTTTGGGCAACTTACTTAACCTCTCTTGCCTCAGTCTCCTCACCTGTAAAATAGAGATGATGAGAATAGTATCTATGTCATAAGGATGTTATAGGAAGAAAACCAGAAGGGGGATTAAATTAAAACAGTAAGTGCCACATAGGTGTTAACTATTATTTTTTTTCCTTCCTATCTTCTTTTCCTTGGTTTCTACAAATGTTTATTGAATATCCACTAGCTAATACAAATAAATACAGACAGGATGTAGTCTTTGCCCTCCAAGTAAGGACAGAGATAGAAAGCTACAGGAGAAAAAATCACCAGTCTGGCATTTGGGGAAACTGGACGCTGGTCCCAATACTGTCATTAACCCGTCTGTGGCTTTCTCACCTGTAAACTCCAAGATCCTTTTAGGGGATCTTGACAACAAGAAAATAAGTTCACTGCCAGGCCTCACATATCATGCCATCTGAGCGATTCTACGATAAGTACCCCCTAAACTCCAAGGGGAGAGAAATGGCTTCGAGTTGGGCCAGTCCTGGAAGGCATCAGAGACCCAGAATTTGTGCTCGGCCCTCAAGGATGGCTTGGAGATTGGGAGATGGAGGTGAAGAGAGGCTGTTTCAAGTGGAGGAAAGGTACTGTGCAAAGGCACAAGTTGTATGAAGGAACTAGGCAACAGAACATGGGGCTGTATCTGAGAACTGGTTTTGGGAAAGCAGGAGGGACAAAAACCCACAAGGTCAACTTATAGAGGGCTGGTGTGTTATAAAACAATGGGCAGTTTTTGAGGCAGAAATCCAATCAGAACGGCAGTGTGTGGAGATGCATCTGGTGGCAGCCTGAGGGAGGGCAGGGGTGGAGAGAACATTTGGAAGACAACTGTGCCAGGAAGGCATGAGAAACAGAGGGTGAGGGCAGAGCCCTCAGGGCTCCCGAGGCAGGCGGGCCCGCCACTGAACAGCTGTCCAGTCTGGGGCGCTCACGTAAGCTCTCTTGTCCAGTTCTCTCCATTTAAAAAGAAGACAACATAAGCAAAGGCTAAGCATGAATGCATGGTGTGTGGTAAAGACTCAGTAAGCAGGACCCAGAAAATAAAGTAATGGGTGTGAGATAAATTGTGATTGAAAAATTACTATCCACCTGAGTTACTGGTGAAACAAATTGCACATGACAGCAAGAGAGAAGGGTTCCATAGAGCCGTCCCCGCAAGTCACTGGCCCTGGGTGACAGGGAGATGGCAACAGAGAGGCTGGTGGTCCCAGGTGAATAGCAGGATGTGGAAGAATGACACTTGCCTCTCCTTGGCTCTTCAATGAGATGACCCAGGGTAACTGGGCACTGTGGCTGACTGTCCTGGTCACCATATGTAACAAAGGCACAGACACAGGACAGAGCAAAGCCAATGCCTTCCCTGTACCTGGAACTTTGACCTACAAACATGGAGACCCCTAGGGAAGAAAAAAGAAGTTCCACCCTCAAACTTTCAGCTCAAAGCCACCAATCATGGATACCATCACATCTCATAAAGACACAGTAAGCATTATCATTTCCATTTTCAAGATAAGGATATTGAGCTGAGGTCACTTGCAGAGTTGGTAACAGCTGAACCCTGAGCTAACGACTTTGTCTTGCACTTGAAAACCTGTTTCTCTCCCAGCTGTCTCTTAGGGCTGTTTTCCCCTCAACCAGCCCTCACAAGCTGACCTAAAATTGCTCTGCAAAATACAAGAGTGTGAAATTAAAAATTAAATAGGTGCTTCCGCATCTATTTAAATCCCATTTATTTTTAATAACTACTGAGGTTAGGCCTTGCACAAAAGGTGAGAAGTTGGTTTAAATCTCGATTTCTTTCTTGGTGGACTAGTAAAATATTGTCATTCTGCTCAAGTGAAGAAAAGGACCATAAAAAATGTTACACTTATTTAACTTTTCTTAAAACTAAGAGTCCATTTCCTGAGCACTTTCTTCCAGGGTCTTAAGCTCCTGTGATTTGACAGTGTTCGGTTTGCTAGCTTGTGCCATTCCTCCAACATTTGGGGGTACCTATGTGTCTATAGGCTTATGGTAATCAAAGGGTTAATGCTCCCTGTCAATTGCACAAAAATTCCCATCCTAAATGGGAATCATTTGTCTTCTCAGTTAAGTGTCTCTGACAATACATGCTGTTTATAAGCTGATGGCATCTGGCTCAGAATGGGAGCTAATACAATTATAATCAAAATAATAATATAAATTGGTTAGCAGGAGAATGGCCAGGATAAGCAAAAACAATTACAGTTGACTCTTGAACAAGGGTTTGAAATGCACGGGGCCACTTATACTCAGATTTATTCAACCAAACACAGATTGAAAATACAGTGTTTGCAGGACATGAAATCCACACATATGGAGGGCCGACTTCCTATAGGTGGGTTCTGCAGGGCCAACTAAAGGACTTCGGTATGTATGGATATGGGTATCCAGGGGGTCCCAGAGCCAATACCCTGGCGCATATGGAGGGACAATTGTATGTCACTAAGCCTGCCCTAATATGGAAGTAATGAGGAATATCAGGCCACTAATCAAGACGCCCACACAGGCATTGTTTTAAATCCATGTAGCTTTGCTATATCCAGTACTTCCTGTGGGTCCCTCCTTCCACTGATCTTGGGGCCCTCTCTTCACCTCAGTGGCCCAGAACACTTCTGGGGTTTCCCCACAATCATGTGCTTCTTCTTATGCCTCATTCCCATAGCTGAGGTGACCCCCTAACTGTCAGTCTTGCTTGGTCAAGAATGGCTTAGAGTCTCTTGCCAGACAATCTAAGAACCAAAAAGTCTCTCTTTTACTAGGTTTTACCTGAACAACGTAGAAGCAATTTGTCTCTTAAACACTCTCCCTGAGCTTTGGGGTTCACATCCTGCCCATTTGTGTCTCTTTATTATCAGAATAGAAAATCCATGACTGTATGCTAAACGTAAGGAAAAGGGGGTTTGAGGCTGAGACAAGCCCCTTTCTTCCAAAAGCCTGAAACATCAGGCAGGTAGTTATTTTATCTGTTCTGAGTTTAAGTCAGCACATTTTGGTTATTCTAGACCCAGAAAATCCTCAGAAATCAGGGTTCACTAGGGATGGTTAGAGAAGATGGAGATGGATGACTATCAATCAGGAATTAATAAGGATTGAGGAAATCCAACCAATTCTACCTGGAGATCTCTGTGGCCATTCATCTTTTCCACCATCTGCTCTGAATTTGGATCTATGCCCTGACAGGCAAAAGACAAATCTATCCTTCTTAAAAGTCCACTCAGGTAAAATGTCATTCAATTGTGGTATTGTCCAGAACTGCAGAGAGGAACATTTCTTTTCTAGTTAATCTGGTAGCCATCAGTTGCTCCCCATTAACTTGAGAGAAGCATCTAGTTTATGCTCTAGAATAAAACACCTCACATCTATCCAAATTAAACCCTGAAGAGCTATAACTAAAATGAAGGATAGTCTCTTGTTTATTGGAGGTGGGTGGATTCCTGTTTTCCCACGAAGTTCATGTTCCAGCATACTTATCTTTGGGATCTGCATTCCCTGGGTGAACAGGAATCCAATGATCATACCTGTTTTATGATTTTAAGCATTCCACGTTAGCCTTAATTATAGCACATTCATATGGCTTTTATTGTTAAAGATAACAATCACCTCACTGTAAAATATTATTCTTCCTGAGGGTTCTCAAATACCCCTGTTAACATGTTCCAGTATCTACAGGCACTCTCACATTTTTTCCTGCAGTTGTTTGTGCTCCACTATAGAATCTAGACATGACACAGAGACAGAGGAAGGTCTTTGCAAAATGTTTTTGGACCAAAGAGAACAGAAAACAACTTAAAACACACTGTATTTTAGGACACTTCAAATAAGATTTGTTTCACTACAATCTGATCTCACTTTAGGAGAAATAAGTATTTTCCTGAACTATCTAATGTTAAGTCACACTTTAAAAAATTAAAGCTTATTTTAAGGAAGTGTGTGTGTGTGTGTGTGTGTGTGTGTGTGTGTGTGTGTGTGTTGGATTCACATCATTAAACATATTTAAAACTTTTTAAAGCCAAAGATCAGATCTTCCATGGAACAAGTACTTTGAAATATACTCTGTTGGTCAACTCCAAATGGTTTCTCCCTGTTTATTTCAGAGTCACATCATAGGAGCATTAAGTTCTTTGAACTCAACTACATTGCTTAGGGAGTAAGGAGAGAGAAGAAGAGAGGGGGTGGGGGAGAGGAGGAAGAGAAGGAAGTGGGGAGAGAGGGAGGAAGTGCATTTGTGAGAAAGTGTAAAGATGGTTCTGCCCAGTTTCCCTCAACTGGTCTGTGTCCCGATGAGCATGTCAAGGGCGATGTGTGTCTGCGTTCTCCTCGGCCTGGCTCAGTTCTCTGGTAACCTATTGAGTGAGAGCGTCTTTATATGCTCAGTAGACAGGTATACTTTATACAACGCAGCTGGCTGCCGCCACTACAAAAGACATCCTTAATCCAAACTATAAGTGTATACTCATCTCAAACTTGGTATAAGTACAGGGGCCATGCCTTATCTTTGAAGATGGGTCCACTGTCTGGAATTCCCAATTATCTTTCCTGTATAAACCAGGAAATTGGCTATGATTTTCAGGTTCTCTTTCTTTAAAGAAGAGAAAAAAAAAACCAAAGGCAACTGAAAAGTCATCTGACCGCAGAATCTGCCTAGATTTTTGACTTTCTCCTCAATCTTTTAGAGTTATCTTGTTTGTATTTAATTTGGCCTCAATTTATTTTTTAGCAAATTCATCATTAACAAGTCTTTTCAAGGCAACAATGTAATTTGAGACAGCCCTCCTTTTCACACTCATATTTCATTTGTTTAAATACTACTTAGCTACATGTCTTAGAATAAGTACAACTGGCATACATAGGTTTGGGAGCACATACTCTCAACAGGCCCCCAGTTGAGCTGATGGGATGGGTGGGATGGCTCACTGGAGAGTAGCCCACTAACTGACTGCCATAGATAGAGGTTGGTGCGCTCATTCACAGGGGAGAGAGAGAACAGGTTAACTGGCAGATGGATTAAGTGAGCTCCCACACTACCTCCCCTAGGTTCAACCAAAGAAAGAGCTAATTATCTATTCCAATACTGTAGGGGAAATAATGATCACGTGAGACCTAACAGTCTCTAACCTGATGCCTTTTTAGGGATTGGAAGAGTCATTTTGTTTGCTCAGTTTTTGTCTCACTGACTATTGGATAATCCCCTCCTAAGGTGCAGTAACAATGCTACAAATAGGACAGAAACAAAAGTAGTCAAGCTAAGTAGAGAAAAACTATAAGGCAGAATGTATACTTACCTGATGGAACTCATGCTTCATGTGGTGCGAAGGTTCACGTTGTGTCTGAAGATCTTTTGACTAAGAATCTTTAATCCCTCAAGTTCAGGCTGGGCTGAAAAATCAGCTTAGTTGCCTTGGTTCAGTACTTTAGACCGCAGTCTATCACTTTACTCATTATTGCTACTCTATAGGGCTTGGATAAAAATACTTGCATGAAAAGTATCTGAGGTTGGATCTACTCTCAATGTCAAGCACAGGTTGGCAAATTCCACCTTGAAACATTTGCATCTGTGAGGGATGGTATATTTAATGGAACTTTATTTAGCTCTTACATTTTGTTTATTTATAATTTATTATTTACATCCTGTCAACTTCCAAGAAGGATTTGAGGCAGCTTAGCTCTTCAGTTAAGCCCATTCTTAATCAGTTTCAGTCACTTCTCTCTCATCCTGCTATGTCCAACTTCAATGGAGTAGTTTCCCCAGTGTGATTAATTAACTTGGACCCCTGTGGTCTGGGACTTCCACTGTGCAACAAAGGCTGTGCGTCTGCAGAGTCTGTGACCTTTGGTTTACTGCCCAGTGCAGGGAGCGGCCCAGCAGCACAGGAAACCCCGACAGAACTTCCCAGGGCATCCCCTTTGGTGTCCAAGACCTCTCTGGGGGTCAACATGGGGTGTGCAGGCCACGTAGGAATCGCAGGGCCACAGCAGCCCCACACCCTGTGCTGAGGGAGCCAAAGGTGGCCACAAGGACCTCCCTTGTGAGGGATGTAAGACATCAGTAAGTGTCCCACCCAGGCTGGGTGCAGTGGCTCACACAGTAATCCCAGCACTTTGGGAGGCCGAGGCAAGTAGATCACTTGAGGTCAGGAGTTCAAGAACAGCTTGGTCAACATGGTGAAACCCTGTCTCTACTAAAAAAAAAATACAAAAGTTACCCAGGTGTAGGGGCATGCACCTGTAGTCCCAGTTACTTGGGAGGCTGAGGCATGAGAATCGCTTGAACCTGGGAGGTAGAGGTTGCAGTAAGCTGAGATCGTGCCACTGCACTCCAGCCTGGGCAACAAAGCAAGACTCTGTCTCAGGAAAAAAAAAAAAAAAATGAAAAAACAAAAAAAAAGGGTCCCATCCAGTAGGAGTCTCTGCCAATAAGTACAATAATCATACACTCTTTCATGTGAAACAAGAGAAAGGCACAGCCTCAATCTCAGCTCCCTGTGGACCTCTATCCCTTCAAGTCTCATCTAAATGGAGCAAAATATCCACAGGTGTTATTTCAATCTCCCATTGATCTCTGGGCTGACTAGGTCATCTACCTTAACTATGCTGGAGTTTTCCATCTGTAACTCAGTGATCAAAACCCCTTCCAGAGAGAGACATGTTTGAAGAACTTCAGGTGAGAGCTCCCACATGTAGCTGCAGTAAAAAGGCCCTGAGTGTCCCTGTGCCCGAGAGTCACTTCTACCTGCCAAATCTGATCACCTTTCTCTGGCTCCCAGCCCCTTGCTCTTGGCTTTTCTTTGTGCGAATGCCAGCTGCCAATCTCAATACCTGCTCAACATATATATATTTTTTCCAGATAGTGGATAAAGCACTGCTTTCAAGCATATATTCCTGTTACCTAGCCTGCACACCTGTGAGTTCTGCTGTCTCAGAGGATAAGCATTCAGCACCTGGTAAACAATTGTTAATGTAAAGGGCTGTCCTCAGAACAGAGATGCCTCAGGCCATCTAGAGGTGTTTCTCCAGTAGTGGGGACAGGTTTGGGGCAAGTCATCCACACCCTCCCACCAACCTTTTTGCAACCAACATCAGATATCCGGGAATAGTTGGCTGAATCTCTGGGTGTGATCTGTGACTGTGGAATAGTCACAAAGCCAACTTGCACGCACAAAGAAGGAATCCATGACCCACACTAGAAGGTTCAATAAGGATTGAGGTTAATGCATAGACCACAGATCCAAATGCTGGCATTAACTAGGATGGGAAGTATCTTCACAGAATAGGAGACTCTGGAATATCAGATTCCTCAAGGGTCTACTTTAGGGGCTTGCTTTAATCTGCTAATTAGCCCTCTATTCTAACCACCTGACTAACCAATCATAGACTTATAAATACAGCAGGCACACCAGGGGCACAGCTTTGAACTCTTTGGGAATAAAAAGGCATCAAAGAAATCTATAGAATCCACATTATGTATCTAAAATATAGGTATGAAAAAGAATTTTTGTTCTGTATTATTTTAATCTAATAGGTCAAGGTAAGTAAAGTTATATCATTGTCCTAGATATAAAAATGCATGTGGACCAAAAGATGAGATTTGAATCACACTTTTCTATTTATAAAGCACTTCCAAAATTCTTAAAGCGACATTATGATCTTGCTTGACAGATAAGGAAATTGAGGCTTGGAAAAAACAAGTGATTTGCCCGAGGTCAAGAACTTCAGTGTTCTGACTCAAAGTCCGCAGTGCCTTTCACTCTATTATGTTCACACCATTCATGAAACAGGACTTCACTGATCAAGTCCATAGGTAGAAAAACCCTCCAGAGAACTAAAAAGATGCCTGAATAGTGTGTGATTAACTGGCTTCCCTGAGTTCTCAATGCAATGATTACACACAGAAATTCAGATGTTAACAGGCAAACAATTCTGTGGCTGACAGGACTGGAGGGATATGCTTGGATACCAAGTCTAATGGAAGCCATCCAAAGTTGGTGGTGGAAAATTATGCATGGATCTCACTTTGTAAAATAGCTGTGTAAATGTGGTTCAAGGGGGCTGCTGTTAAAACACATAATCAGATTCTAAACAGTCTCTCTCTCTTTTTTTTTAAACTTTCAAGTTGGTGTCTTCTCCAGTCCTTCTATCCAGAACACAGCAAATGTCAAAGTCAGCCAAGCTGGAAAATGTGTTGTGATGACTGGATTCTTCACCACTGGTAGCATCAAGAAAGTCTGTCTCCAGTCTTTCCTGACCTGTCATCCTCCTGTTCTGGAAACTCAAAGCTCCTTGGACTCCTGCTCCTCACAAGGGGTAAGTGTCCCATCAGTATTAGGGGAAACTTTGTCTTTGCACACTGAAGTGACTTTGTGACAAAACTTTATGCTGGGGCAAATGGACCTCCAGAGAAGCGGATGGTTGAGTGGCAACTGCCTGGGCTGGCTTATGTCCCTGGCCCATTACTCTCTGGGACAAGCTACCCTACCTAGCTTCTCAGAGGATGGTTGGTTTCCTCAATTAAAATATGGAGAAAATAAAAATAATGCCTACTTCCCATGTTCCTATGAGGATGAAAGGAAATAAGGCAAGTTGTGAACAACACAGCACCGTAGAAAGAAGACTTTAGGTATCATTGATGTCTGGGAGATTAGATACACCAAACCCCTGGAACAAGAGAATGATGATTGACAAAAGGCTCTTTTTTTGTTTTTTGCTTTTTTTTTTTTCTTTTTTGAGATGGAGTCTCGCTCTGTTGCCAAGCTGGAGTGCAGTGGGGCGATCTCGGCTCACTGCAACCTCTGCCTCCCGGGTTCAAGCAATTCTCCTGCCTCAGCCTCTTAAGTAGATGGGATTACAGGCATGCGCCACCATGCTCGGCTAATCAAAAGGCCTGTTTGACTTCTCCTTCACCACCCAGCACCAAGACCCCACGGCCCACAGTGAGGACATCAGGCCATAGGCCACCAAAACTCTGTCTCCAGGTGTGCTATTGTACAGGGTTCTGAGATTGGCCAGGTAATGTTGCAGCACAAGTAGTTTCCAAACTAAATTTCCAGAGTTCAGGGTCACCCCACACTCTAACAGCTGGGCTCCTTGGCTCTTCCCCCTCATTTTTAGGTTTCACATTATACCTCATGACTATCAGCACCCGAGGTTGGGGAGGAGGCATATTCATCTACCTTTGTTCCCCCAAAGCACCAAGTAGAATAACCACAGTAAATATTTGCTGAAGAATGAGACACAGGATGAGGAGTCATTTGATGACTGATTATTCACAGTCCAGGTAAAAGGTTATGTAAGGGCAAGAAATAATCAAAATCCCTCACAAACCAAAAACGAAAAACCCACACTGCGAGACCAAACAAACCAAAGGGAGAGACAGACGGACATGTGTGTGCGTGTGCACGCGCGCACACACACACACACACACACAGAGACAGAGCTCTGATAAGAATGAATGGATACCACCAAGGGAAGATGGCATATCTCTCAAGAACTGTGAGACTGAGTCCCCAAATATGGCATACTTCAAATGCCTTCCACTCTCATAGAGATTTTGATCTCATCAGTCCTCAAGCAGCTGAGTAAGACCCAGGATAGCTGGGTAACCCTAATGTCTTGAACAAATGTTAGCCTGTGTCTGGGCATAAAAAAGGCTGGGGAAACCTCTGTAGGGGACCAAGAAAACACATATCCTTTTAATATTACCAACAGAATATTTTAATATTTTTATATTACCTGTCAGAAACAGGATATAGTACTGGATTCCAGGGACTATATGGATTATTTCCTTCCTTGCATGATTTCTTCCTTATGACGTCAAGCCCTCAAATGCCCTGTAAGCCAGGCATTCTTGATTTACAAGTGTGCAAACTGAGTCTCAGAGAGGCCAGGTGACTTGGCCAGGTTATCCTGCCTGATCACAAGCCTGGCCGTGATTCCTCTGCCCCCCCACAAAGCGTGGAGAAGGTGCCCAGCCACGGGCATGCTCGAATCCTCAGCCTGACTTCTAATGAGTGACAATAGTAATATGAGGCTATGCAAGAGCATGAAGAGTAAGGACGTTAGGATGGGAAATGAGTAGAGAGGCTTGGAGGAACACTGGGGAGATGGAATGACCCTCATTTGGAGACTGAGTGGACATGGTACTCAGAGAAGTTCCAAGGTGCACAGCCAGAGTGACTGTGGGAATATCCCAAGTGGCACAGAGAAGTCAATGACAGTGGCTGGGTAAGGAAGAGGCTGTTGTTGTACAGGTTGACTGTGATGAGGCCAGATGGCTACTTGGAGCAGGATGTCAGACAAGCTTTTGGACATACGGGTCCCATGCTTAGGATGGGAGCCTAGCTAGAGGTGGGACTCAGTGGTCATTTGTTCAGAAAAGGAGGTCAAAATTTTGAGGCTGGCTGAGGCCCTGCAGGAGAATATAGCACAGCACCTGTCTCACACGGGGGTCACTGAGCCAGTGTGAGGAGGTCTGGGTGGTCTGATACCTTGGCCTAACACAATTATTTGGAAAGCCAAATAGTTACATGCTCTTTTTATTTTTTGAGGCACGGTTGTGCTGTGTCACCCAGGCTGGAGCACAGTGGCACGATCTTGGCTCAATGCAACCTCCACCTCCTGGGTTCAAGCAATTCTCATGTCTCAGCCTCCCGAGTAGCTGGGATTACGGGCACCTGACACCACACCTGGCTAATTTTTATATTTTTTTGTGGAGACAGGGTTTCACCATGTTGGCCAGGCTGGTCTCAAACTCCTGACCTCAAGTGATCCGCCTGCCTTGACTTCCCAAAGTGCTGGAATTACAGGCGTCAGCCACCACAGCCGGCCACATTCTCTTTTAAAACTTCTCTAACATCTACTTCATGGAGTTCAATTCATGAACATACTTGACTACAAGGTCCTAGAACCTAAAGTTGAGCTGCTCTGTGGCTGTTAAAGGTATTTTCACACCTACAGAACCTCAGATCCTGGGATGGATGGGATCTCACAAACAAGTAGTCTTTAGACTATCCAGGCCCAACAAATGCAAAGTAGAACCCAAAGAGGACAGTCTCACCTCCAGAGGATTAGTGGAAGGGTGACTGGCTCTTCACTGGCTGATGTGGACAGTCCCTATATGAAAATCTTAATTTCCACTTACACAGCACAGCTGACCCCTAGAAAGGAGACTGCTGGTCATTTTATGTGGACCACATCACTGCAGAAGACCAGAGAGATGTCCATGCCTTAAGCAGAAAACCCAACACAGTCTTAACAACAGGCTGCAATACTCTTTAGTAGAAAACCTTGACTGCAAAGCTGGAAACAGTCAGTGCTTCTAGCCTACTACCTCTTCTCTTCTCAGAAACTTAGCATCTTGAGGGAGAACCCTCTGACTTCTCATCTGGCGATGAACAAAAAAAATAAGTAAACAGCCCAATTACATCGTTAATTCTAGCTGGCCTGGAAAGTGATATAGGAGTCAAGGAATAAACACCTGTCTTTGAAGAGATGGGAAGGCAATAGAGCTTTAAGAAAAAATTCTTCGATGCAGGAATTGACAGTGTTACGGAAGAAAAGTTTCAGCTGATTATCATTTTAAATTTCTCATTATGCCACAGATAGGTGGTAGGTGGATTAATTTGCTTCAGTGGCCAAGGTACCTGGAATATTTTACAGTAGAATATTTTAATGGCCAATTTTTTTTTTTTTTGAGACGGAGTCTCGCTCTGTTGCCCAGGCTGGAGTGCAGCGGTGCAATCTCGGCTCACTGCAAGCTCCGCCTCCCAGGTTCACGCCATTCTCCTGCCTCAGCCTCTCCGAGTAGCTGGGACTACAGGCGCCCACCACCACGCCCGGCTAATTTTTTGTATTTTTAGTAGAGACAGGGTTTCACCGTGGTCTCGATCTCCTGACCTCGTGATCTGCCCACCTCGGCCTCCCAAAGTGCTGAGATTACAAGCGGGAGCCACCGCGCCCGGTTTAATGGCAATATTAACTATAATTTATCACTGTAAGTTTAGTGAGGAAATTGAAAAATGATCATATTACAGGTGTTAGACATATCTACACATAAGATGGAATGCATGCCTTCTACAAAAGGTATCCTAAATACCAGTCAATTCGCTATTGGCTTCCACTGTAAAATAGTTGTTAAGTTTCTCCGGTGGGGTGGGAAGGGAGAAATTAAAAAAAAAAATCATGTCAGTGGTTTCTTTGCCCTATTGGTTTGGCAAAATATGAGAAGTCACATAAAAAGCATGTTTCGTGGCTCACACCTGTAATCCCAGCACTTTGGGAGGCCAAAGCAGGCGGATCACGAGGTCAGGAGATCGAGACCATCCTGTCTCCACTAAAAATACAAAAAATTAGCTGGGCATGGTGGTGGGCACCTGTAGTCCCAGCTACTTGGGAGGCTGAGGCAGGAGAATGGCGTGAACCCAGGAGACGGAGCTTGCAGTGAGCCGAGATCGCGCCACTGCACTCCAGCCTGGGCGACACAGCGAGACTCCATCTCAAAAAACATACAATCAAACAAACAAAAAAACTAGTTTCAGAATCAGCTTTACTATTATTTGTGCAGCTTATTATTTTAAAGAATACCTGTGTAAGTATCTCGGCATCTTTCAGTATTTGGCAGTCAGGTTGGTACTTGGTGTATCAAGAGCCATGGGGCTTCTCTTGCCACTACTAAATAAGTCAAAGTTCAAACTCAAGGGGTAAAGGCCAAAAAAGGTGGTGACCTAGAAAGAGAAGCTGACATGGGTCCACATACCATGACCAGAAGCCTCTCCAAAGATGTGACATGCAGAGAGAAGCCTTTGATGGTTTCAGACCAAAGCATCTCTCCGTATGTCAACAAGGAATAGTCAACTGTAAATGTAATCATTAAAGAACAATCTAGACAGAGTGACACAGTTGGAAAATCCACTGAAACAATGAAGAATAACAAATGGAAACCATAGGTTAGTGGAGAGTGAATTCTACAGTAAGGAAAGTTAAAGGGTAAGACTCTAACCAATTCTGTCTGTCTGATTTGTGTTCATTTTTCCACGTCCACCACAAAACTAGCTTCCTTGGTAATATTAGTAATAATATTAAGTATTATTTAACATTACATGTTAATATTTAGTATTTATTGCCATTTATTATATGCCGAGCACTCTTTCAAGCACTTTCCATGTATTAACTCCTTTCCTCACCAAAACAAACCTATGAGGCAAATATTATTATCCCCATTTGCAGATGATAAAATGCAGGCACAGAGTGGTGAAATAAGTTGCCCAATACCATAAAACTTGTAAGAAGCAAGGCTTGAATTTGTACGCAAGCATTCTGACTCCCGGATCTATATTCTTAACCACTATGTTTTAATGTCTCTCAGCAGAGAGAAAACAATGTCAATGAAGTAGAATGGGCTCTTCCTTAACTTGACTGGAATAAACTCAGTCAACCAATTGCCATTGCACTGATTCTGTGTTCCTCAAGGCAAGTGTGCACCATAATCACCACCCTAGCATCCACTCCCTACCTCCAGCTGTGGGAAGGACATATGATTGGGAGGCAGACTGATCCATCAATGTGGTCTCTGAAAAAGCCTATCTTTCATCCGCAAAATAATGAGCTGATATTTTTGTTTATGAGGTAGCCACCAGTGAGCTTGGACGTGTAAGTATTTCCAGGTCATCCATAAAATACATGATAAAAATCCAGCTTCAGATCTGCAAAGCTGAGGCTAAGATCCTAGTCTCCGATGAAAAAAGCCAAGGAAGAGCAGTGTCCCTTGAAATCCAACCTGAAATGGTCATCCAGCCCAATTTATGTCTCTGCTATATGGACTATCTAAGAGAATAAAAATCAACTCAATTTCCTGAGCACTGATGACATATGAGCCAGGCACTGATGTGCTGTCATTATGCCATCTTCCTCATGCACACTGCTCCTGGAAACAGGGGCAGGGATGCACCAACCATGGAGTGAAGGCTGGTGGTTCCCAAGTATCGCAGACCAACACTGCTTCTGTGATAGAATTTTTGCTAACCTGTGGCTAAATAGGAAAAATCTGGATAACACAGTAAAAGTTTTTCCTGAAGCTACATGTGTACAGAATAGAGGACTAGCTTTCATTCTGAGATTTTATTCTTCCTACTTCTGATTCTGAAGTGCCTGTTCTTTCATGAAAGGACTGTAACATTACATGACAATCTCAACATTGCTGTTTTTAATATCCTTACTTCTCAAGATCAAAGCTAAACACTATGTTAAACCTCCTCAATTAAAAACAATTTTTTTTGAATGGTTAGATCACAGAATCCTAGTGTGGGGTCACTGGCCCAGGTGGTTGCTATCCTAGGTTTTTCCTGACCTCAACCAGGGAGGGAGTTTCGCAAACAAAAAGACAATCCTAGCAGCCTGAATGTACCCTGTGCTGCTGCTGTCTTCCTTGCTAAGCTCCCATCTGACCTCCAGTGACTCCCTCAGTCCCCAGTGGCTACTACCAGTAGGAATTCCCTGTCCTTCCTGGCCAAGCTGACATGCTGGGCAGAGTTCAGGACACAGCTTTAAATGTGGTTTCCTGATTAAAAGGGAGACTCCAGTTAGACAGGAAGGAGCTCAAGCTTGGGTATTATATGTCATAGTCATCTACCGGTTCTGAGGAATGAATACGTCAACTGAAATGACTTGGAGCAAAACATAATTCCTGAGAAAATCCCTGAGAACCCAGCCAGAGACTCTTCCCATTGTACTCCATCGTTTGTGTCTCCTTTTGGCAATAAAGTGACACACTGAAGGCTCAGTTACTCTAAAATACTTTCATACTAAACGGTATTTGCAAGGGCAAATGGTGGTTGGAAGAAATCAACACTAGGAAGCACCAGATGCAACATCTGTAAGACTCCCCGGCTAAGACAGAGGGCAGTAAGAGGAGAACTGCACAGTGGGAAGGGGAAGATGGGGTGGCTGACTTGGTCCTGCCACTCTATTGCCTTAGAATCTTAGGGGAAGTCATTCTCAGGTCTTCTGCTTCCTCGCCTACAAAATAAGATGGCTGGTCATGCAAAAATCCTAAAATTCTGATCCAATTATTGCCTCAAGAGAAGCACAGCCTACTTTCATGTGTCAAGAAGGACAGTGAAAAATAATATTGAGAGGCCAGGTGCGGTGGCTCACGTGTGTAGTCCCAGCACTTTGGGAGGTCAAGGTGGGTGGATCACTTGAGATCAGGAGTTCAAGACCAGCCTGGCCAACATCGTGAAATCCTGTCTCTACTAAAAATACAAAAATTATCTGGGTGTCAGGGCGCACACCTGTAATCCCAGCTACTCGGGAGGCTGAGGCAGAAGAATTGCTTGAACCGGGGAGATGGAGGTTGCAGTGAGCAGAGATCATCACGCCACTGCACTCCACCCTGGATGACAGGGCAAGACTCTGCCTCAAAAAATAATAATAATAATAATAATAATATTAAGAGGAAGTCTTGAGGGCAAAGTTGAAAGTTCCTCAGGGGCCTCAAGGCCCTGCCTAGACATGAGTGAAAAACAGCTGAGCCCTGGAAACACCTCCAGGGGGTTCTCTGCAGGGTGAGCTTCCAACCAGAGTGCAGAAATGAAGAACTGGGCCTACATGGCTGACAGTAAGGAAGAGAAGGTAAGAGGGAAAGAAGGAAACAGGAGAGAAAGAAATGTAGAAAAAGCAAAGGCCAAAAATAAGTGGGATCTTACAAGCAGCAGGGAGCACGTGAGAGGGCATGAATGAAGACAGGGCTATGTGAGGTTCATAGCGGACGGCTGGAGAGGCGGGGAGGAAAGAGAAGGCTCACAGAGGGAACTAGCAGACGAACAGAGAAAGAGCAAAAATGGAAGAAGAAAAGAGAATCAGGATTCTCATTTTGAATAGAAATAGGATGACTTAACTCTCCCAATATCCATTCACCAAAACAGTTACCAAATGCGAGGTCTCGTGGCATCTTGCCAGCTGTGTCTCCATGAAGAGTCCGAGATTAAGTAGAGAAAACCCACACTCTTAAAGAGAACGATATAGTACCATTTTCTGCTGTGTGAACACAGATGCAGCCCATCTGTACGCAGATACGAAAGGAAAAAACTGCACAAAGGGTCCGTAACCTTCAAAAAAAAAAAAAGATTCTGGGTGAGGCTATCCAGAAATAGAACACTTTGATTACAAAATAAAAACTAGGTCAATAAGATAATGGACATGATTTAAATGAAAATCACAGTATTTGTAATGGGCTAAAAATGGTATCAATGTTACTGCAGAGAAGGAATATAATTAAATGTATTTTTAAACAGCAGCTCCCCGCCCCAGTCCTACAAGTCCCAGGCCAGCCACCAGTATTCCTCCACCTCATCGGAGTGGAATGCGCTGGCATGCCGCAAGTTGGTCTGAAGAATGTGGAGTTTCCGTACTACTTCAGAAGATCCCAAATGACACTGGTTAGCTACATTCTTTCACTTTTAGATCACTGTTATTCATTTATAAAGCAAAGGAATGGAAAGGCTAGGGATTTGACCATATAAATCTCGTTTACCATTTTTACTATATGGCCAGGAAACACACAAATGCAGATATAACTGCCATGATTCCCAGGCTACTGAAACAAAAGATTTTGGGAGAATTCTAGACGGTTATGTGAGGTGGATGTAGATAGATCCTAAAAGGCTTAAGCATGGGCTAGGAATTAAGATAAAGGGTAGAAGTGCAAAGTTCTCGTGTGCTTTCTACAACTTGTGGTCTGATCTTCTGGAGAAACACTAACTCTTGAGTGTAATTCATCTTCTAAACCCTCCCTTGGAAAAGAGGGGCAAAGAGGAGCAAGATAAATTAAACCTAAAGGATACGGTCCTGGATGGTTTACAATTACCAAAGTAGGGACAAGAAAGTTGCCACAGCATTTCCTCAGATGTCTATATAAGAGTCATGGCCAAGGAGTCTGTCTATGATGAAACATCAATGGCCCTTCCAAATTTGGGATGCCTTCGGGGGCAAATGGAAATCAGTGAGACATTATCTATGATGAATACATCACTACTTTGGCTCATATATATCATTCCTCTATTAAAGGAAATTGCATCGACATTTATACCCCGAAAATCTCAAATAAAATATGCACATGATTACATATAAATATTAATCATTCAAAAGAGGTTATTCTAAAAATCCCTTGTGGGTAGTGCGTATTTACTAGTAAGTTCTTGAAATGAATTAACTCTTTAATATGTTTAAATTCCAACATATGACCCATTAGTTGCAAAGCATTTATTCATTCTTAGAAAGTATAAGCTCACCTCCCATGAAGCAAATCTGTTAAATGACAACAGAACTTGTCAAACAAAAGAGAAGTAGGAGACTTACTCACTGTATGAAATCACTAATGTCATGCTGAACTCCCTAAGTGCAATTAAGTGTGTTTGTGTAATATCATTAAGTTAGTGCCCACATCACCTCCTCTTTACTTGGTGCATTACAATAAAAGGTATTTCACTAAACAGCAAGTCGACAGACACCATAACCATGGGTTCCTTCTGAGACTTAAGGAACACCAAAGCCCTGGAATTCTGAGTCAAGTAAAAGAAATCACTACAATAGGTCTTGAGGAATTCTAAACCAAGAGAAAGGCCAAAGAGTTCAGGATCATCTGAGCTCCTCGTAACACTTTCAGACCGTGCTTATTTACAGTTCCTCACTATCACCAGGGCATCTAAACCATGAAGTGAAAATAGTGAAGAAATGTGTGGCAAGGGTCACTGCAGACTGGGGAACCTCTGCGAATATCCAGAAAGCAAAGTGCCCAGTTTTCTGAAGAAAAGCATTCAGTTGACATATATTTTTAAAACTCTGACCTTTCACGACCTCAGTTTGGAGACCTCGGTAGGGATGAAAGAAAATAACTAAAAGGTCAAGCAAGTAAAGAATGCTGAAAGAATGCTCAGTGCAAGCATACAATGTGGGGCACGCCTCTGTTCCGTGAGTCTGGTGGGAAAAAAATAGATTATTTATAGGGAAAGGGAAACAAGATGACAGAATAAGCTCTTGACAAAGAGGAGAAAAGTTTATGTTGGGAAAATCTGGGTGGGAGGGAAAGGCACTGGAGTCATTTGCACTGTCACGGGATGGAACTGGTCTAGCAGTGACTTTGGCATATTTTGGCTTCTCAGCAGGGAAGAACTAGTTGGGGGCTGGGGAAACCAGTGTTTTTTGGGGAAAGAGAAACAGCTGCTTAAGCACAAGTGTCTGAAGGAAGTCCTGTTCCCTACTGCCAACCCACGAGGCATAACCACAATCCAGTCGCAGGAGCTGCCATAACAATACGACAAAGAGGCAAGACTGAGCCACTACTGATTAATGCCTGTTGATCTCCAACAATGGGCCATTCCAACAAATGGAAGAAAGGAAAAATCACTAGCCAATAACATGGGGATTCTATCCTATAAACAGAAAGGAATCCCATGCAAAGAATTCTAATTTTATCTATTTAAGCAACTATTGGTTACTCATGCAGGTTCAGAAACAGAGGGGACTATGAGTCAATAAATGATGTAAAGGTTTAACAATATGTAAATCCTCTATCTCAAGTCTTTTATCAGAATTGCTAACAAGTTGTGAGTCTGATTGATCTAATTTCTTTTCATTCACTTTCTTTCTGTTGACTTTGGCAGGTAAGGATCAGTGAATTAGAGGTAAGTGGAGTTCAAGAGAATACGCTCTGGAATATGTATTTCCTTAGGGTTCTTCAAAAGCCCTTGTCTTGCCCTAGTGGTATATCCTAAGTCAGTAACAATAACAGAAAATCTTGTTTTTTAAAAGTAAACATTCCAATGCCTAAATGTCTAAGTAGACTAAGAACAAATGCCAAATAAACCAAGATGTGCCGTTTTAATGGGAAAAATATGAAATATGACATGTAAATAGAAATCCCACATTTATAAAAGCAGGCAAATGATTATGTGTGACAAATACTTACAGGCAAATGAGAAAAAGTAGAAAAAGTTCCTCCTTCTAAAATAATCTTTTTACAGCATACAATTCTCTTAAATTCTGACACTTATGCCTGCTTGAAAAAACAATTTCAGTCAACACTTCCCACTGTGTTCTTCAACCCCGAGGCATGCAATTTTTATTAAATGGCCCCAAAATACGTTCACGCACAAGGAGCAGGCACCAACTGACTTGCGACACGACAAAGTCATCCTATAGCTTGACTTCTACCTAGTTGCTATGTCGTCAGGTACTAAACCTCAAATACTCTGTGGCCCACTCCTTCTCTCCTTTTTCTTCCCAAAGCCTCTAAGTGTGGGATTCTTTCCAGTGATCACCACCACACACTATGCACATCCCTTCGAAAGACAGCTCTGCAGCTTCAATGACAGTATAAGCAGAATGGCGTGTTTCTCTCCTGGGTCAACTCCTCCATTCCACAACAGGATCCTGCAACTTCCCACTCCCTAAAACCTCTGTCTCACTCTTGAATACTTTTGTCATTTAGCTTCTCTTCCTCTTCTGTCTCCTTCCTTCCTTTAAAAATCTTAATAAGTCACCACTCACCAAATCATGAGACAACTCCAGGATCACATGTTCAAATCCTACTCAACAGCCTCACTAGAACATCTAACGGGCGCGTCTAGCTTATGTCCGAAACTATCTTGTTTGGAAACCTGGTACTCATTCAGTGTTCCCATCTCAATCGATGATACCACTCAATTGCTCGGGACAAAACTTTGGAATCATCCTCAACTCCCCTCTTTCTCTCACACTACACATCTCATTCAGCAACAAATCCAGGCGACTCTGCCTTCACAATTTATCTAGAATCCAACCACTTGTCTCCACAGCTGCCACTGCTATCCTGTCTGAGCCACCGCCTCTCCCACCTGGTGTACTGAAACAACCTAAATGAACTCCCACCTCCTCTCTTACTCTTTCATTACTCTCTGTGCCTCATTCAGAGTGGTCATTTTCAAAGGTCAATGAAGCTCTTTCATTCTCCTTCTCAATTCTTCCAAAGACTTCCCATCACATCTAGAACATAACCCAAAGTTTTACATGACCCACACAGCTCCTGGTAGCCCCAGAGCCTACAAGGTTACCTCTCCAACTTCATTTCCTACCACATTCTGCCTTGTTCAATCCATTCCAGTCACACTGACTCTACTAGTTTTCAAACACACAACTCTGAATATCATCTGTGCACATGAATTAAATACTACCCCTCTGCAAACATTAAATGGATCCATCTACCAACCTGCTTCTCTGATACAGCCTCAGGATACACATTCTGTCTACAAGGCGTCTCAAGCTAGATGTTCCTATGCCAGCACAAATTAGACAATGCAAAAAGGAGCTGTTCCCCCATCACTAGGCTGGAAGCCTTGAAGTAGCTGCCAACTTTCACTGTGCTTCAACCCACAATAAACTTGCTGCCAAATCCTCCCGTGTTCCCCAGCACAGAGTCTCAATTTGCCCTTTCCTCCTCCTTCCTCTATTCAAAGTCCTGTGCCTATCCTGGTCATCTCCTCACTGAAACCCCACACCTCTTCCAGCTGCCCTTAGTTTCCTCCTATTGCTATAACAAGTATCCTTCCAGAAGTCTCACAAAAGATTCTGTCTATATCCATGTACAGGTGCCAGGGAGTCAGCTGCCGTTCCCCTCCCACTTAAGCCTCCTATTGTCTTCCACTGTCCACATGTGGCTACTGCAATTAATTAAAAATCCAGTTCTTCAGCTGCACTAAGCACATTTTAAGTGCTCAAGGGCCATATGTGGCTGATGGCCACACTACTGAACAGTGCAGCTGTAGGGCATTCCACTTTCATGCATTTATCCCCCATACATTTATCAACTCAACATTTTATACATTTATCAACCCAACACTTTTATCGACGGTGCAGCTGTAGGGCGCAGGAAGTTCTACTGTATAGTACAGAACCTATCCCCTCTGGCAAACCTATTCAATTCCCACAACAAAATCTATGAGAGTAAATTCCATACCCAATCAGCTCTTTGAACCTGATTTTTTACTAAGACCTCATGTTTCAATTTTACTACTAAGACCTCATGTTTCAATTTTAAGGAGGTCCTAAAATATTCCTCCCTGAGATCCACCCCAATTTTAAGGAAAAGGTATATTACACACCCATATCCCTATCCCACATAAACATGACTTTCCTTTCATAAAACTTCTCTTCCATGCAGAGTAAATATTTACATATCAATATTCAATGTATACCTTTTCCACTTCTGCTCAGCTGTTATGCATGAGCACATAGTAAATGTACTTAACATGTTGACTATTTTAGACTGGCTTTGGGGGCAGAACCAATACTGAATGGTGAATGGTGCCAAGCACAGAAAGCTCTTTAAAAAGTGTGTTTTCATAAGGGTGATAACATAGTGGGGAAGCAGTTAGGCTTTGGAGTTACCCAGGCCTAGAACTGTTCTGCCACTTACTAGCCGGGAACCTTGGACAAGTTATTTAATCTCTTATCATCCTCAGTTTAAGTATTGGTAAAAGAGAGAAAATGGTAACTATCCTCCTTATAGAGAAGTGATGATTAAATGTGATCACACCTGCAAATCAATCAGCAATGGTTGGTTCATAATGACCACTCATTAATATTAGTTGATGACGATAATGTATCAAACATTTAAAATCATTATAAACAAGATAAATAATACTTGTGGAAGTTAAAAGCAAGATGAAAAGATATCCCAAATGTAAGTACTTGTCTTATAGAGTCAAATGAATGTCTTCAGATACAATGTAATAGATATTACTTAAATATCAAACCTTGGAAAATATGTATCAAAGTAACATAAATTCAAACATTTCCATTCTGTTTCTTGTATAAAAGCTGCATTGAGTTTCCAGTCCTTTGGAAAATTTGTCTCAGGGATAGTGGAACCTTGCTTGGCAGGTTAAATAAGTTTCCATTAGTTAAATGCAAGCAGGATGATTTCATTTTAACAGTGAAATGTGAAAGTGGTTAAACGGGCAGGATACAACTAATCATACTAGTTTTTTTAAAAATTTGAAAAACAAAACAAGAAGAAGGGTTCTAATTCAAAGCACATGTGGGCATTATTTTGCATTAAGTGCTTAAAGGCCCATTCTCCCAGTGAACTGATAAAAGAGGCACAAACAGTCCACACATTTGGATCATGAGCTCTTTCTCCCTACCTCCAGTAGCTGAAATTCAGAGGTGGCTATATGGACTCAAAAACCAAAGCCAGTACATTAGTTCTGCCTAACTGGCCATCCATTCTTCTCTTGCTACGGCTTCTAAATGTGCTAGGCCAGTGGTTCTTAACGTGTGCACCCTGGATCAATGGCAGCAGTATCACGTGGTAACTTGCAAATGCTTGGGTCTCCCAATCTCCTGCATCACAAACTCTGAGGGTGGGGCCCACCAATGTGTTTGAACAATACCTACAGATGTTCTGGTGCCAGAGCACGGGAAGTACACCTGGGCTGCATTTATGCCCTCTGTTTGGGGGCAGCTTCCACAGAGAAGCCATTAGGCCTCTTCTTAGGTAGTATTGAGAAAGCTTCAACTGGCTCTGATTTGCACTGACACATAATACGGACTCAGCCTTCCTTACTATAACTCAGTTCTCTGATATGAAAATTAATGGAATCACATAATGTTCAGCAGCGCCTAGGAAGTAGGGCCTCTGTGACAAACCTGGGCCATGTGGAGAAAGCGAACCCTAATTATTCATTTTGTCGATCACAAAGAAAACTGGCCAAAGAAAACTCCTGGCCCAAAATCATATGGTTTAATTTACTTGGCCTCCATAGGAAGAGTTATTGATCTACAATGAGAGATGAAATAACCACATAAAAGATGAGTATTGCAGTTAGTTTAGGAAAGCCTCTAACATTTCCTTTTAAAAAAAAATAATTTTGCAAAGCAAAAGAATCACAGAATTATATAACAAATTTCCACTGACTATATAAAAAACGGCAAGGAAAGATACAGGCAACCCTCTTCAGATGTTTTTCAAGACATAACATTTCTTAACAGTCAAAACTCGGAAACAGAGAAGTATTCTGGATCTCAAAACGTGAATAATCACATGAAATGACTTATAAGCAACAATGCCTTAAATGACTTTTGTTGTCATGTTTTAAAAGATCCAAAACAAAATGAAAGCTTATTTTAATACTTTGATGCTTCCATAATGTTGACAGTTATATTTTCACAATTCAAATATATTCTCCAGCAGAGTGCCTTATTCATATTTTAGTGGAAGGAAATAAAATTCAGTATGCATAAATTTAAGGTCTTATGCTTTTTAAACAACAGGCTTTGAAGTATTTTTTAAACAAGCATCACAGTCACATATTTTTGTAATTAAGATAATTTAGAGAAACGAGCAGAGTCTTTCGTAAATTAATGTAAAAGATATTGCATAGTTATATATGGCTCCAATTTCTGAAACAAGAAACCTTAACAGTAGTTATGTCTGAACAGTGGGATAGAGATAGGCATGGCAGAGAAGTAAGATTACTTTAAAAAAGTTTTTTATAGAGGTAGGATCTTACCATGTTGCCCAGGCTGGTTTCAAACTCCTGGGCTCAAGCAGTCCTCCTGCCTCAACCTTCCAAAGTCCTGGGATTGTAGGTATGAGCCACTGTGCCTGTCCAAACTTTACCTTTTTCACTTTAAGTCCTTGGGTCCTATTCAAATTTATTTTCGTACATATTTTGTATAATTTTAAAAACTACACCAGTTAGAAAAAATTAACTTAAAAATAATAAATCCATATAATTACACCATCAACCTTTGGTACACATTACACTGAATGTCACTTAAAAACTTCAGGTCGCCATTTCAGATAACTTTTTTTTTTAACAGTTTGAGTACACTATCACCGGATACCAGTAGATTCTCATGTGGTAGTGGTAGAAGTTAGCCACATTGCAAATGAAGAAACAGAGCCCAGAGAGATTAAGAGATTTTCCCACACCATCCAATTTACTGATACTGAAGGCGAGGCTTGCCCTCAGTCCTTTGACTTCTCAATTTATGCTTTTTAAAAAAATCATATCATGTTGCCTGTCACATGTCCTGCAACATCACTCATGTGTTTAAGATCTGAATCATATTAACTTACTACAGGTTTTACAAAAACATAACTCCATTAGAATTAAAGCTGAACACTAGAATCAAACCCTTCCCTTACCAAGGGCCATGCAGAGGCTCCGCATAGAGGCAGTGATGGAAGGGTCTTGGACTTGGGACTTTCTACCTGAATCTGACTCCTCTAATTACTAACTGTGTGACCAATTGCATGTAGTCTCTTTATGTCTTCTTTTCTCACCTGCACTGTGGCGATTAAAAACATCTACCTACTTACTAGTGTTGTGAAGGTGAAATGAACTAATTTCTGTCAAGTACATAGCCAGGTACATAACAAGTGCCCAATAAAAGTTAGCTATTACCTGTCAACATTGAAATTAATAAACTAGGTGCAATTTAGAACCTCTCTAATTTCTATTGAAAATCTATTAGAAGTATGGTATGTAACCCCCAAATTTGATTAGAAGTGCCCATCTTTGAGAAGATTTGCATTTACCACAAGTTAGTAATCTTAGACAAGATACACCTCTCTGTCCCATTCTCCTTAGCAGTAAGGGCTGAGATGCTCAGATTCAAGAAATGTGTGTGAAAACGCTGGAAAATGGCAAAGTTTCCTAAACAAAAGGTAGACTTTTTTCTTAGCTTACCCTGAATCACAGCCGGTAGTCAAGAGAGGCCTTCCCAGTGGTTTGCCCTGAAACTTCCAGATCACCCAAATGACCTTTGACTGCTTCTCCCAGCTGTCCGCAATGAGCATTTGTTCTACCGAGTCCCTCCTGGACCTACAGTCTTCCCCGCCCAGTGTGAAGCCCTTCTCCCCCACCTGCCCTACATTAGAGCCCCTCTTTTCTTCTTTCTCTGGTGGAAAGGCATCTGTTCTCCAGGCTGAAAGCACACACAAAAAACCTGTGACTAATTTCTTTTCAAATCTGAAGTCAGTCTTCCACTATTCTCTTCAGTCAGGGAGAAGTAAGTCAAATCCCTGTGACTTCCTTAACAAAAACATTCTTTGAAGGCACAAACAGAATAAGCAATAACTGACAATTTAAACATACCTAGAATGCTTTACCACACATATTTCTTGAGTGTCTTATAACACCGCAAAACTTCAAAGAGCATACTGACTCCTGCCTACCGGCTTAAATGGAAATATCTAGGTCCATTGTTGAGGCATTTCCGGGATATTTAAAAATGTTTACTGGAACTGATAACAACCACCTATCGAGAGCGGGCTGCTGAGGATCTCCGGGCCTAGGAGACCTCCTAGCTCGAGGCTGGTACTTCCATAAAAGGACTGACATTTGCCAATGTCTGGTTTAGTGACAAAGTCAAAAGAACAGCTTTGGATTTTTGAAACCCAAGCATCAAAGATGGGAGGTATGCATTTGCTGTCACCAACAACTGGGTGGAGGAGAAGCTTCACAGGCAGTTTGTTTGTATTGAGTTAGGCCCATCATGAGGCTACTCAGTGAGCTCCATATCAGGGAAGACCATTTGGAAAGGTGTATGCTTTTCTGTCCCCCTCAGAGTTCTTTTTCAAACCTAGATGTTTTAAAGAGAAGTAAATTGAGTAAACAGCAGATGGCGTGCTTGAAGCCAGGTTCTAACTCCCTGGCCCTTGCCTGTTGTCTTAAAGACTTTCCCCCTCCTTCCTTGTTGATTCAACTCTTTATTCTTATTGAGTATCTGCTTTTCTATCCAAATATTAGAGGAAGCAAAGACGGAGCTGAATCAGTAAGTTGCCTTGAGACCTTTGAGGAAAGGGAGTTTGTTTCCCTCACAGTCCAGGGCTTTCCAAGCACCATTACCCCACATATTGGGCTCACTGCTGAGCTCTCTGTCATCCAGGGGTTCTGGTGAACCAGTGACACTGTGTAATGCAGCTCTCAGTGTTTATGAATGTTCACAGGCTGATCACACCATGTTCACGCATGCAGGGTCTGCAGGTTGGGTTACAGCAGACTCGCTTCCTCTTGACTAAGAACACCTTTCTCTTTGTCTGACTCTCCATCCCTTCTGCTTCTCCCAGTCCCCTCAACCTGATACCAGGAAGCTGGATCATCCACTCAACGGGATCTTTCATTCCTGTTATCTCAGTGACTAACACAGTACCAGGCACATAGCTGGTACTGAATGAATCTCCATAAATCAGTACATGAATGGATAAACGAACTCAGTGCCCATTACTATCCAAACCACATTGAAAGGCAAGGATTTGCCTGGAGATTTGAGGGCAGAGTCAGGGACAAGTTACAGGGCAGAATGAATTCAAAAGAATTCTATGGAGAGCTGATGCCAGAGCAACTTGAGGGCAGCAGTTTGTGTCGGGTTTGTAACACCAGCTTCCACTTTTGTGTCTCCTCTACCCACTACCAATTCCCAAAGCATACATTGTAACTCTTCATTGAACAAAGTCCCCTTCAGTCAACAAAGTAGTCCGTGCTCCCCTAGGACTACTTTCCCAGCCTAGAGAAAGCCTCCTCCACATTATCATGACCTTAGTCCCCTGCCCTTAGTGAGATGCCAGGAAAGAAATCCAGTAAATCAGTTCAAGCCATCATGCTGGTACATGACTAGATATAAGCATCTTAGTGAGAGACTTAGAACTAATATCTACCTTCCAAGAACTTAAAACTTACTGACTTCTGGATGGGTGTAGTGGCTCACGCCTGTAATCCCAGCACTTTGGGAGGCCGAGACGGGTGGATCACTTGAGGTCAGGAGGTCAAGACCAGCCTGGCCAACATGATGAAACCCCATCTCTACTAAAAATACAAAAATTAGCTGGGTGTGGTGGCGTGCACCTGTAATCCCAGCTACTCAGGAGGCTAAGGTAGGAGAACTTCTTGAACCTGGGAGGAGGAGGTTGCAGTGACTCAAGATTGCACCACTGTACTCCAGCCTGGGTGACAGAGTGAGACTCTATCTCAAAACAACAACAACAACAACAACAACAACAATAAACTTACTGACTTCTTGATAAAAGCCTATGTAGAAAATTAAAGGTCACTGATTCTCCACAGAAAAATTGTTCCACATAGAAAAAAACTATACTGGACTTGGAGTCAGAAGACTTGAGTGTGAATATTGGGTTTGCCTCTTAATGGTGGGTTGTCTTCAGCAAAATATGTACTCTCTGGGTCTGAAATGCTATCATATGTAAAATGCTCCATGTCTCATATGCTGCTATGTGGACTAAATGCAACAAGATTTTCAATACTGCTTTGTAAAATCTAATGCAGTGAATGCATGAGTGTAGTGAAGCAGTAAAGAAAAAGAGAGACAAGGAGACTATTCTTTGAGAATCTAGAATTAAGATAGGACAGGAAATTGGCATCACATTAAATGAGTTTCAAAGAAGACTAGGTTGTGATCTGTAGGGCTAAACATATACTCATAACACCAAAAGTACAGGTGGTCCCTGCTTATAGACCCAGAGTATGCCTAGAGATGTTGGTGATGAAGAAGAAACTGATGATAATGCCTTTACTAAGTGATAACTATGTATCTGGCCTTAATCTGAGCACTTTATATGAATTATCTTGTTCAACCTGACAATAGCCCTGAGAGGTGTGTAATACCATTATCCCCATTTTACAGATGAGAAAACAAGTTAAAGCCTAGAGAGTTCAAGTCATCATTAAGTGGAATTCCCTGAGTGCACAGTTTTCAACAGACTGCTGAATGAGAGGATAAAGGCATTAAGGAGGAACAGCTGAGCTTTTATTGAGCAGGACTGAAAGGGTGAATCGGAGAGAGGTGAAGCTCAAGAGCAGGAGGTGGAATGAAGTTACAGACACTGAGAAGAAACCTGTGAGAATCCTAGTGTGAAAGATCAAAAGGAAACTCTTGATAATGGAAGACAAAATGCAGCCTGTGTGTAAGGGGAAGGCCAGTAGGAAGCAGGGAGAATATAATTGTTGGGAAATCAGTGGAGATATACCACAGCATTCTCTCTCCCCACGGCCTGCCCAGTGCACCAAGCAAACTAATCAGCAATGTTCTCATTCTCGGAGGCAGGACCTGCTGCTGTGACAATTGAGGGCTCGGGTGAGGGCATGCTGATGAAGCCGCTGCCATCCCCAAAGCCTCGTGCCACCTCTGAGCATTCAGCGCCATTCCCGTGAGCAGTGACAGGAAGAAGCAGCTAAAGCTAGCTGTTACCACCAGACTGCTAATGAAAACCACAAAATCTGTAAACAAAACTGCCGGCTTCTCCAGAATCGAACCAGAATGGTATAAATTTGGAAAAGGAGCCCTTTCCACTGGGCACATGTTTCCCCCACAGTGAGTCCCATCAACCAAAATGAGATCTATAAATCCTGACAATGTCTCTGCGATTCTGCATTTTTCTTCTTCTAAATCAATAAATAATTGATTCTGTGTCAATAGGGACCTCTTACATCCCAAACACAGATAAGAGATTTTAGAGATAAGCTACAGATCTTTACAGTTATGAAACAGACTTACAAACCCAGAGTAAAACATAAAAATCTCATAGCAAGAAACTTCCAGGTACTGTTGAGAGAGAGACACGAGGGCACTGGGAGACAAAGAAGAGGGAAAACCTTTTCTGGGGAAAGAGTAAAGGCCTGGTTGTAGGTTTGGTTTTGTTTCTTCGGGGGAGGGCCAACAGAAGCTACTCTTCCCTGACTTGCTTGGAGTAACAGACTTGCAGATGGTGATTTGAGGGTACACTGCAAACAAAATCCCAAGGCTATTTTTTTTTTTTATCAAACATAGATATTTTGCTTTAATTAGCCAATTCAAGCAGACATTTTGGCCAGACATAGCCTATTGAAAATAAGCAGAATTACAAGGATTTGGCATTTTAAAAAGGAGTAGTTTGTCAATGGCAGAATGTTAGACTGCTTCTTTATATCCTTGCCTATGAGCCAGACATAGCAGAACTAGTAACTGGTGGTGTGTACGTGTGTGTGTGTGTGTGTGTGTGTTTCAAGCAATGCTGACTTGACATTCAGAACATCTGCTTGAGGTAGGCAAGTAGCAGGCATCCCTAGCATCCAGGAGAAATGAAAGTACAGTGCTATGAGCTGCCATGTTTGAAATCCCAAAGCAAAGGAGAAACACCTTAAAACCCCAGGGTTGAACATGGATGAAGGCTCCACATAAAAGTGCTGAGAGATTCCGAAGGGAGGCAAAGGGAAGTGCTGCCCGCCGTAACAGGCCACCTGGGCTGCCAATGCTGCATGTGGCCCAGCTTCTGGCGGCTGTGAGGAGTGGCCCCCACTTGTGAGGCTTGTTGCCTTCCTCCTCCCTCCTTTGCCCCCCTCACGCCAACCCTGCTGCCTTAGTTGAGGGAGAACCCTCATCTAAGGTTAGATGAGGGCAAGGCATTCTAGACAAGGGTGTGAGACACATACAAGAAACAGAGATGCTGAGAAACTTCACCAAGCTCAGCCACCATGTTTCTTAACATCTCCATGACTGCAGGCTAGAGGAAATAGTAACAATAGCAGCAGCAGCAGCAATAACAGCTCCTGGTTATTTCGTGCCCCCACGTAACAGGCACTGTGCTCAGAACTTTACATATAATATTTTATGGATTCTGACACAACTCTGTGATGCAGGTTATTTTCCCCACAATAGAGATGAAGAAATAGAAGCTTGGAGGGATTAAAGTAATTTGTTGGGGTCAATAAGTACCAAATGGCATGGTCCATGGATCTGCTAAACCATGTCCTTTCTCTCTAGCATGCCAACCTTGCTCAGGCATCTAGTGAGACAAACGAGTTTCTGTGCCCTAAGGTTAATAAACTTAAACTTAGTCAGATTTCAAAAAAATAATAATGCCAAGAAGCAAAACCAACCTGTTTAATTTTAGGCAGTAAACTCTCTTCCACAACACCATTTAAAATAGCACTAACTGCCAAATGTCCACTCTCTTAGACCATCGGTATACACTGGATTCAGGTAATAAAATGAACTTTTCAATTTCTAGCTAGGCCAGAAATTGTTGTAAATAGTTTCCATGATAAGATAAATTAGTTTGGATATTACATTATAACTCAGAGTATGCTCTTCCCTGAAACAACATGATAAACGACTGGCTTAATCTCCTAGAGAAATGTCTCTTGTTGCTCAAAAAATAGCAACAGAAATGGTTTTACTTATAGATAAATCTCGTTCCTTGTTGATTCTTGTTTTTAAACCGAGGACTTATAGAGGAGGATGTTTTTAAATCGCGGAATTTAACAAACAGCCTCTTTGATAATTTATCATAACTTCTCTTTTTCTTTCATGTTTATTTTGTTTAAGATGACAATATCCATAATGCTAAAAGTTTACAATATCCATCACTATTCACCCTCAGAATGCCAATATTCTAGAATTCCTTTGCTCTGGCTCAAGAGAAAATATTAATGCACGCAGGGATTTGTATAGGATTGACAGAGCCAACTCAGCATGACAAATGGGGGAAATTCCATGCGCAACGTTTATGGGAAACATCAGGTTAGTATGCTGCTAAGACCAGCTGCTCCGTGTGCTGCGGCTCCCCCATGCAGTCCCCCATGAATCATGCAGACACACAGTTGCCCTAAGCCTGTGGCATCTACTGTGTGACTTGCTTAAGCAAAGACAAGACTTTTCTTCTGCTCCTGGAGAGTAAGGACTCCATATGTTGTGCCATAATCTCCTTGTAGCAAAAATAGCCATAGAGATTTCTATCACTTCCAGGAAGGAAGGATGTACAGGATGGTGACCATTGGGCAAAAAGCTGGCAAGGTTGGGGCTCTGTGCAATAATTGACTCACTCTGATGCCGGAGACCTTCCTTATATACAAGAGCAATGTGTAGCAGAGAGGCTATGGAGTCTGTGCACATGTTGTTTATTGGTGTATGAGGCTTTCTTAATAAAAATTTCACGAATTCAAGAGATCCTGAGTGGCACATGAAACAAAGGAGAAATAAATTTCATCAACTGGGGATTCCAAAAGGCCATTTAGGACTGATTTAATGTAACTAGTATCAAAATAGGGTCAGAGGTACATCACTGTGTCACTTACAAAGCTACCTTCCACCCCTGCTCATTCCTCTCTGTCTTGTGAGGCCAGAAGTGATGGAGGAAGATGCTTTCCTTTTCTTCTGGGGCTGCTGTTGGCAAGCTCTGTGTCTACGAGGCTCTTTCTCACTATTCCCTGTGCTGACACATGGTGCGGACTCCCAGGTCTCTTTTCCAGGTGGAAAGAGGTCGGGATCTTCTTGCTTGGCCTCTCAGACGCTTTGGACACTTTCTCCTTCTTAACACTTCTTCTTTACCTGGCTTCTAGAGCTCCACCCTCTCCTGGCATTCTGCCAACCTCACTGGCATCTCCTTCTCATCTCTTCTGCTAATTCCTACTCTTCTTCTTGCCTCTTTTTTTTTTTTTTTTTTTTTTTTTTTTTTGTTCTTTTTTTTTTTTTTTTTTTTTTTTTTTTTTTGAGATGGAGTTTCGCTCTTGTTGCCCAGGCTGGAGTGCAATGGCGCAGTCTCAGCTCACTGAAACCTCCACCTCCCGGGTTCAAGCAATCCTCCTGCGACAGCCACCCAAGTAGCTGGGATTACAGGTGCCTGCCACCATGCCTGACTAACTTTTATATTTTTAGTAGAGACGTGGTTTCATCATGTTGGCCAGGCTGGTCTCGAACTCCTGACCTCAGGTGATCCACCCGCCTCTGCTTCCCAAAGTGCTGGGATTACAGGCATGAACCACCAGGCCCAGCCTCTTTTTGCCTCTTAATGTTGAAATGACTCAGTTCTTAGTCTGTGTCTCTTCTTTATTTACCATCACTCCCTTGGTGAGCTCATGCAGTTCCATGCCATACAGTTGGTATTTAAAGTAAACTCCCAAATGTATATCTCCCCTCCTTGATCAGTCTCTCTTAAATTCCAGACTTATATATCCAACCGCCTATTCAACAATGGGACTTGGAGGTATAATCAATATCTCAATTTCAGCATGTTCTTAACCAAATTCCTGAGCTTTCCTCCCAAGTCCAATGCCCTCCCCATCTCTGTGATGGCATCTCCATCTTTTCAGTTGCCCAGGTCAAAAAGTTTAGGATAATTCCTGACTCCTCTCTTTCTCTCTCACCCTATATCCAATCTGCCAGGAAATTCTGTTGT
This sequence comes from Hylobates moloch, assembly GCF_009828535.3. Taxonomy (NCBI): domain Eukaryota; kingdom Metazoa; phylum Chordata; class Mammalia; order Primates; family Hylobatidae; genus Hylobates; species Hylobates moloch. The sequence continues at coordinate 50,943,797 of NW_026652291.1, forward strand.
CAGGAAATCCACCTTCTAGATGTACCCAAAATATATTCAGAGCATGACCACTTTCACCAGTTACACTGCTGTCAGCCAGGTGTGAGCCACCATCATCTCTCACTCTACCAGCCTTCCAACAGGTCTTCCTGCTTTCCACATCTGCCCTCCTAAAGTTTATTCTCAACATAGAAGCCAGAGTTCTCTTTTTCACGTATAAGTCAGAGCATGCCACTTTTCTGCTCAAAACCTGCAATGTCTCCAAAATTCATTCTGAGTGTGGAAGCCAAAGGGCTTACATTTAGCCTACAAGGACCTTCATGATTCCCAGTGCACGACTGCCCCACCACCACTTACCTCTTGAGGTTTTGCCTCCACCACCTTTCCTCTTGATCACTCCTCTCCAGTCACACCAGCCTCCTCATACATCCCAACCTAAGGGCTTTTGTAATGGCCGTTCCCAGTGCATGAAACAATCTTCCCCTCAATTGCAAATGCAAACTGCCTTCCCTCCCTAACATCGCTGTTCAAATGCCACCTTCTAGCTGAGGCTCACATCACACTATATAAAATCACAACCCTTGGCAAAACTCCAAGCAACCATAGCTTGCCTGACTTTTCATTTTTTCCATAGGACTTAACAGCTCTAACATACTCTGTGATTTACTTATTTTACGCTATGTATTGCTTCTCATTGTCTGTCTCCCCACATCCTCCCATTAAAATGTAAGCTCCACGAGGGTAAGGATCTTTGTTTTGTTATTCAATGTATCCCAAGTGTCTAGACCTGTGTCTGGCACATAGCAGTTGCTTGATAACTATTCTGGATTGAATAAATGAATGCTGGGCTGTGGTAGGCAAAAATAGGATCACTGAAATTTCAAGTCCTGGTGGTTTAATTTGCAGTGCTGATGTTATTTTTCTCATTCATTGGCTAATTTTTTCTTTTTTGTGAGACGGAGTCTTGCTCTGTCGCTGGAGTGCAGTGGTGCAATCTCGGCTCACTGCAAACTCCACCTCCTGGGTTCAAGTGATTCTCCTGCCTCAGCCTCCCAAATAGCTGAGATTACAGGTGTGAGCCACCACACCCAGCTAATTCTTGTATTTTTAGTAGAGATGGTTTCGTCATGTTGGCCAGCCTGGTCTCAAACCCCTGACCACAGATGATCTGCCCACCTCGGCCTCCCAAAATGCCGGGATTAGAGGCGTGAGCGATCGCACCTGGCCTGTTGGATAATTATTTTATTTTATTTTATTTTATTTTATTATTTTTTTAGACAGAGTTTCACTCTTGTTGTCCAGGCTGGATTGCAATGGCGTGATCTCAGTTCACTGCAACCTCTGCCTCCTGGGTTTGAGTGATTCTCCTGCCTCAGCCTCTTGAGTAGCTGGGATTACAGGCGCCTGCCACTATGCCCAGCTAATTTTTTTGTATTTTTAGTAGAGATGGTGTTTCACTATGTTGGCCAGGCTGGTCTTGAACTCCTGTCCTCAAGTGATCCACTCACCTCACCCTCCCAAAGTGCTGGGATTACAAGTGTGAGCCACAGCGCCTGGCTGGATAAGTTTTGAGATTATGTCTTACAGGCACTGCTCTTAATTATAAAAGTGATTTGTGAACTATTAAGAAATGAGACTCACTTTTATCTACAAATGTTCTTGAAAAACAAGTTCCTGGGTTCAAAATGATGTAACTGATGTGCCCTGGATGCACACCAGGATACAGGCACCAAGACCTACAGTTCCCCAAACTTTAGTTCTTGGCTCGTGGTTCTGGGAATCAGACCCAAAGACACATTTTAACTTAAAAGTCTTGCTGACACTGCTAAGTTTATTACTGCATTAGTAGATTTTTAGAATTTATTTTTAACTATATAAATAACGTGTCAGTATATTCACACTATTTCACAGATGGATGGATAAATAGATAGATAGATAGATGATAGATAGATGATAGATAGATAGATAGATAGATAGATAGATAGATAGATAGATAGATGATAGATAGATAGATAGATAGATAGATAGATAGATAGATAGATAGATAGATACTGGGCCACAGACCGGTACTGGTCCACAGCCTGTTAGGAACCAGGCCGCACAGCACAAGGTGAGTGGTGGGCGAGCATTACCACCTGAGCTCTGCCTCCTGTCAAAGCAGCAGTGGTATTAGATTCTCATAGAAGCACAGACCCTATTGTGAACTGTGCATGCGAGGGATCTAGGTTGCGCATTCCTTATGACCATCCCCCATCTCTGTCCCCACTACCCTGGCCCGTGGAAACTTTGTCTTCCATGAAACCAGCCCCTGGTGCCAAAAAGGTTGGGGACCACTGATATAAATAATGTAAAGCTTTCCTTATCAATCATCCAATCCCATTCCCCTTCCAATGGGTCCTATTTCTATTCATTCATTCATTTTATTCAACAATACTTCCCCCCACCCCCAACCCACCCCCCGAGATGGAGTCTTGCTCTGTCACCCAGGCTGGAGTGCAGTGGCACGATCTGGACTCACTGCAACCTCCACCTCCCAGGTTCAAGCAATTTTACTGCCTCAGCCTCTCGAGTAGCTGGGATTACAGGCATGCACCACCACCGCTGGCTGAATGTATTTTTAGTACAGACAGGGTTTCACCATCTTGGCCAGGCTAGTCTCGAACTCCTGACCTCAGATGATCTGCCCACCTCGGCCTCCCAACGTGCTGGAATTACAGGCGTGAGCCACCACACCCAGCTGAATATACATAATTTTATTCAACAATATTTAGTGACTATTATGTGCCAAATACTGTTCCAAATGCTGAGGACACAGTAATAAGATAGACAAGAAGATCCCCCCTCCAACACTTCCAGTCTTCCCCATCTCAGTACCTAATAAAAGCTGATGTTTTTTAGCATGTACCAAGCATTTTATATCTGTTAAGTGATATATTCATAACCACCATATGAAAATGTGAAATTATTCTCCTCATTTTATTAAGGATAGTAAAGCAGAGAGAGGAGAGATTATTGCCCAAGGTCATACCTCTAGTAAATGACACAGCCAGGAGGGCACGTAGTCCTTAAGTCCTTCTTTCCATGTCTCCTCCCGCCCCCTCCCCATCCTTTGTATCTGTCAGCAAAACCAGCAGGCTCCACCTCCTCCATCCCCACTACCCCCTAGGCACCAGGCACCCCACTCTCTGGCATGGCTCACTGGCGTGGCATTAGCTCCTAACTAATCTCCCTGCCTCTCTCTACTTGTCCCCAACTACTCTCTACCCCACATCCAGAGTGATCTTACGATGTTCAGACCCTCTAATGGCTTCCATTGCACCTAGAACACAATCCTAAATCGGGTCTATGTGAATCCTGCCTTCCTGTGTACTCACAGCCCTGCAGTCTCCTCCTTACCCACCAGTCTCCAGCCAAACTGGCCTGCTTTCCAGTCCTTGAACACAGCAGGGCCATTTCTGCTGTGGAGCATAGCCCCAGCTGTTGTGATCCCAGATTTTACGTGGCTGGCTCGGTTTCATCATCTAGGATTTAATCCCAACGTCACATCTTTGACCACCCAAACTAAAATAGCTCCCCCGCCTCCACTCCACATGCCCACCCTTATACATTATGGTCAGGACTGCAGGTTGGTAAAACCTCTTCAGACAGCCAGCTAGCAGTTTCCATCAGAACCTAAATCACATACCTAGCTGTTTGATCCAATTATTCTACTTCTAAGAATTTATTCTAAATATAAACTTGTACATGTGTGAAACGATATCTATTATAGGACTATTCATTGCTGTGATGCTTCTAAAAGCAAAATGTTGACAAAAACTTCACTATCCTTCAATAGGGCCTCCTTAAATAAATTACTATACATAGTGATGACAGACAAAATACATTAGGTACTTTCTATGTGCCTAACAACAACCTTATGAGTTAAGTACTGTTATAAGTCCTATTTTAGATAAGAAAGTTAAAACAGAGTGAGCTTAAGTAACTTACCCAAGATGCATAACTAATAAGTGGTAAATTAAAGATTCAGACCACAGGTTCTTGGTCTGTATGCAATACTGCCTGCCAGTACACATTCCTGTGGTGGAATACTATGCAGCCGGCAAAAGGAATGATGCATTATATACATACTGATATGGGCTGATCATCAAGACATGCTGTTAAGTGAAAAAAAAAGTGAAGTGTAGAACAAATGGGTAGAGCTTAACCTCTTGGAGTTTTGGGGTGTTTTTAAGAACACAAATGTGTATGTTTACATACTTCTATGCAAAGACATATAAGGAACAGTGGGAAATTATGTAAAAACAGTGGCTACTCTGGAAAGGGAAACTATAGGTGGCCAGGGCAGGGGTAGGAGATTTACATTTTACTGTGTATTCTTTTGTGCCTTTTGGTTTTTGTTGTGTATGCACAAACATGCACATACTGACTATTCAAATTAATAATGAAAAACAAACAGATTACCAGATTGAGATTATTTCCAAAAGGAAAAAGGGTACAGCCAAATCATTACCATATAATCGTTTGTATTTTCTTTGTATATCTAATAGTAAGTGGTTTGTTTATTAGTGCATGTTCATCTTGACTCTAGTACAGTCATCCTCTAAAATGCTTTGGTTTTTCTTTGTAGTGGGGCTGTGGTAGTGTGGAGAAGGCAATGCATGTTTATTGTACTAGCTTTGTAAGTTCACTAGACTCCACTAGAATGTAAGCTCCATGAGGGCAGGGACTCTGTGTGTACAGTTCAGTGCCATACCCCCAACATTTAGCACCCTACCTGGTGTACAGTAACTCTGAATGAATGAATGGTAGTGCCCCAAAATCTAGGGGTGAGACAGAGAGTAAAACTGTAGGAACTTTCTTTACCAAAAATGCACAAAAATGATTAATACTTTAGACCGACACTTAAGTTTCTTAGCATAAAGAAGCTATCTATGTCCCAAGGGATTTCACTTAGGCTTACACAGGGTCAGAAAAATGCTGATAATGGGCAAGAAGCAGTGAGGTTATGAAAGAAAAAGAAAACAGCTCAAGCCTTAAAAAGCAGGAGAGATTTAGAAAAGCTACATGGACATGTACAAAGTTTCAGTTATTATTTAAGTAATTTGGGATTATAAAAATTATTATTGATTCAGTAAAAGGAAAACTCCTTCTTTGATGCTACATCATTCTAAGGGAAACATCTGCCCTAGAAATGACCATTTGGAGCCCTCCAAAGTTGCTTTGTCTTGTTATACCTTCACATGAAAAGGAATGAGCTCAATAACAGACTTGAACCACAAAACCTATAGGAAAATGATGACCCTGAGAATGTTCTTCATCTTCAAACTAATTAGCAGAGGCAGAGGAGGAGAGCATCATTTGTTAGTGCTGCATGATTGTTAGTTTTATGTGTCAACTTTACTGAGCTACGAGGTGCCCAGATATTTGGCCAAATGTTATTCTGAACGTTTCTATGTGGGTGTTTTGGGATGAGATTAACACTTACATCAGTGGCCTGAGTAAAGCAGGGTGCCATCCATAATGTGAGTAGGCCTTACCCAATCAGCTGAAGGCCTGAACAGAACAAAAAGGCTGATCCTTCCTTGAGTAAGGGAGAATTCCTCCTGCTTGGCTGCCCTTGAACTGGGACATTAGCCTTTTCCTGCTTTGGACTCAAATGGAAACATCAGCTTTTCCCATGTTTTGAGCCCATCAGCCCTTGGACTGGAACTACACCATCAGCTCTCCTGGACCTCCAGCCTGCTGGCTCTGCCTGCAGCTCCTGCCAGCCTTCATACACATGTGAGCTGATTTCTCATCATATATATATGTATATATAATATAAATACAAGATTTATTATATGTGTAATAAATATAGCTATGTAATTATAAATATGTAGTTACATTATATTTATTATAAAATATATACATATATGCATACACACATCCTATTGGCTCTTTTTCTCTGGAGAACCCTGACTAATACATGTTGCTTCCTCTGTTAGAAAACTCACCATAGTGAAATACCCCTTGATACAACCTATCACTAGAAGCCTGATAATGAGAATACAATATCCCCATGACCACCACCACCAAAGCATTCTCAGCTGGTGCAGAGGGAAACAACAGCTTAAAAGCTAAAGACTTATACGTATATCTGATAAGGGGTTAATACTCAGAAGATATAAAGAACTCCTACAGTGCAACAACAAAATACAATCTGATTTTAAAAATTGGGAAAGGACCTGAATGAACATTTCTCCAAAGAAGATATACAAATGGCTAATAAGCACATGGGACGATGCCCAACATTACCCATCATTTGGGAAATGCAAATTAAAACCACAATGCAATATCATCTCATATTCATTGGGATGGCTACTATTAAAAAACAAGACAGAAAATAACAAGGGTTGGCAAGGATATGGAGAAATTGGAACCCTTGTGCATTGCTAGTGGGAATGTAAAATGATGCAGCTGCTATGGAAAACAGTATGGCAGTTCCTCAAAATATTAAAAATAGAATCACCATATGATCCAGCAATTCCACTTCTCGATATATACCCAAAATAATTGAAAGTAGGATTTCAAAGAGATCTTTGTAAACCCCTGTTCATAGCAGCATTATTCACAATAGCCAAAGGGTGGAAGCAACCCAAGTGTCCACTGACAGATGAGTGGGTAAACAAAATGTCATATATACATACAATGGAATATTATTCAACCTCCAAAAGGAAGAAGATTCTGACACATGCTACAACATGATGATGCTTGAGGACATTATGCTAATGAAATAAACCAGACACAAAGGGATAAGTCCTGTATGATTCCACTTATGTGAGGTATCTAGAAGAGTCGAATTCATACAGACAGAAAATAGAACAGTGGGTGCCAGGGGAAGGAAGTAATGGGGCGTGATTGTTTAATATACACACACAGTTTCATTTTTGCAAGATTAAAAGAGTTCTAAAGATGGATGGTGGTAATGGCTGCATAACAATGTGAATACACTTCATACCACTGAACTGTACACTTAAAAATGGCTAGGCTGATAAACTGTATTTTACCACAATTGAAAAAAAAATTTAAGCCAAATACTTAGAGATCTCCAGAATATACCAGTAAGCTTTAAAGAAAAAAAAAAGCAGAAAATGCATATAATATAGGTTCATTATATAAAAACTAACATAAATATACACGCATAGAAAGGAGATAAACTGTCATTAGCGGTTACCAATAAGATGGGAAGGGACAGATAAAACGAAATGTTCATGTATCACTCTGTATGCCATATTGAGGCTTATTGATTGAATCTGGTACAACAAAAACATATTTGTATTAGCTTCCTAGGATGACTGTAAAATACCACAAACTGGGTAACTTAAAACAACAGAAATTTATTCTCACAGTTCTGAAAACAAATCAGGTTGTTTGAAATCAAGATGTGTCAGCAGGGCCATGCTCTCCCTGAGACACTGAGTAGAATCCGTCCTTGCCTCTTCCAAGCTTCTGGTGGTGGCCGTCAATCCTGGGCATGGCTTGGCTTGCAGCTGCCTCACTCTAATCTCTGCCTCTGTGATTATTAATACCTGGCGCTCTTCCTGTGTGTCTCTCTTCATATGGCATTGTTGGCTTCTTATAGGGATACCAGTCACGTTGGATTAGGGCCCACCATCATGTCATAACTTCATTTTAAATTGCCTACATCTGCAAAGACCCTATTTCCAAAGAAGGTCACATTCATAACTACTGGAGGTTAGAACTTTGACATTCTGGGGGAGGCAGGACACAATTCAACCTATAACAATATTTGTGTTTTAAAAAAAAACAAAACTACAGTTAAGGTTCCTTGAACACCCTATTTATGAACCCGTACAGATCCATTAGAGACAATACTATGAGAATGAAGAACCTGGATTAAGGAGCCACACTGTAGAGGTTCAAATCCCAGCTCAGCCACTTACAAGCTACATAACTTTGAGGCAGTTCATTAACTTCCCAGTGCCTCAGTTTCCTTATCTGTAAAATAGCAGCACATAGGTCAAAGGGTTGTTAGGAGGATTAAATGAGTTATCAAGTGCTTAGCACAATGCCTGGTACACAGTAAGTACTCAATCAACATGAGCAATTGTTGATATGATTATCACCATTTTCAGCATCCCAAAGACTCCCCTAGGAAGCATTCTTGGGGACAGAGCACGCTTTATTTTTATAGCACCTACTCAAGGCCTATTTCCATAGCTGCTTCCCCAATAGTCTCATGCTTGACTTTCAGAGCATCAGCAATTTCATCTGATGCAGAGTTACACTGCTGCAGTAAATATTCTTCATCCATACCGTTATTCAATTCCCTTCCTTGGCGCAGGCCCCTCTGCGGCATGGCAGTGATGCTCATGAAGGCCGGCAGAGTTTCCGAGCAGCACCACCAAGACCATCCGGGCAAAGCGCCTGTCACTTCACATGCAGCCCCAGGAAGGGACACAGAGCAGTCTTCGGCCTCAGTCCTCCCACCTTCTGTGATCAGGGCCCTATATTTGGATTTTGATCTCGGCCTGACTTGCTGCTAAATCTGTAACCAGTTACTCTTACAGGGTTGTGGGGGAGGAGTCATGTTGCTATGGCAATCCAACAACTCTGGGAGAAGGAGAGGAGAGGAAATGGAATTTCAGGGCCCGAGACCACCAAGACTCAGAAATACCCATTTCTGCGTGTGTGCCACAGAAATGAATCTTGATATGCTAAAATAAACAGACCTCTCTTCTCTTTCCCAAATTTCCAACCATTGACAAAAATAAAAGCCTGCTTATACAAGAACTCTATTCACATGTCATTTCCTAACAGGACAGAAACTAAAACTCACACTTCATTCAGCAAGTCAGGAAGTCAGCTGATTTCCTTTAAAACCCTCTCTCTGCATGAAACGAGCAATTGTCTAGTCTGGATTTTATACATAATATTACTTTTTGACCTGCAGTTTACAAATAAACTAACAGAGAGACACAGATAAAGCTTCGGCTTTCTCATCTCCCACTGGTTTAAAGGAGCAGGAGGAGGGCAAGGAAGGATGAAAAAAACTGCCTGGTAAATGAAAGACCTCATCTTCAACAATGACTTCTACCCTGCCCACGTAGTAACAGCCGCTGACACAAAGCTGAGCTGACTTGTTAGGGTCTCACACCACCGTTTTCCTGTCCACATTCTGGTAGAGCTTCTAAGGAATCTATCTGAAAGGCAAATCAGAGTCAAACACATACACAAACACAAATCAGGGATTAAGACTGTCTGTGTCCTAGATATTCAGGAGCTAGATCATCTAATGAATGGACTAAAGAACATTCTGGTAGGCTAGTCCAGGACAGGATCAGCCACGGAGCAGCAAATGTAACGGACAAGCTGCATCTTTGAGAAACTACTCTAGTTAACCTTAGAACTCACATCTTAGGGGAGTTGTATGACAAAATTTCTTTAAAAAAAAGTCAGAAGCACCCCTCAACCTGATTCTCTTTACTTTCTGTCCTTTTTACCTCTTTTTCCAAGACAGTTTTTCTGAGCTTGAGCTAGGGTAGGGTAAGTACTGAAGGAAAATTTAATTCCAGAGTCTGGGGGTTGGATGTAAAAAGGTAATGAGTTAGTTGAGTTAGTTATGTAATTTTTCCGAATTTTTAAGGAAATAGCAATTGCTTAGAATCACAGAATAAGATTATATGGATGAACAGGTCAGAGAAATAAGATGTAATCGGGAGAAAAACCCTAAAGCAAGAGTCAGAAGATTCCAGTCCTTGGCTTGGCTCTCCCACTTACCCAGTCAAATAATCACAGACAAGCTATTTAACTTCCCTGAACTTCTGTTTCTTCAGCTCTAAAATGGGTATAATAATGCCTGCCCTGACTTCAATTATGAGATCAAATGAAGTCACATATGTGCCAGTCTTCTGTAAACTATTAAGAACTTTTCAGTGAAAGTATTGCTATTCTACCAGAATCTAGATGTGTTGAACAGAGAATTGCTGTTCTCCTGCTTTGTATATCCCTCAGCCTCCATAGGAATTCCTTATATCTAGTAGGAAAAACAAACGCAACTGGAAACAAACATGTGCTAACTAAATATGCATATAGGAGGGGTTTTTAGAACAAGTTTCCAAAAGCAGGTTTAAGGGAGACCTGTTCAACTTGGAAAGTCAAAGCTGGCCATCACCTAGCAATCAGCAGTGTATCCACAAGGTACAGAACACCTGTGGGCAAAGCCACTCTCCCTTCCTGAATGGCACCTTTATAATGAGAACACTCACTGTTGTGCAAAAGATAAGAAGTTTTAGTTCATAAAATTCTAGTTGGTAACATGCCATGTCAATTAGCTTCTTACTCCATGTTCACAGCATTATCACTAAATTAGAACTAATTACCATCTCAATTGACAATTTGGAAGCCATTAAAATATAGATTAGCCTGAAAGAAATACAGTATCCTGCGGAAAGTGAAATTCTGATGGAGCAGAGATAAAGTCTAACATCTAACATTTAGTGTGGTAATGACCCTGTAACTGGTGCTAAAATAGGATGTTAATTAAAGTAGAGCCACTATTTTTCCTGACCTCTTGGAAGCTAGAGTCTAAAAGAACACAAGATCTCTCTTTCTGTCCCTCATGCGCGCACATGCACACATGCACACACACAAACACGCACACACACACCTAGCAGTAGAGCTGCTATTCCATAAGTATGTCCCACAGTCAATACCAAGCCTTGATCAGGTGCTAAACACAGACTTCGCTTAGCATGCTTGGGAAACAACTAAAAGCTTTGAAGCAGAAGTCAAGAGATACCAAATTAGAGTGGGACAATTTAAAGGTACAATGCATGGGGGAGATGAAGTAGGGAAGAAAATAGGCAAAGTCAAGTAAGAGTGACCATTAGTCATGAGCTGAACATGCCCCGTGAGCAAAGCTGCACAGGTGAGTTCAAAATTTTGATCAAAAAATTTATTATAAAGCCCTTTTCCTTAGGTACTTTCTAAGTACTTTACATTTCAAACCAGCAACTGCTTAACTGAAATGTGGCCCTTTCTCCAAGAAACTTGCAAATATGGGGACACATTTTTAAAGAGGTATGGAAGGATTTAACATTTCATTTTGTAAACATCACCTGGTGATCCGAAGAATCACGGTTTGTCAATAAACAAGCCCCACCTGGGTTCACAAACGAATCAAAATGGCTTTGCCAGGTTCTGGAAGGAAACTTATTCTTGCTATTTTCACTGCTGAACTTTTGGGCAGCTAATCTCAGAATGACAATGTTTACATTCCATTCCCTACAACCTCACACCCTAGTGCAGGGAAGACTAATGACAGAATGTCACGAAGCAGAAATGCAGAAACATGGGAGTAATTGTGCAGCAAGTCAGAGAGCTTGCGATCTGAACGCACGCAACAGCAGGAAAGCCCATTACTCCAACTGCTGAAATTATGTCTCACTAGAGTCAAGTCTACAGAAATATTTATAGAATTAGCAAAATACTATCATTGGCAGTTTTGGGGGTTGCCTAATCTGAAAACCTTTTATGAGGTGTGGGGAGAGAGCTGGGGGGAGGGGGATATAAGAAGCCATCCACCAAAAAAATGGCTAGGTGTTAAAAAAAGAAATGATAATTTTGCCATAGTAGTATAGTGTTAAAGAAAGCATGGGAAACCAAATTCAGGTCATAAATTCATCCTAAAGCACAAACTGACTGACTATTGCTGTCATTCCAGATATGTATTTCAAAGACTTCTATTAGTGACAAAATCCCTACATTTGCAAAGCATCCTGAAAGGTTGTATTTATTTTTCTGATACTTAAAAACAACAACAACAACAACAACAAAAACTGTATATCCGTGCTGTATCCTTTCTGATTTATTTATGGCCACTTCCCTCCAAAAAAAAAAAAAATCTCTTCTCCCCAGGTTGCCCTTTATATTACAAAGTAATTATGGTGCTCACCAACTGAATTTAGTAATTGAGGATAATTGTATAGCCATATAAGTAAAACTGTTTGCTTTCTTGCCAATTTGGTAGTTTTCAGTCTATTAACAATCACAAGCAACTCAGAGAGAAGATAGCATTTACTTTTGAGTCTCAACTATATGCTTTTTACCAAACCTCAGTCAGCACATCATTTGTGCTCAGTTAAACTGGTTGTTGCTGAAATTCCCCACTAGCATTGAAATAGCTGTCAGAGCAGGTGGCCTTCGAAAGTTCTTAGATCAGCACTGTTTGGGCTCCTTGGCTCAGTCAGGGTTTGTGTAATAAGGGTCAATGGAGGTGGTTCCGAAAGAGAAATACAGAGCCCTTCCGTGATGTCTGATGCCTTCTTTTTCTTTCCCACATCACACACTGACATGTAAGTTATCACGTGACTGGAGAGGGCATAATAGAAATTAAATAAGAGTGGGCCGGGCGCGGTGGCTTGCGCCTGTAATCCCAGCACTTTGGGAGGCCAAGGTGGGTGGATCACGAGGTCAGGAATTCGAGACCAGCCTGGCCAACATGGTGAAACCCTGTCTCTACTAAAAATACAAAAATTAGCAATGATTTTTTTCTAGGTTCAATTTTAAATTACAGATAAGTTTGCTCAGAAAACACCATAGTTTCAAACACATGTCCCTTACGACTTCTTTCCTGCCTGGTTTAATTTCAATTTTAAGATAAAGATCTCAGACCTAAAAATAGTCTAAAACACTCGCCCTATACCATGAGAAGCTGTTCTTAACCTGACAAGGCAGGGCCAGAGCCATATAAATCTGTGGCATTTATTATCATTTGCCTCATTTGGAGATCTTCTGGGTCTACAGCCATGTGAGCAGGAAGGAACGCCACAACTATTCTGTTCACTTGGCATTTTATGCAGGCCTTACCAGCATTGCTGTGGGGATCATACTGACCTAGTGTTGATGATGATGATGATGATGGTGCTCCAACATGGTGCTTATTTTTGTTGGAGGCACTGTTCTGGACAGTTTCTGTTTGTTTTTTCTTTTAATCCTCAAAACAACCCTATGACGGGGTTACTGACAGTAGGCCCCCTTTGCAGATGGATTTTGGCTCAGTGGCTGCTAACTGTGAGACCTGGGGCAAGTTAGTTAAACTCCCAAGCCCTCTGTTTCAACATCTAAAAAATAAGGGTTATAATAATGCCAACCTCATGAAATAATGTATATAAGGCTCACACAGGCCTAGAATGTATGTAACACCCACCCAAGAGTAGCCATCAGTTTTAGTTGGATGCCTGGTAGAAGAAATGCTAAATTTAAGGTCATCTAGATGATAGAAGTTCCCCTGAGATCAATTTAAAAAAAAGAAAAAAAAAGTCTTTCAAGTCCAAAGGAAAATAAACAATCCTTTAAAAAATTAACTGACTTACCTGACCCTGTTTTTGTCTTTCAGTTAAAACAAAATAGGCTGAGTACATATACATCATGGAATACTATGCAGCCATAAAAAAGAACAAGACCATGTCCTTTGCAGGAACATGGATGGAGCTGGAGGCCATCATCCTTAGCAAACGAACACAGGAACAGAAACCAAATACCGCATGTTCTCACTTATAAGTGGGAGCTACATGATGAGAACACTTGGGACCTATCAGAGTGGAGAGGGTGGGAGGGTCAGGAAAAATAACTAGTGGGCACTAGGCCTATATGACAAAACCTGCACATGTACCCCTGAATTTAAAAGTTTAAAAAATTAAGTTAAGGCTGGGCACGGTGGCTCACGCCTGTAATCCCAGCACTTTGGGAGGCCGAGACGGGTGGATCACGAGGTCAGGAGATCAAGAGACCATCTTGGCTAACACGGTGAAACCCCGTTTCTACTAAAAATACAAAAAATTAGCCGGGCGTGTTGGCGGGCGCCTGTAGTCCCAGCTACTCGGGAGGCTGAGGCAGGAGAATGGCGTAAACCCAGGAGGCGAAGCTTGCAGTGAGCTGAGCTCGCGCCACTGCACTCCAACCTGGGGGACACAGCGAGACTCCGTTTCAAAAAAAAAAAAAAAATTAAGTTAAAAAAAATGATTAAAACAAAAAAGGTTATCCCTAGCCAAGGCACATCCCCCTCCCCAATTTCTTAACATGCCCTTGGTTAAACTTGTTATAGTCATTCCCTCTAAGTATATGTTACATAGGGAAGAAACACCTGCTATGTGAAATGGACTGAGCACTCAGTTACAGCATATAGACACAGTCAGAAAAGAAAAATGTAGAGGAGAAGGCAAGAGCTCAAGATTACTCCTCCTACCCCTGAGGCATTAAAGAATTTTAAATAGAATTTTGGATAGGATGAAAAGAAAGTTATTTCAAAGTCTTGATAACAACCATATCTGAATTAAGAAACTGATTTGATTAATTAACATTTTGACTTAAAATAATTACCTATTAGTTGTATCAGGAGATTATCATCCTTAGCAATTTTCCCACTTACAGTTCATTCTATTTTAAATCATTGTTAAGAATGCATTTGATGGCAGTTGTCTACACATTGGAAATGATTCTATAAATCTACCCTCAAAACATTTTTAAAGGGACATATATTTGATTAATAAAGGGCTCTTTTTTCTTTCTATACAAAAAATCAAATTTTTGGCATTTTTAAAGACATTACTTTTTTATGATGCTGGTCCTATTATATAGTTAGCCTTAGGAGAAATCATACTGCTTTATAGAGATCCAATAAATAGCTGAAGTAAAACATTTTTCTTTCCTGCCCAAGATATCTTTGAGTAAGTAATTTTTCCAAAATACAAGTGCTAGCTTAAAAATAAAACAAACGACAGGAAAAGGGGGAAAAGAAATGCATTTTGTCAGTGATTGGCCAACTTCTCTGAGAACAAGCAAGAAGCAGCCCTGAGGAAATACACCTTAGTAACTTAGTAACTCTCCAAACTCTAGAAAGACCTGTCCCCAGAAGGATCTACTAAATCAAACAGACATTGTAAAATATACTCAAAGACATATTTATCTATTCTAAACTTGACTTAAATTCTCCGGTTAATTTTCAAGTTTAAAGAGAAGTTTGATAAATGCTTAGATGGAGATGGTTTGGCTAAACCTGTGATTTCTTAAAGTCAAAGACCTTACTTGATATTTCCTTTGTGATTACTTCTCAGTAGATACCGCTGAAAAATCTAAAAACTGTTAATTTATTATCTCTTGGTTTTTAAGCAGTAGTAAATATTTTAACAACTGGTTCTCATGGGGCAGAGGGATGGATTTGTAGCATATGCCAATTTCCTTGGTGTAAATACTCCTAACATGGCTGATTTCAGACTAGCAAGGTGAAAGCATAGTTGGAAAAAGCTGTGCATGATCAGCTCACAGGAGCTGGTGGGAGGTGGCTCCAGCACACCACTGGAAATAAAGTACATCAGCAATACCATATAGCTCTATGCCAATTTTAATCTGAGTTGCACCAGAAGCCATCTTACTCAAGTTGAGAGTATTTAATATTTTATTCTTACAAAGTTTGTCACCAAAATATTGATAATTTTGGGCACAATCAACTACAAACTCCTTCGGGAAAAAATATGGTAATAAATAGAATGACTTCTTAAAGAACAAATTATATCATACTAATCTTCTCCAATAACTCAGGGCCAGGCCTAAAAGGCATCATCTATTTTGATGTTAGGAAGGCTTTGAGTTTTTTCCAACCAGTGTAGTTATCAATAAAGTTGTGAAAACAATTTATATCATGGCTAAAATAAGGCACCCAACTTTCAAGAAATTCACAAGCTAGGCATGGTTATGAGTGCAGAGAAATGAATTGTTGTGGGAACACCTGTTAGGTGGTGATCCAGGTGCACTTTAAAGTTGTCATCAGTAGGGCCTGAGTACTAATTCTGTAGTGTGAGTAGTGGCAGTGAGAACTCCAATGGAGGAAGAGGTCGAAAGATTTCTTAAAATTAATCATGAAATCTAATGACTCATCAAACTGACTGCATGCAATATCAGTACATGGAATACAAGACATTTGTTCATTTTCTCAATTTCAAAGAAGACAAAAATGTGAAGCCCCTAGGGACCTGGCCAACTTAAAATATCTTCCTTGCTCCCCCACTTTTCTCTGAAAAAAAAAAAAAGGGAAAGATTCTCTCCTCCTTACAGATTCTTTCTTACAGAATTCTAGCAAACCTACCCTGAACTTTGAGTGAAGAAAATGGTTTAGTGCTTTCAATATTAATAGGAATTCACATATGCATGTTCTTGTAATATAGTTTGTTGATCATTTGTATGTTTTAATGCACAGTTATATTTACTGTTGTTGAAAGAGTCCAGTGTATTTGGGGAATCACGATCCTTCCATATACAGTTGAGAAAGAAATACCATATTTTATCCTATGGAATATATTATTTCAAGAAAATGAATGAGCCTTCCATCTTCCCTCCTTTATTCTCATAGAATTGTAAAGAATATTACTATATTTAAACATAACCACACTAATTAAATACTTAATTTTGAAGCCTTTAAAAATCCCATGGTTTTTAAATATATATTTGTAATTCATCGGGATTTGAATAAATTGTTTGATACATAAGTAAAACAAGAATAAATTTTACCCTCAAAGGTAAATTGGCTGGAAATAATTTGAGGTCCGGGCTTCTTCAGCTTTCACTAGTTCATATTCAAAATTCTTATTTTGTAATTAAAGGACAGTATTTCTTCATTACTACCTAATAAAATGGAATTTTCCATGTCTTTAAATTCAGAATCCCTGTTATGTACATTGCTACTTCAGAAAATTGGAGTGAAAATAAAAACTACAAGGTTGGTGACCAGATAGGCATTAAAAGACTTTAAATTGTCCAAACAAAATAATTATTAATAAATCAGTAAGTTTAATTCTATAAAAACATAGCTTAATCGAAGGAATTCACAACCATTAGGTTCCCATATTATTAAGTAATGGAGTGAGCCAATAATGGTAATTATGACTATATCTGCTTATCTAAAGATAGAACAATTTGTCTGGGATTATGTGGGATATCACCTTGCCAGCTTGGGGCCTCAACCAGGAGGGAGCCTTCCCATGTTCCCATGCTTTAAAGAGTACTGATGGACACAACCATCAAGACACACACAGCTACATACAATGACACGAAGTCCTCACTGGCAGAATAGGCTTCTAATGCAATGAAAAAGGCAAATAAGAGTAGTGTATTAGTATGTGATCTTTTCTGCAAATGTGCCTGTTTTTGAAAGTTTTAAGAACTTCTAAAGAATCAAAAAGAAAAAAAATAGGCATTGTCCCATAATTCAATAGTTATAGAAAGATACTTCCCCCAGAATATAAGAAAGTGTGGGGTTAATCCTGAATAGTTTTACAGAGAACAATAAAGACAGGTATAAAATGTGCATGAGCAGAGGGAGCAAGGTAATTTATAATCTTTCCTATGGGAAGGTTTATGTTTCCATTCTTGAGATGAAACTTATATAGAGGAAGCTATTTGCCTGTAGTTATCTTCTCTAGAAATAGTGTGTGATTTTATAGAGTCACATGGGATACACCACATATTAGATAGCTACTTATAAATACAAGTAAATTTTACCTGAAAGGGGATGGAATACAGCAAAATTTTATTTTTACATAGGAAATTTCTGATAAGAGAATTTTTCCCACTCACTTCTATTTTATAACTAAATCTGTCTTCTATCGAGGGGGAGGGGAGGCTCCCTATACGTAATAAAATAATGGAGTAAAGCATTTTTAAATATTATATTTTTAGAGCCCATGCTCTCATTTTAAGTAATATTTTAATGCTTAAAATATTAGTAATACCATCTATCTCAAGAAAGTCACAAAATAAAAATGGTAAACATTAAAATAGAGTACATTGAGTAAACGCAGTTCATTTAACAAAATAAAAAGAATAAATGCAACAACAGAATGATTTGTGTTCTAAAAGTTCATTTATAAATAGGTTGTGTGGAACCTGGAACACCCTTTTAAGAAACCATGCTATATAAGAGGTGATCAGGGACTATGTCAACCCACAGACATCTACTCAGGCCAGGATGTTCCTGAAACATAGTAGTTACAGTGCCATCAATTCTAAAGGACCACAGGTATTTCCATGTGAAATAATTCAGAGTTGCAACTTGAGGAGTCAAATACATCTCCTGTGCTCTGAACATGTATTTTTCATGGACCAAGAGACTGTGGTTCATGTAAACATTGGCAGAGGTTTTGAATCGTTAGGAAAAGGAATAGAATTAAGTGTCGTCACTTACTGATCACATAATCTCAGGTATTTCCTCAACTGCAAATTGGAAGTAATGACATCTGCCCTACTTACTTCAAGAGGTTTGCTGTGGGAGAATTAAAAGAGGTAAAGCAGCCAAAAATTGCCATGTAAATTATAAAGCTGCATCCCACCTCTCCAGGTGGGTCAGTCTTCATTGACAGATGACCAAGAGTACCAGGGAGGCTGGGCAACTTTCCAAGGTTCCAGGTGAACTTGTGAGAAGCCAAGAGAAGGTACCAGGACTCAACTTCTCAGCCATCTCCTCTTCACTAGATACATGGCATCTGACCACCCTTTCGTTAGTTAATCTTAATTAAACACACACTGGGCATACTACCAAAGAAAGATGGTGCAGTAAGAATGGCACATTTTGAGATGATTGAGCTGAACTCAAAAGAACCAGGTCCCATCCTGCTCTCCCCTCTGACTTGAGGACTTCATTAGACAATCACAGAGCCACTTCCCATGTCACAGGTCTCTCTTTAAATCGGGAGAAAATAGTGGGCTTCTCCAGTCTTCCTCTTAGGAAGTGGGTACTTTGGCCTTTATTTTATAAACTGAGAATCAATGAAATTTTTATTGTAAAGCTTTGCATTCCTCAGGCAAAAAAGGGCAAAACCACTTGCTTTTATTAAGCTATTATAGGCAACCTGAAACATTTTATGAAAACAAAATAGATAGTATTTAAATGTTTCTCACGTTTATAGAAAGAGGAGGGAAAGGTGCCGACCACTGGCACAGAAGAAAGAAGAGGCCCAAATAAGTGCTCTTAAAAGTCCCTTTTGTTATTAATATCCAAGTTTATGGTATGCATTTGTGTCATTAAACAAACAGAATTTTTCCAGTATCCAAACAAATGCTTACTTTAAAGCCATGGTCCTCAAACTTTTTAATCTTTAGACCCATTTACACTCTTAAAAATTACTGATAACACCAAAGAGTTTCTGTTTATGTGGATTAAAACTGAGATTAACCATATTACAAGTTAAAACCAAGAAACTTAAAAAATATGTATTCATTAATTTATTTTAAGATAACAATAACCCCATTATATGTTAACATAATTACATGTTTTATGAAAAATAATTATCTTTTCCAGAAAAAAACTTG
This sequence comes from Hylobates moloch, assembly GCF_009828535.3. Taxonomy (NCBI): domain Eukaryota; kingdom Metazoa; phylum Chordata; class Mammalia; order Primates; family Hylobatidae; genus Hylobates; species Hylobates moloch. The sequence goes on from NW_026652291.1 coordinate 50,963,138, forward strand.
TGAGAAGAGCCACAGTTTTTAAATTTTTACAAAACTCTTTCATGTATCTGTTAATTGCAGTCAGCTAGATTCTCTTATCTCCTTCTGCATTCAATCTGTTATGATATGCTCTTTAAAGTATATAAAGAAAATCCAAGCTCACAGAAATGCAGTTGGAAAAGGAAGCAGTATTTCAATAGCCTTCTTAGACAATTGTTGATATTCTTTGATGGACACTAAAACTTGACAACTGGTTGTTTCTTAAAGGTTACTTGTGACATGGAATCTAAAATCTTACGGGTGAACTTGTACTCTGTACACTCATGAGATAACACGAGCAGAAAAGAGCAAACAATGTCTTAGCGTTATTGTGAAAATGGGTTTGACTTTGCAGATCCTCTGAAAGGACCTTAGGGACCTTTGAGTCCACATTACACTTTGAGAACCTCACTTTAAAGACACAAATTGTCTTATGATATGTAATCGGTGGAGTAAAAGCAATACCATGTGAAACTTAAGGAACAAGGTAAAATAACCTTGCAAAGAAGGGATAGAAGAAAGATCAAATGCAAACAAATCATTCATCTCATCATCTATCTTCACAACCTGGGAACTGGAAGACAGATACTATAAGTCAGGAGTGCAGAGAAATGGCCTTAGCTGGAGTTTTGGAATAGAGGTTGCACCATAATGGCTCAAACATCTCAGAGAAGGTAACTTTTTCAACAATAGGTGAGAACCCTTGGGTCAATTGTAAAGATATTTTTATTACATCAAGACTGTTCATAACCAGCCCTAGCCCTTTAAACCAGCCTGGCATATCACACACAATGAACCTACTTACGAATAGAGGTGATGCCTGCCACCTGCTTCATTTCACCCTAACCTGCTCCCACCTCCCTCTGGTCTCCACCTGGCCCCTGCACCAAGCCTTCTGATCCTGCATGCATTTCTATTCTTGTCAGAATCAGTGAGCATCTCTGCTCTCCTTGGCTTCACTTTCTTTTCTTTCCTTTCCTTCCCCTCCCTTCCTTCTCTTCCTTCCTTTTCCCTTTCCCCTTCCCTTCCTTCCTTCCTTCCTTCCTTCCTTCCTTCCTTCCTCTCTCTCTCTCTCTCTCTCTTTTTTCTTTCTTGATGGAGTCTTGCTCTGTCACCAGGCTGGAGTGCAGTGGCATGATCTCAACTCACTGCAACCTCTGCCTCCCAAGTTCAAGCGATTCTCCTGCCTCAGCCTCCCGAGTAGCTGGGACTACAGGTGCACGCCACCACGCCCAGCTAATTTTTGTATTTTTAGTAGAGACAGGGTTTCACCATGTTGGCCAGGATGGTCTTGATCTCTTGACCCCGTAATCCACCCGCCTCAGCTTCCCAAAGTGCTGGGATTACAGGCGTGAGCCACCACGCCCAGCCGGCTTTCACTTTCTCTGAGGAACGCGGCTCTTTCTGCTACTGACTGCCTTGGGTAGTCTTCCCACCCCGTCTTCTATGCCAGTTTTAGCCCCTTACACCCAAGCCCTAGCATGCGGACGGATGAGGGTGGGTGCAACTGCCTTGAATGGGTCATTTGAAAAAAACAGATGTTTTTCAGTCTTCTTGTACAAATTTTTCTTTTTGCCTGTTTCTCAGCATAGCACAACAGAGAACATGGAAATAAGTCATTTTCATGCTATTAGCACATTTAGGAAACAGGCTTCTACAGTAATTAAACTAATGAAGATGACCCTAGATTCAAGAAACAGCAATTAGAGTTGACTGAATAGGCATTAGGGGAAATGAAGACATTCACATTCAAAAAAAGATGAGATTTTAAAAGAAGAAATCAAATTAATAATAGCCCAAACTCTATCAAGCAGGAAAGAGCTTCTAATGACTCAAAGAAGACTTGGAGACATATGTAGATTAGTCTATCATATTCAAGTGAATACAAAAATGATGGTATCCTATCATAAAAATAAGGACATTAAGGGATAGACTGAGGGAAAGCAAAAAAGTAGAAGAAACTGGCTATACACAACCTAAACCAAAATGGAAAGGCTTTTCTTTGAAAAAAAACTTTTCCCCATGTAAATTTTTAGTTGTTATTTTCCAAACATCAACAACCACCTTTTAAAGTAGCAACGCAAATCCACTGCAATAAATAAATGCAATTCAGAAACAAACAGAAGCTCCATTCCAGTGGTGCAAGGCCCCCATCACTGCCCATCTGGCTCCCTTCAGCAAAGAACTGTGTGGCTCTGGTGTCAATCAGGGTGACGGCATGATCAGAGGGTTTCTAGCTGCAGTTTGAGTAGATCTATCTATGCCAATCATTAGCAATGACAACAGTTATTACTGGCTTCTTTTCTTTTTTTTCTTTTCTTTTTTTTTTTAGACAGAGTCTCACTCTGTCACCCAGGCTGAAATGCAGTGGTGCAATCTCATCTCACTGCAACCTCCACCTCCTGGGTTCAAGTGATTCTCATGCCTCAGCCTCCTGAGTAGCTGGGATTACAGGCATTTGCCACCAAGCCCAGCTTATTTTTGTATTTTTAGTAGAGATGGGGTTTCAACATGTTAGCCAGGCTGGTCTCGAACTCTTGACCTCAAGTCATCTGCCCGCCTCGGCCTCCCAAAGTACTGGGATTACAGGCGTGAGCCACTGCGCCCGGCCCCAACTGGTTTCTTTTCTATCAAACTCAGTTTTTTTTTTTTGAGATGGAGTCTTGCTCTGTTGCCCAGGCTGGAGTGCAGTGGCGCGATCTCGGCTCACTGCAAGCTCCGCCTCCCAGGTTCATGCCATTCTCCTGCCTCAGCCTCCCGAGTAGCTGGGACTACAGGCACCCACCACCACGCCCAGCTAATTTTTTTGTATTTTTAGTAGAGACGGGGTTTCACCGTGTTAGCCAGGATGGTCTTGATCTCCTGACCTCGTGATCCACCTGCCTCGGCCTCCCAAGGTGCTGGGATTACAGGCGTGAGCCACTGCGCCCGGCCCCAACTGGCTTATTTTCTATCAAACTCAGTGTTTGATAGAAACAGTCTAGTATGTCAGGTTCTCTTTTTAACCTTACTGATTCCAGAGGCCACAATGGAGGGGAAAAAGCTAGCATAAGGAAGAGTTTCCTCAAATGCCTTCTCTAGGCTACAATTTTTATGTAAAGGCTGATTAAGTGGTTTGCTGGGATCTGGAGCTGCCCAAGGAATTTCTGCCCACTCGGAGGGCCACTGGTGTCCTGAGTGTTGTTCATTCATCAGAATGAAGCACTCTGTCAAGCTGTGAAGGCCACTGGTGGGGGAAAGAAGGAATATGCTCATTCTTGTTATTGCTATTGCTATTAATAAACAGGGCTTTATGGATTAAAAGGGGAGAGAGCTATGACATTATTAACATTAATTCTTCATTAACTAATCTTTGAATTTTTTAGGTTTTTTTTCTCCTTAGGACACATAAGCCCAGCCAAGATTCAAAGGCTTCCTTTTATAAACTAAAGTACAATATTTCTGTGTCATTATTATATACAGCCTTGAGTAATCACAATTAATGTGATTTTAATGCACAAATTAAACATGCTATAAACTCTAATGATGATCATGCAGGATTTTGATCATTATTATCATTAGATGAAACCTTAGAAAAAAATTTAAGCCTATCATGGGTCCTAACAGCTTTTTATTTTAATTCTACAGATTTGGGCATATTGGCTGTTCAGAGAGACAAAACCAAAACCTCTTTTTCCATCTGGCTATGAGTGCTTTTCATAGCTTATTTTTTCCACACTCACCCCTAAAAAATGCACTGGAGCTGAGCTATTGTAAGAATGTGTCAGATTCAAATGATTATATCATTGACTATCTGCTATTTCACAGGAGAACTGAACTGTCTGACTTTTTAAAAAACTCAGCATGGACTTTATAGTAGCAAGACTTTATCAACAGTGAGTTAGTGTTACAGGCGACTTGGCTCATAAAAAATTAAAAGCTTCAGAAATTAACTTTATCACAGAAAACATTTACTCATAAGCAACCCCCAGCTGTAGAGGCAGAGAACCAAAGATCAGAGAGACATGCCAAAAAATACTTTTCAGACCCCGAGCAAAGAGAATAGTAAGAGCTGGTGTCAGCCCATTGCGGTGCCAGGCCGAGCTAGCTGGTAAGGTCTCTGGTAAAGAAAACGCTTTTCTGGGATGACTATAATGGGCACTCTGTGAGCTCTGGGGCCTGGAGTTGCTTTTCGACAGATGACTTTGTTCCTTCTTTACATTGTAAAGTTCAGTTTATATTTTTGTAGAAATACATTCTTGACATTTCCAATGAAAATGCTGACTTGGTCGTATTTTAGTTTCATTCTAATTGGAAGAAATGAGCCCTCGCTTGTTTGGAAGACAAAAGGCTACGAAAACTCGTGTTCATTTTAGAAACTTTCATTAAATATTCAAAACAGAATGAAAGTGATCTAGTTCTGGAAAAGCGGGGTCATATCTAAAATTAAAAACAAAAACCAGGTTGCTGAGAGAGATCAAAAGACAAAAGGAATTCACTAACCAGATGAAAGTTAAAAACACGGCATATATAACCTCATCACCTGAGGTACGCTGACTTAATATCAGCAACGCCAACAAAAAAAAGTAAAATCATAATGGGCTCCCATGTCTCCAAAAGCAAATCAATGCCTCATTGTGAAAAGAAACCCACAAAGAGATGGTGATTTTACTTTTATTTCAAAGACCAAATAAAGTCTTTGGTCCTGTAAGCAAGTTTTAATACTGTAACAAGATTGCTAACCTTTGCTGTCAGTCTGACTCATAAAGGACTTAATTACTTTCTTCGACAGTCAAGAAGGGTCCACTCAGAGAAATTGTGTGGCAGAGGAAAAAGGGCAGTGTGGCCAAGAGGAACCTGTAGTGATGCACTCGTCAATTACAGCTATTTCTTTCAAACTTGTCTTGTTAAATTTACCTTCCTTTCCAGATGTCATAAATTAGCCCTCCATTAAAGCATCTGAATGCCAAACAGTACATTATTCTTCACAAGGTGACCATCAGGAGCAGGCTATGCTGGAATTGTATTCTTTTCCAATTGGCTGCTGTAACAGATTACCACAAATTTAGTGGCTTAAAACAACACACTTTTATTATCTTACAGTTCTGAAGGTCAGAAGTCTGAAGTGGGTCTCACTGGACTAAGATCAAAGTGTCAGCAGGGCTTCACATCTTCGGGAGGCTCTAGGGGAGAATCTCTTTCCTTGCCTCTTCCAACCTCTTCAGGCTGCCTGCATTCCTTGGCTCACAGCCCCTTTCTCCATCTTTGAAGTCAGCAGTGGCTGGCTGAGTATTTCTCACATCACATCTCTCTCATTGACTCTTCCTCCTCCAACTTCCACTTATAAAGGCGCTATGATTACATTGAGCCCACTAAGATAATCTGGGATAATCTTCCTATTTTAAACTCAACCAAGAACCTTAATTTCATCTGCAACCTAAATCCCCCTACTCCGTGTAACATAACATTTTCACAGGTTCTGGAGATTAGGACATACACATCTCTGAGAGGCTGTTAGTTACCAAGAATAAAATGAACATTTGCCTTCACTAATTTTCAAGAAAAAACATTCTGACATGTGAAAAGCGCCTTTTACTTATTCTTGTTAAGTGACTTTAACATCATCTCAAAAGGTCTGGACTCATAGCTCTCTTCCATTGCTAACTGTCCAGCTATGGTTTCTCCACGCCCTCACCTTTCAAGTGGGATTAGTATGGAGACCATGCCCTTGCTTCTTCTTCTATCCCTTCCACCTCTATATCTATGATTCTTTTTATATTCTTACCTAAGAAAGTCAGAGCCTTCTTCTCCCACTAAAAATACACAGTTGGGCTGCTCTGAATGTAAATCCCTTTCTCCAGCTAGTGTAAATGCAAAATCCATTGCTCAAAGAATTTGGCAAGACCTTCATTCACCCAAATATTAACTCAATACCTACTATGTGCCAGCACAGCATGTCCAGTATTAAACAAAAGTGGCATACTCCCTGCTGTTATTGGGCTTAGCATGGCATTTTCCAATATTTCCTGGGGGGATACAGAGGCAAGCTATTTTCTATTATTCATGCCCCATTTCCTTTCAATACATATGTGAGAGCATATGATTAAGAACATATATGCAACAGGAATCTTTCCAATTAGGCAGTATATAACAAAAAGTAATTGTTATTATGACAGGTGAGGACCTGGACTGAGACAGAGACTGGAGGCAGATTTTCTATGTTTTGTACAGAACACCACAGAGCACCAAGTGCTTTCCAATACACCATCTCCCTGATCCACTTACAACTGGGCCAGGTATGGAAAATATTATGATCATCCCCAACATGCAGGTGTGAAATTCAAGTCCAAAAAGGTTCAGTAACTCAGCTAAGGCCATAAAGTAGGTGGCAAAGCCCAGGACTCAAATTCAGGTCTTCTTAGTCCAAATGGTTTGCTCTCTTCGCTTCTGTCCTCTCGACACTAGTGGCTGACGGTCCTCCTTTCCCAGCTCCTGGCATGGCATGTTACTTTTCCAATTTTTTTTTTTTTTTTTTTTGAGATAGAGTCTTGCTCTGTCACCCAGGCTGGAGCGTACGGGTGTGGCCTTGGCTCACTGCAACCTCTGCCTCCCAGGTTCAAGTGATTCTCCTGCCTCAGCCTCCCGAGTAGCGGGGATTAGAGGTTTGCACTACCACGCCTGGCTAATTTTTCTATTTTTAGTAGAGACGGGGTTTCACCTGTTGCCCATATATAGTAGTCAGATACCAAACAATGGAGCAATACAGAAATTATTATAGCCATTAAAATGAGACCTTGAACTCCTGACCTCAAGTGATCCACCTGCTTCAGCCTCTCAAAGTGCCACTTTTCCTAATTTTTGACTCCCCTTCTATCCTGTATACTTCTTACTATCTCCTGACTGGAGGCATTTTCCAATACGTTCCTGTCTTCTCACAGCCTTAATTAACTCCCATTTTAAAATGAAAACCAAATCTACCTGCCATGATCTCACACATGAGGAACTTCATTCCCCAGAGGGCTGCGTTCCCATCTCTCCCCAGCAACGCATCAGGAACGCCCTCCCTCCATGGGAATGACACAGCCCATGCTCTTCTGCTCCATTCTCTGACCTCAGCTGTATTGCCTATTTCCTTCCCTGCCACTGCTTTCCAACCTGATAACCTTGAAAGCACTGAACTCCTGTCTTTCCTTTATGCCACGTTCGGCCAAGGCCTCATGTTCTGAGTCCAGTGGTAATCCCAGCTCTGGTGAGTCCACTCCCTGAGAATCTCCACTGGCAGGCTGCACCCTGCTCTCCAAACTCCACCTCCTCACCAACCAAGAGCCATGACACAGCCCAGTGAAGATCTTCCCTCCAAAGGGAGCGCCGAAGACCATGTTGTCAAATAAGTGAATATGTGTTGACCACAAAATTTCCACAGTGAATAAGACAGGCAATCTGTGGATTCTTTTCAGCCACCAAACTAAAGGAGGGGGGTAAAAAATACTTTTAACTGCCACATACCATGTAGCTTGCTAAATTAAGAACTCTGAGTCACTAAATCTCATTGGACTTTGAAAACTAAATCTTCAAAATTGACAGTATATAGAGTTATTTCCTAGAAAACCCCAAAGAAAGGTGCTGAATGAACATGGTGAGACCTGGTGATGATTTCTAGAACATGGAGACAAAACAGGGCCCCTGCGCCCTTCATCTTCCCGAGGTTACTGTGCCTGCCTCAGACAAGTGGCCTGCAGCCTCAAGTGCAGCCTGACAGTGCAGGGGCAAACTCCTCCCCCCGCCACCCAATCTCAGCTCTGCCTCCCACAAAGGACGCGTCGGAAGCAGGCACATGCCACAGATTAGGCAGCACCAAGCAACACTTTGCAAACAGCTTGTAAACATCAATGCCATACGAATCTGTGATGGCCAATCAGGATGGCAGAGTGCCCCCCAATCTGGAACTCTTGTTATTGGAAACCAGATGAGGCAGGCCCATGGCAAGGAAGTAGCATTGCAGAAATGAGCGCATGCGTGCACGTGCGCACACACACACACACACACACACACACTCTTACACACACACAGCCCAGAAGTAAGACATAGAGGAATGAGCTCTTTTCCTTGTAACAGAAATGAAACGCTTCATATTTTCTAAAAGGTGGGGCTGCCCATTAAGCTTCTTTTTGCAACTTCCTCACTTTCCTAGTACTTAGAACAATCTGAAGGTAAAAATGGGTACCTAATAAACACCTGTTGAAATAGGGTGATGACTGTTTTATTCTAAGTTAGGCTCCAGTCTGTCTCTACCAGGGCAGTCAGAGGAATAAGGATAAATGTTGACTATTTAGCAAGGATGTTGTAAATATATGAGTTCCTCAAAATGTCTGTAAAGTGATCATTCTGTAAAATAATTTTTTAAGTCATATATATATATAGGCATGTTTATATATATATGTATATATATATATATATATATATATGTAGGCATGTTTAATGCCTCAATGTTTTAAGAAAATACAGTTTTACACACAAATATGTTTATGACAACATTAATTATAATAGTTACACACCAAACAATGGAGCAATACAGAAATTATTATAGCCATTAAAATTATATTTATAAAAAAAAATGCCTTTGGCCATAAACTCAAACCTTTAGCAGGATGGGCATTTGACAGGGCCTCCTGAGAATTGTCAGTTTAGGTATTCTCATCCCTGTGAGGTTTCCCTGCTCATTTTAAAATAATGCAATTTGATGGCTACGGAAAGTTTTCTATCCTTTCAAAACTTTGCTTTTCACCAAAGCACGTATTTTTAAAAATATGTACATCCAATCTTGGCTCTTTGGAACTTCAGATGGCAACAAATAATTCACATCAGAAATGAAAGTGTAGTACTTCAATGCCCCAATCATGCACCCAGGAAATACTGCTACCTCAACCAGATTTAATGTTGATGACTTAAAGATAGTTTCCATTAGTTATGCTCTGCTGGTTTTTTTGCTTTCTCCAGGGCCTGAGTAGATTTTTGGTGCACAGGGAGCTTGCCTCCTATACAGCAGATACCCAAGCTGACTGATCCTCATCCTGTGCTCAGGGAAGCTACCACTGCTGTAATTGTCAAGTGAAACGGGAATTAACATCTCGGACAACATTATTATTTTAAAGCAGGAAAACTAGCTTGTTAAAGATCAGTTTCCAAGCAGTAAGATTTAACTGTTCTTAAATCCAATATCAGACAGATTGGAAATCTGAAAGGAGTTTGAGCATAAGGTAAAAATGTCTGAGCCACTCTCACTTGGTATTCACTGATATAACTGCTCACAAATAAAACACTGCAATGCACAAATCCAGTAAGTTAAAGCAGTTTAGAAATGCACATTAACAGAGACAGCTTCAAAGACACTGGTAATGTTCTGTTTTTTAGGCTGGGTGGTAGGCACAGGGGCATTCATCTTATTAATCTTTAACAATACATATTAATAAGTGTTATATACTCTTTTGTATGTATGACAGGTTTTATAATTTAAAAAAGATCAGAAGTGCAATAGAAACTCAAACTTTAAAAGTGCATATTAGATAGAACACAAATTTAAGACAGGGAGCCCTTTTTTCTTCATTTAGGATTTATAAGCAACATGTATAAGCGTTCATAAATTTTCAGAATTACAAAAGATTGAAGATCATTTAATATAATGGTTTTCCAACGACGTCCCAGGAACAAAATTGCACCTTGCATAGACATGCCATCAACTCCTTATTCAGGGCTGTGAGTTTTCTTAGCACAGGAAGCTCATTTTGTTTTGCGGAAGAGTGATCCTAAATCTCTCCATACGTAATATCACCACTCGTAGTTCTTCCTTTCTTTCTTGATTCAAGAGCCTCTTCCCATCACCTGAATTGCTTCAATAAAGACGTAGACTTAAATTGTGTTTCTTCAATAAATTCAAAGAGAAAGTTACAATGTGCATTGAAGAGACATATTCTTGTTAAAAGGCACTGTGGGAAGCCGCCATTCTTTGTGGTGGATTCCAGCACCTTGAAACACCAAAAACTGGAAGAGCAAGAAAGGAGCCGATGGCTAATTCTACCTCAGACAACTATGCTCTTAAGGGAATTAAGGATACAATAGAATAACGGGGCCAAGCATGGTGGCTCACGCCTGTAATCCCAGCACTTTGGGAGGCCGACGTGGGTGGATCATGAGGTCAAGAGATCAAGACCATCCTGGCCAACATGGAGAAACCCCATCTCTACTAAAAATACAAAAATTAGCTGGGCATGGTGGTGCACACCTGTAGTCCCAGCTACTTGGGAGGCTGAGGCAGGAAAATCGCTTGAACCCGGGAGGCAGAGGTTGCAGTCAGCCAAGATCGTGCCACTGCACTCCACCCTGGAGACAGAGCGAGGACTCCATCTCAAAAAAATAAATAAATAAATAAACAAATAAATAAAATATTGGAAATACAAAAGTTCTTCTTTTTTTATTTTTTTAAAAAAAGGCCTTCTAGGATGCTGAATGCACCAAATGTAAAAGAACTATAAGTGTCCCTGGGAATGAATGACTCACGTACAGCAGTCTTGAATGGTCTAACTACTTATTCATAGAGCAGTACAGAAACAGGACTCACTTGCTCAATCATTTCTTTGGCTATAGGCCAAATACTTGTACAACCATTTAAAAAAATCAATTTCACAGGCTAATGGGCATGTTGGGAGCCAGAGCTATGCACACTGGACTCAGAACAGAACTGGGCACCATCAGCTTTATAAGCTGATCAGTTCCTACTATCTTGAAGCAAGAGGTAGCTATTGTTAAGTCACTAGACAGCTCATTTAGGCCAGAGTTAAAATCCATATTCATAAAACTGCCTAAATTATACAGAGTCTACAGTATTTTCGGGTTTAATTATCTTTGGGCTAATAAAAAGTAAGATATAAATAAAATGGGGACATATTAAAATAGTTTTGTTTTTAAATAAATCATGAGATTCTCTATTCACTTTGTCTCAGCAACTGGAGACTACCAATACCCTTGATGGAAATGCTATGAGCTAAAGGAAAACCCAACAGTCTTAGATTATGTATAAGATGTGCATCCTGTGGCCCCAGTGTGTTCATGCCAAGTCACATGGTCCAGCCCATTCCCCCATCCACCATTGGGGTGGGCACTTGAGTAAGGGGAACAACTCTATGAGTAACCAGAAACCTACACCAGTGTTCCTCAAACTCTAATGTGCAAACAAATCACCAGGGGGTTCTGTTAAAAGGTAGGCTGGGATTCAGTAGGTCTGCAGTGTGACCTGAGAAGCTGCATTTCCAACAAGATCTCAGGTGATGTCCTTGATGCTGGTCCCCAGTGTGCACTTGAAGTAACGAAGATCCAGACATTTAGCCTGACAGGCATGAACTGAGATAGAATGTAAGAAGGCGAATATCTTTTTATTATTATTATTATTATACTTTATGTTCTAGGGTACATGTGCACAACGTGCAGGTTTGTTACCTATGTATACATGTGTCGTGTTGGTGTGCTGCACCCATTAACTCGTCATTTACATTAGGTATATCTCCTAATGCTATCCCTTCCCCCTCCCCCCACCCCACAACAGGCCCCGGTGTGTGATGTCCCGAAGGTGAATGTCTTAAGTCTCCAAAGCTTCCCAATTCTAGCCCCAACAGGGCTGAGAAGGTTTCTGTCCATGGGGCTACTCATGTCATTCCCACAAGAACATTTTATATTCTTGCAATAAAGCTCCATCTCCTTAAGTTAGCTTGTACTAGTTTCTGTTCCACGCAACCAGAAGAGACTAGAACAGACAGGAAAGGAAGTATCTTCATCTCTGAAAGCCACTGTCTGTGCTATCTTGGTGTTTCGTGTGTGTGTATGTGTGTGTGTGTGCATGTGTGTGTGTGTATTTTAAAGCAGTCCTCTAGCAATGGGAAAATACATTATTCTGGGTTGAAAATAAGGAAGCAGTCTATTGATATGCTTCTTCTTTGTACAGTGATTTCCCAGTTAATCCTAAGGAAATAATCCAGACTTGGAAAGATGTCCCAAGTAAAAGGGAATTGATTCCACAGTTATCTAATCCATGGCCAGCCAGTCCCACATTCCTCTTCTAAACCAGAAGCCCCGTCTCTGGGTCTAGCCCAAGTGAGAGAAAAAAAGAAGTCTCTGGTACCAGGCAGATCCCAGGACCCTGCTGTTTCTGTCCTGCTTTCTCCTTTGTTTCTACATTGCTTCCCTCAATTTTCTCTCCACCATGGTTGCCAGATGCCTTTGGAGTTTTCTTCTTTCTCTAATGACTTAGCACCATCAACTTACCCCAAAGTCTTTAAGTCATTCTAGCCAGACTGTAGTTTTACAACTCTAATGCCCATTATTAGTTCTTAGGATAGTGATGCAAGAGTGTCTGAGGTGTTAGAGTATTCTCTCCAAGTCATCAGCCTTGGTTTCTGCCTAAAATAGCAATTCTTTACACACAGACACAAGATTCAATTAAAATATGCTTTATAAATTCCAACACTGGAGCCTCCAGGGGAGGCCCTGGCTATGGAGTCCACTGTTTAACCGCAACAAATTCCACTAATTACTCTAATCCTACCATTCTTAAGCCAGGTGATGGCCCTTTGATTTACATGAAGATAAAAATATTTGTACAATAGGCATCAAAACTTTAGGCTTTAAAATGTCGCTGGGTTTCTGTTGAGACTCATTCCTGTTTTTCATCCCCACCCAATATGAATGAATCAAAAAGGATAAAGAAGTCCAGAAGGAAGCAGGAGACTAACACCAAAGATGAACCAATAATGTGACTGTGACAATAATATAAGTGATACCATTTCATTTATAATCTGGACTCTACCTACTTCCATAATGGATTTAAAATGGCTCAAAATAATCACAAGAGCAGGATAGTTGAAATAAAGAAAAAAAGAGCTAATCCACATGGAAGAAAGGGGAGACAACTACCAGGAAATAGAGTTGAGAGTTATTGTAATGAAGCACTAATTTTGGCTTCAAGCTTTAGGAAACCAAAGCTAAAAAGGAAACAGGATAGGTTATGAATTCTCAATTTCATAAATGAAATCGAAATGTGGAAGCAGATGGATTCGTCAGGAGGGACCGTCCATTTTCTACTGCTGAGCTCGAAGAGGAATTTATGGCATAGTCCCCTCCATGAAATACTCTAAGAAACAAGGAATGGCGATTTCAGCTGAAGCCAGATGGCCATTTCTCCCTTTAATTGTTGGTAGAAGCCAAAACCCAGATACTGAAATGCAGCTCAGTAAAGGCATAGCTATGCATAGCTGAGTTAATGTAGTCTAAGCATGCCCTTTGCTGGTGCTAATACGATAAAATGCTAGCTCTTGGAGAACCTGGAGTAATTCATGACTAACCTGCCCTGAAGATTATCTTCCCCAAGAAAGGATTAAGGTTGTTGGTGAGCATTTCAAGTGTACTGTGTCAGTACTGTTGGCCAATGTTCTGTCAGAAAATCAAAGGATCCAGCCTCCCAGTAAAGGGGCTTTCACCTTCAACAATGGATCCTACCAACAAGACCCGTATTATTTTTCAATAGCAAGCTCTCAACACATTTTCCATCCTAAACAGTTACTTGGGAGATGGCAACTCAAAGTTCTGGACAACAAAGAAAACAATTTTAGTCTAGAAAATTGAGGGCAAAGGTTATCTGGTGGCTAACTCAATCACAAAGACACTGCAGTGTAGTTCCAGTAGAACAACAAATTCTGAAAGAAATTATATTCTGTTGACAGTTCACTGAATTCCAAGCAGCTGGGTCAATGGAAGCACTGGATGAACTTAATAATTAAGATTTGTTTTAGGAATAAATAGAAAAACAAAAACAGTAACAACAACAAAACCTTGGATAATGCCTTCCAAAGATGCTAATTTCAGGGGTGGGGCAGTTAATGGTGGAATATTATTTCTTAAGCAGCTGCCTCACCAGACTGCCTGGGTTTATGACAGTGACATGTTCAGGAGAAGGTGCCTGGTTTTCGTTTGCTCTGGCAGAACCAGGCATCTAACTTGCCCCCAAACAGAAAAGGACATTTAGCTATAATTTAAAAAGAAGAAAGAAAGGCCAGGACACAGCTTTGCTTCCTGAATTCTAAAACTGAAATTTGATCTGCCAAAAGGTTGTCATTACTCACTCCAGCCTGGTGGTAGGAAATGATGTGGTACAAGGTTTGGAGTAGAATTAAAAGTAGGATTAATGATCTGGGTGTATACAGGAATACATGTCTCTTCTCTCCAGGACCCAAGACTACAAATCTATAAACTCTCTCAAAATTTTTATTTCAGATGAAGAGATCTCAGTGTTTTAAGAAGAAAAGAGGAACAGAGGTTTAAGAGGATGTCTACCCATTTGATTAATCTGTAATATGAAGAATAATCAGAAGGAACTACACCACAAAAACTTCGGAATAGTGTTGCTCTTGCTACCAATGGTATCAGTTTATCTGTGTAACATTTTAGTTTACACAGTACTTTATATTTTGACCTATGGTATTGTCTCGTAATTCTGATAATAGCCCTGTGAATAGTGGTGCTGTCTCCACTAAATGGATGAGAAGATTAAGACAAGTCAACTGACCTGTCCAAGATCACAGAACTAGACAAACAGCCATGCCAAAATTGAAACTCAGGTCTTCTAACTCCAAATCCTTCATCATAGATATTAGGGCCCATTTCTTTTGATGCAATTGAAGCAGTATAATATTTTTAAAAATCTTCTCATAGGGCAGAGAAAAAAATATTTCTCATGAAGAATTTGTGGATCTCGGGTAGCCTACCTAGAGTTTAAAAAGAAAAAATAAGGTGCTCAGGTTACTTATAATGGATCGCACCCACAGATAAAAAGTTGTCAGTTTCTGTCAACACCTAATAGGTTGCCTTTATCTTGGGTTATATATAATCTTTTTTAGTCCTCATTTCTTTAAATCATGTTTATTACTCCATATATAGGGCAATTTGACAACAGGAATTAAAGGTCTTAAAAACAGGTATAATATTTGGGAATGTCTATCAAAAATTTAAATGTGCATTATCCCAGCAATTCTTCTCTTGGGAAATTTTTGCTAAAGAAATAAGGACAGGGCCAGGTGCACTGGCTCATGCCTGTAATCCTAGCACTTTGGGAGGCCGAGGTGGGAGGATCGCTTGAGCCCAGGAGTTCAAGACCAGCCTGGGCAACATGGTGAGACCACGTCTCTACAAAAATACAAAAATTAGTTGGGTGTGGTGGTACATGCCTGTAATCCCAGCTACTTAGGAAGCTGAGGTGGGAGGATCACTTGAACCTGGTAAGCTGAGGCTGCAGTGAGCTGAAATCGCACCACTGTACTCCAGCCTGGGCAACAGAGTGAGACCCTGTACAAGAGAGGGGATGGGAGGGGAGGGGAGGGGAGAGGGAACAGAAATGTAAATAACACACGTTCCCGATAGTGGTGTTTATACCACTAAATAACAGATTGTCTATTTTGTTTTCTTTGTCTTTATTTTCTGACTTTTGTTTTTTGCTGTGAGCCTATGTTTCCTTTAAAACCAGAAAAATAAAGCAATTTTTAAAAGGGGTGAGAGAGAGGAATAGTAACTTTTGACACAGCAAATCTACTTTTTCCTAAGGGAGTCCAATGAGTGTTTTAAAATATGTGTACAAAAGAAGTGCATTACAATATTTTATAATAGTGAAAAGTTGCGACAAAACTAAATTCTTTAATCATAATAATATCTACCAAGTATGATGTGTTCATAGGATTAGCTATTACACAGTTATTAAAAATGTGATGCTTGCTTTTATTATTGAGATAAAGACAGCCAATTATAAAATAGGATGCATACAGTATTACCTCATTGTGTATTTGCATGTAACTACATGTATATATTTGTAGAGGAAAAAGATTTAGAAGGCTATGGCAATATGGGATTAGCTTGGTGGGCAGTATAACATAATAGCTATGTTACGCAAGGACCCACAAACACACTGCCTAAGTTTGAACCCTGACTGTGTCATTTTCTAGATATTTAATCAGAACCATGTTAACCGTGTTTGTGTCTCAGTTTTCACATTATTTATCTATGTGAAACCTTCTAGTTAGTCTAACAAATGCTCAGACTGTGTCCCCAACAAGATTAGCCTCCCTGTCTCTTTCTTCCCTTTGTAAATAAGTGCATCTTCCAAGACAGAACTCACTCTCTTTCTAAATTAGCGTGACTCATCTGTCCTTCCTTCTCTAAAACTGCTTTATGGAAATCAAGGATCATAAACTCAGATGTCTATCAGGACCAGGCAGAAGCAATGTGTGCTTAAGACCACAACAGGGGGCCAGAGTGATGGCTCACACCTGTAATCCCAGCATTTTGGAAGACTGAGGCGGGCAGTTTGCTTGAGCCCAGGAGTTTGAGACCTGGGCAACATGGAAAAATCCTGTCTCTATTAAAAAAATACAAAAATTAGCTGGGCATGGTGGCATGTGCCTATAGTCCCAGCTACTCTGGAGGCTGAAATGGGAGGATTGCTTGAGCCTGGGAGGTCAAGGCTGCAGTGAGCCACGATCATGCCACTGCACTCAAGCCTGGGCAACAGGGTGAAACTCCATCTCAAAAATAAAAAAAAAAAGAAAGGCCGGGCGCGGTGGCTCACACCTGTAATCCTAGCACTTTGGAAGGCCAAGGTGGGCGGATCACCTGAGATCAGGAGTTCAAGACCAGCCTGACCAACATGGAGAAACCCTGTCTCTACTAAAAATACAAAATTAGCCAAGGGTGGTGGCGCATGCCTGTAATCCCAGCTACTCAGGAGGCTGAGGCAAGAGAATCACTTGAACCCAGGAGGCAGAGGTTGTGGTGAGCCAAGATCATGCCATTGCACTCCAGCCTAGGCAATAAGAGCAAAACTGTGTCTCAAAAAAAAAAAAAAAAGAAAAAAGAAAAGAAAAAGAAAAAGACCACAACAGAGAGATAGAGAGATGTGGGGATTGAGGCATGCCTACCTGTCTAACAGGACAGCTCCTACATGCTAAGCCGATTGTACCCACGTAGGAATGCATATTTGGTGCTGCCAAATCTTCCATTTTTCAAAAAAAAAAAAAAAAGAAACTCAGATTTTGAGGTGTCACTCCCCAAAGCTAATACAGATATATGGTGTTTGGTTTGTTTTCTTTTTCAATAAAATGCAATGGGCATGAAACAAAACACTTCTGCATGGGGCTTCCTTTCATAAGATCTGATTTAGAGGTCTGGCTACAAGCAACAGAATCCTCAGGAAGGCTATGAACAGAGAAGGCTACTTTTCAGAACCTGAAGCTTTTCTCTCCTGGCTGGATATTCTGCATTTACCCCCTCTCCCACCAAGAACCACTCTCCACCCTTCTCACCCTGATGTGTGCCCTGGGAGGCTGCCCCCTCAGACTACATCTCGTGGTTCCCTGGGGTTCATTTGGGTCCTCCAATGGGATGGCCAGCAGGACCCTGAGGAGAGAAAGGCTGGGGCATCTCCCTGTCAGCTCCCTCCCTGGCAGAGTGCTTTGTCAGTGGCTGTGATCTTCTGCCTAAGGCCTCAGCTCCTAGGAAAGAAGGCCCCTCCTACAGTTCTTTCCTTGTTTTCTTTGTTTTGAGACAAAGTCTCACTATATCACCCAGGCTAGAGTGCAGTGGCACCATCTCAGCTCATTGTAACCTATGCCTCCCAGGTTCAAGTGATTCTCCTGCCTCAGCTTCCCGAGTAGCTGGGATTACAGGCACGCACCACCATGCCTGGCTTTTGTATTTTTAGTAGAGACAGGGTTTCACCATGTTGGGCAGGCTGGTCTCGAACTCCTGACCTCAGGTGATCCACCTGCCTCGGCCTCTCAAAGTGCTGGGATTACAGGCATGAGCCACTGTGCCCGGCCCCTTTCCTTGTTTCTTTAGGACTAGGAGTGATGATGGCATTCTGTTGTTGTTATTTCTGGTATGCTTTGCCAACTCGTGTTGATTTCCCTGAATCCTGCCTACATCTTTGTTAGTAGCTCCTTTATTTAAGTCTCCTCAATTACCTCCTTTGAGGATACCACCTCTTTCCTGCCAGGACCTGACCGATAATCTTCCCACACCACATACTATGATCTAGTTACCACACTAAATAGACAAGACCAAGATCCTTCTCTACCAGACCTGGGAGTCTAATTCCACAGAGGAAGAGACCCACTAGTGAGGCCACTTCAATTCTATTTTTTCTAGGTTGAAAAGATACTATTTCTTGAATCTTTCATGAACTCTAATTTCCAAATCACAGTTCTGAATTACTAAGATCCTTAGACTATCAATCCCGCTCTGGAACAGTTAAAATGAAAGGCAAAAAGCTAGTATCATCCCATTAAAAATACAATTTGGAAATCATGTATGCTCCATGGGACAAAGATCTTTTTCTTACACTTTCCTAAAATGCCCACATAAGAATGTTAATAATTTTTCACAATTTTTGAATGAGAAATGCCACTTAAATATGTTATATTGAAGCTTTTCCTCTCAGTTAACCCCATTCAACACTTTTAGTACCCTGCTTAATCCAAGTATCTAAATATCTAAGTATCGTAAACTAAAAATCTGCATTAAGAGGGACACTAGAGTGAACCTCTTCCCCTCCGAAGGCTGTTCCTTGGTTCCTTGTATTGTAGTTAGGAGTGTAAGGACATTAGTCTGCCTTACTAGATTTTTTAGTTCATTTAATCATTTATTCAACATATATATATACATACAAGTATATATTATATATATTTTTATATATTATAATAATATATATAAATAAACACATATATACATATATATATATATATGGCATCAGCTCTGTACCCATTTTGACTCTGCAGCTATAAAGATAAGAGGACTCTGACCTCAAGGAATTCAACATATATGTGATTGTATACTTATAAGATAGTAAGATAAAACTTTAGTGAAGATGTGTTCAAATGTGAGAAGAATATCAGTGAGATTTGCTGTAGAGAGAGCTGTAGAGAGAGTTGTAGAGAGTTGTAGAGAGCTGTAGAGAGAGTCTGTAGAGAGAGCTAAAATGGCTATACCTGAGAAGTGACCTTTGTGTTGGGAAACGAAAGCTGAGAGAGAAGTCGTCAGATGGAAGAGAGGAAGGTATTCCAGATGAATGGAAAAGCATTTGTGAAACACCGAAGAATGACAGGGGCAAGTTTTATAAGTTTGTACTCTTAATATTCATGGCACACAGTAGGTATTTTTTCAATGAATGAATAAAATGGGATTTCACATGTAAAAATGGCACTGTCTTCATTATTTAAAGTCCTGTTAGGGTAGCAATATAATTAATCATTCATGGTTGGCCCTAAACTGGAAATAGGCCTTGTAAGATGTATTATCTGAAGTGGTTCCAAAATCAAAAGTAAAGTGTTAATGTCAGCCATGCATATTTCCATCACTTAAATTCCAATGCAAAAATTATGCACCAATAAGTTGCTGATATGTTAGTATGGCTGAGACTAGTTTAATATTTTAAATTCATTCATGATTTAGTCATCTTGTAGTAGTGACTGTTTTAATGTGTTCCCAAGGGAAAAAGTACAACCACCAATTAAATCTGATTCAGTGATAAAAATTTAACCTCTGAATACTAATAAAAATTTGGGCTTTTACACCTCCCTTTTCTTAAGCTTTCCTTTCCACTACAGTTTCCATACCCAACAAGTTCTGTCCTGCTATTTATTTGTACTTATCATCTACTTCTAGCCAGGATAAACTGCATGTGGTCTGTATACTTCAAAGGTCTGAACACGCACTGATTATCTAATTAACACTTGCAATTTTAAAAGTAGATTTTTTTTTTTTTTGAGACAGTCTCATGCTGTCACCCAGACTGGAATGTAGTGGCATGATCATGGCTCACTGCAGCCTTGATCTCCTGGGCTCAAGCAATCCTCCTACCTTGACCTCCCAAAGTGCTGCAATTACAGGCATAAGCTACCACACTTAGCCAAAGAGTGGCATTTTCGTTCTGTACCTTATGCAGATAATATACACTTAATAGGCGGAAAGAAAACCAAGAAGAGCACAAACAGAGCTGTTAACAGTGTTCATTTAGTGGGGAGGGCTGTGGTTATGGAAGACTTTTACTTTCTATGTTATCTACCTCTATTATAAATTTATGAAAATCTACTTTTTTAATAGCAATCATATTTTACTTCTGCAATAGAAGAAACAAAGACATTTTCCTAGAGTAGGTAGGTAGGCACATGAGTCATCTTCCTGTATATGATCTGGTCTGAAAATTTCAACAAATACTGCAGAAGAAATCCCATCAGAACTAGGACAACAGCAATCCTTCCTTCCTTTTCACAAGGCACCAGTAATACCACCGCTCTGATTCTTCCCCACTTGGCTCATCCTCCCATGCCTCTCTCCTGGCCAGACCTAAGAAAACCATCTCTCCCCACTGCCTGAGAATGCACCTCCTTAAAAGAGGAGCTGCTGGGTGTTTTTAATACCAAATATACTTATCAAAATATACATTTAAATCAGCTTGAGGAAAACACTCATACATATTTGTTTCAAGTGCACTTTTAGCTTAGATAGTGACTATTCCAGCCTTTAGAGGGGGGCCATTTTTCAATGAAAATTAAGAGAAACCAAGCATTTGTAAAATCATTTCCCACAGGGCAAAGATGATAATTTACAGGATTTCATTTCTTCTGAAATCATTTCCTCTTTCCTTCTTGTACTTGCCCCTAAATCACCTAGAAAGTAAATATCATCTTCTTACATTGCCAGTTTTCAGTTTTATCTAAAAAATGAATAGAAAAACCTGTTGTTGTAATTCACTGAGACCCATTCTGGCTAACACAAGAAATAGCTGATGGATGGAGAAAAGAAAATGACAAAGAAACCAGCCACAGATATGAAATACAATAAAAACCCCAGAATATGAAACTAATAGTAATCAAAAATTACTTAATGAAGAAGAAATTAATTAGGTTCTCCAGGAAGCAAGAATAGTAATTATGATCAGAAGAACAAAAACATAAGCATCTGTAATTATAGAAAACTAGAAATCATCTAAATTGTCAGTAACAGAGAAATGGTTAAATAACATATATATTATCCAAACAATGAATGGCATGCATCCATTACAAATAGCATATTCAGAATGGCAGAATGCTGATAATTACTGAAGCTGAATGTTGGGTATTTAGGGGTTTATTATATCATTCTATTTTTTCTATGTCTAAAATTTTCCATAAAACATGTTTTCTAAGACTAGTGACATTGGAAAATGCTCATAATATAACATTAAATGAAATGTGAAGGAAAAGCAAAATACAAACTATATAAAGTACTTGATTCCTACGTTGTTAAAAACAGGCATAAACATAAAGATGACGGCCTAGAAGGAAATGCTCTAAAATAAAAGGCAATGCGTGGCTCTGGGTGTCAGGATCAACAATGATGATTTTCTTCTTTTACTTCTCTGTATTTAAAAATGTGTTAACAATGGCAGGGCGTGGTGGCTCACGCCTGTAATCCCAGCACTCTGGGAGGCCAAGACGGGCGGATCACGAGATCAGGAGATCAAGACCATCCTGGCTAACATGGTGAAACCCCGTCTCTACTAAAAATACAAAAATTAGCCAGGCGTGGTGGCACATGTCTGTAATCCCAGCTACTTGGGAGGCTGAGGCAGGAGAAAGGCGTGAACCCGGGAGGCAGAGCTTGCAGTGAGCCGAGATCGCACCACTGCACTCCAGCCTGGGCAACAGAGCAAGACTCGGTCTCAAAAAACAAAAAAAGAAAAAAATGTGTTAACAATGCAAATGTTTCACTTTGGTAATAAGCAAAATGATAGACAGGAAAGGATACATATTTGGGGAAGAAAAGAAGAGAAGAAAGTGCAGACCATGTGTGTGAGCTTGCCAGATGCAAAAAGTGTTTGTAGACACCGCAGGGATTTAAAGAAGACTAAGACAAGTTTACCATCGGAAAGGAGCTTATAAGCCATTTGAGGAGACAACTTAAACATAAGGTACTCAATGCTACCAGGCTGTAGATAAGTGTTGAAGGAGTTCTTACAATTGCTAGGGTAGTTCAAAAAAATAGAAAGTCACAGAGTTATGGTGGTCAAGGAAGAATGAACGATGACCTCGCTCAGCTGCCAGGGAACAGGGCTCTGATGGATGGGTGGGATGCACATGGGGAGGGGGAAGAAGGGGGGAGCTTTGAGGAGGAAGGGCAGTTTAAGCTTAAGGCATGCACACATGGAGGAAAAGGGAAAATGGCACACAAAGCAAGTCACTTTGACTGAAACAGGGCTCATGGAGAAGAGTGGTGAGACATATGGCTGCAAAACTAGGCTAGAGCGAAGGCTTTCAAGCCTATCAGACTCCAGGCCCCCTCTGCAATCCTGAAATGAGAAATCACAGACAATATAACCTAATCTGCATATAATTTTAATAAATCAATGCTATGACCTAGTTGCAATATAAAGGAAAAATAAAAGGGAAGGAACTTATAATGATACAATATACACTACACTATGTAAATGTTCAGGCACAGGAGCTGTAGAAAACACAATGAGGTGGTCAGCTTGTTGCCCCTAGGCTACAATCACCATGAATGGGGCAGCTATACATGCTGACTGATACGCCAATTTCAAAACCACAAGTAACGATGCCAACATGGGAAACAACTCCTGGTAAAGTCTCAAAAAAAAAAAAAAAAAAAAAATACAGGATTCCTTCCATTTAAATTGTGAAAAAAATACCTTTTGCTTATAGAGATCATTTAGGCTCTGATGACTACCAATAGATTTTTCATTTCTCTGTTGCCTGGCAGGCATTTGAAAGTCAAATGGGATGTGGAGCAATTGCCCTGTACATTGCCTGATTTCTAGCACCCTTGGCACCACCCACTAAATGCCAATGGCAAACCACCCCTTAATACTGTGAAAACCACGAATACATCCACGAATTTCTAAAGTACCCCTAGAGGCTAGGAATACCCTTGCTAAGAACCCCAGGGATAGAGCTAGAGTCAGCATTTCTCACCAGGGGCACCACTATCATTCTGGGCAGGACAGTTTCTCTTGTGGACAACTATCTCATGTATCACACGATGTATCCCTATCATTCTGTGCTAAAAGCCAATCATGGTGACAGCCAGAAAAATAGCCCCTCATTCATCCTCTTTGCATGCTACCTCTGAGAGACGGTGACCAAGATCTTGGAAGGCTTGAGTGACAAGCTGCTTCAGCAATTGAGGGGGAAAGTCTGAGATAAGAAACTCTGATTTTAAAAACTTTTAAATCCCGCTATGATGCAGCTCTCAGAGAACTAAGCTTCAGTATTATGTGATTATTAAAGCAGAAAAAGAAAACTATAATAAAAGCAGCCTTGAACATTTACTAACATTTGACTATTTCTCAAACCCTAAGGTGGCCTTTGGCTACTTCTGAAAAAAGCTAGGTGCTGGAAAGCATGCTACCTGATAGTCTGGGGAATACACAGCTCATGTGTGGAGCACATTTGGGTTTTTATGCCACTCATGGGAAGGTCATGAAAAGAATGCAATGTCACTCCCTAGAAGAACTCAGCACAGCTGACAGAGAGACTACCACCAGCTAGAAGAGAGAGGAGAGGGAGGGATTCAAAGACACTCAGGAAAGAGAAAAGGGAAGATAAAGCTGCCTACACAGCATCTTCCCACCTTTTATAACCTAGGCTCTTCTTAAATATTCCGTTTATTTTTTGAGACAGGGCCTCACTCTGTCACCCAGGCTGGAGTTCAGTGGCACGATCTTGGCTCATTGCAGCCGTGACCTCCTGGGCTCAGGCGATCCTCCCACCTCAGCCTCTCAAGTAGCTGTTACTACAGGCGCACACCACCATGCCCAGCAAATTTTGTTTTGTTTTCCGTAGAGACGAAGTCTCATGATTTTGCCCAGGCTGGTCTTGAACTCCTGGGCTCAAGCAATCCTCCTATGTTGGCCTCCCAAAATGCTAGAGTTACAGGCGTGAACCATGGGAACTTTCTGTCCTTTCCCCTGCTTTATTTTTCTTATAGCACTTTTCACCATCGACAGTGCCAGACACATCACAAGCATACAAATATTCAGTGAATTAACTCATTCAACAAATATTTATTGTGTGCCTGCTACATCCCACAAACTATTTTTTTATGCTAGAGAAAAAGCAGTCAACAAAATCGACAGCACCCTCATCTCATGGACCTTACATTCTAGCATATGGTTTGGATGATAAACAGATATGTAATGTAACGTGCCATGTGGTGATAAACAGCATGAATAAAATAATTCAGGGCAAGAGTTTTAGAGAGATGGTTGGGAAGGCTTTTCTGAGAAGGAGATATATAAGCAGAGACCTGAAGGATGTGAAGTAAACCACGCAGACGTTGAGGCAGTTGATCAGAGGGAACTCCTGCCTTATATGAAAATTAAAGTAAAGATATCATGATTAACAAATCATGCAAGATAAATCAGGGCAATGGACTTTGCTTTCAAACTAGGGAAGGGACTGTGTCTTGTATACAGCCGGACTCTCAACTTCTAACACAGTATATGTTCTTTTGAAAAACATAGTTCCGAATAGGCACAAAATAAAAATTAGTGAATGAATGAATGAGTGAATAACACAAGCCACCTTTTTCCCTCCCCAAAAGACATATGTGCTTCCCACACAGAGAATCACTGGCTCTAGTGGCTGTTAATGTCACTAGGCTTATTACATAATTTTGCTCATAGTTGAGTCTTGCTACTTATATTGCTAACATAAACTTGAGGCAGAATGGTCCAAAAAAAATCAACATGGAAAATCCAACCAAAATATCTATACCACACATGGCCATAAAATTTAGACTCATGGGAGTAAAAACATGAGGCTTTTTGACCCCGTAGGTGTCTGTGAATCAGAGAACTATCAGCTTTGAACAACCCATAGCAGTCAGTGTTTCCATCCTCATCTCTAGGCATTCCTGATAGATGAGCATGTAAATTACTCCATCTTCAGAAAATTTCACCCACAATGAACCGTTTATCCATTGTAACTCTCGTCCCACCTCTAATGTCTCTTAAGTTGAAATAAAATAGACCAAAATCCAAATGTAAAACTTTCTAAGATAAGGGTGCTAATTTGAGCTCTTTGATGTACTGTTTAAACAGACAATGCAAGTACGAAAATGTTATAATTCTTAATATATATGTTGTATACATTTTAATAACTTAAAACTCTTCTGAGAGGATTAAACTAAAATTGAGCAGTTCCTCTTCCTTCCTTCTGTTAAACTTAACAATACCACCCAAGGGAAGAAAATACACTTTTAATAGAAACATCATTTGCTCTTAAAAATCCTTTTCCTGTCAATAGACTGCATAAAAATGTAAACTTCCAAACATCAAATATACAAAATGGGGGGAAATCCATATATATGACAAAGAGTGCTAATAAATTAATAAGAAAAAAACAAATGTTCTCATGGAAAAGGAGACAGAAGAAAAAATAAAAACTACTAGACCATAAATATATGAAAAAGTATCACCAAAGAAATGCATCTGAAAATAATGAGAGCCTCTTCAATCAACAAGGGTTTCTTTTGTTTGTTTTTAACAATATCCATTGTAGAAAAGAGTGTACAAAAAAAATACTTAAATGTTCACAGGAGCACTCATTGGCCCAATCTTTCAGAAGGATGTCATGGTTAGCATTAAATGCTACATCAAAAAGTCTGAAAGAGCACAAATGGACAATCTAAGGGCATACCTCATGGAACTGGAGAAATAAGAACAATCCAAACCCAAACCCAGCAGAAAAAAAGAAATAACAAAGATCAGAGCAGAACTAAATAAAATTAAAACAACAACAGCAAAAAAATAAAAAGGATAAATGAAACAAAAAGCTGGTTCTTTGAAAAGATAAATAAAATTGATAGACCATTAGCGAGATTAACCAAGAAGAGAGAGGCTCCAAATAAGCTCAATTAGAAATGAAACAGGAGATAATACAACTGATACCACAGAAATAACAAAAGATTATTCAAGGTTATGAACACCTTTACAGGCTTAAACTAGAAAACTTAGAGGAGACAGATAAATTCCTGGAAACATACAACCCTCCTAGATTAAACCAGGAAGATACAGAATCTCTGAACAGACCAATAACAAGCAGTGAGATTGAAATGGTAATTTTAAAAATTGCCAACAAAAAAAAAGTCCAGGACGAGACGGGTTCACAGCTGAATTCTATCAGGCATTCAAAGAATTGGTACCAATCCTATTGACACTATTCCAAAAGATAGAGAAAGAAGGAATCCTCCCTCATCATTCTATGAAGCCAGTATCACCCTAATACTAAAACCAGGGAAGGGCATAACAAAAAAAGAAAACTACAGACCAATATCCCTGATGAACACAGATGCAAAAATCCTCAACAAAATACTAGTGAACCAAATCCAACAGCATATCAAAAAGATAATCTACCATAATCAAGCGGGTTTCATATCAGGGATGCAGGGATGATTTAAAATATGTAAGTCAATAAATGTGATACACCGCATAAGCAGAGTTAAAAAAAAATCACATGATCATCTCAATAGATGCAGAAAAAGCATTTGACAAAATCCAGCATCCCTTTATGATTAAAACCCTCAGCAAAATTGGCATAGAAGCCACAGCCAACATTATACTGAATGGAGAAAAGTTGAAGCATTCCCCCGAGAACTGGAACATGACAAGGATACCCACTTTCACCACTTCTATTCAACATAGTACTGGAAGTCCCAGCTGGAGCAATCAAACAAGAGAAAGACATCAGGGCCTCTAAATCAGTAAAGAGGAAATCAAACTGTCACCGTTTGCTGATGATATGATTGTATACCTAGTAAACCCTAAAGACTCATCCAAAAAGCTCCTAGAACTGGTAAATGAATTCAGCAAAGTTTCAAGATACAAAATTAATGTACACAGATCAGTAGTTCTGCTATACACCAACAGCGATCAAGCTGAGAATCAAATCAAGAACTTAACCCCTTCACAATAGCTGCAAACAAAATAAAATGCTTAGGAATATACCTAACCAAGGACATGAATGATCCCTACAAGGAAAACTACAAAACACTGCTGAAAGAAATCATAGATGACCCAAACAAATGGAAACACATCCCATTCTCATGGATAGGTAGAATCAATATTATGAAAATGACCATACTGCCAAAAGCAATCTATAAATTCAATGCAATTCCCATCAAAATACCACCATCATTCTTCACAGAATCAGAAAAAAAACAATACTAAAATTCATATGGAACCAAAAAAGAGCCCACATAGCCAAAGCAAGACTAAGCAAAAAGAATCACAAATCTGGAGGAATCACATTACCTGACTTCAAACTATACTACAAGGCGATAGTCACAAAAACAGCATGGTACTGGTATAAAAACAGGCATTAAACCAATGGAACAAAATAGAGAACCCAGAAATAAAGGCAAATACTTGCAGCCAACTGATCTTTGACAAAGCAAACAAAAACATAAAGTGGGGAAAAGACACCCTATTCAACAAATGGTGCTGGGATAATTGGCAAGCCACATGTAGAAGAACAAAACTGGATCCTCATCTCTCACCTTATACAAAAATCAACTCGAGATGGATCAAAGACAAATATAAGACGTGAAACCACAAAAATTCTAGAAGATGACATTGGAAAAACCCTTCTAGATATTGGCTTAGGTAAGGATGTCATTATCAAGAACCCAAAAGCAAATGTAACAAAAACAAAGATAAATAGATGGGACTTAATTAAACTAAAAAGCTTCTGCACAGCAAAAGAAATAATCAGCAGAGTAAACAGATAACCCACAGAGTGGGAGAAAATTTTCACAATCTATACATCCGACAAAGAACTAATTTGCAGAATCTATAAAGAATTCAAACAACTCAGCAAGAAGAAAACAAACAATCCCATCAAAAAGTGGGCTAAGGACATGAATTATCAAAAGAAGATATACAAATGGCCAACAAGCATATGGAAAAATGCTCAACATCACTAATTACCAGGGAATTGCAAAGCAAAACCACAATGCGATACCATCTCACTCCTGCAAGAATGGCCATAATAAAAAAATAAAAATAGATGTTGGCGGTGAAAAGGGAACACTTTTACACTGTCGGTGGGAATGTAAACTAGTACAACCACTATGAAAAACAGTGTGCAGGTGCCTTAAAGAATTAAAAGTAGATCTACCATTTGATCTGGCAATTTCTGGGTAGGTATCTACCCAGAGAAAAAGAAGCCATTATAGGAAAAAGATACTTGCACACGCATGTTTGTAGCAGCACAATTTGCAATGGCAAAAACATGGAACGAGCCCAAATGCTCATCTATCAATGAGTGAATAAAGAAAATGTGATATATACATTATGAAATACTACTCAGCCATGAAAACGAACTAAATAATGGCATTTGTAGCAATCTGGATGGAATTGGAGACTATTATTCTAAGTTAAGTAATGCAGGAATGGAAAACCAAACATCCTATGTTCTCACTCATATGTGGGAGTTAAGCTATGAGAATGCAAAGACATAAGAATGATATAATGGACTGTGGGGACTCGGGGGAAGGAGTGGGGGTGGTGAGGGATAAAAGAGTACTCATTGGGTAAAGTGTGCACTACTCAGGTGATGGGTACACCAAAATCTCAGAAATCACCACTAAAGAACTTACTTATGTAACCAAATACCACTTGTTCCCCAAAAACCTATTGAAATAAAAAAAAATTTTTTTAATTTTAAAAAGAATGATGTCGTGGTTAACATATTATATATGCTAACTTTTAAAGAAGCATGATCCAGAAACTACACTTACAGGCATATAAACCGAGGTCAAAACTGTGCTTTAAAGCATGTTTACCACGGCATTGTAAGAAACTGGAAATAACCTAAATGTCCAAGTGTAAGGGTTTGGTTTAATAAATTATGGCACAGCCATACTGTAGAATGCTATACAGTCATTTAAAATACTGTTATAAAAGAATTTATGATGGTGCATTAAAATATTAATGACACATTAAGTTTAAAAGGCAGTTTAGATTTTTTTCACCAAATAGCATATATATAGATAGATACCACTGTACAATATGTTCAAATGGACCTAATTTTGTATATTTGTGTAAAAAAAAACTTGTGTATGGTAGAAGACACTAAATATATCCAACAAAATGAAAAATAGGATTATAGGTGTTATTTATGTAATTTTTTCTTTTTTAAATCTTTCTACAATAGAAATATAATTCTTCTAAGAACATTGTCTTTTTAAAAACTCTTCTACCTGCTTTGCTAGAACCTGATTTGGACAACTTGATAAATTTTTTTCAGGTACAAGAGAAAGTATACTTAATAAAATAGACTTCTCAGAAATAGCCTATGTGTCAAATTCTATTTCATCCATTTAATGCTTCTAAATCTTTATGCTATAATCTAGCATAAACTTAGGTAAGAACATTTATTTTAATCAGAAAACATGTTAACAATTGTGTTGCCAAGCAATTCGGTAAAGGGCAGGAACTGAAAGATCGTCTATTTCAAGTAATTAAATCATGTTTAATATTAAATAATAACCCAAACGTAATTGTCTACTTTATTCCATTGAACAAATTTTATTTTGTGTGCCTACTGTGTGTTAAGCACTGTACTGATGGTTAACTTGACAGAGTCTTCTTTAATGCTTTGGATTTGAGATCAAACAAAATTCAAGTCTAAGGGGTTAATCTGAACAGTTGTCCCTAAATCTAAAGCCTAGTAGAACAGCAACTCCTCCAATAGAAATTCCTCTGATGCATAAAAAAGACGCTGATGTTTTATGCCTCAGCTGCTATGTCTTATCTGCAAAGCTCTCCTACTTCTGCACATGCAAGACACTCCATCCTCAACCCAAACCTCAACACTGAAATGCAATGTGCCAAAAATGAAGTCAGTCTAGCACATAATTATAATTCCAAAGGTAAAATAATGCAATGCTTTATTTGAATCAAATTTCAGTGAAAGCAACCCAACTAAAGCCACCTGTTACATGTATAGAACCGTCTTTTAGCAGTTCAGCAACAGACAACTAGAAATATTCATTCTTTATGAAATTGTTCAAAGGTCACTTTTAAAGAGAAGGTTATCTATGGGACAGCTGGCAATAGACTAGTTGTATTTAAAGACTCTACACCTGCATTTTAGAAGGCACTGGTAATTGAGAACATTGTAATGTACTATTACTGCACTGGTGGAGAAAATTAATGAAAAATATTACTAGGTGTATAATTCTTAAAAGCATTACATTTGATAATTTAACTGTGAAAACCAAAATCATTTAAATTCTAAAAAATACTATTTGCCTGAACAGTCTGCACACCTTTTAAAAGGTTCATTAAATAATCCCAGTGTTACAAATAACCTCCTTAACCTCCTGTAACAACAGAATAGATTTTCAACAGCTGTCAAAATAGATTCCAGTATCCATTCTATTCAAGTGTGTTAGAAGAAGATCTTAAAACTGTCAAGGAGTGTCAGAATGTGGGTAACTTCGTAAAAAATGTAACTGAGCTGATTCCGCCAACTACAGAGAAAAGGAGAAAGCTCAAATCAGCTCAAAGAAAAAGATCAATCAAAGGGAGAAGGATAAGGAGAAGATCATATCCAACTACAGGTAATGTCCCAACTCCACGCTCCAATACAGAGGGTTTTCCCTAATAGAAGACTGCACAACAGAATTCTGAAGAGGCACCATTCATTCCACGTAACAGATAAACACCTCCTACAGGCCACCCTGCTGCTTCTCGGGGCACTGCTAATTCGGGACAAGGTTGCCAGACTCAGCAAATACAACTATAGGACCCCTAGTTACATTTGAATTGCAAATACACCATGAATAATTTTCTAGTATACGTGGTATAAGTATGCCCCATTCGCAGTTCAAATTTAGCTGGGGTTCCTGTAATTTCTTTGGCAACCCTACACGAGGGAGATAAAGCACAGCCCCTTCCTCCTGGAGCCAACGTTCCAGTGCAGGATTTCTTAAAAGGTAAAAAATTTATCCTTTTATCCTGTCTCTACTAAAATACAAAAAATTAGCCAGGCGTGGTAGCACACGCCTGTAGTCCCAGCTACTCGGGAGGCTGAGGCAGGGGAATCACTTGAACTCGGGAGGTGGAGGTTACAGTGGGCCGAGATTGCGCCACTGCACTCCAGCCTGGTGACAAAGAGAGACTCCGTCTCAAAAAAATAAAATAAAATAAAATAAAATAAAATAATCTTTTAAGCTATACAAAAGTTAAATTAGCAGCACACTTTACTCTCATAAACTTTTCACCAAGATTCACCAATTCTTAATTTTTGTCACCTTATATATAAACATTTGAGAATAAGCTGCAGTAAGTCCTCATCCCTAAAGACTTCTGCCTGCGTCTCCTAATAAGGACATTTCTTGGTGTGACCAAGGTACAATTATAACCAAAGGAAATGTATAATTGATACAGCATTATCCCCTAATACATAGACTACATTTAAATTTCACCAATTGTCGCAATACTGTCCTTTAGAGCAATGTTTTTTCCCAATCCAGGATCCAATCCAGAACTTCATGTGGCATTTAGCTATCATATTGCTGTAGATTCCTTCACTCTGGGGCATATCCTCACCTCACCTAACATGGCAGTGTCAATCCAGTGTGCTAAGTGCTGAGCTGGTGACACGCAGATGCCATGTGGGAGCTCAGGGGACAACGAGGCATCTTCTTCTTTGTCTTTGAGGCATCTTCTTTGTCCTCGCACAAACATATCTGCTCTGTTCAAGGACTGAATAACAGCTGATGGACACCATTTGCCAGTTTAACTTGTGAAGTTCAACAAAATACCCAAGCACCTCCTATTTTAACTCTGGGCATCTTTCTCTCTCTCAACGAGAAGGTAGGAAAGCCTTTAAAAATAAAAAATAAAATTAAAAAAAAAACAGCAGCAGCAATTCTTGTCCAAATTATTCCTATCTAAAATGTTGTAAACTAAACATACATATGCCACAATTATTTCCATATAACCCACCAGCAGCTTAATATCAGAATCACACATGAGGCTCAAGTTTGACCTTATAGCTCAGAATTTCAATTTTTAACTGTGCTCAGATCATCTGCAAATACCACAATAATCTGCAAAATGTGCTAACACAGCTCATTCTGCCACAAAAAGAAAATGTGAAAATAGGGAGGTTTTGTTAAAATGGTAACAACAAAGAACAATGACAAGAAAGCCTTCTCTTTTTCCAGCTAACACTTGTTCAGTGAAAGGTAAAAGTGGAAATAATATTATAGAACAAAAAGCAAAGCATAATTATTTTCTTGTTTAGCTGAGGTATACAAAAATACTCAAAGGTTTTGCACTGAATGGGTTTAAGTTTAATAATAATTTTTATCTAGGTTTACCTCTTTAAAAACAGAATTTTTAAAAATTATCAGAAATTTTTAAAGAATCCATACTATCAAAATAGGTATAGAATCCCTGTGGCATGCTTTGAATGGCTCCATGACCACTCATCCTGGAATCTTTACAGGCAGGGATACAGAGGTCACAATACAACATTTTATGTGACTTTCTCCAAAAGAAATTCTTTAGCATGGACACCTGAGTCCTTCATACTTGAAGAGAGTACATTTAATGATCTAATCAATTAAAAGGATGAAAGTGAATACAAACTTAACTTTGATGTTATAGACAGTCCAGCCTGTGGAAATCAGGGCCCCAAGGCTTAAAGTCCCAATTGAATTGGATCATTGGATCCAGGCCTTAGTTCAGGCCCAGAGGGGCCTGGTGTTCGCCAAGAGAACCATGTGTTTATTTCAGCTCTTGCTAACAGTGCAAAAGCTCTGAAAAAGAAACCATGGTCATCTTTTCCTGGACCTTTTAAAACCCACATTCCTGAATTTGTGTCCCATTGTTTCAACTGGTACTTTGAGAATAATGTCACTCTGCTTTTGTATAATATAATACAGTTTACAAAGTACTTTTACACATCCATAATCCTGGTAATAGCCTTGTGATTTCTGTAGTGGTAACTCCATTTCAAAGATGAGGAAACTGAGGCTCAGACAGCTTAAATAATTTTTACAAGGTAACACACTTGTATGTGATGACACCAAGACCCTAACCCAGGTCTTCTGTAAGGGTCTGAGGGGAAACCAGCATATATTTCCTCTGGCCTTTATCACATATATCTTGGTAACAGCGTGAGGATTCTCATCTTGACCTGTTTTGTTAATCAATCTCTATGCACTTAGATTTATCTCACAACCTAGATGGTAAACCCCTTGTGGATTACGGATGTCAGTTAAATTTCTTTGAATTCATTCATCCGCTCTTTCAACAAAAACGTTCTGAGATCACCTATGTGCTAGACACACTATTAGGCACTGGAGGATAAAAGTGACTAAGGCGTAGGGTAATCAGATAGTGAACAACACCAATACCTTGAGACTAGTGCTATACAAAGGTATCAGCAGGGCACCAGCAAGCCCTGAGAGACTGGGGAAGACCCTCAGGAAGAGCTGTCGTAGACAAGGAGACTCCTGGTTGGTCCACACCACCATACACATTAACACCCAGTAAGGAACTGTTTAACCAATGAATGAATGAAATTTCTCCCCACAGGCAGTGGGCAGTCATGAAGGACACCCAGTGCTCCACTAGGGTTTAGGGCAACTCCAGAGTAGCCGAGTAAGATTCTGCATAAACCAACAGGACATTTCTGGAACAGTGATTATAATATGCTTCCTACACTATAACACTCTGCAATTTCAAAATATGAGGGCTAATCACTTTCCAATCCAAACAAATCTGTGGTTTATTGTGAGTAAAGAAACAGAAAGGGGTGGGGGAGTCTGGAAATGACTTTAAGGGGACCATTTTAATGAATGTAGTCTTTGAAATTCAGGTAAATAGAGCCTCTCTCATTTCCAGCACAAACAGTCATTCACTGTGGCAGCCAAGTCGGCCATGAGAAAGTTGTGATATCAAAGTCTAGGTCAAAGTACGGAAGCGACTGGAAGTAACACCAGCTCTTCGCCTACTAACAGGTGCCCTTAGTGGACCCCAGTACACCTCAGTCTTCTCAGGTCTTCAACAAAGGGCTGCAGTATGTAAGGTCTCTTCTACTTCCTTAATTGCATGTTGCTAGTAAATGAAATAAATACAACTCACTCTTATACCAACTGTAACATGTTTTCCTAAAGTAATGTTCTGAAAATTTCCACCACTTACAAACAACAGGAGAACTCATTTTAATTTACAGCCCTCAGATTGGTGCTTTGCCCAATTCCAGATCCTATGGAGATCCTGACCCAGCATATCAATTCCTAGTTTGTCAAAGTCAAGGACTTCATGAGCAATTACGTAACACATTCCTTAGGCTTTCCTTTCTGCAGCATTCAGGGCCCGTTTCCCTCCCCAGGCCCAGCCCATTCATGCAGAGGCCACAGAAGCATCCATTCCATGAGTCTTCCTTGAAGGAAGAGAGATGTTTAAATCAATGTCTTTCACTTAATTTTTTTAAAGCCAGTGGAAAAACAAAGCTAAGCCATACCAAGCTATGGAGAGTTAAAATGTAATAAGTAAGAGGAATATTCAAATAGACAAGTTGAAAAGAATTTTTCCAAGATGAAACATATACAATGTTACTGTGAATTATTAAAACTACCATTAAAAATACATGTTTTTCATTCAATTGCCGACATTTTCATTTACCTAAGAACTGGAATCTATCTGCAGCATTCATGCAATAGCAAGGATTCAACATAGGTTTTGGGATCAGAAAGATGTTGGTGACCTTAGGCACATTTCCAACCACTCTAAACCTAAGTTTCCTCATCTGGAAAATGGAGATAGTATCTACTTTATGGGATTCATATAACTTAGAAACCAGTGATTAAGCACTTAACAGCGTGCTTGACTCTGAGAGGTCAGCCCATTATCTAATTATTGAAATATACTGCATTTAATGTTCACAACCACTCGTTCTGCTTCTTTGTATCATTCATCCATTCAATAACAGGAGATAGTGTTTGTGCATGTATGCTGCTGTCTGCACAGTACGTGACACACAGAACATGCTAAGAAAAAAGAATAGATGCCCTTACCATTCAAGGAATATCACATGGTTATTTTTAGAACTACACGGAGAGAACAAGAAAGATATGGAGATTTAGACAGCAATTCTGAGTTACTTTTGTTAATAAGTGCCTAACACACTCAGCACTTATCACCGCTTTTGGGTGACCCAAAAGAAGCAAGATTCAATTCACTTCATTACAGCTTTTTCTTAAATGTGGAAGCCCTACTCATCACGTGGTCTAACCTTTGACTGTCTACTACCATAAAAGAACTGAAAATTAATCTACAGGTGTATTTCATAAAAAGCCACAAATCTTGGTCCAAACAGGCCAAAAAGTGCAGGAGGAATACACTGGAAATCAAGAAGGCTTTTATTTTTATTTTTTATTTTTTTAAGATGGAGTCTCACTCTGTCACCCAGGCTGGAGTGCAGTGGTGCGATCTTGGCTCACCGCAACCTCCGCCTCCTGGGTTCAAGCGATTCTCTTGCCTCAGCCTCCGGAGTAGTTGGGACTACAGGCACACACCACCACGCCCGGCTAATTTTTTGTATTTTTGGTAGAGACGGGGTTTCGCCACATTGGTCAAGCTGGTCTTGAACTCCTGACCTCAAGTGATCCGCCCGCTTCAGCCTACCAAAGTGCTGGGATTACAGGCATGAGCCAGTGCGCCTACCAAGAAAACTTTTAAAACCACCCTTATTTATTCACTTATTCATTCGTTTACTCATCTTGTCTCTCTCTCTCTCTCTCTCTCTTTCTCCTCTGCTCTCAATAGTTTTGTGTTCCTATCTTCATTCCTGATTCACAGAAATCATAGAATCTTAAGGTCAGAAGGGACTTTGGAAGTCATCCAAGAAATCAGAGCTTCTTTTCTAAGCAAATAGACACTAAATCGCTACAATAGAGAGGCACGTGGGGTGGCTCCGAAGCGAGAGTGCTTGTTTCCTCCCTGACAAATGGAATAATGGCAGTTCCTACCTCATCTCATAGGGTTATTGGGAAGAATAAATGAGGTCATGTTATGCAAACAATTGACGCAGAGCAGGTGCTCAATAAACAGGAGCCAGTCTTATTCGCAAGGATTATTCTGCTCGATGCTAAAGGCTCGTCCAACTCTGATGAAGCCCAGGCCACTGCATTGTTTGGGCAGCCCTAATCATCATAAAGTTTTTCTCTACTCTGAGCTAAATGAACAGCAGCTTCCACCCACTGCCCTCTACATGGACAGAGAATTTAACCCTTCAACTCCAAGCCAGCTTTCTGAGTAAGCAGTGACAGCTCTCTGCTCATCTTCTCAGTTCGCCCCGGCTTTCGAGTGCCCGCCGCCATCCTGTCTTCTCTGGCCACATCCTGATTTGTCCATCTCCCTCCGAGTGTGTACCCAGAACTGCCTCCTGGACTCCAGGGAGAGTGCGGCTGGTAGCACAGACTTGTTCTGAGTACAATGACTGTATTACAGAGTTTAGTGGCTTTGGGGGCAACCACATTGTGACATTATTCATATGAAGTTGTAAGTGTGCTAAAAGCCAGAGTCCCTTTTTATGCATGCTATTGAAGCACTATGCCTTCTCTAGCTTAGGTTTAGGGGATGCCAATGTAGGGGCTACACTTTAATGCTTTGTATGTCATCTTGTTACATTCAAATATTTTGATCATGATTCTGTCATCAAGCCATGAGCTATCCTTCTAGGTTCATCCATAGATTTGACAAACACCTTCTCAGCTTGGATAACACTGCAGCCCTTGCTGTGGCCCCCAGCTTCACACATGTATAACTTGACAGCACCTTGCCTTGGCTGTACCATGTCTTTCTAGCATTCTGCCTTGGGGTGTCTTTGAGACGCCTGCAGAAACATGTACAAACCCGAACGTACAGGGACTCAGTACCCCGGGGCAACCCTTGGCCAAGGGAGAGGGGAATAATGGACACATGCCTATCTCATCTGTCCTTCAGCCACTTCCCAAGCACATTCTATGTGGCTCCTCAGAGGATCCATGTGGGATTAAGCCCCCACTGCCCACAGCAGTGACCAGCTTGATAATGCAGGCTTGTGTTGGCTCTTCCTCCTTCCTTGTTTCTCTCTTTCTAGCCCCTTCTCCTGTTGCCTGGGATCAGTGCCCCAATAAGCCACCCACACACCAGCCCTTGCCTCAGGCTCTGCCTTCTTGAGGACCCTAGGCTAAGTCACACTCCATCAACACTAGTGATAATGTCCAACATGTGAGCTTCAATGTACAG
Organism: Hylobates moloch; assembly: GCF_009828535.3. NCBI lineage: Eukaryota > Metazoa > Chordata > Mammalia > Primates > Hylobatidae > Hylobates > Hylobates moloch. The sequence goes on from NW_026652291.1 coordinate 51,000,534, forward strand.
CACCAGAGATCTCCCTTTAGGCAGACAGTGGCTGGAGACAGGCCTGTAACAGCCACTGAAACCACTCTAAAGCCACACAACTAGATTCTCACCTGCTGCTATTTCTCCATTAATTCATCAGGAAATAAGAGGTTTTGTCAAAGGCTATGCTGAAACTTAGATATGGGATTCCCTGTGATCTGCCTGGAACACAGAAGTCTCTCAGCAAATGCTATCTCCCCTCCTTTCCCACTGCCCCATCAGATAGGAAATGGCATTAGTTCTCCATGGTCCATCCTCCCACTCATAGGAAAACCATGCTGGTTCCTATTTCTTCATCCATACGCTCACAGATCATGTTTTAAATATTCTTCTGGTATCTTGCACAGGCCCAATATTAACCTCTCCGATGCCTACAATGTACGAAACCTTGTTTCTCCCTCCTTTTCCCTTTTTCAAACGAGACAAGGTTATTTATCTCGAGGCACATGGAGTGGTTCTGAAGTCAGACGGTTTGTTTCTCCCATTCATTTACCACTCTTCAAAATTTCAAAACTGGTTCAGCATTGATATTTTAGTCATGCATTTTAACTGTGTTTAAATCACGTTTGGTGCACATACACAGATAGAAATGTATACAATGAAAGTCAGTGTTGTGTATGTATTTATGCTGCACACACAGACGCTTGGATTCTATGACAGATCAGAATTTCTGCTTCAGAAATTCCAGTGATTGCACTTTATGGGAGTGCTCTGGGGAAGTAGGGGAAGAGATCTCTCCCATCCAGTCTCTGGAGTGAACATTCCTGCTCTTTCCAGCTCAACTTTACAGCCCATAGCATCAACAAAAAAAAAAAAAAAAAAGAAAGAAATCTTTCCTGGAGCCTCATTTTCGATAAGACACTGATCACTAGAGTGCCTGGAAATTTTAGCATGTCCAAAAACCTCGGGGAAATTCTCCAGCCTTCTTCAAACCCAAACTCAGTGCAGGCTGTGTGAGGTAGTTCAAAGAACCGATGAGAGAATTATTGCTGAAAGCGGTATATAAAATGCTTAAATAATTTAATGAGTGACCACACTACCAAACTAAAAAGCGTCAGTATTTCAGTGCTTACATGCGTAAGTAAAACTTGAAAAGATTTTTAAGTCAATAATTCCATCATATGAAACACACCTGCACCACTAGGATACTCTCTGACTACAGCAATCCATGGGGATTTTCCAGGGCAAAGTGACTTCAAAGTGCCTGTAGACACTTAGCATGCACTTTTGTACATTACTAGTTAGGACTGACCACAGTGTCCACCTTGTCCTGTCTGTCTCCTCCCCCTGCCTTCCAAAGAGGTCCCACCGCCACAGCTAAGAAAGATTTGCTTTGCTCTGCATGTGAAGCCAACAGAAAACTGTAGAGAGACTCAGAAAATGATCTTCCTCATAGCAGCAAGTTCAGTGGGCAAAAGATAAGTGGTCCCCGTCTTATTACAGGAAACCACCTGGGCCAGTTTAAAACCCAGCCCTAAGCAAGGGCTCTAACAGGTTACTGCCATTTGATAGGGGCTGAGACAGGAGAAAGAGCATTGGACTGAGGAGAGTCAGATTCTGATCCCAGATCTGCTGGCCATAGCTTTGTCAACCAATGTCTTGTCTCAGAGCCTGGGAAAGACCACTGCCCTTGGTCACAGATTTCCAAACTGCTCTCCTAGGACAGTTAGGTTTGTGGAGTAGCGGGTTGGGGGGACATTCACTCCCCATAAGCCTTCATCTAAGTTCTCATTTGCAAACAAAAATCTTCTGACACATAGCCATAAAACTTGAAAGCTACTGCACCAATTACCTCTAAATTACCTTTCATTTCTAAGAGTCCACCCTCAAAGCATGGTCTGCAGATATGCAGCATCAACATCATCTGGGAGCCTACTACAACTCCAGGAGCTCAGCTCCACCTCCCCAGGCCTCTCAATCAGAGTTTTCAGCACAAGATCCCAAAGTGATCTGCATGCAACTAAATTTTGAGAACTGGTCTACGACACTTTATCTTTTCCTCTAACTGTTTCAGATGTTATTGCTCAACGCTAGTTAGAGTCAAAGCATCCTACAAAAATATCCTACTAGGAGGAGCCAAGAGAACTATTACTAAGTTTTATAATGTTATGCATACTTAAGCGGGATGAAAATACTAGGTGACCAGATGTTCCATTTTCCTATCTTTAAATATACTGGAAATCATAGAGTGTTGGGATTGATTCTCCACTCACCAAGCAATCACTTATGATGGTGAATATCCCTCATGCTCCCCTCTCTCTCTACCCTATTCACACTCATCCTTCAAAGGCCCAGGAAGCCTGCCCCTTCCATGGCACATGCACAGAGTTCCCTGCATGTGTGGTTTTCTCGATGAAACTGGTATTTGAGGTACTACAACAGCAAGAATCTTATAAGCCCTAAAACCACTTATTTCATGTGACACAGTCAAGTTTACTTCTTCCATTCAGCTTCTCAGACTGCCCAATCCACCCTGTTCTCTCCTTTCACTCAATTTCAGTTTTGTTCTCTAATCAGAACCACAGCACTTAGCAACGTGTATGATCAAATTATTACATATTTTCCTATGTTTGTTTCAGCTCTGCAACTCGAGTGTAAGCTACTTGAGAGGAGTAATGTGTATTTCAGCTTTTGACAGGGCCCTGGGCTCTCTGCTGGGGTATTTGGTAAATTTATATGTGCCAAGGAACTCAGTCCCACTTTCTTACCAGATATACTTTGTCAGGTACCATTATAATGGCACCGTATTATCTACTGTGTAAAAGAAACCACTGAATCATTTGATTGCTTTTTCCTAGTAAACTAAGACAAGAAAGCTGTTTTAAAATGTTGATATGTGGAATGGGAACAAAACATTAGAATGAGCTTCCAGGTTCCAGGGAATCCCATGTTCCTACATAAAAGCAGGCAGGTCCTCTGAATTCCAAGCTGGCTCTTAGGATGTAGGCAGCAGAGCAAGGCCCAAGCCTCGACTCTCGGCCCCTGTTCTAAAAGTTCTGCTTTCTTTGGGAAAATCCTGCCTCAGGCAGCTTCAATGGAAGCAAAAATAGCTCAGAAGAGATGTCTGCTTCTGCATCTTAAGCTATGTGAATTGGATGAGCTCAGTGAGGCCTTGTTAGGAATGATTAGGAGAGATGAAAAGGAATGAACATACTAAAATCTCAAAGTAGTGATTGTATATTTTAAAAAGGAAAAGAAAAGATTTCTATGAGCACCATACCTTTCCTAGCAAATGAGTTACACAAGGCACTTCACCCACAGATGAAAACCTCCAAATTTCTCCTTGGGTCAAGGAGAAGCAATATTTTCCCTCTTCTCTGGTGTTGTCAGTTCTCTTTAGAATTAGGACTTCTGTAGGACTGTCTGGGAAGTTTTCAGTTACTTTCAGCCCTTCAACCCTCATCTTGTATCCTCGTTTATTTATTTAAACAAAAACAAGCCAATTTGACTGTTGTGAAATTTCTCTGCCTTTTACTTGCTTTGATGGGGCCTGTTTATAACACATACTCAATTGTTGAAGGCCGTGAGTGCCCAGGCGATACAACCAAACCCAAATTATTCACAACAAAGAGTACAAATATGTATGACCTGCTACAACTTACAATCAGCAGTAAACTGCAGGGTCATCCCAGACCGACCCGAAGAAAATTACAAAACCCTAAGTGAAAAGTGCTTCATATATAAAGCCCCTATATATTTCATTCAGCAAAATGATTTCTTCTTTTCACATTCACCAACTGAAGGAAAAAGTGTTGATAAGTTATTTGGAAAAACTGGGTCACGGCTGCATATTTTTAGGAGACAGAGTGAAAAAACAAAGCTGAAACATAGAAGGTGGGTCCCAGTAGACTCATATCTTTTTAGGGTTCCAAGTCATCCTCAATCTCTTCTTCATAATCCTTTAAATGAAAAGATTTCTGATCATTTAGAAAAATATTATTTATATCAATTCTATAGTAATTAAAGGCAAATTTAAACCTGAGGGACAGAATAGATCCTTGCTGGATCATTAACAAGTAAGTTCTGGACAATAACAAGGTTTTATAATCATCATTTCTCAGATAAGAAAACTGAGGCTTAGAAATTATTTAACTAGTTCAGGCTAATTTAAAAATCTATACTCTAAAAATCTTCTACAACTTATGCCCTCCTATGACTATAAATAAATGGCCACCTAGAGAATACTTTTTTCTCTATTTCCATCCCTCCTTCTCCTGCATATGCCAATGTGGACAGCAACCAAGCTGCCCTCAGCAGATAATGCCACCATGTGGCCAAAATGGAAACTGTCTGAACTAAACTGGCTCTTCCACTCATGCCTCTCAGAGGATCATGCATGTAGGCCCATACATTAAAGGGGATAACACTATCTTCTGCATGGGAGATACCTTCTTGACCCCTCTTTACAATCTCTTCTATATTAATATATTCAACCAACTCCTATACGCCCCTCAGGACTCAGCTCAAATGTGTCTCCTCCTCAGGGAAGTCTTCCCTGATTCCCCAGGCAAAAAGTGGCTAGGTTCACAATGCTCCCAGTAGGCCTCACCTCATACTTTTTATCCCCATATCTATGCTTCAGCACCTATGATACTATATTAGTCATTTACCCCACACTAAGAGTATCTATCTGTACTAGGCACTGGACTAGAGTTAAGTTACCTTTGCATTTCCATTGCATAACACTGGGTCAGGAAAATAGCAGGCAGTCAGAAAATGTTTGTGGAATGAATAAATGAATGAAAAAACTACAAACAAGATCTTATCCATATCATCAGGAAAACCTCTTCTGCTGCTTTCTTTTTATTCCATTTGTAACCTTAAAAAGTAATGCAGAGTGGAGGATGGCATACTTGTACTATGGAAGCCAAAACCATAAAAATCATGGAACCAACATACCTACCCTCTAACAACAGCAAGTTTACACAAATACGGGGTGAAGGTGACAGCCCCTCATCCCATTCTAAATGTGTTACCTCCAACACACTACGGATTATCAATTTTTTTTAAAAAGTTAGAATTGTGTCTAGAATAAGAGTAAGTACATTCTGAGAGAGAATCTTCAATCTCCACAATTATTTTTTGTCTCAAACATCACCATTTTGGATACTCTTTTCTGTTGTACTTAACTATAAGTATAGGAATTTATTGTCATTTACTTACCACAAACATACACAAATAGTGTATATTTTGTGGGTTATGATTTTGTGGGTTAACTTATAAATCTCTATGAAAAATATATTTCAAGTCCAAGTGACAAAAGCCATAAATAAACAATGCCACAAAACCTATTTTTCTTTTGGAAACTTCAGGTAAAGTCAGTGGGTTGCATTTTTGCCACTTGTAGGTATCAAATGACCTGCTAGTCCCGGAATTGAGACTGGCCAGAAGTCTCAATGTTCAACTGGGGCAGTAGCTGAAGAGACTTATATATAACCTATATCTAAGGTTATAAGGATTCTGGAAACAAGACTGTACTAGAGAACTGATCATGACCATATCTGTTAAAAGAAAAACACACAGAAATAAATCCATAGGGATTGATTCAATCATTTTCTTGGAATCTCCAATGAACATGAGCCTGAGGCAAAGGATGAACCAGTGAACCACTAGATTCTCAATAAATTTAAGAGAATGAAAGTACCAAATTACATCCCATGGATCTCAAATAAATCATATGTAATGTGCAGGATATCTCACTATTTAAATCAGTCCTGCATAAAACAAGAGATACAGTCATACTATTACTAGTAATTTTTTTCTTTATTATACTGAGATCGAGTCCCAGATGTGAATTTGGTTCCCATTTACCAAGTTTTAAAATCTCTAAACACTAGATGAAATGTGAGGGTTTTTTAAATTGATGATTACAAAATAAAGTGATACAAGATGACTTCGGTACAGGAAATCTCAGCAATCCAATGAATGAGTCATTCTGCACAACCTAGTTTTCTGAATTGGTAAGAGCCTTACACATCAAAACAGCTCAGAGGTTAATTATTCTGGGTGTAAATATTTCCAAAGTATATTGAACATTTCCTTCTCTTCTTAAAGAGTGTATCTAAAAATGTATTCTTTCCATAGTTCACCATTAACAACAGTAAATAGCAATTATTTGTTTATGTTATTATAGAGTGGTGCCTGCAAGGTCAATTGAGGGTTCCCACCCTAATATTCCCAAGCCTTCAAAGTTTCTGCCCCAATTCTTGTCTAAAGTTACGAGTTTTTCTGTCTCTTTCCTAGTTGTCAGGCTGTCAGGGGTCACTTTTTACTACTGATTACAGCAGTCCCTCACCCCATTCTAAATGTGTTACCCCCAATACACTATGGATTATTTGCCACATTTTTTAAATGTTAGGATTGTGTCTAGAATAAGAGCAAGTACATTCTGAGAGAGGGCCTGAAATATTCTCTTGGACTTTCATGCTATCTACTCTGGTTGCGAAGTGGACTTTTTGCCCCCTTCCTGGTTCTTGGCTAGTTTCCGGATATGCAGAGAGCCACACTACAGACTCAGGTATGCTATGACAACTCCTGATGCTCTTTATGATCCCCACACTCCAAAAGTAAACCAAATCATCACATGACCCCCTAAGAAATTTCTGTCCTGGCCACACAAGAAAACAAGTGCAAAGATTTCCATGCAGGCAAAATGTCTAGGTGAAGGATTAATCCAGGAACTGGAAACTAGTCCCTGTCTTACATAATGGTTCTATATTTTGTACATCTACATCATTTAGCAGCATGAACAGGTGGGTATCTTATACAAATAAGTATGGCCAAACATTTCTTAAAGGAAAAAAATTGCCAAGTGACTTCAAAAAATTCACAGTTCAATTTTTTTAATTATGAGATTTTTAAAATTAGGCCACCTCATTTTAACAATTAACTGTTTTACTTACTAACCTGGTGGCTGCTCTATTGGGAAAAGTCATCTCCATTACTCAAAGGGAAAAAGTGCTGCTCCAACATTTGAATAACCTAAGGATGAGTTTGAACAGTCCCTACCAGCACTGAAATCAAGCATTCAACCTAAATGACTCTGCGTAAATCCTCTGCAATCTATAAAATGCAAAAGTTTATATAACCCTGTTTGTCAAACCTGAGAAATTAAAACCAAGCAGGTTGGTAAACCAGGCTTCCCGCTGAAATTATGGAAGGAAGCAAAGAGGGTGGATCATCAGTTACCCTAGTTATGCTTCCACACCCCAGTGAAGGAGGCTGGCCCTCCAGCTATTTATAAACGTGGAGCTCAACCAAAGGGGGCCCTGTCATAGCCACCCCAGTGAGTCCTGGTGTGAGCTGGGAGGCTCGGGCTCAATGGAATCTCCCTCAATGTGGCCCTCCATACTTGGCCATGCAGGAGCTTTCGGGGGCAGTCCTGTCTGGTCAGGAAAAGAACTGTGAAGATTTCCAGCGGTCACTTCCACCCTATGATTCTATATATGGAAGCATCCCATTCTAGTGTTTTCACCATCGTGCACACCATACTAGGGAGGAGGAATGAGTAGGCCGGCTCGCTTCTTGCTGCTCAGAAGGCACACTCACTTTAGTGTCTTCTAGGCCCCACTGCCCTGGACTGGACCTTGTCATCAAATGGCAGCCCAGACCTCTGCTGAGCTTTGCAGGCTCGCAGCTCCAACATGGAACAGCTGGAAGAGGACCCTGCATTCTTTTCTCTGCATAAACACTGGGGGCTCTGTTCACCTTCCTGCAGCAGCATGAACTAAAGAATTTCCCCCTATCCAAAATCACAACCATCAGCCTTTCCCCCATCCCCCAGTCTCCTCCTACCCTCCAGGATATAATTTCAGGCTGTCACCACCCACGCTAGCAAATAGGAAACTGCTGGACCTTTCGACTATATTCACTTTCCATACTAGTTGAGGTGTCTGTAAATACTAGCAGGGTAATATGAAACGATTCTGTTCTATTCAGTAAAGTTTCCTAATGAAAAGCATTAAGTAACCCACTTCATGCCTGTCCTTTCTCCAAGACCCTTTCTACAAGATCCGTATCAATATGGATAATGTCACGAGCGGTAAGCTTAACCCCATAATATATATATATACTGCAAATGTCATTTTACTAGTCTGTAGCGTCACCTGCATATTATTCTGAAGACGAAGCTCTAAAACCAGAATATCTGTGGGGAAAAATGAATAATAAAATTGGATTTTCATGTACTCCTCACACAGCCTTATCCAAGCTTGGCTTCTGAAGGGCAGTCCCGGGCGTCTATCATGTGTTGCTGAAATCCAGCGAGCCACGTTGCCCAAGAGGAGGAGGAAGGAAAAAACACACACACCCAGAAAATCCAGACTCTACGTGACCTGACTTACTTATTTCCCAGGAAACTGCATGAGAGAAAAATCAATCATTCATGCTACCGTAGCTACCACACGGAAGGGGCTGACGGAGTTCACAGTGGGCAAAATCCCAAAGCGGCCGGCGGAGGTAAGTAGGCGGGGGGGCGGTCGGGGGTGGGTACTAGGAGGGGGTGGATTCCGAGGGCCTCGAGGGCCGCGCCGTCCAGGTCCCGGCGCGGCTGGCGGGGACTGGCCCCGGCCTGGCCCGAGGCAGGGAAGCGGAGGGAGGGCTGCTGGGGTGGGCAGGCGGGACGGCGGTGACGGCCGCACACTTACCGGGGCTGTTGGCCTCGCGTTCGAGGACGTGCAGCTCGGCGCAGTCGGCCAGCGAGTGCTCCAGGCAGAGCTGGAGGAAGCGGGCCTGGGTCTGGCTCACGCGCTTGAGCAGCGACAGCAGCGCAACAGTCTGCTCGCACTCGTTCCAGCCCTTAAACCAGCCCGCCAGCACCCCGACCTGGTCGCGAAACATCATGGTTAGGGGGCCGCCCTCTGTCTACAGAGCCCCCTGGGCGCCCCGGCCCGCCCCGCCCGCCCCAAAGTTTGGCGGAGCCGCAGCCTCGCGGCCGGAGACGCGTTCCCGTTCCAAGGTGGCTCTGGTGCCCGGACGCTGCAGGTACTACTGCCTGGGCTCCTGCCTCTCTCGTCTGGTTTCAGTTACGTTCCGGTGGTTCTGGCTGATTTCCCCAGAGACGATGACAGACAGTAGCACGGAAATGTTTCTTTAAAAAAAAAAAATAACGACTTTTAAAAAATCCCCCACAAGGCACACAACTGAATGAAGAATGCTTTCTCCCCCCTTCTTGCAGCTTCGGGATGGTGATTTCCGGCGTCCTGGGGTCTCCTCCCCGCTGGGCGGCAACTCGGACCCTTCACGCCCGCATTCCCGAGCGGCGATCACCACTGGAAGGAGAGAAAGAGCTGCAGTGAGACCTCGGCTAGCGGAGAAGCGCGCCCTGGGGGACGAGGGCATCAGAGGGTGCTGGGGCCGGGGGTGGGGGCGCCCCGCGGAAGGTTGGGTTCCCCGAAATCCAGCCGCCCCCTCCGCACCCGATGCGGGAGATGGGCTATTCCCCACCGGGAAACAGCGAGAAGCCTGCTTCCCAGGTGCGGGAGGAGACCCCGCGGCTTCCTGTTGCTGCCACTGCCAACGGCTGGTGCTCCCCTCACGCCCCGCCCGGGGTGGCCTCGGGCGCCGTGCCTACGAACGCCAGCACCAGCAACAGATCTTCCCCGCGCAGAAAACTTGCAATGCGGCTGCGAAGGGGCGCGGGGGTGGGGGTGGGAGCTAATGCAAAGCAGAGGCGGAGGCAGCGGCAGCCCGAGTTCCTTCCTCCTCCTCTTACTCCTCCTCCTCCTCCTCCCAGAGAAGCAGCCGAGCGGCTGCAGCTCCATCTACAGCAACAGCCAGCATCTCCACCGCCAGGCGCCCCTCTGGATTTAGGCCGTGAGCAGCCGCGGCAGCAGCTCGAGACAAAAATAAACTCTCCCCACCCAAAGCTCCGCGCCCAGCGGGCGGCGGCGCAACCCAGAGCCCCGGCTCCCCCGCGCCGCGCCGCGCCGGCCCACCCGGGAGGTCTCCCTGGGCCTGCTCCGGCCGGAGCGGTCACTGTGCGCGCGCGTGTGTGTGTGTGTGCGCGCGTGTGTGGCAGGCATCCTGCAGCCGCCGCCTACGGGCGGGTCTGTCCGGCCCGGAGCCTCGCCCGCGCGTCGCAGGCCGAGGGCGGCACAGCCCTGGGCACACGCCCCGCGCGGGGACTGCCGGGGTCCGCAGCGCTGCTACCTTCGGCCGGCGGGGCGGCCCCGCGGAGAATGCGGATCGGCGCCGCAGGCACACGCCCCCCAACGACAGCAAAGAAAGTTCGGCTGCGGGGGTTCCCCCAGTCCCATCCCGGTTCTGGTGGCCGCCGCCGGCGGGGAGGAGAGCCCAGCGACTCAGCCTTCAAGGAGCCGCTAGCTTCCAACAACACGCCGCTTCCGGCTCCCAGAACTTCTCGGGCGGAGGGGGGAGCCCCCGGGGAGGGGACCCCAGTGACCCGCGGGTGCCCCGCCGAGGGACGTAGGGAGGGAGCGCTCACCTCGGCGCGGCTCATCCCGGCGGCTCGGGGGCCCTTGCGCGGGTCCGGGACCGCGGCGGCTCTCAGCGGGGTTGGGGGCACCCTGAGCGCCGGCCGCGGGCCATGCCGTCGGGGCGGGCGGCGCGGGGAGAGTGCGGCGCTTCGAGTCGGGGCCGCTGCAGCCGCCGCTGCTGCTGCCTCCAGTGTCGGCTCGCGGAGGACTGAGCCGCCCGAGCCGGAGCTCCCCACATGCTACTGATTAACATACACCATTACATCATGGGCTTGGCAGGGAGCGCCCGAGCGGGGGGAGAGGAACCCGGGCGGCGGCGACGGCACGCGGGGGGAGCCGGGGGGAGGAACCCCGGACCCGGCGCAGGGCGGGGGGACGGATTCCTAAGTGGGGACCAGAAAAAGGGGAGGGGAGCGGAGTAGGAGGAGCTGGTGGCGCAGAGGGGTCGGGTAGAAGGAACCTCCGAGAGGAACGAAGAAGTTCGGGGAAGAGGACGGGTCCGGGTAAATTTCTTCCTGTGGCCGCCTGCGTGTTCTGGAGGGGCCGGGACACTCAAGCCACTGGAGCCCCGGCAGAAAGGGACCCGAGGGCGCTCGGGCGGGGGCGGTGCTGCCACCCGCTGCTCGTCCTTGGGAATGTGATTCGTCCGCTCGGCTGACCTTTGGCCCTTCTGGGGCCCCGGGGTGGCCGAGCTGTGTGGCCCGCGGGCGGTGAGACCCGAGGTCACTGCCGCAGATGCTGGGATGGGTTCCGGGGGTCGTGGAGGCGAAGGGCTCACGAGGCTGAGGGGCAGTGCGCAGGGTTGGACGTGCCCAGGCGCTAGGCTCCGTGCCGCCCTAGTCCAAGGGCCTGGCCCGGTTCGGGTGCCGGATGCCCTTTGCTCTGGCGCAGGCTCCTAGAGACCGGCCCAGCGCCTGGCTGAGTCCCGCTCTTCCCCGGGGAGGCGGCCGAACTCCTGAGACCGGTCAGAGGAGCTGTGCCTGGCGCGCGGGCTGCGGCTTCTGGCCTGGAGCGGAGGCGAGCGCGGCCCTGGGCGACAAAGGGGCGGGGCGAGGCCACCTGTCGGTGCTCAGGCGTGGCCAGGCCTCGCAACCTTCACCTGGATCTGGAGAGTGTGCAGGGCCGCGGCCACACGGGGGCTTCAGGTCCTTGCTGCGCGAGAGGCTAGGAGGGCGCAGCGCCGAGGCTGAGTGGCGCAGGGTGGGCTGCGAAAGTGCTTCTGCTAGTCTTGAAAGTAAAGGTTTGGTTAAAAATACCCTAAACCCTAAAAACCTCTGTACCTCCTGATATGGGTTGAATATTCGCAAGAAGGACTGGATGACTAAATCTGGGCTATCTCCGTGTTTTCAGAGGAAACACTGCTCCCTCCAGCAACTTGAGGCTTTGTTTATATGGGAGTAATTCTGAGAAGGCAGTGAAACGAGTGTTTCAGACCCAGCCTTTCCTACTCCTGCTAATCCACTGTTTTGAAGAGAAAGTATCTGAGATATTATTCCACTAATTAACACTTGTTTTCCAACTCCAGCATATGTCCCTGGAATTTCAATGCTTTCTTCCCTTCCACCTCAAATTTAGTTTCTGCAGCGTATAGTTCGTTTCAGACACGTGATAGCACCTAACCATCTGTTAGGGTTTTTGAAAGGTCTTGTCGAGGTCGAGCTCAAAAATGTGGATTTTTAAAAAGTTAATTATTAACCAGACAGGTAAGGTATCCGCTTAATTTAATGAATATTTTGTCCTATTTAGAAAACAAGAAACCTGGAGTCAGTGTTTTATTTTTGTTTTGTTTTGTTACTGTAGAGGCAGAAAGACTTGATAGATTTTCTCCAAGAGATTACTATCAATTAGCTAATTCTTAGTAATAACTTATATCAGGGAATAGGGAGGATTAGAGAGTATGGTCTACTTCGGTATATACCTTGCTATAAATTGTAGGCAAAGCAGATGCTGTTCTAGGGCTTTTGAAAGCTCCCAAAAGTGAATTTTTTTTAAAGAAAATGAAAAAAACAGAAATTTCATTAACATGTATTTTCACCTGCAGCTTACTAAAGGTATAGTAAAACTAAAAACAAAACAAACCAAAAAAAGAAAAAAAACAAAAAACAAACTTAGGCTGGTGAATGAAAATACTGCCATCTACTGGAAGAGTGTAGTTCTTACACCAGCCTTTGACCTAGGAAAAGACATTGATTTATCTAATTTTTGAATTCTTACTGTTCAGGACACTCTAAGACATATAAAGTTGAGCATGACACGAGCTGTCAGTACTCTTGTATTTGTGTGTTAACAATTCCTTTCCTCTGGGCAAAGGAAAGGGAGTATAAATAAAACCCAGGGATGTGGCCTCACTCTTCCCCAGAGTGAAGTCATCACTCTAAAGGAAAAATAAAATACATTCATTAAATATAAGGTATTGTATTAAGTGTGGATTTTTCCTATGTCAACCTGGACCCGGTATTATTGATAAATAAGAAGTGCCTAACACTTGCTAAATATTCACATCACTTGAAAAATGAATGAAAATATCCTTTCATTAAAAGAGATATTACTATGTCTATGTTCACTATATTCCTATTTATTCATTTGAAAAATACTTATTGTGCCACCTTGTGCCAGGCACTGGGTTAGGCAATAAGTACCCTGAGTATTCTGAGTACCAAGTACAGGCACTGAATACACAATGGGGTACTAACCAAGAGATACTCTATATGAATAAAACACAGATCAGATTATCATGAATTAACATTCCCAACATTGTTTTGCTTTTCTCCTCCTTGGAATCTGGGAAGGGAAGAAATTGTTTTCTGAGTGAATAATACTTTTAATCAAATAATTCAAATGTTCAGATGTTCCAAAGATTACTAATTCTAGATAAATCATTGACATATTTATAAATCACTGTTTAAGAGGATGTCTGGGTATTATTTGCATAAATAAGAAACCCCAAAGATTTCATGTTTAAATTTGTATTTCTTCTAGAATAATCTAAAACAAAAGAAATGCATTAGATATAAAACCATTAGAGCTGTAAGCTTTAATTATTTGCTTTATAAATGAGCAAAAGTATTAAAATCTCTACATAAAGGTAAATGACAATGGATAATTGCCATTCATTTAATCATTTGATAAATATATATTGAATACTTGTTCTGTGCCAAGTCCTCAAGATAAAATGTGAAGACATTTGGTATTTTTTATCTAACACAAAAGCCCATATAGCAAACATATATATGATTATGATTATATTATACAGCAAGAAAATATATAAATAAAATTTCATATATTCATTACACATTTTAAATGCATATATATGCCATAGGAAAATGTGTGAAAAGATTTACACCAAAATGGTAACTAATGGTGATCTTCTCTGCATGGTAGGATTTCTGAGTATTGTTGTCTTGTTTCTCCATATTTTCTAACTTTTCTACTGTGAGTAAGAAAACTAAAACCAAAACACTACACGAGTTCAGGCCTACTGTCTAAAACTTAATTTTAAAAGAAACTAAAGAAACTCTACTATAAAATCTAGGTCTATAACTCCCAAGAATTGTTTGAGCCTGTATCACTTCCTACCTAGGTCTTGTCCTAGACTCAGTAGTGGGTCTCACTTCCTCACTTCTGATCTCTCCACTCTCTAGCTCAAACATTTTCTGTGGTTTCTGAATAGACCCTGAATACATTCCAGACTATTTGGGCTGGCATACAAAGACTCCAGGATTTGGCCACTATCTGCCCTTCTGCATGTCTCTTCTACATTTCATTCACTGATTCATTCACAGAAAGTATTTGTTGGGTATAAATCACTGTGCTAGGCAATTAGAAGAGACAAAGGTAGAAGAACCATGCTCTCTTCAACCTCCAGTGGGTAGCATAAAGTATGTTCTTGGCATGTGCGTGCACACACCACCCACACTTCACAAAAACGTACAATGTGAAGTGGGTCTGAGGGGAGGCAACACACAGTGTTGAGAGAGATAAGAAGAGGCAGCAATTCTGCTAGAAAATTAAGGAAGACACTGTGGCTCCGTTGCCTTTTGAGCTGGTGTTCATTGGGTAAATAGTTTCAACACAGGCAAAATTTTAAACATTTAGGACACCCTATGGGGACCAGGATATCTAGATACTGTTTGTATCAAGAAAGCATCCTGAGGACTCCATGTTTGTGTATTTTAAGTTCATATTTCTTCTAGCAGTTGTAAGTAAAACAAGGGAAGGAAATGCAGGTCTTCCCAGACTTTGCTGTCCGCTAGTGGAAAGTGATCCTCCAGTAACTGTATCTACTAAATGAGCTATTATGTATCCTTTTTCAGATTACCTGAGAATGCAATTTTTAGGACTCTACCCCACTGAAGTAGAAGCACCATTGCTATAAGAGAAAGTATACTAAAATATAAGCATAAATACAAAAATGTTAATTTTAGCAATTTGTAATAGCAAAATGCTAGAATATCTATCTGCAGGGCAATGAGCAAATAAAGTATTAAACCGCCATACTGCGAACTTTATGCCCTTTTTAAAATATATATATATATATATATATTTTAGAGACAGGGTTCACTGTGTTGCTCAGGCTGGTCTCAAAACTCCTGGGCTCAAGCCATCCTCCCAAAGTGCTGAGATTATAAGCGTGAGCCACCTCATCCAGCCTTATGCACTTATTTTTTAAAATAAGTTATACTTCACCTGTAATCCCAGCACTTTCGGAGGTCAAGGTGGGTGGATCATGAGGTCAGGAGTTTGAGACCAGCCTGGCCAACATGGTGAAACCTCGTCTCTACTAAAAATACAAAAATTAGCCAGGCATGGTGGCGAGCGCCTGTAATCCCAGCTACTCGGGAGGCTGAGGCAGGAGAATCGCTTGAACCCAGGAGGCAGAGGTTGCAGTGAGCCGAGATTGCGAGATTGCATCACTGCACTCCAGCCTGGGCGACAGAGCAAGACTCTGTGTCAAAAAAAAAAAAAAAAAAAAAAAAAGGTTATACTTGAGTAAAATGCATCAAAATATAATAGACTGATGGATAGATAGATAACATGATAAAAAACAAATACAGCAAAATGTTAATTGTAGTATATAGGTGGTGAGGATATAGGTGCTCACCGTTTAATTCTTCCAAATTTTCTGTATGTTTGAAAATGTTTACAATAAATTATTGGAGATAAAAAGGAATGATTCGAGTTTACATGTATTGGCCTAGAAAGATACGTTTTAAAAGTGTCTGTAGGATAATTGGATTTTTGTGGTTTAAGAAGGCTGGCTCTAGAGCAAGAGTCCTGAGTCTTCAAGCCTAGTGCTCCATCATTTACCAGCCCTGTGACTTTTCTCACGCCACTCCCACTCTATGGTTTAGTGTTACTGGTAACAAACCTACCTCGTTGTTATTATGAGGAGTAAATAAATAATACACTTGATTTCTTAAAACAGTACCAGGCATGTAGCAAGCATTCAATAAATGCTATTATTAGCTGTGATTGAGAGGAAAAAAGAGGGCATGTGGGGTGGGGAGGAGCAAACCCGTCTCTCTCTGTCTCTCTGTATATATATATAATCTTTGTATATATGTTATATATATATACACACACACACACATATTATATTTGTATGGAATGGGAGGAGGACACACACACACACACACACACACACACAGCATTATGTTTTTTTGTTTGTCTTTAAGTGTAATGCAACCCCATAAGGAAACAATCAGACAGATCCAGAAAGAGAGACATTCTCCAAGATAACTGGCCTGGAAAAAAATGGCAAGACTGCTCCAGATTAAAAGAGATATAGGGCACATGACAGTCATAAGCAATGTATGACCCTTCATCCATTGAGGTTTGAAAAAATAGCTATAAGACATTTGGGGGACAATTGGGGAAATATTGAACATAAGCTGGAAATGAGCTGATAGTAGGGAATTATTATTAGTTTTGTTAGGCTTGACCATGGTATTGTGGTTATGAAGCAGAGTACCTTTTCATTTCATTTTTAAAAAGATGATCATGCTGAGGTGTCTGGGTAAGTGGTCAAGATGTTTGCAACTTACTTAGAAATAATTCAGCAAAAAACACAGATATAAACACATAGATACATGTGGCAAATGTTGCAGCAGGTGGTGAGTATAATAGGTCTACATTGAACTATTATTATTTTTTTTGTTTTGGTTTGGTTTTTTGAGACAGAGTGTCACTCGGTCACCCAGGCTAGAGTGCAATGGTGCGATCTCAGCTCACTGCAACTTCCACCTCCTGGGTTCAAGCAATTCTCCTGCCTCAGCTTCCCAAGTAGCTGGGATTACAGGTGCCTGCCACCATGCGTGGCTCATTTTTTTATTTTTAGTAGAGACAGGGTTTCACCATGTTGGCCAGGCTGGTCTCGAACTCCTGACCTCCAGTGATCATCCCACCTCAGCCTCCCAAAGTGCTGGGATTACAGGCATGAGCCACCACACCTGCCCTGAACTATTATTTTTAATTTTCTGTGTGTTTGAGATTTTTCTTAATAGAAAGTTAAAAAACAGAGTTAAGTAGAAAGTTTTAAAACAGACACAGAGGGTTGTGAACAACATTTGCAAACACAAGGAGATATGCAAGTTCTTAGTAAATACTGTCAGTGCTTTGGCATTAAGAACAAAGACATGAATTGTAGCAACATCAGAGTTTAATGCAGTGTTTCTCAAAGGGGTTCACGAACCTTGAGCATCACAATTACCTGGGCTCTTATTAAAAATGCAGATCCCTGGCCGGGCGCGGTGGCTCACGCTTGTAATCCCAGCACTTTGGGAGGCCGAGGCGGGCGGATCACGAGGTCAGGAGATCGAGACCATGGTGAAACCCCGTCTCTACTAAAAATACAAAAAATTAGCCGGGCGTGGTGGCGGGCGCCTGTAGTCCCAGCTACTCGGAGAGGCTGAGGCAGGAGAATGGCGTGAACCCGGGAGGCGGAGCTTGCAGTGAGCCGAGATCGCGCCACCGCACTCCAGCCTGGGTGAAAGAGCGAGACTCCGTCTCAAAAAAAAAAAAAAAAAAAAAAAAAAATGCAGATCCCTGCTGGGCATGGTGGCTCACACCTGCAATCCCAACACTTTGGGAGGTGGAGGAGGGATGATTGCTTGAGCTCAGGAGTTCAAGACCAGCCTGGGCAACAGTGAGCTCTCATCTCTATTAAAATTCAAAAAAAATTTAGCTGGGCATGGTGGTGCATACCTGTAGTCCCAGCTGCTTTGGGGGCTGAGGCAGAAGAATGGCTTGAGCCTGGGAAGTCAAGGCTGCAGTGAGGCCTGAGCATACCACTGCATTCCAGCCTGGGTGATAGAGCGAGACTCTGACTCAAAAAAAAAAAAAGCAGATCCCTGAGTTCCTCTGCAGTTACAGTGAATGGGTATTTCTAAAGGTTCCAGGTGAGTCTCAATTACAGTGTTTACCAAACCTCCTTGTTACAAGATGCACCTTGAGCATTCACTAAACAAACAGATTCCCAGGCCCCTGGCTTGGTAATTTTGATTCACTTGCGCTGGGGCTGAGCATCTGCATATGCAGCAAATGCTCTAGGCAATTGTATGATTCAGCAAGTTTAGAAAACACTGTTTAAAAACTGAATGCAGGCCGAGTGGGGTGGCTCACGCCTGTAATCCCAACACTTTGGGAGGCCAAAGTGGGCAGATCACTTGAGGCCAGGAGTCCAAGACTAAAAATACAAAAATTAGCTGGGCATGGTGGCACACACCTGTAATCCCAGCTACTTGGGAGGCTTAGGTGCCCCGCGTGAACCCGCGGGGCAGAGGTTGCAGTGAGCCGAGATTGCGCCATCGCACTCCAGCCTGGGCGACAGAGCCAGACTCTGTCTCAAAAAATAAAATAGTTAAATAAATAAATGAAATTTAAAAATGAAAACTGAATGCAGAGTTTCCTAAACACACTTGATAAGAATCACCTGGGCCGCTCATGGAAGTCACCCATATTTGCGGACCTCACAAAATCCTTCTAAACAGAATCTTCTGGGAGTGGGCATGGAAGTCTGTATTTTTATCAAGAGACCCTGGTGATTCTTGACATCAAGACAACTTGGGAAACGTCAGAGCACAATTATGCAAAGCCATCTGAAAGAATGGCCCAGAGAAGCAACAGGGGCAGCTACAAACAGATGGAGTGAAAAGGGAATGCCCATGCAGTGTCCACACAAGCCCTCTCTAGATGAAAGACAGCATCCCAGTCATCTCGGTGCCACTTGGGCCCATCTTTTTCTTTTTTTTCTGAGATGGAGTCTCGCTTTGTCGCCCAGCCTAGAGTGTGGTGGCGCGATCTCAGCTCACTACAACCTCTGCCTCTCCGGTTCAAGCAATTCTCTGCCTCAGCCTCCAGAGTAGCTGGGATTACAGGCGCCAGCCACCAGGTTGGGCCCATCTTTAAGGCATGCTAGTCCCCATATTCCAATCCCAAAAGCCTGATTAGAAGATATCATCCCATATGGAGTACTTACAGGAAGAAAATGTGCTGGCAGGCGTGTGCAAGATTTGGGTGCCCTCAGCAGTAGAGTTCTCACTGTAAATTAATTCTCTTTCATGTCGGATGCATGCAACAATCTCATAAGCTTGCTGAATGTATGTCAACTCCTGAAAGATGGCCTAATTGGCCTGATCCTTTTTTTTTTTTCCCCCTGCACAAAGGAGGACCCTGGCGAATTTGCTAAGGTAAATGTGTCCCTTTGGAGATTTCTGGGAAAATACCCAGACCTCCCTTTCTTTCCAAGCAATTTCACACTCTACTATCCTTTGGACTTCTACAGCATATTTAGACGAAGAGAAGTGTCTGTCGGCGAAGTTACGTTTTTGGAGCAGTAGAGTGGGTTCTCAGCTGGACACTCTAAAAACACGCCTTGCCTCCCTAGCCTGCTACAGGGCCCCCGGCCCCCACCCTGGCCTGCATTCAGTTTCTCAGGTGCATCCAGCTCATTCCCTTCTCCAGGCCTTTCCACTGATATTCCTGGAGAATTGTGTCTCTCCTACTCCTCACCCAGAGCCTCAAAAAGCTGACTCCCTCAGGTTTTAGCTCAAATGCCACCTCCTTAGAGAAGACTTTTTAGACCACACTATCTAAAGTGGTGGCCCCTTCCTTATGGGAGCACTTACCACAAACAGAAATGATGTTGCTTATTCATTCGCTTATCTCTTTATTATCTTTCTCCCCTTACCAGATTTTACACCCTTATTACAAGCACCTTATTTATTCCTAGGATCCTCAATATGTTCATAGGACCTGTCATGTAGAAGTGCACAGTATATACTTGTGAATTGAATGAATGAGTCTCAGGGCTGGAAAATATCTTAGAAGAGCCCAGGTCTATCCCCATCCTATAATTAAATGCCCTTGAACAGTTTTGAGACCCAGTCCATGGACTGGTACCCAGCTCATGAGGGTGTTTTTACCTAAACTGCAGCAAAACAAGACTAGTAAGAACAATGCTTTTTCATTGTTCTAAATCTATTCAACTTCAAGGACTTTATGCTAAGATTATGCTCTTCCTGTTTTGGGAGGTATTAAAGTATCTTCTATTACATTGTGGTGATAATAAGTGGTATTTAACTGTTTAATGTCCTTACTTGGAAAAATAAAAATAAAACCTTGGTGACTTTAACTGGTCTTCTGGTCTTTCTGACTTGTGACATTCAGAATACTGAAAGCCACTGGTCTCACATCCATCTGTGTGACTATTTAGATGATGCTGAAGCCACTGGTCTCACATCCTCTGTGTGACTAGATGATGCTCTAGTGGCCATTGCCTCCCCGGTTTCCTTTGATTATTAAAGCATGCTTTTTTTTTTTTTTTTGAGAAGACAGAGTCTCGCTGTCACTCAGGTTGGAATGCAGTGGTGCAATCACAGCTCACTGTTGCCTCAACCTCCCAGGCTCAATGCTATCTTCCCGCCTCAGCCACCAGAGTAGCTGGAACCACAGGCACATACACCACCATGCCTGCCTAATTTTTTTGTTTTTTTTTTTTGTAGAGAAGGGTTTTGCCATGTTGTCCAGCTGGTCTCAAACTGCTGAGCTCAAGCGATCCGCCCACTTCGGCCTGCCAAAGTGCTGGGATTATGGGCATGAGCCACTGTGCCCAGCCTATGCTTTCTTTAAATTTTTGTTCTCTCTCTGTGACATGAGGTGCACTGCTCAGCTCTCCTCCCAGAGAGTCTGCCACTGGGTGGTAGCCAGCTCCAGCTGCTGCCCTTTGGGTTAACCATAGTTTTCATGTCAAGGCCATGCCTCCTTTGGGCTGCCTCTAGCCAGTGATGGAGCACAGCATGGGTACTAGGGCTGGGCCATCCCTGACCAACGTGAGATTCCTCCAAGAGCATCAAAGGAGGGACACCCCATCCACTTAGCAGAGACTTTCTCAGAATGGTGCTGTAGTGCTACCCAATCGTTCTCCCCGCTCTCTCCTTTTACATGTACCATACCTGCATCCTTGTCTGATGGCTCTCCCAACCTGTTTTTGCTTTCTCTTGTTCAACCTTCACAGGTATTTCCCCCAATAAATGGCTTGCATGTCTATCTCTTCTTGGCATCTGCTAGTTTGAGAACCTTCCTGAACTAACTTATCCCTTGGCTTACAGTGACTCTAGGAACTAGACAAGGTATTTCAAATGTGATCTGACCAGCTGTGCAACTATGGATAGTTACTTAATCTATTTCACCATCTGTAAGACGGTGATATTACTACTCACCTGTAGGGTTGCTGGGATACTTGAAGGGAAGAACATGTGAAGTGCCTAACAGTGCCTGGTGCTCTTTAAATGGTAAAGGCCTGTCCCCCGCTGGCTGCCATTAAGAGAAAACTGCACTGTTTAAAGGCTTTTCTGAGCTACAAAAGTGCACTTTATATGTTCAAATAAAAAGTGACCAAAAGTGTAGATTTTATTTTTAATTGCATATTTTAAAGGATCTGGAGGATTCTTAGGGTTACCAGAGTGTGATATCAGACAGTCTAATGTAAAATGAATTTTAGTGCAAAGTCTACCTTCCAAAGAGCAGATGACTAGGCAGTAATCTGGGAGGAATGGGATTCAGGGGAGCTAGAAACATGGCCAGCAGGCAGGGAGACCATTTCTTTCTTAGAAGGAGACCAGCACAGACAGGTGATTCTCTGGACTCGATTCAGGACAGGTACAGAACCGCTGACAGGTGAGAGTTTGCAAGTGAGCACAGGTTATTCGGATCTGGATGTGGAGAAGGAATTGACTAGTAAAAGGTTGGACTTGGGTGACTGAACAGAAGTGCCCAGAATTAAGGAAATAAGAAGACCAATTGGAAGGAGGCCCAGGTGGCATCTGCATCTGCTAGATCTCTGCCTCTATATTTGCCACTAAGGTGGGCCCAGCTGTGGGAAAGTAGTGTCTATATTAAAAATATTAAATAATTGGCCAGTCACGGTGGCTCACGCCTGTAATCCCAGCACTTTGGGAGGCTGAGGCAGGCGGATCACGAGGTCAGGAAATAGAGACCATCCTGGCTAACACGGTGAAACCCCATCTCTACTAAAAATACAAAAAAAAATTAGCCAGGCATGGCGGTGGGCACCTGTTGTCCCAGCTACTAGGGAGGCTGAGGCAGGAGAATGGCGTGAACCCGGGAGGCGGAGCTTGCAGTGAGCCGAGATAGCGCCACTGCACTCCAGCCTGGGCAACAAAGCAAGACTCCATCTAAAAAAAAAGAATTAAATAATTGTAATGCCTGCCCTCTTAAGCTTATTAAGAGGTTTGAAAACAACTGGCACATTACTTGGAACATAGTAGGTACTTAATAAGCATTAATTTTCCTTTTTGTTCAACACAAATTTGAGTGTGTTGATTTGG
This sequence comes from Hylobates moloch, assembly GCF_009828535.3. Taxonomy (NCBI): domain Eukaryota; kingdom Metazoa; phylum Chordata; class Mammalia; order Primates; family Hylobatidae; genus Hylobates; species Hylobates moloch. The sequence continues at coordinate 51,022,837 of NW_026652291.1, forward strand.
CTAATGTGCAGTGTGGCTCTGCCTCACACAGAGAGATGCTTTATTCACTCTCGAAGACATGGTCTCTCAAAGCCATATCATAAGGCCTATGAGAGGTTGCCAGGGCTCGAATCAGGATTCGAGGGGATGAAGAGAGAGAGGGGGGAGGAAGGAACTGCAAAACTGGTGACAGATGGCATGTGGGAAGGCTAAATCAGGAGTCAGGTCTGCTACGATGGCAACAGTGAAAGGCAAGCTGGGAAGGCCTAGGAGCTGTGGCTTAGGGAGACTAAACTTGAGTTCAGATCTCATCATAAGGAGCTCAGAAATATCTTGGCGTTGGCAGGGGCACACATTTGAACAGAAAGTCAGCATTCTGTTAGCCCGGGGCAGAGTAGTAATTGCCTGCACCAATTTTCTGATTCTCTAGCACCTTTTTACACTAGTGGGGTCATGGCCTGATAATCCAAACGCAAACCACAGCTGCTGGCCGGCACAGGAGAAGCCAGGCCAGAGTGAGCCTCAGGTGAAATTTTGGGACCCTTGGGGAATCTGTTTTCATTTTTCACTACAGTTCTTACTATTTTGAGGATAGTTTTCAAATTGTCTTCAGTTTCTCAATTTAGAGAATTTTTCCAGAAAAAAAAGACTCCTTGAACCCGGTTTTAAGTAAATAGAATGCCAGTACCCAAAGGCCATGAACAATTCTGATTTTTTTTTTTTTTTTAGATGGAGTTTCACTCTTTTTGCCCAGGCTGGAGTGCAATGGCACGATCTCAGCTCACTGCACCCTCTGCCTCCCGGATTCAAGTGATTCTCCTGCCTCAGCCTCCCGTGTAGCTGGGATTACAGGTGTGCTCCCCCAGGCCCAGCTAATTTTGTATTTTTAGTTGAGACGGGGTTTCACTGTGTTGGTCAGTCTGGTCTTGAACTCCTGACCTCAGGTCATCCATCTGCCTTGGTCTCCCAAAGTGCTGGGATTACAAGCATGAGCCTGCCCAGCCCTGAACAATTGTGATTCTTATTCTTTAGGAGTCATATTGGAATGTGAATTGGACAAGCATGCTGAATCCATGAAGAAAAATACGTTTCATTGTGCTCAAATACACATAACATGAAACTTACCCTTTTCACCATTCTCAAATATACATTCCAGTGGCATTAAATACATTCACAATGTTGTACAATCATCACCACAACTCACTTCCAGAACTTTTTCATCATCCCAAACTGAAACTCTGTATCTGTTAAGCAGTAACTACCCATTCTCCCTCCTCCCAGCCCCTGACAACCATCATTCTACTTTCCTTCTCTATTAATTTGAATGCTCTAGGTACCTCATGTAAGTGAAATATAATATTTGTTATTTTGTGACTGGCTTATTTCACTTCTCATAAAGACTTCAAGGTTCATCTATGTTGTAACATGTATCAGTACCTCATTTCTTTTTCTTGTTTTTTGAGACAAGGTCTTGCTCTGTCACCCAGACTGGAGTGCAGTGGTACAATCATGGTTCACTGCAGCCTCGACCTCCCTGGCTCAAGCGATCCTCCCACCTCAGCCTCCCAAGTAACTGGGACTACACGTGCATAGTACTACACTCAGCTAATTTTTTATTTTTATTTTTTGTAGAGATGGGGTCTCACTATATTGCCCAGGCTGTCTCAAACTCCTGGCCTCAAGAAATCCTCCCACCTTAGCCTCCCAAAGTTCTGGGATGACAGGTGTGAGCCACTGTGCCTGGCCATTTTTTTTTTTTTTCACTTTTTTAAAGAGATGGATTCTCACTGTGTTGCCCAGGCTGGACTCAACTCCTGGACTCAAGTAATTCTCCCACCTCAGCCTCCTAAGTAGCTGGGATTACAGGTGTGAGCCACCTCACCTGGCTCCTTTTGTTGTTGTTGTTGTTGTTGTCTCTAGCACTTGACCCAGTGAGTGGCACATAGAAGACACTCAATAAACTCAATTAAGTAAATAAGACATGTTCACCTCCATGCAGTAATAAGCAGTGTCTGGCTGCAGGGAGTACTTCAGTCCTTTTTAAGGCAGAGTAATATTCCATGAAGAAAACTTCTGAGGCAGCTTTCTCTGAAATGGAGTCAGATGACAGGGGTTAACTAATTTTTTGGACTTACTTTAGTCAGGGACCCTGTATTTTTGACTGATTTTTAAATCAAAATTTAAATAATCAAAATAACTCAAACCAATTAACTGATACAGTTATTCAAATACAATGTAAATATAAAATGAACCACAATTTGAAACAGAAATGCAGATGGGTTCTCACTTTTTAAAAATAAGCAAATGTGTGAAGTATTAATTATAGGGTTTTTTTTTTACAGTAGAATGTCTTATAAAGTATCATAGATAAATTTTCAAGTAAATACATTCAGAAAGTTACATATAAGCACTGCAAAGCCACTCCTATTTAGAGGATTTATACAGGTCAGGATTACAAAAGTGGGACTTCAGATCTTGTGCAGAGATAACCTGCTCCCAGGCTGACATGAGAGAAACAAAAGTTGCTTATACTGGAAGTCATCAAATACCTATTCTTACCTTGGTTATTGATCCAAGAATTGCTTATATCTTTTTCTACTGAAAGTGAAATGGAAATGTATCCACAGGTTGAAATAGTTTAAATGCAAACAAGTACCAATCTGAGATCATGTTTTTATAACCTAAACAAAGACCAGAATCCCCTTCCCCGAGATTTTTTGAAAAGCAGCTTCTGTATGATGAGAGAGCATCCCACGATAGCCGGCACCGTCAGGTTTCTCCTAAGCAGGCACTGCTGTTGCAAGGGACACATGAGATTTGATATTGTTTAACTCCCCATTTCCACATCCTTGGGATGTTCCGAGTCAGGACATTTATAAGAAACTGACTGAATGCAAATTTAAATTTTATTCCAAGATTTCTCGGAGCCTTTCTTATGCTAATGTGTGTTGTGAGTCTTCCGAAGAGTACACTGTGTGACCGTGCTTAAGCTGACTTGAGTACAGAATTTACATTTCACAGGTCTTCTTGTAGTGCTGTTGTCGCTTGGGATATATTTTGGGAAATGCTGAGTCTGATAATAGGTTATAGAAAAGCAATAAAAATGATGAAAGAATTTGGAAATTGTACCTACAGTTTGATGTTTAAAAACCATGTATTTTTCAGGCAATGTAGGAAGGTGACTAGTTTTTAGAGCACAAGCTTCAGGCAAAACAAAACTGGATTCAAATCCCAACTCTGCCACTTTGTAGCTTTGTAATATGAGCTAATTATTTAACCTTATTTGGTTTCAATTTTCTGTCTACTTTAGGAAATTGTGCCGGAATTATAGGAGATAATATCTAATTATATCGATTGAAATCCAGCCAGGAGACAAAAAACACACCAATTATTTTATCAGAGATTAACACAAAGAGTTGTTAACTGAAAAATCAAAAGGAAAACACTAAGGTATAACACTAGTAGCAATTGCAGGAAACGGCTACCATCCACAGAGCTGGGGAAACAAAGTGGAGTTGGAATTACAAAAATGTAGAAGTTTGGAGGAGCCCGACAGATCTGAAACACTGAAACCTCTGAGAAGGGGGTGCTGCTGGGCCTGGGGCTGGGTCCTGGGTGGGGGTGAGGAGGCAGATTTGGAAAATATTGGAAAAACTGCAACCTGGATTCAACTCTGCTCCTGGAATCAACCACTACTCTCAAGGTACAGAAGTGAGGCTGGGGTGATGCTCACAGGAATGAGAAGCAAACAGGAAGCTCATGGGAAACAAACAGGAAAGAGCAAATCCCTTCTTCCTCCTATCTATCTTCCAGTCTCCCTCCATTGCTCTGATTTGCAAAGCCTCATGGGAGCAGCTGGGAAAGCATACATGTGGTTTGCAGAGGCCTAGTCCCAGCATCACTAAGCAAAGTATAGAAGGGTGGGTTTGGGCCTAACAGGTGGGTTTAGAGCTGCACTACTGGCACAAATACAAAGTGCTCAGAGCAGAGAAAACATATGATAGCTGTTCCCCCTCCTCCTCCTAATCTGACTCATTAACTCAGTCTTATGCCTGGTACATATCTGCAGAATTCCAGAGGACCTAGTTATGATAGACACAGAAGAAATTAAACACCTGGAGGTTCAACTAATTAAATAAAGTAGGCTTAACATTGCATCTCACATGTAAAATGTCTGAAACTGAACACTTGATTCCTCCAAATACGTTTCTTCCTCAGTCTTTTAAAAGTGCAACTCAGAAAAGTTCACTTCCCAGCTTCAACTCTCTGATGTCTTCCCACTGCATAGAAGACAATGTCGACTCCTACCCATAGCCAGTAAGGCCTGTACTCTCTGCAACTCCATCCATGTTGCTCCTCCTTGTTTATTCAGTTCCAGTCACACAGGCCTCTTTTCTGTTCCTCTAACACCTCAAACTCTTTTCCACTTTGGGCCACTGTACTTCATGTTTCTTCCACCCAAAATGCTACAGACAGGCTCTTGACAAAGCTGGGTTTCTGTTAACCCTGAGGGCTGAGCTCAACTGAAGGCTTTTCAGAGATACCTTCCCTGACACTCTCCTATCTACAACTACTCCCCGACTTGTCTGTTTCCTTCATGGTGCCTTCATGATATTTTTTGCTTACTGTTTATTGGTAGTCTCCCCTCACCCTTACCCATCCATGTGAGTTGCTCGAGGGCCAGGACCTCTAGTATCTTGTTCGTCCTCTCTCTAGCACCAAGGACAGCAGCTCATTCAAAGTAGACCTAAGTTATTTTCTGAATGAACTAATGAGTGCTTGAATGAATGAATGAATGGTGTTCTCAGGAGAGAGGCACAAACATGACTAAGACAGTCTTGCCTCCAGGGAGCAACACTCCAATGGAAAAAGTGTACATGTGGTCCGAGATTCACTGACTGTTATCATTCACCTTACCCAAGTCAGAAGCATAAGAATTATCCTAAGCCACTCCTCTCCATTATCAAAAATCAAGTCCTTCGGCCCTTACTGTTCCTCAACTGTAGTACTATAGTGGCATCTTGATCCTAATTTTCCTACCTCTAGTATCCCCCAATTCAAACACTAAATTATCCTCCAAATTTGTATATTTATTTCTAAGTATTCCCCCAATTCAAACACTAAACTATCCTCCAAGCGATTGACATGTCCTAAAGCTAATCGAATATTAGTAAAATTTAATTTCTATGTAGCTAAAAATAAATATGAGTTCTAATACTTTTCCCATACATCACTTTGTAGACTGTTACACTTCAAACCACTTCCCATACTGATATTTTAAAAATACAAATCTGATTATATTGCTATATTTAAAATTACTGCAGTGATTCCTTAATACTTTTAAGATTCATTTATTCATTTCACAAGTATTTGTTAAATGGTAAACTCTGTACAAAGCAATGGGAATACACGGAGAAACAAGTCAGCTCCTGTCCTAAGTAGTTTTTAGTTTACTGAGAGACAGAGAGAAATAAACAAGCAAATAATATACAATGTGATAAACGCTAGGATGGGCTTAAGCATGTTATGTTGACCAGGCACAGTGGCTCATGCCTATAATCCCAGCACTTAGGGAGGCCAAGGCAGGAGGATCACTTGAGGCCAGGATCTAAGACCATCCTGGACAACATAGCGAGACTTTCTCTCTACTGAAAAAAAAAAAATTAAAATAGCTAGGTGGCCGGGCGTGGTAGCTCACATCTGTAATCCCAGAACTTTGGGAGGCCAAGGCATGTGGATCACCTGAGGTCAGGAGTCAAGACCAACCTGGCCAACATGGTGAAACCCCGTCTCTACTAAAAATACAAAAATTAGCTGGGCATGGTAGTACGTGCCTATAATTCCAGCTACTCGGGAGGCCGAGGCAGGAGAATCGCTTGAACCCGGGAGGCGGAGCTTGCAGTGAACCAAGATTGCGCCATTGCACTCCAGCCCAGGCAACAAAGTGAGACTCGGTCTCAAAAAAAAAAAAAGCCAGGCATGGTAGCACATGCCTGTACTAGCTATTCGAGAGGCTGAGGCGGAGTGATCACTTGAGCCCAGGAATTCGAGGTTGCAGCGAGCCATTACCACAACATTGCACTCCAGCCTGGGTGACAGAGCAAGACCCCATCTCTAAAAAAAAGAAAAAATCAAATAAAAACCATGGTATGTTATGGGACATGGAAGTGGTACAGGCTAGCTGGAGTGGGGAGTGTGAAAGAGGAAAACAGAGGTAAGGAGGCTGCAAACATAAACAGACGCAAAATCAGGAAGGGGCTTGATAAGACTTAAACTTTTCTCCTGACAGTAAATGGGAGTCATTGAAGGGTTTTAATCAGAAGTAACTTGATTAGTTTTTTATAAAGAGCTACCTGGTTGGATGTGGAGAATGAATGGGTATGATGGGAGAACTCAAACAGGAGGCCAAGAGACGGTTAGGAGATGGCTACAAAGTCATCTAATGGTGGTAGTGAGAAGCCTAGTGTGGAGGTGGGAAGAGAGGCAGGGGTAAAGATAAGATTTGAAAGATAAGGGTACAAAACAGGAGTGATAAGAAATGATGGCCATGTTTCTGGTTTGGCCAACACGGATGGGGATGGTATCATTCATCAAGATGAGGAACTCAGGAAGCAAAACAGAGTTATGGGGAACTTGCTGAGTTGAGCTTTGGACATGTTGAGATTAAGGAACCTGTGAGACGGAGTGGAGATACATGGGTCTAGGGTTCAAAAGAAAGTTCTAGCCTGAAGATAGAGAATTTAGGAATTGCCAACATGGGAATGGATGGAATCAGCCAAAGGATGGGATGGGTGGTAAGAAGAGACTGCTGAGGCCTGAGCATTGAGGTACACCTACCTTTAAAGAACCAGGCTGAGGAAGGTGTAATGGAGACTAGGAGTGTGGAGTAAGTCAGGTTTAGCAGGCAGGGAAAGGGGACAGACACAGAAACTAATAATACAGGAGTGGAATCAAGATTTGCTGACTGATCAAATATTGGGGGAGAGACCAGGGGCCAGAAGAAGGGGAATGTGGGATTCTGGGAAGATAGCAATGTCGCTAACTCAGGAGGGGAAAGTGAGAGAGAAACAGGTTTTGTAGGAAGATGTGTTCTACTTTGGACATGGTGGAGGGGCCTGTGGGAAACGTGAGTGGAAACATCCATTAGCCACTTAGCAATGAAAGTTTCAAACTCAGCAGAAAGACCAAAAATAGATAAATTGATTTGAGAAGAATCAGTCTAGAACTAAGGGCAGATTGCAATAAATAAGAGAGATCATAGACGGTGCACTCTTTGAGAATAGCGGGTCTATGCTTGACTCCTCCTTGTCTATTCCACGCACTGCCAGATACACCGTGGAAATGGTGCTTAACAAGACATTGGTCCCATGAATGATGCATGAGGCCTGTAGAGACCTAGGGAAAGATACAATTCATGGCAGTGATATCTGTGGACCACCTGCTTCAGGTGGTGGCTCACACCTGTAATCCCAGCACTTTGGGAGGCTGAGGCGGGTAGATCACCTGAGGTCGGGAGTTCGAGATCAGCCTGACCAACATGCAGAAACCCTGTCTTTACTAAAAATACAAAATTAGCTGGCATGGTGGTGCATGCCTGTAATCCCAGCTACTCTAGTCAGGAGGCTGAGGCAGGAGAATCACTTGAACCCGGGAGGTGGTGGTTGCGGTGAGCTGAGATCACGCCATTGTACTCCAGCCTGGGCAACGAGAGTGAAACTCCATCTAAAAAAAAAAAAAAAAAAGAATCATCCACAGGCTTGTTAGAGGGGTGATTCCTGGGCCAGATCCTAGACCTATTAAATCAGAATTTTAAGACAGATAGATCTGGGGATCTGCATTTTTATCTCTCCCCTAAAAGCAGTTCTTAAGCACCATTGAAATGCAGTGGAACATGGTGACTCAGAAGCCAGGACAAGTAACTTTCTAGGAGGAGAAAAATAGTTATGTGTAGAATCCTTCAAAGCGGGGCCATGAAGAATGAGGAGCAAGGAAAGGTCATGGCATGGGGTAAACAGGAGCTTAATGGGCACCCTTGGGAAATCAGTTTAAGTCAATAATCAGAATATAAAAGAGGAGGCATAATTAATCGTGAATAAGAAACAAGAAAACAAAAATGACCATAGTGTAGTGTTCAGAGGGTCCCAGACTTAGTAGTACTAACACTATCAAGAAAGTGAAAAGATAGCTCACAGAATGGGAGAAAAATATTTGTAGATCATGTACCAAAAGGGACTTGTGTCTAGAATATATAAAGAACTCCTACAATTCAATAATAGAGAACTGTTACAACCTAATTTAAAAATGGGTTGGCTGGGTGTGGTGGCTCACGACTGCAATCCCAGCACTTTTGGAGGCCGAGGCAGGCGGATCACGAGGTCAGGAGATCAAGACTATCCTGGCTAACACGGTGAAACTGTCTCTACTAAAAATACAAAAAATTAGTCGGGCGTGGTGGCGGGCGCCTGTAGTCCCAGCTACTTGGGAGAATGAGGCAGGAGAATGGCGTGAACCCGGGAGGCGGAGCTTGCAGTGAGCCAAGATGGCTCTGTCCAGCCTGGGCGACAGAGCCAGCCAGACTCCGTCTGAAAAACAAAAGGGTTAAAGAACTAACTAGATATACAAATGGTTAATAAAAACATGAAAACATGTTCAATATCATTAACCATTAGGGAAATGCAAGTCAAAATCACAGTTATACCATAAAATGGGTGGTTGTCAGGGGCGGGGGGAGGGAGAAATGGGGCGTTGTTTAATAGATACAGAATTTTAGTTTGGCAAGATGAAAAAGTTCTGAAGATCTATTGCACGAGAATGTGAATACACTACTGAACTGTATACTTAAAAGTGAGCAAGACAGTAACTTGTTATGTGTGTTTTTTCCAACCACAATTTAAAAAATACACCATAATTATACCACTTCAAGGGTATTCAAGTGTGAAGTGAGGTGGTAAAAGTATCTTATCCCATTAGGATAGGAAAGCTATAATTAAAAGATAATAACAAGTGTTGGGGAGGACATGGAGAAACTGGAACCCTCATACATTGCCAGTAAGAATGTAAAATGGTACAGCTACTTTGGAAAACAATTGGGAAGTTCCTCAAAAGCTTCAGCATAGAGTTTCCATATGAGCCAGTAATTCCACTTGTAGGTATTGAATAGGTCTGGAATAAGCCACTGTGACATAAAAAATTATTTTAAGCAGAAGATATTTGAGTTCCTGAAATCTCTTTTCTGCCTAAAAGGAGAGTCTCCCAAAAGAAGTCAAAATAACCGAAACGTCATAAATCCCCATCTCAGGAACAACCAGGGAAGATTAACTATTATCACCAGAGATAAGATGTCTCCATATCACACCTAAATAGACGTTTGTCATGAAAACTATCTATCATATCCTCCATGTAATCTCCTAAGGGCCCATTTATCTTTCCTGAAAGTCATTGTTTTCCAACAAGTGTCTTTCTCCTTCTTGCCTTCCCCTATTACGACTTTATATAAATCCCAAATAATCATCCCTTTGAGTCACTTTCCATTGTGAACTCCTGTCTGCATGTGATTAAAATGTCTTTTCCTTTGCTAATCTTTCATTTATCAATTTAATTTGCAGGCCTCCCATGACTGAATCTAAAAAATAGATTAAAAGTTTTTCCTTCCCCACAGTATATACCCAGAGAAATGAAAACATATCTACCAAAACTTGTACCTAAATCTTCATAGTATTATTCATAATGGCCCAAAAGTGGAAAACACCAAAAGCCCATCAAATGCTGAATGGATAAACACAATATGGTATAGCTACACAATGAAGTCTCATCCAGCAATAAAAAGGAATAAAATACCGATTCACACAACATGGATGAACCCTGAAAACATGCTAAATGAAAGAAACCGGTCACAAAAATCTTATATTGTGTGATTCAATTTATGATTCTACATTTGATTCCATTCCATGAACTGTCCAGAACAGACAAATCTATAAAGACAAAGTAGATTAGTTCTTGCCTAGAGCTGGGAGGATGGAGGGATTGGGGATGACTGCTAATAGGCACAGGTTTTCTTTTGGGGGTAATAAAAATGTTCAAAATTGATTGCAGTGATGATTATAAAATTCTGTGAGCACATTAATACTATTGAATGGTACACTTTGAATGGGGGAATTGTATGGTATGTAAATTAGATCTCCACAAAGCTGTTTTTAAAAAAAGACAAAAATGGCCATGCAGGTTTTGTTTCGTTCACTGCAAACACTTGATCTTAGAGCCCTGAGCCTGCATTAAAGACGTCTGACTACCCTAAAGCCACCAGACTGTCACAAAACCCAAGCCACATGTAAAGGCCATGTGTTGGCCTAGCTCAGCCCAGCTTTTGCATCATCACAGCCCAGGCACCAAATACCTGAGTAAAGAAGGCTTCAGATAATTCTAGCCTTCAGGCCATTGGGTTACCCCACTAGCCATTTAAGTCTTCCCAAATAAGGTTCCAGGCAAGCCTATCTGCGCCACAGCGTGTGCCAATACCTGACCACAGAATCTCTGAGCACAATAAAATAGTGGTTGTTTTACCCCTTCAATTCTGTTAAGAAGAAATAGATCAGTGTAAAGACCACTCTTCTAGTTTTCCTCCTATCTCATTGTCTACTCCTCAGTCTATGGGTTCTTCCCTAATCTCCCTGAATGTTGGAGTATCCCAAGTGTCAAACCATGGGCCACTTCTATTCCTATGCTCACTCCCTTGGTGCTCTCACTTGGTTTTTGGCTTTAAATACCATGCTAATGACCCTCAAATTTATATCTTCAGCCTGGACCTCTTTTCTGAACTCTAGATTAGTATATGCACCTGCTTATTTGACATTTCCACTTAACTTCTAACTGGCATCTAAAACTTAACAAAAACACAGTTGTTCTTTTCCTCCAAACTTGCTCTTTTTCCAATCATCCCCATCTCAGTAAACTCCAACTCCCAGCCTTGCAGTCATTAAGACCTCTTCACTGCAAACTGCTTACTCCCTGTTCCCCTTCAGGTCTCCACCAAAATTCCTAAAGACACCTTCAAATACAGTGTAACCCAGTCTGTATCCCTCACATTCCCTACCTACCCATCCCAGCTTTGATCTCCTCCATAGCACTCACTTCCACCTGATCCTCTATCTTTTACTAATTGGTCTCTTTCTCTGTCTACTAGAATGTAAGCTCCATGAAGGCAAGGAGTTTTGCCTATTTTATTCATTCCTGTATCCCCAATGACCAAAGATGTATAGTATCTTTGGCACTCAATAATTATTTGTTTAGTTATTGAATGAGTAATCAAATGAGTTCAGGGGCAAGCAGGGATGAAATCAAGATCATAAGTAAAGCGTTAGCCTCAAAAGGAGATACATCTCTTCTCTTGGGGAAGAGAAAAAAAAATGTCTACTGATTTTGAACATCTAAGCAAAGAAATGACAGTAGAACCAACCTTACATGGGGCTTACTATGGAGGTCACAAGTGTAAGCACTTTACACATATTTATGGGTGTAATCCTCTCAACTGCCTGTGGGCAGGTTCTATTATCATCATTTTATAGATAAGGAAACTGAGGCAGAGTGAGGTTAAGTAACTTCTCCAAGGTGACTAGCCATTAAGTGACAGAGCTGGAATAAAAATCAAGTTATCTGACTTCAGGGTCCATCATAACCTCCACACCATACTACATCTTGAAGGTTCTTTACTGAGGGTGATATAATAGTGGTGGGATACAGAACTTGAAAAAAGTAGAAGAGGTCTGAAATAACCATTTGGGAGTTCAATTGGGAGTCCATTAAACTAAAGAATTGTTGAGAAGCATTGAAGGCCTGGTGCAATTAAACTATGTGGCTTTGCAATGGACTCCATTAAGTTGGGAAGAAAGGGTCACCGAAAGAAGAGGTGTCTACTCACCTGTCAAGTCTGCTTAGATGTTGCCCTGGTTCCAAAAGCTGCTACTTTTGAAAAATAGCATCTATATAAAGCAAATATTTTATCTAATAATCCATTTAAATAAATTTATAGTTGTTCTCACAAAATGTCACTACTCACATCTACTGACAAATTCTGACACAAGCCCCTAGGAATCAGTGCACTTGTTTTTACTTGACAACCTACCAAATCCTTCATATTTACAATTACTTCAGCTGCAACAAGAACTAAAGGCAAGTCATCTTTAAGTTATGAAAACGATGGATAAATAGATTAAAAAAAAAGTGGCATTCACATCCAGTGGAATATTATTCAGCCTTAAAAGGAATGAAATTCTGATGTAAGCTGACATGGATGAATGTTTAAGAAATGCTAAGTTTAGACAGACACAAAAGGATATTGTATGATTCCACTTACATGAAGTACCTAGTCAAATTTATAGGGACAGAAAATACAATGGTGGTTGCCAGAGGCTGGTGGGAGGGAGAATGGGTAGTTATTGTTTAATGGGCATGGAATTCAGTTTGGGATGAATTCGGTTTGGATGAAAAAATTCTGGAGATGGATACTGGTGAATGTTGCAAAACAATGTGAATGTAATTAATGTCAACTAATTTTACACTTAAAAATGGTTAAAATGGTAAGTTTTATATACGTATATTTTACTACAAAAGAAGTTATGAAACATGGAATAAGAATGCAGGCTTGGTGGAATCTACTTCTGATGAGAAACCAACTGTGTCTAGGACAGTTAAGGTACAAAGAGATCTATAGAGAGGCAGCAGAGCTAGGATGGAGTCTGAATACTCCCCCAATTTACATGACAAAGAGAGTTTTCAAGATTGTTATGCTGCTAGTTAAGGGCAGCAGGGACTGCAGCTTTGGACTACCCTGCTTCCAGTGGCAGGGTTGGAACACAGTCTTAGGAACTTCGGGGCAGGGGTGGGGTGGCAAGTGGGGGAGTTCTAATTAGCCATCAGTGATCTTTTTATGCTCAAATACTTGACATCAGGAGTCTTGCCTGATTCTTTGTAGCCCAGACTCTCAACAAGTATCTGGCTCCTAGACGGTATTTATTACATAGCTAGTGAATGTAGATGAAAGTTTGATTTGGTTTATAAAATGGAGAATAGATAATGTCTTCTTAGGAGTGCTATACCTGGTTGGAATGGAATTATATAAAAATACAGATACACAGGTAAGGCATTATTCTTAATACAAACAGGACAAAAAGAGGCTTGAAAAATCTCCCTGAAGGTCACAGTTTATTTGCCATGATCTGCTTTCTTGGTGAGTTAGGATAATTCTCACTGAAAACATGGAAAGCTCTGATTTACCTTTTTCTTTTAGTTATCTTGGAAAGAGAAGAGGGTGGGGTCTTTCTGCCTACCAAGTTTCTCAGTTCTTAAAAGACAGAACAATGGATGAACAAAGTAATTTACTATTCAGAAGGATACAGGGTTTATTTGGAATAAAAATACACTAGAAAAAATAGTTATTTGTTTCTTTTAGTGATTTTTCTAGCTCTATAACCTCCATCCCCGCCCCCACCCACCTCAGTTCTGGATGGATTTGCTGTGCAGGCAGAAATCTAAGGTAAGGCATTAAAGGTCTCACAGATCTTCCCTGGTAGACCACATTATGCTAATCTAATCACACTTGACTATCAATTTAATAAATTTAATTATCCAAAAAATCTTACTATCCAAATTTCATATATCTGCCTCCTATAGATGAGTATCATTTTATAATACACTGAGAACAGTCAAGAATTATATCTTGTATTTATGAATTAAGAACCTATATTTAAAAACTATGACCTGTATTTATGTAACTATAATAAGGGACATTAGAAACCAAACAGATGGATATTTATAAAAACTTATTTCAAGAAAAGATTTAAAGAAGCTCATTCCAACTCCTTTGTATAAACTAGGGAACACACAATTACTTTAAGTAGAATTAAGTTTTTTCTTAATTGCAATCCAGATTACATCAAAGGTAAAACATTTAGCGACCTTAAGACTTTAACCTCCTCAAATTTTCAATGGATTGCCTTTCAGAATGATTTTTCTAATTAACATGAGAGAAAATCTAGCTAATAAAAGGCCATACTCTTAGATTCTTTTCAAGAGTTGAATGAATTTTTATGTATCAATGCAGATGATTCCAATATTCATTCACTAAGCAGAAAGGAATAATTAATTTTTATACTATACAAATATGAAGTTAAAATAGAATTTTCATTGATGGTCAGTACTGTAGATTCTATGTTATGATGAATTCCAAGATCATCAATTTCTGCATCTTTAGTAGAAGGTGTACTTTTCAGTGTTACGATGCCTTCAAAGAGTCTTCAGTTTGTCTTTATCTTGCTCTTTTTGACTGCAAAGTGCAAAAGATTCCCGAACAAACTGCCTGCACATTGGGCACTGCTGAAAATACTTCACACAGCCATCACACAGGCATGTGTGTCTGCATGGTAAGAGCACCCAGTTCACAGTCCCATTCTGGCAAACAACACAGTCCTTGCTGTTCTCCTCTGATGGCTCAACTTCACTTTCAGAGAGTCCCACCTTTTCCAACAAACTTCTGTCTATGTTTTTTTCTTCTGAAGAGGAATTGTTGGAGGGAGTGAAATTATTATTTGCAGACATGAAAAGTTGCTGCAAATCAAAGAAATAAATTTAAAGATTATTATAAATAACAATTACTCTTTAAAACTGGGGGTCATAAGAAGCTGCTCAAAATTTATGAGCTAGCAAATTCAATTGCAAAGAATAGTTATCTTCTATAATTATTAACTGAAAAATATAATCATCTTTTCATAAATGGCCATTCTTTGAAACTCTGTAAACAAAAGAGACAGAGATAAGACTACAGAGTACGACTTACCTTAAGATCATGAAATTGACCTTGAGCCAAGAGTAAATATTGATACAATATTCTGCAGGATAGTTTATAAGTCCTATCAGGAATATGAATCACTGACACCATGGAAATCTAAAATAAAAATTGAACACTGGTGAACACTGGTCAGCACTGAAAATCTTTATATTATTTCACAAATATGTGAAAAATGCTTTTCAACTGCTTCTAGACACTGTCTTCTGCCAAAAAAAAAAAAAAAGAAAAATGCTTCTCAAAAATAAAAGGCTGATAAATTAGAAAATTTACATCAATCTGATTAAATCATAATCACTGCAGAGGAATCAGTTACTGACATATTTTTGGCAGTTATTTTAATTGTACTCAAATTTACAAATTTAATGTGATCACAATGGACAAAGGAATCTTTGCGAGGACTAAAGAAGGAAACGGAGAGGAATTAAAATCAGTATTAAACAGTCTTTTAAGAAGCTTGGATGTAAAGGGACCAGAGAAAACACTTTTGCTTAGAGAGCTACATGCATTGACTCTAAAATTCTCATATAGAAAAATGAACACAAAAGAACAGCTAGAAAAATACTGAAAAGAGAGAGCTCTGAGGGCGACAGCCCCATCAGATAATAAAACAGACTACAAAGCCTTTAAAATTAAAACAGTATGGTACTGGCACATGAATAGACAGATGGATGAAACAGGATAAACAGTCCAGAAACAGACCTAATTACATACAAAAATATAATAAAGGTGTGACGTCAAAGCACCAAAGAGTTTTTTTAATAAACAGTATTGGGACAATTGGATAGCTATTGGAAAAATATATAATTAGATGCATTCCTCATACCATACATAAGAATAAACTCCAGACACATAAGAGATCTAAATGTAAAAAATAAAACTGTACAAGTACTAGAAGAAAATCAACAAAATCCATTTTAGTCTCAGTGTAAGGAAAGACATTAACTACAACCCAAAACCCAGAGGAAATACACTTGACTATATAAGAATTAAAAATATACGTGATAAAAAGCACCATAAACAAAGTCAAAACACATGACAAACTAGAATAAATATTCACAAGGTGTGTCACAAATTAAAGGTTAATATTCCTAATTTATGAAGAACTTTTAAAAACTGAAGAAAATGGCCAAAATCCTATAGAAAAATGGGCAAAAGACATGAATGGACAATTCATAAAAAGATATAAACATAAGCCTTGACCATATTAAAAGATGTTTAATTAAAATTAATACTGCACCATTGTTCACTCATCAAAGTAACAAAAATCCAAAAGCTTGTCAATACACTCTGTGGAAATACACTCTCATATATTGTTGGTGGAAATTTTTTTTTCCGAAAAGGTACAATTCCAATGGCAATATCTAACAAAACAACATGCATTTACACTTCAACCATACAATTCCAACAATATTAAGATATGTATATATGAATTATTCAGCATAAGATTATTTGTTGCTGCAGAATACTGGAAACTACCTGAATGTCCAAGCACAGGAGACTGGCAGAAAAACTATGGAATATGCACAGCATACACACAGTGCAGTGCTATGCAGCTATCAAAAAAAAAAAAAAAGTGAAGACAATCTCTGCAAACTAGTGTGCAGTGATTTCCAGATTTTCTGAAGTGAAAAAAAGCAAAGTACAAAACAGCATACGTAGCATAGAGAATGTGCTATCTTTTGTGTAAGAAAAAAGAGAAAATAAAAAACAGGGAGGATAAATCGGAAAACAACAACTATCTCTAAGGACTGGGGTGTGTGGGAATGGCGTGGAAGGGATACGGAAGAAAACAACATGAGCATATTTCTTTATATGGTTTTCTGACTTTTGAGAGAACTAATCCAAGTAATCTGTGGGCACAGTTTGACTACAAACCCTCAGTCTTGGCAGGAAGCAGGGAAATGGCAATTTGAGCACCAAAATAATTAAATTCAGCCATGAATTATAAAACACTGGGGGAAAAATTCATGAGGCCATAGAGACAACAGATAAGCAAACAAACAAATGGGAGAGACAGGAAGTCTCTTGCTCGTTGTAGAATGCCAAGAACTGACTGGAGGGAGGGCTGGAGTTGGAAAATAATTATTTTGCAACCATCACAGTAAAGATGAAATCTGGCAAGAATCATCAATGGATGTTAAATCTAGGACAAAAAAATTTTTTTAATAAAAAGCAGGATATTTACATGATCTTACAGTGCCTCCTCACAGACCAAGGGGGAGAAAAAACCAGAAGAGTGGAGAAATTAGGTAACACCTTGACTAAGAGATCAAAATTAACATGACCAATTAGAGAAAAGAACATTGCATGCTTCTAGAGGTGGCACTCTGAAAAGGACACATCAACTGGGCAGCTCACTGGCTGCAGACGTATAATTTTGATCTGATCATAAGAAAAATCAGACAAACAAAATGAGAATGTTTTAATTTACAAAAAGGGTGTGTGTGTGTATGTGTGTGTGACTATATCCTTCAAAAATGCTCACGTCATAAAAGACAGACTATGGAAATGTTCCAGGCTAAAGGAAGCTAAAGATCCATGACAAATACAAAATCTGGCTCTAGACTAGAACCTGAACTGGAGAAGAAAATTGGTTGTGAATTGGATAAAATACTGTATCAATGTTAAATTTATAAAGCAGATGACTATACTGTGGTTATATAAGAAAGCATCCTTATTTTTAGGAAATACACATTGAAGCATTTAGGGGTAAAGAATCATCATGTATGCAACTTATTCTCAAATCATTGATTTAAAATATATATATGATCATATATATGTGTATGTATAAACATATGGGCAGGCTGGGTGTGGTGGCTCACGCCTGTAATCTCAGCCCTTTGGGAGATCATGGTGGGAGGACTGCTTGAGCTCAGGAGTTTGAGACCAGCCAGGGCAACGCAGTAAGACCCTGTCTTTAAAAAAAAAAATTTTTAATTTAGCCTGGCACAGTGGTGCATTCCTGTTGTCCCGGTTACTCAGGAGGCTGAGGCAGGAGGATCACTTGAGCTCAGGAAGTTGAGGCTGCAGTGAGCCATGACTGTGCCACTGTATTCCAGCCTGGTGATAGAGCAAGACCCTATCTCAATCAATCAATCAATACATACATACATAAATGGGTGAACAATAATGCAAAGGACAGAAATGTTAACAATAGGAGATCCAGGTACAGGGTATATGGGTGCTCTTTCACTTTTTTATTTTTGCAACTTTTTGAAATTATGTACAAATAAAAAGTTTTAAAACTCTACATTAGTTGCAAAAACACAATATTCTTTACAAGTTTATAAAGATTTATTAATTTAGTAACGGCATCAGAGGCTTTTAATACTAAATCAAAATGACGGGGTTAGTAGAAAATAGTAGTTACCACTTCATACTAACAATTTCATCATCTGGGAGCAGTGGTTCACACCTGTAATCCCAGCACTCTGGGAGGCCGAGGCAGGTGGATCACGAGGTCAGGAGTTCAAGACCAACCTGGCCAACTTGGTAAAACCCCATCTCTACTAAAAATACAAAAATCAGCCGGGCGTGGTGGCACATGCCTGTAGTCCCAGCTACTCGGGAGGCTGAGGCAGGAGAATTGCTTGAACCCAGGAAGCAGAGGTTGCAGTGAGCTGAGATCACGCCACTGCACACCAGCCTGGGCGACAGAGTGAGATTCTGTCTCAAAAAAACAAACAAACAAAAAAACAATTTTGTCATTTGATTTAATATTAAAAGTCTCTGAAGCTATTATCATACTAGTTATATATGGAGTTGTGGGTAAATATTTGATATGGAAAAAATGTTCAAATACACTATTAAGTGAAAGCAGGTCACAAAATAGTACAAAATGTATAATCTTATCCTGTTTTTTTTTAAATTACATATATAAAGATTTGGAAAGATACAGACAAATATTCACAGTGATTATTTTTGGATGATAGAATACAGATTATTATACTTCTCTCCTTTTGGCTTATCTACACTTTCTAATTTTTTTTCCTGCCACAAATGTATTATTTGAATAATACCGAAAAAAAGCCAATGTAATTAAGTAAAAATGAAAAAATTTTAAAGTCAAAATTTTGTAGTAACAATTCCTGCTCTCCTTTTTTTAACCTAAAACAACAAAGTGGTTCCTAACTGTACTACCTAAATATAATTCTTTGCTGTTAAAATAAAAATGATATTTTATTAATAAATTTTTTAAAAAATATATAGTCCCTGACCCGCAGATAAAATACTGAAAAAAACACATATGAAAAAGAAATAGGAAATGGCCCATTTGCTTTTAAAATTATAAACAGAGAACATTAATACAAAATACACTAATAAATATATTTGAGTGCCAATATTACCCCCAATCTGAGAAATAAGAGACAAGAGAAGCAAGGATTAACAGGAAAAAAGGAGGGAGCACACAGATGAGAATAAAAGACATTCAAAAGGACCCAGACACAGAGACATATACAAAGCACAAGGGAAGATGGCTGTTAACCCTTGGGAGACACTCAGACTTCCCTATGGGAACAAGCCTCCCACAACTACAGCTGGGCCACACAGTCATCATCCAGTGTGATCAGGGACCTGACAGCAAACTCTTCTCTGGCCTACAAGGCCACTGAACTGAAAACACACACACAAAAATGGTTAAAATGGTAAACTTTATATATAAAATATATATATTTTACCACACAGATACACAATCACTCCCTGTTTGGACAGGGGAAGAAAGTTAGAAACAAAAAAAGACCCTGAGCACCTAGAGTAGATAGCACTATCAGTGAAGGGAAAAGGAATGCAATGGGGAAGCTGGGAGGGAAAATGACTGCGATCTGATCCTTTTGTGTTGAACCAAAGGAAAAAGGAGAACAGAACCCAAGAAACTTAGAAGAGATGGGGCACACAGTGGGGGCAGAAGGGCTTCCTTGCCCAAGTACACAGGGTCAAGAACAAAGGAGCTAGAAATAGGAGACACCAATTTAACAGGTTTTATTTATCTCTAACTGAAACAGAGAGAAAGGAGGGAGGAGGCCAGAAGGCCTCTCACACACGCTAAGGTGCATGAGATGTACAGCTAAGGAGTTTCGCTGTCAAGCTCTACGAGGCTCATTAACATTGCCTAGTATGACTTTTTTTTTTTTTTTTTTACTTATCAAACCTTTGTTGAACCCCTATTGTATCCTAGGCACTGTACTAGGTTCTGGAAATACACTACTGCTGGTATGACTTTTGTATTTTGTATTTTTATTGTATATATTTAAAGTGTACAACAGGATGTTTTGATATATATATACCTAGTGAAATGGTTACTATTATAATGCAAATTAATATACGCATCATCTTACATAGTTACTTCCACTTTTTTTGCATGTGGCAAGAGCACCAAAAATCCCAAAAGCAATACCGTATTAATTATAGTCCTTATGCTGTACATTAGATCTCTAGACCTGTTCATTTCATATATCTGTAACTTTGTCTCTAGTGACCTATATATCCCCATTTCCTTCCCCTCTGCTCCCCATGACTTGGAAAAAATAAGCTGACCTCAGCTCAATGGAACTTCAGTTTGAAAATATTAAAAACCAAAAACCAAGATGCTTAACTGCAAATGAGTAAGAAGGGTCTAGATTTCTCAAAGAGTCTGTACCTTCGAAAGCTCAACGTACACTTGTTGCAGGAAGATATTCCTGCTAAAAATAAATAAATTCAAAAAACAAAAACAAACAAACAAACACAAAATGCTCAGAGTCAAGCCCTTGTTCCATCTCTTACTGCCTGAATGACTGGGATTTTTCTTGACTCTGTTTCAGTCTGTGAAAGGAGAATATTTGCCCTGTCCTAAGAAACCAGGTTGTTGGAAGAAAAAAATAAGTTAATGTTTGTGAATGTACTTTGCATATTACAAAGTATCACAAAACAATGTTACCATATGTTTATTAATGAATAATCTATATTAAATACTTCAGAAAAGTAGTCAATTGTGTGTAAGGACATTTTTACCATGATACAATTTCATCAAAAGTTTATTTCATGTCTAAGTTTCTATTATACTCAGATGATTGTCAAAGTTTCAGTCCTCTTAGATCTCTAAGATACTTTTAACTTCCTAATAGGAATCAACTACCAGACTGAAAAAATAATTAGCACATAATGAGGAAAGGAGATTACTATAATTACTGAAAATACAGGGACCAGACATATAAGATATAGGTGCAGGAGGGACTTTGATGGAAACAAGGTGACTGCAAGTAGGCAAAAAAAGAGTGGATACTACCTTAAAACTGAGCACTTTAGATCATTATTGTGCTGATTTATTCAGTGCTAAACATGTTCAGAATAAACATGCTTCCCAACAGACTGTTTCTATGCAGCAAATATGACAGAATACAGAATGATTAAATTAACTTAATTCAACCATTATATATCTTTTATTTCCCAAATAAAGTCATATTACTGTGATCCCTAAGGCAAAAAACGAGTCATACTCTGAAGGTACTGTTAAACATATAAAAACCAAATAGCTGTACACAACCAAATAGGTGGTAATGATGAAATTAACTTAATTCAACCATTATATATCTTTTATTTTCCAAATCAAGTCATATTACTGTGATCCATAAGGCAAGAAATGAGTCATAATATGAAGGTACTGTTACACATATAAAAACCAAGTATATAGTCTGTAGGCCAAATGCACATCCTCAGAAATTAAAATAAAACTTTTTCTATTTATCAAATAATGAAGAACCACCATTCAAATCACTTAAAGGTAATGCTTTCAAATTTTTCAATTACTTACAATATCATAAATTTCCCGGTCATCCTCATCAGCTAAGGTCAATAGCGCTACCAATGGATAGCGAGATCTGGGTACTGTACCAAAGTCTTCAATTCTAGTATCTCTTGGTAACTGGCAATATATTTCTTCTTTGCTATCCTTTTCAATACTTTTTGAAAATGTAAGGGTAAATTGCCACTATAACCGTAAGAACAAAAATATACCAAAAATGATCAATAAGTTAGCAACACTTTATCCATAAGAAGTCTAATTTTCAGTGCTAATGGGCATATCAGATAAAAGAATACAAATACTGTTCCTGATAGAGATATTCACTCTACAGAGCATCTTCTAATGCTTGAGTGCTTATTCTGAAGCAATAAACAAGCTTCTAGTATACCAAAAATGATCAATAAGTTAGCAACACTTTATCCGTAAGAAGTCTAATTTTCAGTACTAATGGGTATATTAGATAAAAGGATACAAATACTGTTCCTGATAGAGATATTCACTATACAGAGCATCTTCTAATGCTTGGGGAGTGCTTATTCTGAAGCAATAAACATGCTTCTGCAGAGCTTCATATAATTTTTGAACACTGCACCCCCAGTAGCATGTAAGGAGGCTATCTTCAAGGCAATCTGTTGTCAAGGTTATGCCAGCTGTAAAAAACAAAGGAGAAAGAATGAAAGTGATTTAATGTAACTTCTAATACAATCATACAGGGTGAGTAACAAAAGCTTCCTTTTGGATGCTGGCCAGGATGATGGCAGTTAAAAGAACCTGTTAAAGGGTATGCCTCCTATAAATGAAGGAACTGGCCTCTCTAACAAGAGATATAAAAGCTCAATGTCTACACGTTTTTTGAGAGCTATCAAAAAACTATTTCTTACTATTTATCTATTTAAGCTTAGAAACTGTCAACTTAATTTTCTTTTTTGGCGACTCTAAGACATTTCCCATCTAGATTTTTAAAACTAAAATACAGTTCACTATTGATAACCTACCACTCTCATAGTGTATATGATCCTAACAACAAGAAACAGTGCAGCAGAATAGAGCTGTCCTCTAAAGTGGATATGTACAACCTATAGGGTCCACAACATGATCACTGTTGTAAGAAAAATATTAAAAAGAAATTGAGCTTTACTAACATTCATATGTACACTGACAACATTAACATACAGGCTTGTCACAGACTTAATGTCCCATGTAATATGCAAAATATCCTGAGGAAAAGAGTGGGGATTCCAAAACATAAAGAGTTTAATAGTGGTATCTTAATTCAGTTGTTCACTTTCAACTTAAGAAGATATAACAATTTGAGTAGACCTGATTAAGTGGATATACAAATTGTAAGTAGACATGAAATTATATTATATGGTTTTATTTAACACTTGTACAGGACTTACTTTGTGTTACCTATGTGATTTCCCCCTCCTAGTGGTATTTATAGCAATATCACATTCAAGGGTAGCAACATCCAGCCTTTCATACTGCTGGGGGTGCAAACTTCAGCAGCGCAAACTGTAACATGTAGTACTCCTTGGCACTGATATACTGACTAGATCAAAGGGGCATGGTTTTGGTCATTGTTCCTGGCTCAACAGCCTTGGTGTCTGATTTTGGCTCTGCAAACCTGCCAGCAATTCTGTAAGCTACCCAATATCCTTTTATTGAAGTTGTTTCTGTTGCTTGCTAATAAGAATTCTGATTGATATATTACCTATTTTTTAAAATGTGATCACAAGTATATGTTAGAAGAAGATACACAAATACAAGCAGATGCTCCACAGGATACCAAAAACTGATTTTTCCAATTTTACTCTCAGTATTTAGTAGTATGTATACAGAGTCTGAGAGTCTGAGTAGCACTGATACATGGCCATTTCTAATTATACTTAAGCAAAAATTTTAATTGGTAGGAACTTTGCATAGGTTAATTGGAGCAGGCTTTGATTTCAAATTTTTATGATTCCAATCATCAGGTATTAATTCAAGAATGAAAAATTCCATTTGATATTAAATAGCTGAAGGAAAACATTTTATTTATACATACACAAATACATGTACACACATATACACACACACATAAAATCACACATATTTTTCCCTTTGTCACTGTAGAACCACACAACATGAGGCAGAAGAAAAAAGCTGGAGGTAGACACGAAAGGAAAAAATAGAAAATGCGTATCTTAAAACATTGAAAAAGAAAAAACAAGAAACACAAAATGATTATTTATTATTGTACTACTAGCAAAAATGTGAAAAGATATATGTATAAGGCTACTCATTATAGCACTAGTTATCATAGCAAAATGCTGGAATAAACCCAAATGTTCATCAATGAGGATTAAATGAATAAAATATAGTACTCTACAATAAAGTACTAAGAAGCTATTAAAAGTGAATAGGGAGGCGGAGGTTGCAGTGAGCCGAGATCGTGCCACTGCACCACAACCTGGGTGACAGAGTGAGACTCTGTCTCTTAAAAAAAAAAAAAAAAAAAAAGAATTGAGGTATATCAGAGTATCTGCACACACTATTATGAAATGATCTTCAGAATATAAGTAAATGAAAAAAAGCAAGGTAGAGAAAATTAAATATATATGCTACTGCTTATCTCACAAGAATGGATATCCATATATGTATTTGTTTACATTAAAAAAGAACAGGCTGGGTGTGGTGTTTCATGCCTGTAATTCCAGCACTTTGGGAGGCCAAAATGGGCAGATCGCTTGAGCCAGGAGTTTGAGACCAGCCTGGGCCAACATGGCAAAACCATGTCTCTACAAAACATACAAAAATTAGCTGGGCATGGTGGCACGCACCCGTGGTCCTAACTTCTTGGGAGGCTGAGGTAGGAGGATCACAGCTGCAGTCAGCCATGATCACACCACTACACTCCCACCTGGATGACAGAGTGAGACCCCGTTTCAAAAAAAAAAAAAAAAAAGAACAATGGAAGGATAAGCCTTTTAAAACTCAACTTACAGCTTACACAACATATCAAACTACTCTGTTTATTTGCTTTGTAAAAAGAAAAAAAAGTCAGAGTCCCAAAGATTAAGAGCTACTTAAAAGACTCGTTTATAGACTTTGTATACTTAACTAAAATGGGAAGAGTGTCAGAGACCTTTGACAATTGGAGATTAATCAGATTCTAAAATGTCTCTGAAATTAATTTTAAAAAAACTACAGAATCTATAAAATTATGCTCTCCATATTTTACAAACTTGTCCATTACATAAACTGAGGGGAGAATGTAATGATTTCCACTATCTGAAGATAGTGTCAATACCCCTATCAAAACTATTCTCCCTTTACCTTTTCCACTTTTTTGCGAAGAGTTTCAATTTTTATGTATTTTTTTGCCTTCTAAAACTCAGTATACACACAACATCATTTTAGATCAATAGCATTAACAGAATTGGGACATAGCTGTAAGAAAATTCAGAATCAAAATAAGTGAAGCACATGGGTGTGACATCTCTCAAACTGTCCTTACCCCGACTATCTATAACAGGCAAATAAAGTGGAGTGTAAGAGACAGCCTTGCAAAAGAGTGAAAAAATAAGCACCGTAGAAAATGTGCTAAGCCACTAAAAAGGGAGAAATGATGGGGCGGAAAAGCCTCAAACCTTCTTGAGGAAGGATCCCTGTGAGAGAAGTAGTAATAAAACAAGGAGACCATTCATGAGGATAATAAAGCCAGAGTACTGGGAGATGAAAGTTTTAGGTTGTAGGGAACGGAAGTTCACAAACGCCTCCAAACATGCCATGTACATTGTGTTTTTTTCCTAACCCTTTTGCTTTCATGTTAGCTCTTACCAGAGTGAATAAGCTAAAATACAAGGAAGCTATTTACAAAAAGACAGCAGAATTCCTGAATCAAATTAATTCAACTCAACTAATATACACTGAGTACCTAACTTTCAATTTCATTAAAGACTCTATATTGCAGACATGGAAACGCAAATCCAAATATATCATTACATAATAACAATAACAAAAAAATCCCAGCAACTCATCCCTAGTAAACAGAACTAAATGACTAAGATTAAAGTGGATTCTCTGGTTTTCTTTTTTTTAATTATAAATTTTAAAATATGGCCAGGGCGTGGTGGCTCACACCTGTAATCCCAGCACTTTGGGAGGCCGAGGTGGGCAGATCACGAGGTCAAGAGATTGAGACCATCCTGGATAACACAATGAAACCCTGTCTCTACCCTAAATACAAAAAATTAGCTGGGCGTGGTGGCATGCACCTGTAGTCCCAGCTACTCAGGAGGCTAAGGCAGGAGAATTGCTTGAACCTGGGAGGCAGACGTTGCAGTGAGCCAAGATTTCAGTGCTAATGAAATCAGTACTAAAAAAATCTTAAATATAAATAAAAAGCATGTGTGTTTTCTTGTTTTTGTTTTTTGAGACAGGGTCTCACTCTGTTGCCCAGGCTGGAGTGCAGTGGTGTGATCTCAGCTCACTGCAGCCTCAACCTCCCAGACTTAAGCAATCCTCCAGCCTAAGCCTCCCGAGTAGCTGGCACTAACAGGCATGTGCCACCACGCCCAGCTAATTTTTATATTTTTAGTAGAGATGAGGTTTCGTCATATTGGCCAGGCTGGTCTTGAACTCCTGGACTCAAGGATCCGCCCGTCTCAGCCTCCCAGAGTACTGGGATTACAAGCATGAGCCACCACGTGCAGCCTCTGGTTTATTTTCAAGTTAAATCAGGTCTCTAGATCATTCACCGTCTTCTGCTATACATCAGGCAGTTTGGGTACAATGGTGAAAAAAAGATTTTTAAACTATCTACGCATCAAATGAAATAACTTTTTTAAATGTTACAATATTATTTTAATGTTCTGTGTAGACATCTTTAATGATATCCACTTTTCCACAGTTTAAACAAATGAATTTTACTCTGCTGAGTATAAGTCCTATCAAAATCCTTCTATTTCCCCATAGGAGAAAGATAATAAATGATATGCACGGTATTTTAAAAATTAAAATATTTCAGTATCCATGCTGTATGTCCACACATTTAAATAATTTTTCACGACTTCAGTAATACTACTGTTGGTTAGCAACTAGTGTGCAGGCATAGCTAAGAGGGCTACTTACTGGCTATCTTTTCATTTGCCTCAAACATTTGCAGGGCTGGCTCTATCTGTGACTATTTCTGCCTGAAAAGCAGATTGATGGATTTCCTCACACTTTCTGCCTCACAAGTGCCCTGTGTCTTGCTCACAATGTATCAGCTCTTCTTAGTTTTTCAGTGTATTTTCAGACCTGTGGAACTGTACTGCAGGAAGGAAGGCCTTGCAGCTGGTAGGTTTTTCACTGTGGGTCCTGCTCAAGAGTCAGATGTGACATTGTAGCAGGTTCTAGCCTACGGCCACAGAAGTGGGAGGTTATTGAACCACCACTATTCTGTACACTTGATTTTTTATTTTATTTTTTGAGATAGTCTCACTGTGTCACCCAGGCTGAAGTGAAGTGGTGAGATCACAGCTTACTGCAACCTCGACCTCCTGGACTCAAGCGATCCTCCCACCTCATCCTCCCGAGTAGCTGGTAGCTGGATGTACACTTTAATCAGGCATGCACAACCTACTATCTTTTTAACAAATTAGTTTTCTCTGTGTCCTATCTCAAAAGTTGGTTTTCCCAAGTAAAAAATATCAGAATGAACTGTTATCTATTATAGGGATGGAGCGGGGAGGGGAGTGGCCGAGATCCTAGTTTCCATCAATTCATAGGGTAACAGTATTTACAGCTAAAGAGGATGAATAATAAATTTTGTACTTTTTGGGGCCAAGAACGGTGGGTCACACCTGTCATCTCAGCACTTTGTGAGCCTGGGGCAGAAGGACTGCTTGAGGCCAGGAGTTTGAGACCAGCCTGAGCAACACAGCAAGACCTCATCTCCACAAAAAACATTTTTTTTAAATTTAGCCGGGCATGGTCATGCACACCTGTAGTCCCAGCTACTTGGGAGGCTGAGGCAGGAGGACCACTTGAGCCCAGGGTGTTGGGGTTGCAGTGAGCTATGATCACACTACTGCATTCCAGCCTGGGTGGAAGAGCAAGATCCTGTCTCAAAAAAAAAAAAAAAATAAATAAATATATATATATATATTTTTTTTTTCCTTACAAATCAAGATTTACTTAAGCCTGATGATCTATATTGACTAAGAAAACTAATTTCTGACCAGTTATTAGATTCTGAGGGTTAGAGGCAGGAAGGATGAATAGACAAGAATGGTCCATAGACGTAAGGGAGCAGGATGTTGCAAAGGAAGGTCAACTCTGTAAAATACTACAGAGAGAGCATTAACTCAGCCCTGAAAGGCTCCCACTGGATTTGATGACTGCTGGGGGTCGAAAGTGCAGGGCAGAAGTCGTAATTAGTGACCTCAGAGAAAGCCATTTCAGTAAAGGGATACAGGGAAAGTCAGACTGCACTGCACTGAGGAGTAAAAATGAAGCAGGCTAAGAGAAGGAAAATACAAACAGCTTCTAAGAAGCTGGCTGTGAGGGGAAGAAGAGAAATATGGCAGTAGCTAGAATAGGATGAAAAGCAGAGAAAGATCTGGTTTGTTTTCAAGAAACCTGAAATGTAAGCAAGTATAGAAGGGACAGGATCTTGGCCCAGAAAAAAAGCTACAGAACTGTATCTAGGACTGCCTACTCTTTATTTCTATTGAACTGTCACAAAAGAATTTCAAAGTCCAAAAGTTCAAAACTGAATTCATTGCCTTTCTTCTGAAACTTGCTATTCTTTCTGTACTCCTCATTTTTGTAACAGGATCTGGCTATGGAGGACTCACAGGAAGAGCCTGAGTCTTCTTAGACTCCTCTCTTACCTGTCCCATCCTATGCTTTAGCCATAACTATTGTTTCTTTAATGTATCACTCCATTTCTCATCCAAGAGGTAAACACCTATCTTTCAAGAGTCTACTCAAAAAAAGGAGGAAGGAAGAAAGAAAAAAAAAATAAGAGAGACTCAGCGTATTCTTTTTTATGAAGGCTTTCCTGAAAATGCCTCTTCACCTTAACAAATTTAAGCATGTCTTTCTTTACAATTCTAATGTTTCCTATATGGTGGTCCTGTAGACAACTTATTTTTCCAAGCAAGTACAAAAGCAAACAACTGCCATCTATTACCTACCATCTACAAAAGAACATGTTATCAAAATAATTTATACCAAAATACCATAGTTTCAGATTAAATGAAAATCATTCTGGCCAGGCACAGTGGCTCACACCTGTAATCCCAGCACTTTGGGAGGCTGAGGTGGGTGGATCACCTGAGGTCAGGGGTTTGAGACCAGCCTGGTCAACATGGTGAAACACCGTCTCTACTAAAAAACCAAAAATTAGCCAGGCATGGTGGCACACACCTGTAATCTCAGCGACTTGGGAGGCTGAGGCAGGAGAATCGCTTGAACCTGGGAGGTGGAGGCTGTAGTAAGCCGAGATTATGCCATTGCACTCCAGCCTGGATGACAGAGTAAGACTCTGTCTCAAAAAAAAAAAAAAAAAAGGCAATTGTTCTTCAAAAGGTTAGCAACCTTACGTTAACTGTATTTAGATATAACACATCATTTCTCACTTTACTACAGACCAATAAAAATGGCATAGTGTCCTAAAAGACTTCACTATTAACACCTGTAATACTTCATTCTGCTCCTTTGCATACACATCTACCTCTGTTTACTAGGTGATAAATTCTTCAGGAGTAAAGTCTGTAACTTCTTAATCTTTATATCTGTCATATACAGTACAGCACCTGGAACAAAACAGTTGCCCAACAAATGTTTGTTAAAAGTCTAATGAAGGGAAAGAAATAGAGAAAGAAAATAAAAGGGCTAAAAAAAGAGGGCAAACAATTGGAGAAAATCTTTGGAAAATAGCCACCAACTTGTAATTGACGCTGAAGATGGATTAGTGATCTCTAAACCAAAAGGATTCTTGACTTGTCTCATTTGCTTTTTGAAAACTCTTGTGCTGAACTGGGTCTCTTCTGAATTTCTCAGAATTACTGGAACATCCCAACCAAACCTAAAAAAAGGTAAAAAATAAAATATTATTTTAACAAATGTTGAAACTTTATGTTACATGTAAAATCTGTTATGCTTCATTAGCGATTCCTTTTAGCATTAAGTGTCAGAAAAAGAAGTTAAATTTCTCAATTTATGTTATTTTAGAGAGCCCACAGAACTGCAAAACAGTTGGCCATCTGTATCAACCAACTGCACATCAAAAATATCTGGGGACGGTGGGGGAAGAATAAAAAATAACAATAAAAAAATACAAAATATAACAAAATAAAATATAAGAAAAAATATAACAAAATATATATATATAAAATATAACAATAAAATAAACAAAAAATATAATAAAATATATATATATAATATAACAAAAATAACAAAAAATACAGTAACAATACAGTATAACAATAAAAAAATACAAATTCCAATACAGTATAACAACTATTTACATAGCATTTACATTTTATTAGGTATAAGTAATCTAGAGATAATTTAAAGTATACAGAAGGACGTGTGTAGGTTTTATGCAAATACTATGTAATATTATATAAGGGACTTAAGCATCCTAGAATATGGGGGGTGGGGATCCTAGAATCAGTCCCCCTCAGATATCAAGGAAGGACTATGTATTGGTCAGCTGGCTGAATCAACATATTCTTGAAAACAAAGAGTTCTATTGTTAATACTGTTGATAACACCAAAGGAGTATGGAGATTATAGATAAATTATACTTAATATAACAGCAAACACATGATGAACTTACTGAATTTTTTTAAATGTGAAAAAGAAATATATATTCAAGAGGCAGACTATTGGCCGGTTGTGGTGGCTCATGCCTGTAATCCCAGCACTTTGGGAGGCCAAGGTGGGAGGATCACTGGAGGTCAGGAGTTCGAGACCAGCCTGGCCAAAACATAGTGAAACCCTGTCATTAATGAAAATACAAAAATTAGCTGGGCATGGTGGCGTGGACCTGTAGACCCAGCTACTTAGGAAGCTGAGGCAGGAGACTCGCTTGAACCCGGTAGGCAGAGGTTGCAGTGAGCCGAGATCGTGCCACTGGACTCTAGCCTGGGCAACAGAGCAAGATTTCGTCTCTCAAAAAAAAAAAAAAAAGAGGTAGACTAATATGATTTATGGGACAACGGAACTTTTTTTTTTTTTTGAGATGGAGTTTCACTCCTGTTGCCCAGGCTGGAGTGCAATGGTGCGATCTCGGCTCACTACAACCTCTGCCTCTTGGGTTCAAACGATTCTCCTGCCTCAGCCTCCCAAGTAGCTGGGATTACAGGTGCCCACCACCACGTCTGGCTAATTTTTGTATTTTTAGTAGAGATGGGGTTTCGCCATATTGACCAGGCTGGTCTCGAACTCCTAACCTTAGGTGATCCGCCCGTGCCAGCCTCCAAAGTGCTGGGATTACAGGCGTGAGCCACCACGCCCAGCCAGGACAATGGAACTTTTACAACACCAACTATAGCTCTTCATTTATATATCTTCTACTTTTAAATTTCATGTAAAAATGTAAACTCTGACAATGCCCATGGAACAGAATTAAAAGGAAAATGAAAAGGGCTAAATTCAATTCCTAATAAAATTAAAAAACAGCTAGTTTACTCAACTTACATAAAATAATCTAAAATTAATATACACCAGTTAAACTAGGAAACTTTAGTTTAAGATGGCACAGTTAGGGGCCTATTTAATGCACTCCCTTCTCTCCAAATACATATCAGTGATAGATAAAAAATAAAAAGAAAAATTAAAAAGACCCCACAGATACCTGAGTCCCACATGCTTTAAGAAAAAAAAAAGACTCTGCTGAAATGAATAAACAAACTGTGGTATATTTAAAGAAAAGAATAGAAGTATTCAGCACTGAAAAGGAACGACTTATTGCTACAATCAAATGGATAAATTTCAGAAACATCGTGCTATGCAAAAGAAGCCTTACACAAAAGAATACATGCTGTATCCTTCTCTAATATAAAATTCTAGAGCAGGCACAACAAATTTACGGTAGAAATAAAAGAGAACAATGGTTGCTTCCGGAAGTACAGGAGTAGGACTGACTGGGAAAGAGCATAAGAAAATTGACAGTAATGTTCAGTATCTTGACAGAGGCTTAAGTTGTATAGATGATGTGTCTGGTAACACTTGGTAAATGGTACACTTAAGATTTGTACATCTTGGCCGGGCATGGTGGCTCACATCTGTAATCCTAGCACTTTGGGAGGCTGAGGCAGATGGATCACGAGGCCAGGAGATCGAGATCCTGGCTAACACAGTGAAATCCCATCTCTACTAAAAATACACACACACACACAAATTAGCCAGGTGTGGTGGTGGACGCCTGCAGTCCCAGCTACTCGGGAGGCTGAGGCAGGAGAATGGCATGAACCTGGGAGTCGCAGCTTGCAGTGAGCAAAGATCGTGCTATTGCACTCCAGCCTGAGTGACAGAGCGAGACTCCATCTCAAAAAATAAAAATAAAAAATAAGATTTGTATATCTTATATGTAAATGTTACTTCAAAAAACTATAATCAAAAACAAACACTGAACTCTAGTCAGTAACATGTAATGTTTTAGAACTTACAGGTGAAGAATACAACTTACTTTGAAGGGCATTGTGAAATAAGATAGCCCAATGTGTGGATAAAAGAGTGGATTAATGTGGACAGATATGTAATAGAGAAATTACAGTAAAATGCTGATCATAGAATCTAAGTGATGGGCAGATGTGTGTTCACTGTATAATTCTTTCTAGTATTCTGTACGTTTGAAAATTTTTATAATAAAATGCTGGGAATAAATACCTTTATGGATCCAAAAAAAGCAAAGAAACATAAAGTAATGAGTAAGGCTATGCCATGGTTTCATAGTTCTCAGTCTGGTAGCAGACAGTGGCAACCAAGCTTTCATGTATTAAGCAGATCAGCACAGGCCGTCTACTCCAGACAAGGGCCAGAGCCAGGTTTATAACTTGGAACCAGGAGCTGGATTAGGTCAATACCAAAATAGGCAGAACTGTCGTTATAAGACTTGGTCCTAGGCTGGGTGCACTGGCGCCTGCCTATAATCCCAGAACTTTGGGAGGCTGAAGAGGGAGGAATGCTTGAGCCCAGGAGTTTGACACCAGCCTGGGCAAAAATAGTGAGACCTCATCTCTACAAAAAAAAAGAGAGAAAATTAGCTGGGCATGGTGGTGTACACCTGTGGTCCCAGCTACTTAAGAGACTGAGGTGGAAGGATGACTTGAGCCTGGGAGGTCAAGCCAAGATTGTGCCACTGCACTCCAGTCTGGGCAACACAGAGAGATTCTGTCTCAAAAAAAAAAAAAAAAAAAAAAAAAAAAAAAACAGGCCCACAAACCCCCCCCCCGAAACCCAAAAATTTTGGGAGGCCGAGGTGGGCAGATCACCTGAGGTCGGGAGTTCAAGACCAGCTTGAACAACATGGAGAAACCCCGTCTCTACTGAAAATACAAAACAAATTAGCTGGGCGTGGTGGTGCATGCCTGTAATCACAGCTACTTGGGAGGCTGAGGCAGGAGAATTGCTTGAACCCAGGAGGCAGAGGTTGCAGAGAGCCGAGATCACGCCACTGTACTCCAGCCTGAGCAACAAGAGTGAAACTCCGTCTCAAAAAAAAAACAAAACAACAAAAACCTGGTCCTGGTCTGGAGGTCTAGGAATCTGGGTATAAATAACTATAAAATGTTTTTGCAATCTATCCATCTGACAAAGGTCTAATATCCAGAGTCTACAAGGAACTTAAACAAATTTACAAGAAAAAAACAACCCCATTAAAAAGTGGGCAAAGGACATGAACAGACACTTCTCAAAAGAAGACATTCATGCA
This sequence comes from Hylobates moloch, assembly GCF_009828535.3. Classification (NCBI taxonomy): domain Eukaryota; kingdom Metazoa; phylum Chordata; class Mammalia; order Primates; family Hylobatidae; genus Hylobates; species Hylobates moloch. Next base: position 51,056,350 of record NW_026652291.1, read on the forward strand.
GCCAACAAACATATGAAAAACAGCTCAACATCTCTGATCATTACAGAATTGTGAATCAAAACCACAATGAGATACCATTTCACGCCAGTCAGAATGGCGATTATTAAAAAAATCCAGAAACAACAGATCTTGGCAAAGTTGTGGAGAAAAAGAAACACTTTTTTTTTTTTTTTGAGGTGGAGTTTCACTCTTGTTGCCCAGGCTGGAGTGCAATGGCATGATCTCAGCTCACTGCAACCTCCATCTCCTGGGTTCAAGCGATTCTCCTGCCTCAGCCTCCCAAGTAGCTGGGATTCCGGGCATGCACCACCACGCCTGGCTAATTTTTTTTTTTTTGTATTTTTAGTAGAGACGGGGTTTCTCCATGTTGGCAGGCTGGTCTCAAACTCCTGACCTCAGGTGATCTGCCCACCTCAGCCTCCCAAAGTGCTGGGATTACAGGTGTGAGCCACTGCGCCTGGCCTAAAAGAAACACTTTTGCACTGTTGGTGGGAATATAAATTAGTTCAACTATTGTGGAAGACAGTATGGCGATTCCTCAAAGCTCTAGAGGCAGAAATACCATTTGACCCAGCAATCCTATTACTGAGTATATACCCAAAGGAATATAAATCATTCTATTATAAAGATACATGCATGCATATCTTTATTGCAGCACTATTCACAATAGCAAAGACATGGAATCAACCCAAATGCCCATCAGTGATAGACTGGATAAAGAAAATGTGGTACATATACACCACGGAATACTATGCAGCCATAAAAAGGAACAAGGTCATGTCCTTTGCAGGAAAATGGATGAAGCTGGAAGCCGTTATCCTCAGCAAACTAATGCAAGAACAGAAAATCAAACACTGCATGTTCTTACTTATAAGTGGGAGCTGACAGTGAGAACACATGGACACATAGAGGGGAAACAACACAGACTGGGGCCCATCAGGGTGGGAGTTGGGGGAGGGAGAGCATCATGAATAGCTAATGAATGCTGGGCTTAATATCAAGGTGACTGGTTGATCTGTGCAGCAAACCACCAAGGCACACATTTACCTATGTAACAAACCCGCACACCCTGCAATGTACCCCAGAACTTAAAAGTTGAAGGAAAAAATAAAATAAAATACTCAACTAAAAATAATAATAATAATAATAATAATTGTAAAGTGGATAAACAGTGAGGGTGATAACAAAGGGAGAAAAGTAACAAAACAAAACAAATCTTCCACTAAAATTTAGGTTGAAAACTAAAGTTTCAAAACACACAAGTCTAACACTGAGAGATAACCACTAAAATTAACAAATGAAATAAAAATTCACTTTTGATGACTCTGATTTTACAAAAGAGTTGGGTATGACTGCTCTGGTCCTGCCTAACAAAGCTGAAAAGCAACCCTCTAACAGACTAAACTATTTCTGAGTAACTGAACAGTGACCCAGAATAAAGCTCAAGAATATTTAGAGGAATACAAAAATATCCAGCACCTAGTAAGGTAAAATTCACAATGTATAGCATCTGATAAAAAAAATTAACAGGCATGCAAAGAAGCAGGAAAACATTACCCACAATGAGGAGCAAAACTCTATAGAAATAGATCCAGAAATCATACAGATACTTGAATTAGTAGACAAGGATATAAAAATAGCTCCTAGAACTATATTCCGTATGTTTCAGAAGAAAAGTAATGACTACACATATGATATAGAGGCATGGAAGATATTTAAAAGGCCCAAATCAATATTTAGAGATGAAAAAGATAATGTTTTAGATAAAAAATATAGTGGGTGAGATTAACAGTAGATTAGGTATTGCACAATAAAAGATTAGTAATCTTGAAGACAACATAACAGAAAGTACTGAAATTGAAACACAGAAAGGAAAAAGAATGAACAACAACAACAACAACAAAAAGCATCAGTAAGCCAACTTTTAGGCAGCCATGTAACTGAAGTCTTAACATACCACTGAAGTTTGCAGAGGACTGATAAAGTATTTGAACACATAATGGCCAAAACTTCCCCAACATGATGAAAACTATAAAAACTTACAGACCCAAGAATCTCAATGAGCTCCAAGCACAAGAAACAAAGAAAATTACCTAAGGCACATAATAATCAAATTGCTTAAAACCAGTAATATAGAGAAAATCCTAAGAAAAAGAAAGAAGATATGCTACAGTAGCCAAAGAAAAGGAAAAAAAGATATACTACACATAGAGGAACAAAGATAAGAATGACAGTAGCTTTTTAATATTAATAAGAAGTAATGGAAGGCAGAATATCTTTAAAGAACAGGAAAAAAACTTGTCAATCTAGAATTCTATACCTATGTTTTTCCAAAGCAAAATAAAGACTTTTTCAAACATAACAAAAGCTAAAAGAATTCATCACCAACAGACTTGCACAACAAGAAAAATTAAAGTATGCCTTGGGAAGAAGAAAAATGATACCAAATAAAAATCTGGATTGATACAAAGAAATAAATAGCAGTGAAATGGTAACTACGTGAGGAATTACAATGCTTTTCTTATATCTCTTTAAAATATTACCTGAAGGTAGATGGTGATAAGTTAGAGATACATTATAAACTTTAAAGCAACCACTAAAAAAAAGTTATTGCTAATAAACCAACAAAGGAGATAAAATGGAATCACAAAAATTATTTAACTAACGCAAATGAGGGCTGAACAAAGGGGAAGAAGAAACAAAAAACGGACTAGTAAAATAAAAGAGGAGAAAAGAAACAAAGAACAGACAAAACAAACAAAAAACAAATAGCAAGATGGTGGAATTAAATCTAACAATATCAATAATCACATTAAATGTAAATGTTTTAAACTCCCTAGTTAAAAGGCAAAGATTATCAGATTGGATAAAAACATTAAGACCTAGCTATATGGTGCATACAAGAAACCCACTTTAAATAAAAAGACAAAAAGAGTTTACAAGTAAAAGGATGAAAAAAAGATGTATCTGCTAACACTAATCAAAAGAAAGCTGAAGTGGCTACATTAATACCAGACAAAGTAGATCTCAGAGCAAAGACTATTACCAGAATCAAAGAGGTCCATTTCATAGTGATATAAGGGTCAATTCATCATGCACACAAAATAATCCTAAATGTTTATGTACCTATTAATAGAACTTCAAAATATAAAGCAAAAATTGATACAACTGCCAAGAGAAATAGGTAAATCCACAATTATAGTCAGAAATTCTAATACTCCCCACAATTTCAATAATTGATAGCTCCAATATATAGAAAATCAGTAAGGACATCAAAAACTTGAATAACACTATCAACCAATTTGACTTAATTTACACTTATAAAACATCTCACCCAGCCAGGCGCGGTGACTCACACCTGTAATCCCAGTACTTCGGGAGGCCATCGCGGGTGGATCATGAGGTCAAGCGATTGAGACCATCCTGGCCAACATGATGAAACCCCATTTCTACTAAAAATTAAAAAAAAAAATAGTTGGGCGTGGTAGTACGCATCTATAGTCCCAGCTATTCCGGAGGCTGAGGCAGGAGAATTGCTTGAATCCAGGAGGTAGAGGTTGCAGTGAGCCGAGATCGTACCACCGCACTCCAGCCTGGAGACAGAGCGAGACTCTGTCAAAAAAAAAAAAAAAAAATCTCACCCAACAATAGCAGAATATATATTATTATTATTTTTAAGTGCATTAGGACATTTACCAAAGAGAGAATATATTTGGATTATAGAACAAGTCTCAATAAATTTATAAGATGTCAAATCATAAAAAGCATGCTAACCACAATGGAATCATATTATAAATCAGTAACAGAGATATCTTTAAAATTTCCAAATATTTGGAAACTAAATAACAAACTTCCAAATAACTTAGAGGTCAAGAAAAAAAATCAAAAGGGAAATTATTTTAAATTATGATCTGAATAAAAATGAAGACATATGTGTCAAAATGTGGGGAATGCTGATAAAGCAGTACTTACAGGGAAATTAGAAGGCACTAAACATTTCTGTTCCATCTCCTGGAAGAGAAGACCAAATACGGCATGTTCTCACTTATAAGTGGGAGCTAAATGATGAGAACTCACAAGCCCAAAGAAAGGAACAACAGATACTGGGATCCACTTGAGGGTGGAAGTTGGGAGGAAGAAGAGAAGCAGAAAAGATAACTATTGGGTACTGGGATTAATACCTGGGTGATGAAATAATCTGTACAACAAATCCGTGACACAAGTTTACCTATGTAACAAACCTTCACATGTACCTCTGAACCTAAATGTTTAAAAACAACAACAGAAATCTCAACATTATAAAATACAGGCCACCAATGAGTCCAAGTTTCCATCAAACAAACAAGTATGAGTTAACGCTTTAGATGCAGAATTTCTTGAGAATATACCCAAATCAATAAATATGATCTGATCTAGTGTTACATTCTATTCTCCGGCTTACAATCCATCCTCACATATATTCCTCAGGATTCCACAGATATAAATTAGCAAAATTTTGCAATTATTTTCAAGGACAGACTATTTCCAGTCAGATCAGATTTTGTCCCTATACTAGGCAACATGCAGAGATCTGGGCCTCATGACAAGATAATAGAGGTAGCTCTTAAGTGTGGATAGCCCTTTGCAAAGCAACTGCCCTAGGTGAGGTTATTACAGGATCTTCCAGCCAGAGAAGGCTAATTTTCTCGCACATGAAAAGTAAGCAGCTTCTGTCAACAATGGCAGAGTGACTGGAGTTTTTTTCAAGATTCTTAGCTCTGTCCATGTCTACCTAGATGTCCCCATTCCAAGTCTCAGGGTTCTACTTCTTTCCAAACAATATCCTAAATAAGGCACTGACAAAGGCCAGGTAATTCTATTACTATCGCAGTGTAAACGGTGTTCAGGCACCTGCCACCATGCCTGGCTAATTTTTCTATTTTTTGTAGAGACCGAGTTTTGCCATATTTCCCAGGTTGGTCTTGAATTTCTGGGCTCAAGCAGTCCTCCTGCCTCAGCCTCCCAAAGTGCTGGGATTATAGGCAGTGAGCCAAGATCATGCCACTGCACTCCAGCTCGGACGACAGAGCAAGAATCTGTCTCAAAAATAAAATAAAATAAAATAAAAATAAAACTGTGTTCAATTTTTAGCAAGTCTTTCTGTGGCTACACAAAATAAAGTGCTTTAGAACCACAGAAACTTTGATTCTCTAAGACTTGACCGATCTAATGCTTTGAAGACCTGAGTTTGTCATTTTCTTTCTGTTAGTGCTCCAGTGAACACAGAAGCACCTATCTCACTTCTCACTTCTCCCTCAGTCCCTGTAGTCATCATTACTGCCATAACAGTAATAACATAACAAGCGCTTTAGCCACTTAGTCCTCCAGCACACAGCTTCAGAAATAATTTTATCACAATCAACCAAATGTATCAATTTGATTGTGATGCCACTACATGTTGTGGGTTACTAGATTATTTCCCATTGGCAAAGAGCTAAAGAAATTACCAAACCGACCTCCCAAATTCTATCTTTGAAAGTTTTCTCACCAGGATCCCATTCTTAGTGACAATTTCTTTATCAGTCAGGGTCCAGGCAGGAGTCTGAAAATGCATCCGTTATTTTAACAGAGAGATTTGACTTGATTTTTAAAGCTGCCAGCATCAACATCAAGAGAAATCTTCATATGAAAAATGTTAACCATATGTTGAAGAACTGAAAAGGCAAAAAGAGGACACCGAGTTACTACTTATGTGATAAGAAGTAGTAACAGCAGGAAGCAGCTATCACTCCTAGGACAAGGGAACAGAGAAAAGAGAATAAAGAGAATTTACTATAGTTTAGAAATGTGGAGGAGAGACTCTATGGAGCTCAGGACTCAGATCTGAGGAAAGGATACTGGTATCTTTAAGGGAGTGCATAAGGCTGATTCTAACAGAGTAGGAAAGCATAAACTGGAACAAGTGGGACCAACTATTAATGCCAGAGTGAGGCACTATTGTGGCAAGTGACAGACAAGAAAAGGAATCAACAAGAAGCAGCAAGTCCCTTCATCCTCTTCCAGCTTTCCAGTCTCCCTCCCTTGTTGGCAAAGCCCAATAGGCAGTCAGCTTGCAGAGAAGAAATGCAGTTTAGAGTTCTGCCCTAGATTCACAAAGCAGAGGGTGGTATGAAGTTGAGATCAACTGCTTAATAAACTGTGGTCAAGAGGAGGCCGGGAGTAGCTACTGGAGTCATGGTCCCTGATTATTTGAAACTGTTAAAGGATGTAAATGGACTTTTGGGCTTCTTTCTGCTCAGTGCCTGGAGAAAGCCATCAGAGATCACAGAAACCACCACATGGTGAAAGAAAAATACTACATTTCCAGTCGCATGCTTCTTTGCTATTGCTATTGGGATTCCAATAATCATATGCTCCTGTTTTTTCTCCACTCCCACACAGTACAGGCAGACATGGCAAACAGTGGAAAGAAGCAAACAGTGAAAAACTCAGAGCAGTACTAAGGGAAAAACCATGACAGAAAACACATGAACAGTAGAGATGGTATTATGGGAGGTTAAAACAAAACAATGACAAGGGTGAAAAATATGTGTATTAACTAGTTTACCCTTCTGACTGGAGTACTATTGGTACTATTAGAAAGATGTTTTTATGAGATTTAGATGGTGTCCAAGTTTTCATCATTTCTAGTCAATAAATACATGGCCTTGGCTTAAGTTTGCAAATAAACGTAGTAAAAAGTTTATCTACATGGGCAAAGCTAACTCAGATGGAGAGAACGGTTGGGTTAGGCACAAGATGACTGGTTAGGCCTCAATTAGGATGGAAGTGACTGGATTTACATGGTCTTGTGGCCTCAGCAGTGCTTAGCCCATACTTCCCAACGTTCTATGATTACATGGGCTTCCACTCTTGTAAAAAGTCTTACCTAAATGGGGTGATTTGGCAATTATTAAATTTTCAAACCCAGTCTTAAAGCTGGCAGAGCCAGGATTTCAACCTATGTCTGTCTGACTCCAAAGTCTGTTAACTACTACAAACATGAGGCTCCTGACTACCCTCTTCCCAATACTAAAGATTGATATCTAAGATATCTAATTAGTTGGCCTATTTAAAATAAAAATTAAAGCACATAAGGCAATTAACAACTAGTTACTATTTTCCTTAGTGGAGGAAAATTATGCTTCATTAAGAGAATAACACTAACATTATAGTCATTCAAAAATCTTGTGTTAAGACTGCTTTTCTCACATGGGCAACACCTTCCTAATTCCAATTACAAACTTTTGTGTAATGAACATTAGCAATAAAATCTGATGGGTCAAGAATAACCAATTGTGTAAGATTGGTCTTTGTTTTCCAATCTTACCTCCACATATAAGGAATTTGTATTTCCAATCCTCACCCACATACAAGGCAAGGAATTCTATGCTCTATTGCCGGTAGGGTGAGGAGCAGTGTGGACATGTTAAAACTTTGGTCACTTCCTAAAGATGGCATATATTTTCAGAAACTGACAAGGGCCCGTGTTCTTTAAGGCAATCACATATATGTGACCAAAGGCTATTTTAAAACTCGTTTTACGTAGCCTTCTTTATTCACTAACATGTTCTCTGCCCCTATGCTCACGCTGTCTTCTCTGAAATGCCTTTTCTTCCCTACTATATACATTTAACTCCATTTATTTTTCAAAATGCTCATTCTCCAAAATCCAGCTCAGGTCCCTCTTCAACAGAGTCCCCTCTGACCTCTTCAGACCATGGCTGTTATCCACTTAGAACTGCTGTTTGATCTTTTTGTAACTATTATCTTCTCAAAGGGATTTTGGAGGCTGCAGCCTAGAAAAACTGTTGTGGGCTAGTTACACGGTTTCAACTCGCTGTTATTTACAAGCCTTGTCTAAACATGATACAATAGTATCTCCTCAAGAGAGAAATTGAACCTCTAGACTAGAAGAATTGCTCAGCGGTTATCTAACAGACCATTCTCCTTGTCTCCAACAGGCAACTGTCCTACCCTCGGTGTAACTTACTTCTAAGGTCTCTTCCAGCTCTAAAATTATGATTTTACAATTCTGTCGACTAAATATTACTTCAAAAGGTGTGGAATGTATACAGAAACCATTAAATTCTCAAACGGTAACAGTTCAGTTACAAGTTACTCCGAAAGATCTGAGGCTAAGGGCTCCATTCAGGTCAGAATCACAACTGTTAACCTCGCTTACTGTCCGGTCTGTGCACTGTAGCACAGGTGACTAACTCATCCAGGACACACAGTAGGCCCGAATCCGGGACAGAAGCCTACTAGAGAAGCACTTTCTCCCAACACCAAGCCCAAGCCCTTCCTGGCTGCTTTATCGCCTAGAAACAAAGCTGAGTATAACACCCCAATGCGGTACCACCCAAAGATGCCCCAGCGACGCGGACCAAACGGTGATGCAGGGCAGTGACGCAGGTGCAGCGTCCACCTTGTTTTCCTCCCAGAGAAAGTCGGAGTCCTAGGCACCCGGGGACACCGAATCCCCGACGTCCTCCGGCCCGCGGCCCTCCGGCTCCTGTGCCCCCTGCTGCTCGTCGCGACCCCACTCCCGCGGTGTCCGCCCCTTCGTCTCTCACCCCTGGGACACTTACCATCCCAATACCAGGCCAGTGGTCACGATGAAGCAGGTAAAGACCACCGCGATGTAGAAAAGCGGCGAGTATTCATAAAGCGTTACCAAAAACACCGCAGCCATCAGGGTGTTGCCCTGGGTAGAGCCCGGCTCCAGCCGCGTAGCCCAGCCCGCCCGGCCAGGGTAAAAGCCACTACGGTGCCCCGGAGCGGACAAACTTTGTAGGTCCGCACTTGCTTGGGGTTCTCGTAAGCTAGACTTTAGGGCAGCCTTGCGGGCAGCGGGAGCCGGCGTGCCAATCACGGCGCCGCCTGCAGGACACGCCACGCCCCTCCCGCTCCCGTCCCGAGCTATTGGCTACGCAGACCTGGGATCTGGGGGGGGCCCAACTCGCACCGCCCCCGACTCCCAGGATTGGTACCCAGCGGGCGTCTTAGGAGCTGTGGCCCAGTGGTCATTGCTGTTCCGCCGGCAAATTCTAAGTAGACTCTGGGGCCAACTCTGTCCCAGCCTTAGGCAATGTAGGTTTTCTGATGTCAGAGAGAGGCGCAGTCTGAAATCTACGTGCATCGTTTCTAAATCCTGAAACCCTGCCTATTATATCTTAGGCAAATTTGGGAGGAGGAGGAGGAGGAGGGCGGGCATCTTGGGTTCTACAAAATGAAATAACCATAGGCACAGTGAAAACACAAAAAAAGTATTCTCTACCACAAGCAATTTATACGAGACTTGTCAGCCTTTTCAGATTGGACTTAATCATAGAGGAAAATCAGCATTGCTTATCCAAGAGTCTCTTAGAAATAAAGCATCCGCTTCCTCCTACATCCCCCTCCTTTTCTCCTCTTCTTGTACTCCTCAAATTAGAATTAGCCAAATGTTTGAACCTGTATTTGTTTCCACTTTAAGAATAATTTTTAAAAAACTTTTTTAACCACACAGAAGCTTTTTAAAAAGTACAGAAAGTAGCTAAATGGTCACTCCCTTGTCTCAACTCTGTGAGTCATAACACTTCAATGACACCTCGTTGGTTTGCATTTAATCCTAAAGCCACATCTAGCTACATCAGAGAATGGGAATATGTAGTCTTATTATTCGTGAGCAGCAACACACCCTGCTACAAATCAGGAGTTTTGTTCCTGAGGAGGAAAGAGAATGGACATTGGGATAGGTAACTAGTAGCCTCTGTCACACTCCTAAATCACCAGTAAAATTCGTGTTGAGAAAGATGAACTAAGTTTGTCTTATGGCCTCACATATTCCTTGGCAAATGACCACGTAGTCTCTGGAGCAGCACTGTTTGAGAAGCTTGCTTCTACAACACAATTTTTAATTACTATATATCTGATTTGTGAAAGTATATTCTTTAATCAGCCCTCAATTGTTGGACAATTTTTCATTGCTATTTCATTGCTATAAATAACACTGCAATGAACATCCCTACAGCTAAAGTATTTCCTTAGGATAAATTACTAGAGGTGGAACTATGGTTTAAAAAAATGTACATTTTAAAAACACTGCTCTCCAGAAATGTACGAATTTGTATTCCCAGTTTTTCATCCACAGTTTTGCCATCATTTGATATTGTCACTTAATAAAAGTATTGGCCAATCTGAAAGGCAGTTTTATTGTAACAACAATAAAAAAACAAGAATTTTTGTAATGAAATGAAAATGTAGGAAGTTCAAAGTTAGAGTGGCATTAAACACATACATCTAATTTTTCTTCCTCCTCAAGTCCACTAAAACTACAGTAAAGAGATTAAAAACATAAATCTACAAAAACAAGAACAGGAAATATAAAATAGCAGCAACATATTGGGATGATGAATGAGGATAATTCACTAACCAATACATGAAAGCCAAATCCCAAACCAGCTGTGGAGAAAACTGAGACCCAAACTGAATTACTTTGAAGAATTCTCAAAAAGAACAAGACCTAATACAAACTTAACTAGAATCTCTGTCATTTCCCACTGGGATATCTGCTATGGCCACTGAAACTTGTCTCTCTAGTTCCAGCATAGATTTTCCAATATATTCTGCACAGTGATAGAAAAACGATTTTTCCACAGCACGTACTTTACTCCATTGCCAAAAACCCTTGATTGTCATGTTCTATTTCCTTGAGGACAAAGTTCCCAAGATCCTTGCCTGGCATACTCACTTCTTCATGACTCAACTTCTAATTTTCTCTCATTTACTCATTTGGAAAATGTTTATTGAGTGTCAGATATGTGCCAGACACTCTGGAATACAATTAGGGATACAATAACAATCAGAAAATGACATATCCTTGTTTTTATGGAGCTTAGTATCTCAGAGAAGAGATAAATGTTGACCAAATTATCGTGAACAAAATATAAAAGCAGAATTATGACAAGTGTTGCTAAAAAGAGAAACATGGGCAGCCAGGCATGATGGCTTATGTCAGTAATCCCAGCACTTTGGGAGGCTGAGGGCAGGCCAATCACTTGAAGCCAGGAGTTCGAGACCAGCCTGGGGAACATGGCAAAACCCTGTCTCTACTAAAAATACAAAAATTAGCTGGGTGTGGTGCTGCACGCCTGTAGTCACAACTTCTCGGGTGGCTGAGGCTCAAGAACTGCTTGAACCTGGGAAGTGGAGGTTGGAGCGAACCAAGACTCACTGCACCACTGCACTCCAACCTGGGTGACAGAGTGAGACTCTGTCTCAAAGAGAGAGAGAGAGAAAGAGAAATATGGAGCTATGAGAGCATATAATGGGGAGAATGAGGAGGATATAATATAGAACAAGGAAACCTTCCCTGAAGAACAGATAGTTGAGATGATGGAGAGAGGCAAAGGAACAGGAGGGGAGGAAGAGCATTTAGGGCAAAAGCTACAGCACATGCAAAGGCCCTGAGGTGAGAACCTGAAAGACTACTATGGCTAAAGCACAGCGAGTGAGAAGTAACGGGGTATGTGATGCAGATGGAGAGATAGGTAGGACCCAGACCACACTCCTGAGTCATGCCATTTTAACTACACAAATTTACACTAAGAGCAATGAGAATCCACTGACAAGATTGAAGCGGGCATGTGTGACAATTTTGTAGCAATCACTTTGGCTATTGTATAAAAAACTAATTGGAAAGAGGCTGAGGCAGATATGAGTGAATATAGGGACATCAATTAATAGATTCTTTCAAAAGGCCAGGCAAGAAATATTACTAACTCTGATTAGCAATGTCATCAGGAGTTGCAGCAAGGTGAATTGTTAATTAGAAATGGTTTTATTTGTGAGTGACAGAAAACCAATAATAATAGTATCTTAATGAACATAAAAGTGTATTTCTCTCTCAAGTGAAAGTCCAGAGGTACGCAATACAGGGCCAATATAGTGCTCCACAGTGCAAGGGACCTAGGCTTTTATTTCACTCTTCCATGTGCGCTCGCATTCCTAAGATCACCTCATGATCCAAGATGGCTGCCCCAGTTGCAGCCATCGGGTTCATATTCCTGTTAGCAGGGAGGAAGAAGGGGAGGGAAAATGAGACACCATTTCCATTTAAGGATACTCTAGGGACACACCATACATTTGAAATCAGCATCATGCCCACATTTAACTGCAAGAGAGGCTGGAAAAGACAGTCTTTGTTCAAGATAGTCATATGCTTGGCTACGCTAGAGAGTCCTATTACTTATAGATGGAGGAAAAAATTTAAAAGAGAGGTAGGAGTCTCTGTCATAGAAGTATATAAGACTTCATGCTAGATTGGACATGGCATATGGGAGACAGGCAGGAGTTGAGGTTTCTGGCTTCTTTCCCAAGAAGAATGGATGTCTATCTTTCACTAAAATTGGATTGTAAATCTCCAGTCTCTCACCATTCATCCTTGTTCCCTTTCCTGTATCCTCTCCTCCTTATTACAAATGCTAATCTTAGCCCAACTGAATTATCAATCTTCTAAAACACACTAGAGATATTGCAGATGTAGGTTTTCAAGGCCTGAAGCTCATACCATTTGGGGGACCCATTCCAAGAAGGTGAACATAAAATTACAATTACAAAATTAAGCATAAGGCCTTGGAAAGGCCCCAGGCAAATGAGGGGCCCCCAAACTTGAATAAACTTCATTCACACTAGGATATTTTAAGCTGCACCTTTACTTTATCTATCACCAAGATTAAACATTATAACATGCCATGGATTTTTAGGTGCATCCTGACTTCGGAGAGGTTAAAATTTGGGGTTGGAGATGGGGAAGAGGACACCAATCTTTAACTTAATTAAATAAGCCATTTGCAGATCCCAGAATTGGCCATGTATATTTCTTCCCGTGTCTGGAAATCCCTTCTTCTTTCCTCCCACTCCTTCTCCTGGCTAACTTTTAGTTACCTTTAAGGACTCAGTTCTGAAGCTCCCTTCTCCAGCAAGCCTTCCTGGATGCTTCCAAACCTTGGGGAGATGCCTCTCCCAAAGCACCCAGTATGTAACTGTATGGGAGCCCAGTGTGTAACTGTATGGGAGCCCTTATTTCTGGTGTGAGCATCTGCTCACTAGTGTATTTAGCCTGCTAGGAACCCGGCTCTCTGAGCACAGGAATGACACATAATTGATGTTTGTGTCACCAGTACCTAGCATATGTCGGGTAGTCACATTACTGAATTAATAAATAAATGAAATAAGCTTTTCTCCATGAGATTACTTGGAAGCACAAAGTATCTATATTCAAGTTTTTTTTTAAAAAGTTTGACTCTCAGATGAACAGGAAGAATGGCTGTTCTTTATTATCTATAACTGATCTAGTTTAGCTTGCAACCCCACCCTAGACCCAGCATGGTGGCTCATGCCTGTAATGCCAGCACTTTGGGAGACCAAGGCAGGGAGATGGCTTGAGCCCAGGAATTGAGACCAGCGTGAGCAACATAGTGGGACCCTGTCTCTACAAAAAATTAAAAAATTAACTGGGCAAGGCAGGAAGATTGCTTGAGCGAGGGAGGTTGAGGCTGCAGTGAGCCACGATTGTGCTACTACACTCTAGCCTGGGTGACACAGCAAGACGCTGTCTCAAAAACAAAAACAAAAACAACAACAAAAAAAGCAAAGCAAGACCCTGTTTCAAAAAAGAAGAAAAAGAAAGAAGCCCCACCCTACTATTAGACGGAGTAAAAAGAGAAGACAACGTGAGCTTAAATTTATCAATAAAAAGTATCTTAGGCCAGGCATGGTGGCTCAAGTCTGTAATCCTAGCACTTTGAGAGGCTGAGGCGGGTAGATAACTGAGGTCAGGAGTTTGAGACCAGCCTGGCAACATGGCAAAACCCCGTCTCTACTAAAAATACAAAAATTAGCCCAGCCTGATGGCGGGCGCCTGTAATCCCAGCTACTCGGGAGGCTGAGGCAGGAGAATTGCTTGAACCTGGGAGGTGGAGGTTGCAGTGGGCCGAAATTGTGTCACTGCACTCCAGCCTGGGTGACAGAGTAAGATTCCGGCAAAAAAAAAAAAAAAAAAAAAAAGTATCTTAGACTCTTCAAGTTTAATTGCACCTTTTAGGAAGCTGGTCTCCGTTAGGAAAATGTTTAGTCTCTCCTCTCTCTTCTCTTGATTCTTCCCAAGACAATATCTGATTGTACAAGGTGTTCATATGACCTGATGGTAGAAGTCAGGAAAATGAGACCTCAGCTCTGCATGACACCTGTAGGTCCTCACTAAGGGGAAGCGGGTTTCATTTGACTTCTTGTGGTACCAGGCCAGCCCTCACTGCGGAGATCCAGGATTCCAGCCATTTACCTCTGGTTGTAAAACCCTCATAAGCCATGGCTCCTTAGCTCTACTAGCTCGCCAGACTGCTCACGACCTCCAGTGTTACTTACTGGGGCAATATGTAAACATGTAGATTCTCGCATATGTCACATGCAGGCTACTGAGAAGCAGCAGTCATCTCAGGATGCCCAATCAGGCTACCTCTGCCACTGAATGCCATTGCTCTAGCACCATGGTGAAGGTGGTGTGAAGCCAAATGCAAGGCCTCTCCTCCTTTCCTAGAAGGAAAGTGGACTACCAGCTCCAATCTCTTCAGTTTCTCCAGTACCCCACCTATTTGTTTTTTTATTTTTATTTTTTTTTTGGAGACGGAGTCTCGTTCTGTCGCCCAGGCTGGTGTGCAGTGGTGAAATCTTGGTTCACTGCAACTCCACCTCCTGGGTTCAAGCGATTCTCCTGCCTCAGCCTCCCAAGTAGCTGGGACTACAGGCACCCGCCATCATGCCTGGCTAATTTTTGTATTTTTAGCAGAAACGGGGTTTCACCACATTGGCCAGGCTAGTCTCAAACTCCTGCCCTCAAGTGATCTGCCCGCCTTGGCCTCTCAAAGTGCTGGGATTACAGGCATGAGCCACCGCGCCCAGCCCCAATACCCCAACTATTTGGATGCTTCCACTACAACCACCTGCTTCCCTGAGATCCCAGCCTGGAGGGATGTGGGGACAAAACTGTCTTTATTTTATTTTAATTTTTGGGACAGGGTCTCGCTCTTTCATCCAGGCTGGAATACAGTGGCATGATCACTGCTCACTGCAGCCTCAACCTTCTGGGCTCAAGTGATTCTCCTGCCACCGCCTCTCAAAGTGCTGGGATTACTTACTCTTTATGTAGAAACATTGCTGGAAAAGATGGTCCCGATGCAGACCCCAAGAGCGGCTTCTTGGATCTCGTGTAAGAAAGATTTTGAGGCGAGTCAGGGAGAACAGTGAAATAAGCAAGTTTATTGGAAACTACTCTCCTACAAAGTAGGAGTCTTCAGCAGGAGAAGGAACATTCCATTCTTTGTTAGTGCCTCTATACTTACAAGAAACTAAAAGGAGCAATAATAAACTTGGAATATGCAGATGTGCTCGCTAAAGGTAGGGGCTATTGGTGTTACAGATGACCATTAATCCTTCAACCTAAGCCTCCTAGTTAATGGTATCTTTAAGTAAAGTGGGCTGCACGCTTAGGACATCTGGACATTCTGAAGGCTTGGTGGGAGATGCTCTGTATGGTTATAAATACTCTGCATTTATAAGTGGTGGTCAGCTTGAGATGTGACTATTTTCAGACCAGAAATATTAACCTTATAAGTGCCTTGTGAGTGCTTAGTTACTCACTCAAGATGGAGTCCCTCTGTTCATGCTTTATTAAGCCAGAGGCCTGAAAAGCAGGGGTTTCTCTAACGGGAACATCTATTCATTTTAAGTTTCCTCCAAAACAACCCTCATTGTTGCAGAAACCATAGGCTCTCCTCTGACACCCATAGCCACCTACACATTCCTTCCAGAGCACATATGCTCTTTTCCCAAGATATAAGCCCTGGGTCTGGGGTGTTGTAGTGCAGAGATCTAATTGTCTTGCAGCTGCCCAAGACAACATTTCTGTCTGTAAGTTTCCCTAATAAATCACACAAAACCAACAAACTGTATTTGTCTGCCTCCTTCTTTGGTTTCTCTGCTCCTTCGGCTTTTTACGGCCTTTTCACAGAACGAGGCGGAAGCCAGAATGGGTGGATATGATGCTGCACCTGCTCTAGCCCTTTCTCCTCTCCACACTCCAGCAGATCACAAGCAGAAGACTTTCCTTCCCTCCCACTTGGCAGGTTCTTTCCTTATGTCATAGCCTCACTTTCCCTGCCGTATGGCATACATTAAATACCACTCTTACTGTTGCCAGGGTCTCGATTTTGAAATGTTAACTGAACTTTAAAAGTTTATAAAGCCTTTATTTCTTGGTAGTGTCAGGCTTTTTCAAGATTACTGTGTTTCTTGAGATGCAAACATCTTATTTTAGAAGTCAAAAGCTGCTTTTTTTTTTTTTTTTTTTGAGACAGAGTCTCGCTCTGTCGCCCAGGTTGGAGTGCAGTGGCATGATCTCAGCTCACTGCAAACTCTGCCTCCTGGGTTCAAGCAATTCTCCTCCCTTAGCCTCCCAAGTAGCTGGGATTACAGGTGCCCACCACCACGTCCAGCTAATTTTTGTATTTTTAATAGAGACGAGGTTTCACCATATTGACCAGGCTGGTCTCAAACTCCTAACCTTGTGATCCGCCCGCCTTGGCCTCCCAAAGTGCTGGGATTACAGTCGTGAACCACCACACCCGGCCTAGCTTTTTCTTTTTAATTTCTGACATCACAGTTCTATTTATCCTTTGATGCTGATAGATGCTTCTGACTGACTGACCAAGGAGAAGGTCCCATAAGAGAAATGCAAAAAAACAAACAAACAAACAAAAAAATATATATATTTTTTGAGATGGAGTCTCACTCTGTCACCCAGGCTGGAGTGCAATGGTATGATCTTGGCTCACCACAACCTCCGCCTTCCAGGTTCAAGCGATTCTCCTTCCTCAGCCTCCCAAGTAGCTGGAGCTACAGGTGCAAGCCACCACGTCCGGCTAATTTTTGTATTATTAGTAGAGGTGGGGTTTCACCATGTTGGCCAGGCTGGTCTCAAACTCCTGACCTCAGGTGATCCACTTGCCTTGGCTCCCAAAGTGCTGGGATTACAGGTGTGAGCCACCGCGCCCGGCCAAGAAACGCAAAAATATTAACATGTTTTTGAAAGTTATAATCTCCCTTATGTATTGGTCTTGGAGCTGCCAACCCTTTCATTCATATTGTCTTTCTATAGTCCACATTCTTTCCTGGAAGGTCAGATTTATCTCCATTTGGAAATATAAATAGGTAGGAATATAAATAATAAGTGTCCTGAATTTGAGTTTCAATCTTGAGAAACTGGCAAACGGAACTGAATGTGCAATTTTGATATGAGGTCATAGATAACAGGAATTGTGAAAAATCTTACAGTACTTTGGCAGAACCTAACAGCTTAACTCTTTATAGCCCATTGAACTTCCAAGTTCCTGAAACTCTCATGGTTTCAGATGTTGGGCTTCTATTGTCTATACATACTAAGTGGTAGGAGGCTACCTGAAGCCTGCTCCAACTGAGCTGACACTGATGATTAATATGGTATTTAGTCTGTGGCCCAAAGCTTAGGACATTCATCTAGAACAGTGATTCTCAACTGGGAGTGTTCCTCCCTGCCACTTCAACATTTGGCAATGTCTGGAGACATTTTTGTTTGTCACAGCTAGGAAGTTGCTACTGGCCTCTAGTGGGTAGAGGCCAGGAATGCTGCTAAACATCCTACAATGCACAGTGCAGCCTACTCACAACAAAAAATGTATCCAATTATCCAATGTCAATATTGCTGAGGTTGAGAAACCCTGGTACAGAAAATTCTATTGGCCTTGGGCACTTCACACCAAATCACTGTTTCCACCTTGGTCCAGGCCATGTCTTTTCCTGGGTTTCCACAGTAGCCTCCTGAATAGCGTCCTTCTTCTGCCTCTGCTCTCCACAGTCTATTCTTTTTCTTTTAAAAAAATACTTATTTAAGGCTGGGCACGGTGGCTCATGCCTGTAATCACAGCACTTTGGGAGGCCGAGGTGGGCAGATCACGAGGTCAGGAGTTCGAGACCAGCCAGGACAATATGGTGAAACCCCATCTCTACTAAAAATACAAAAATTAGCCGAGAATAGTGGTGCGTGCCTGTGATCCCAGCTATTCAGCAGGCTGAGGCAGGAGAATTGCTTGAACCCGGGAGGCGGAGGTTGCAGTGAGCTGAGATCGCATCATTGCACTCCAGCTTGGGCGACAGAGCAAGACTCCGTCTAAAAAAAAATGAAAGAAAGAAAGAAAAAACTTATTTAAAATTTAATTTAATTTTTCATTTATATACAGTAATGTTCACCATGTTTGGTGCACAGATCTATGAGTTTTCACAGATGTATAGAGGTTATGTAACTATAATCACAATCAAGATACAGAAGGGCAGCTCAGTTTTCAAAGTCTCTACTTTGCTATCTGAGCCAGCTTCTTTGATTCAGCCTGCTTAGGTCAGAGTCAGACAGTAAAGGAGAAAAAAAAAAAGAACTAGAAAATTTGGGTGTCATTCTAGTCATTCTACAAGTTTTGACTTCCCGTGGTGCAAGTCCTGAAGTTAAGATCTAATATTATGTGCTGTCTTGACATCTGGTGAAATTGGGAAAGGCTTAACCTCAAGTTCCTTTCCCCACTCCGCTCCCATGGATAAAGTCCCCTAGCCAAACTGCCCTCCTTATCAGGAGTACCAGGCACAGTGTCTGCTTATCCCTGAGTAGTGGGTTTCAGTTCCCTGCCAGCCCACGGGATTATTTAAACAAGCCCATCACATCCTACTGCAGGAACCAAAGAGCTGTAGAGGAGGGAAAAATAGCTTCCCTTTACCCTTCTAGGTTCTTTGGCTGGCCTCAAATTAAATTGACATGCAACAGATTAACAGGAGAAAAGCCATATTTAATAATGGATGTAAGCATGAGAATCCCACAAAATATAAGATTTGAAGAAGAGTCAGATGATTGAAGCTTATATAGCATCCTGAGCTACAGAAAGGAATAGTGGCTAGGGGCTTCTGAGGGGTGATGATGATATAAGTTATGGAAAAGCGAGGGGAGGAAATTTTGCTGAATAAAGGTTGTCTTGTTATACAGATAAAAAGTCCCTTGGGTAATAAAAGTTGTCTTAAAGCACCCTTCAAAAACATAGGTGATAGTCTGTCAGGGCATGGGTCAACCTCTAGTCTCCTCCCCTGCAATCCAAGTTCATCTTCCCTGGTTGATACGGTTAATAAGATTCCCAGAAAGGGGATTCATGACAATCGAATTCCTTTTGGAGGATTCATCTTCAGGCAGATTGGGGGATGCTCAGAGAAAGCCCCTGCCTGCAACCCTTGTTCCCCACGTGCCCTCAGTTCAAAGTAATCTGCATACCAAAGCATCATATTTGGGGGTGGCATTCCCTGAACTCCTTTGGAGTATCCCACCCTCTTGAGTATCCCACTCACTACAAAGTCTGCCCTCCACAGCTCCTGATTGTTCATTCTGTTCCCAAGTGCAGCACCCTTGAGCCATGCTGTGTCCTCTTCCCCTTTGCTGGAAGTATATAAGGCGAATAAACTGCTGTTGATCTCACCTGTCCAGTGTCAGGTGGGGTGTGTTCAGCCATCCCCATAACCCTAGGGTGGGCAAAGTCCTTGTGATCACTTAAGGAGGCTCTAGGTGATCCAGCCCTCCAATCCCAATATGACCTCATGTCCTCCTACAACTCACCCCCAGCTCATTCTGCTCCAGTCATTTGATTATCTTCTTGTTCCCTAAAACAACATACATGCTTCTGCCTCATGACCTTGGCAGTGCAGTTCCCTCTGCATAGGATGTTCCTCCAGATATCCACATGGCTAATTCCCACAGTTTCAAAATCCCTCTCTCTCATTTTTTTTTTTTTTTTTTTTTTTTGAGACATGGTCTTTGTCACTCAGACTGGAGTGCAGTGGCACAGTCTTGGCTCACTGCAAGCAGCCTCGACCTCCTGGGGTCAAGCAGTCCTCCCACCTCAGCCTTCTGAGCAGCTGGAACTACAGCCACACACTACCATGCTCAGATAATTTTGTTCTTTTTTTTGTAGAGACAGAGTCTAACAATGTTGCCCAGGCTGATCTCAAACACCTGGACTCAAGGGATCCTGCTGCCTTGGCCTCCCTAAGTGCTGGGATTACAGGCATGAGCCATTGCACCCAGTCCCCCCTTTTTTATTCTCAGTTTCAAATACTTGCTCAGACATGACCTTCCTGGTGAGGACTACAACTATCCTATTTAAAATCGCAAATCCCTCCTTCTTTGCACTCCCAACCTCCCTTTTCCTATTTTGTCTCCCATAGCACTAATCACCTTCTAACATATAATATTGTTTACTATGCTCTTGTCTGTCACTTCCTCATTTCCACTAGAATGTTACTTCCAGGAGAAAAGGGCTTTGGACCTTAGCATCCAGGAAGGATACATAATAGGCCCTCAAAAACTATTTGTTGGCCGGGTGCAGTGGCTCATACCTGCAATCCCAGCACTTTGGCAGGCCAAGGCAGGTGGATCACTTGAGCTCACAAGTTCGAGACCAGCCTCAGCAACATGGTGAAACCCTGTCTCTACTAAAAATACAAAAAAATTAGCCAGGAGTGGTGGCATATGCCTATAATCTCAGCTACTCAGGAGGCTGAGGTGGGAGGATCACTTGAGTCCAGGAGGTGAAGGTTGCAGTGAGCTGAGATCACGCCACTGCACTCCAGCCTGGGCAACAAAGCCAGACCTTGTCTCAAAACAAAACAAAAACAAAAGCAAAAAAAAAAACAAACAAAAAAACCATTTGTTGAACTAATGAATGTGTGGGAATATGTAAAGAAAATTGTGAAAAAAAAGAAAATTTCAGGACTTTCCAAATTTATTATGCCAAAAGGAAAAACTCAGCCCTGGAAACTGAGTCACATAACACAACTGTTTTCCTTCTTTAGTGCATGACTGTTGCTTCCTGACCTTTGTGTTGAGTTGTTATACATTAACCATAATCCCTATTCTTTCAAACCTAGACTAAATGACGTTGGAGATAGACACCTTTGTGATTATTACCTCTTTCTGATAGAATGTGAAGGAACCCCTTTAGAGAGTAATCAGTAGTAGCCAATCAAATCTTATGTTTGTATGTTAGCCTTTTTATGGAACATGTTATAATTCTGTTCAGCATGTCCATTTTTGCCTAGGCAAACAATCTTCACTCTCCCCCACACAGGAGAACCATTCTTCTGTGTCTGTGTGCCCATGGACAGCCTGTTACCCTCATACCTTGCACTCGAGTAAACTCTTAACTGGATCCTGATATTTTACATTATTTTATATTGATAATACAAACATACTAGCAAGGCTGCTAATTCATAGAATGAAGAACTTAGAAAAGTTCAAGCCAGAAATGATTAATCTAATTCTGATCTTTCCTCAGTTTTTAATTAGAATACTCCTTTTCTTTCTACCCTGATCTTGTCTTACGTCAAATCTTTTCATGAGATAAAGCACATTTCGGTGAACTCGACATGGCTTAATACCGATGGATTCTTTTGTTTGTTACAGAGGTGATCTAGGGCTATTTCCATGGCAGAAAAATGCTGGAAAACATTCTGGAACTTGCTCCTTACCCTACAATAACCCAAGCCAGAATGGCATTCCCAAACCTCATTGTAAATAGAAATATGCTTTTCTGATTAAATATATTCTATAGACTGAGTGCAAATAGTCTATATTCATTTCATACCTCTCATATACTAAATCACATTTTCATCAATTTGGCCTCCTTGTCAATACATCAGTCTCTGCAGCTTGTTTCAGGGCTGTATGAGACCAGCCATTTTATAGCTTATACTGTTTGGAAAACTTTTTTTTTTTTTTGAGACGGAGTCTCGCTCTGCCCCCAGGCTAGAGTGCAGTGGCACGATCTCGGCTCACTGCAAGTGCCGCCTCCTGGGTTCACGCCATTCTCCTGCCTCAGTCTCCAGAGTAGCTGGGACTACAGGCACCTGCCACTGCGCCCAGCTAATTTTTTGTATTTTTAGTAGAGATGGGGTTTCACCATGTTAGCCAAGGTCGTCTTGATCTCCTGACCTCGTGATCCGCCTGCCTCGGCCTCCCAAAGTGTTGGGATTACAGGCGTGAGCCACCGTGCCTGACCTGGAAAACATTTTAAAAAAAAAGAAGGAAAAGGGTGTTTGAGCCAAGGGGAAACTTCCCCTTTGCCCTCTGAAGTTTTGCTGAAAAATCAACTGACAAAAGGCAAATTAATTGGAGATAGGCTATATAAATGTATTTAATATTGCCTAATAAAAAAGCCCCACCAGCTCTTTTCAGAGGTTGAGTCAGGGAATTCTCTGTCTGTCTCATGCTGCCTCCATTATGCCTGGACATAAACTCCAATGAAGCCTTGTCTGGGGAAACTATTTTGGCCTCATGTCAATTCCTATTGCATTGAGAGCCCCAAAACTTATGGTCAGTAACATATTCTTTGGGGGCTCATCCAAGATCACAGGACGTGGAGAGGCTTTCTCTATCTGAGAGGGTGACTTGTGAGGTGACGGGACTGCTGGAAAAGATCCCTTTATGGCTGACAAGCGGCTGCCTGAAGTTTTGATTCAATGTCACTGCAATGGGTGAGTCTTTCTCCAGCCTCCTGGAACTCCTCGCCTTCCCCACACAGACGATGCCTTTCTCCCTTCCCTTTCCTCCCTCTGTCTCCTTTCCTCTTCCTATCTTTCCTGTCACTCAGGGTGCTTTGCCTCTCCTCTCCTAACCCTTACTGGTTTGGGTTGCTTGAATAGACATCTGTGAGGGACGGGTTGAAACAGCCTCCCTATTTTACTGGTCTGGGTCACCTGAATAGCCATCCATGCAGGAAGGATGAAAACAGTTGACTATCCAGGTCTGGTCAACTCAGCAGGCATTGGGACAGGTCACATCCCTCCCTGGCCTAAGTTGTTGTGGGTTCAAATCCTAAGAAAAAAATTCTCTCTCTCTCTTTTCCTCTCTCCGTCTCTGGCACCCTGAACTTTGATCCTGCAACTATTTGAAACCCCTCATTATGTCACTTCCCTAGGCCTGTAATCTTTTAGAGTTTCTGTCTGTACAAACGTATACTCCTGTTGGTTTGGGGAGACTGCCTGAGACACAGTGCTGAGGACGCCCATCTAGCCTTCAGGAAGGCACCAGGGATGCCTGGGTGCAACTGCCAGTATTGGTTCTCTGCCTAATAGGAAAAGTTCAGAGTTCAAATGGTTAACCTGCAACTATAGAGATAAGTAAACTTAACTCCATAAATTTAAATTTGAGAGGCTTTCGCCTATGGTTCCATAAAACAGAAAAGATGATTTTCTTTCGTAGGCACCTTGGACCCCACAGGTATGGCAGAGAGAGCAGGGTCACCTGAGCCATTCAGAGAAAGATAACCCAAACCTCGGGCATACTGGTAAAAGGGTAAGGATTCCTTACTAGCCAGGCTTCTGGCCTCTCTCTCTCTGTGCAAACCAGTTAAGTGAATGGTGAAAATCATTGTTTGTCTCCTCTGCAAGGTTTTAATTAATGGGAACAGGGGTTTGTGTGACACGTTTTAGATTGTAGTGAATCTGGTGTACTTTGCGCTATGAATTTGTCTTTCTATGTAATTCTGTCAAGGAGAAGGATACCAGAGGATAGAACGCAGGCTTAGGACTTACAAAAGACCGCTGCTTTCAGCAGCCTGGCAAACTGGTTAGTTACAAACTTTGCTGTGGATCCCTGAACCAAAAAGTGGATGAGGTTTCCCTCTCATCTTGTTTTATGTCCTTAGGAGCTTGACCTTGTTACCATATGGGGATACTCTCTCGTGGTCTCTTCCATCCAGAGGGCAGAAATTATCAGGAGGCCAGTCTGAAAGGACCGAGAGGTTGAGATGAGCCAGCACACTCTTGGTCTGAAAGTGTCAAGGCCTGGGGTGAGTTTTGTCTTAAAATGTCCCATCCCTATGGGGCTTTTGTCATCTTTTGCTATCTTAAGCTCATTTCTGAGAGTTAATTCTTGGGGGACCATGAAGATGCCGCCTTTACCATCTCTCTAGAAATACCTTTAGCTTATATGGTTAAAAAAAAAAAACCTGAATGATTACCATCTGGGCTCTAAAAGGCTCTTGGATTGAGTCTCTATCAGAAGTAAGTACAACATTAAGAGAAAAAGCACTTTAGAGATCGCGTATTCTTAACAATTTTTCAAAAAGATTTAAATTAAAAGAAGAATGTATAATAATGTCATGATTAGCCTTAAACATCATGTCAAGCAGTGGCCAGGCGTGGTGGCTCATGCCTGTAATCCCAGCACTTTGGAAGGCCGAGGCAGACGGATCATGAGGTCAGGAGATTGAGACCATCCTGACTAACACGGTGAAACCCCGTCTCTACTAAAAAATACAAAAATATTAGCTGGGCATGGTGGCGGGCGCCTGTAGTCCCAACTACTTGGGAGGCTGAGGCTGAGGCGAGAATGGTGTGAACCCAGGAGGCGGAGCTTGCAATGAGCCGAGATCGTGCCCCTGCACTCCAGCCTGGGGGACGGAGCAAGATTCCCTCTCAAAAAAAAAAAAAAAAAAAATCATGTCAAGCAGTTAAAATCCTGTGTAGGCTTGAAAATGACTGCTCTAGGCTCCTTCAGAGAAAAGCATGGTAATGACCCCATATGTTAGCTCAGTAGCTAAGGCTTTCTCCCTTCACATAGGGCCGCCTGAGTTCAATTCCCAAGGAATGAGTCTTTTCTGATTTGTTATTTGTGTGATCTTTGCTATTTATTGATCCTTTTCCCCTCCATAAACAACTTCTGACTTTCTGTCTTGAATTTTCCCTTCTCTAAGCTATCTTTGGGGTGATTCTAGATCATGTAAAAACCACTTGACATCTCTTTGAAGACACCTCACACACTCGTGGTTAAGTCATAGCTTTAGCTAAGGCTTATTGGTTTCACTAGGGAAAATACCTTTGCAGGGACTGGAGAAGGGGGAGTAGGGGGTGGCGGACATATATGTATATATGAAAGGTTTAAAAGACAGAGGTGACCGGGCATGGTGGCTCACGCCTGTAATCCCAGCACTTTGGGAGGCCAAGGCCGGTGGATCACTTGAGGCCAGGAGTTCCAGAACAGCCTGACCAACATGGCAAAAGCCCATCTCTATAAAAATACAAAAACTTAGCTGGGCGTGGTGACGTGCACCTATAATCCCAGCTACTCAGAAACTGAGGCAGGAGAATCGCTTGAACCCAGGAGGCGGAGATTGCAGTGAGCCAAGATCACGCCACTGCACTCCAACCTGGGCGACAGAGTGAGACTCCTTCTCAAAAAGTATACATATATTTTTAAATTTTTTGTTATCTGGGACAAACAGCTGACACCTCTGGCTTTTTTTTTTTTTTTTTTGAGACAGTCTTACTCTGTCACCCAGGCTGGAGTGCAATGGCATGATCTCAGCTCATTGCAACCTAAAGGCTCCCAGGTTCAAGTGATTCTTCTGCCTCATTTTCCTAAGTAGCTGAGACTAAAGGTGCATGCCACCATGTCCAGCTAATTTTTGTATTTTTAGTAGAGACGGGGTGTCGCCATGTTGGCCAGGCTGGTCTCCAACTCCTGGGCTCAAGTGATCTGCCCGCCTGGGCTTCCCAAAGTGCTGGGATTACAGGCATCAGCCACCACATCTAGCCAAGTTTTTTGTTTTGTTTTGTTTTTAAGAGTTCTATGGTTAAAAGTCAGCTAATTTTATAAGGCTTTTAGGCTTTTTTCTCTTCTTAGGTCTTGTTTTTTTTGGGGGGGAAAGTGTTTTTTTCCTTCTCAGTTGACTGAATCATTTCTCCATTTACTTCTGTCTTCTTGCCACCCTGTACGTCCACATGAGAGGACCTAAGGTAATTTCTGACAGCCTGGGACTCCTTGGGAGAAACATAGGAGGTGCCACCGACCCTGTTTTGGGAGAAAATTTTGTTGTCCTCGTGGAACCCCAAGAATTGTAAGCAAACAGGTTCCTCTTAAAATCGAAGGCTTTGCTCTGTTTTGCATTGTGTTACCTGACCTGTTTTACTTTTGGGGGCATCAAAAATTATTTAGCTTTTGTATGTAATAGCTAGGTAGGAAATACACTTTTAGGGATGGTTAATAACAGTTGCTTACAGTGAACAGTTATTATTACAGGGTAATACTCCTTTCTTTGCACATTTAGATGAGAAAAACAGGCTCTTGTGCACCTGGAAGGTATGAAATGTGAGATGGGCTGATTACAGAGCTGGCTGATAGGCATTTGGTCGTCCAGCAGCTTCAGAAAATGTCTTTACAATGAAATACACCGTGGGCCGGGCACGGTGGCTCACGCCTGTAATCCCAACACTTTGGGAGGCCGAGGTGGGCGGATCACTTGAGGTCAGGAGTTGACCAGCCTAGCCAACACCGTGAAACCCCGTCTCTACTAAAAATACAAAAAAATTAGCCAAGCATGGTGGCATGCGCCTGTAATCCCAGTTACTAGGGAGGCTGAGGCAGGAGAACCGCTTGAACCTGGGAGGTGGAGGTTGCAGCGAGCCAAGACTGCGCTGCTGCACTCCAGCCTGGGCAACAGAGGGAGATTCTGTCTCAAAACAAACAAACAAAAAAACAAAACAAAACAAAAAACAACGAAATACAGTGTGAAAGCATTACACTGTCGCATCCTGTAGTGGTTTCTTTTTTTTGAGAACCCAAAATTTGGTATAAAAATGAGCTCCTTGGCTTCTGGGGTTCTGTTCTGCCTTTCAGCCATGCCCACCTATTAGGTCTTAGAAACTGCATGCTTTCTGGTCTCTGTTCTTTAAAAGGCTCCACTCTAAATCCAGTAATCCAACTTTCAAAATTTATATCTTTAAGGAAATCTCGATGTGTAAGAATGTCTGCTTTTCCTGGCCATCTTAACTTTTACTCAGGCCATTTTTTCTTCGTTTGAGTAAAATGTGAATTCTGTATCTTGTTTACCTGAGTTGTCTTTTGAAAAATGCAAATTTAGAGTTGCCTAGCTGACAACTGTTTAAGGCAGAAAACAGGTAATCAAGACACTGATAGTCTAAAATGGGAAAGAAAAACTTAACTGGCAAATGAAAAATGTGTAACCCTACCAGACCTGCTTCTGCCTGTGTCTGTGCTTATATGTAGTGTGAGTAATGTTTATATAAAAGAGCTCTCATCAATTGGCTTAAAGAAAATTCAGTGCTTAAATAAAATATTTGGTCAAAAGAAAAGCTTTAATGCATTTTAGTCCACATTATTTTAGTAATCTTTGGTAAAGACAGTTTTACAAATTATTAATAAAATAAAACATCTTCAAAATTTAGGCATTTGATCTAAATTAGGCAGGTCAGATACTGTCTTTACTAGACGCTTTAAAGTCATGAACTCCTTCTCTTGTTACAGGTAGTTAGGCATGGGTGGGGCAGGAGAGGGCTCTCCCCCACCCACCAGGAACTTGGAGTGATGGTTTGACAATTATCACATTGCCTCTTAAAAGTGATAAATTGGGAGCTGATGCCAGGGAGAGACTAGTTCTTAATGGTCCACACCTGTTCCACTAAAGTGTTAACTGAATGCGGGCGCCAGGGAGAAACAACTTCCTAGGCATGCCCATTAAGAGACAAAATGGCGGCCAGACACGGTAGCTCGCGCCTGTAATCCCCGCTACTCCGGAGGCTGAAGCAGGAGAATCACTTGAACCAGGCAGTGGGAGGTTGCAGTGAGCTGAGATGGCGCCACTGCACTTCTGCCTGGTGACAGAGCCAGGCTCCATCTCAAAAAAAAAAAAAGAGACAAAATGTTAAGAGTATTACTTTGGGAGGAGGGGGGACTCCCCGGAAAAAGGAAGAAAGCCTCAGATGGGCATGCATACAACATCCTAAACAAACCGTGTGTGCGCACTTCCCAGGGGTAAGGGGGACACTGTGGGTGTAGGCAGCCCACCCTAAGGGAAGAATCGTGGGAAAGGAGCCAGCCTGTAAAGGCCCTAGGATCAAGGTTAAACACTGCTTGGCCCTCTTCCAAGTTGTACGTAGCTTCTTTTCTTTCCTCACTGTTCTAAAGCTTTTTAATAAAATTTCACTCCTGCTCTGAAACTTGCCTCGGTCTCCACTTCTGTCTCTGCCACTCAGTCGAATTCTTTCTTCTAGTCTTGGCCTCCCAAAGTGCTAGAACTACAGGCTTGAGCCACCTCACTTGGTCTGTTATTTTGTTTTGATCCTTTTCAAAAGGCAGTTTATAATCAGCTATAAGACTGATGGGTACTCTTAAATATAGTTCTCTGATCACTTTGGAGACTGGGTCATTAGAATAGAGAGAAAAACTTCCAGGGCTCTCTTTGAGAGCTAAGGTGTCAAATATCAAGAACAGAAGTTAGTTACGTGGACTGAACTAATAAAAGATTAAAACAATCATTTTATGACTTTTTGCTTGAATTGTTGCTGATCCTTTTGATTTTTGGAGTCAAGAAAACTTTTTTTTTCTTTTGAGCTTTTTACGGCTTTTAACAATTGAGTAAGGTATAATCTTGTGAACAAAAATTGGAGCATATTTCTTTTTTTTTTTTTTAAGATGGAGTCTCGCTCTGTCTCCCAGGCTGGAGTGCAGTGGCGCAATCTCGGCTCACTGCAAGCCCCACCTCCCAGGTTCATACCATTCTTCTGCCTCAGCCTCCCCAGTAGCTGGGACTATGGGCACCTGCCACCACGCCTGAGCATATTTCTTTCTATCTGACTTCTCCAGAATTTGGAAACTATTCCTGAGTATTCTTAACTTATGGCAATACAGTTATTTGCATAATTATTTGCATAATTGCAATAAGAATCTGTTTCTTTGATAACAGAACACAATTGGAAACACTGGTTATTTTACCAAGGCTTTCACTGAAATGACATGCTTTCAAATATAAATATACTAGGGAATCAAAGTTGACTTATAGAGCCCATAAGAGTCCTTTAGGAAAACTGGCCTCATAGTCTATGCAGTCCCTATATAGAGTTCCCAATCTGTGGTATGTACAGAATGTCACTTTCTTTTTATTTTTTATTATATTTATTTATTTTGAGACAGGGTCTTACTCTGTCACCCAGTCACTGCAACCTCCACCTCCCAGGCTCATGCAATTCTCCCACTTCAGCCTCCTGAGTATCTTGGATCACAGGTGCACACCACCATGCCCCACTGTTTTTTTGTAATTTTTTTTTTTTTTTTTTTTTGAGACGGAGTCTCGCTCTGCTGCCCAGGCTGGAGTGCAGTGGCGCAATCTCGGCTCACTGCAAGCTCCGCCTCCCGGGTTCACGCCATTCTCCTGCCTCAGCCTCTCCGAGTAGCTGGGACTACAGGTGCCCGCCACCACGCCCAGCTAATTTTTTGTATTTTTAGTAGAGACGGGGTTTCACTGTGGTCTCGATCTCCTGACCTCGTGATCCGCCCACCTTGGCCTCCCAAAGTGCTGGGATTACAAGTGTGAGCCACCGCGCCCGGCCTGTAATTTTTGTAGAGACAGGGTTTCACCATGTTGCCCATGCTGGTCTCCAATTCCTGGGCTCAAGTGATCTGCCTGCCTTGGCCTCCTAAAGTGCTGGGATTACAAGTGTGAGCCACTGCACTCATCCAAGAATGTCACTTTCTAACAGGCCCAGAAGCTCCAAGTTATCTTGGGATGTCCAGAGGAGAGGAATTCACCCAGTTTATACAGGTATTTGCAGCCCAGCCTGCTCAAGGCTTTAAAAAGTCTCATCTGAGATTCCTTATGGAAAAAGTTCCAACAAAGCCAATTTAAAAGATAATTATTCTTGCTGCACTTTATACACATAATAAGGCCAAGTATAATAAAATTAAAACTTATTTTACGAATTGGTCCTACCTTGATTTGTCTCTGATAAAAATGAGAGACTGGAGAGAGAAATATTATAATACACCGGCTGGTAGACTCTAGTCTTGTCTGTTGTTTTTGAGTATTTTTAAAATAGTATTTTCTGCTGGGTGTGGTGGCTCATTCCTCTAATCCCAGCACTTTGGGAGGCTGAGGTGGGCAGATCACTAAGGTCAGGAGTTCAAGACCAACCTGGCCAACATGATGAAACCCCTTCTCTACTAAAAATACAAAAAAAATTAGCCAGGTGTGGTGGCACACACCTGTAGTCCCAGCTACTTGGGAGGCTGAGGCATGAGAGTCGCTTGAACATGGGAAGTGGAGGCTGCAGTGAGCTGAGATCACGCCACTGCACTCCAGTCTGGGCAACAGAGTGAGACTCTGTCTCAAAAAATAAATAAAAATAAAATATTATTTTCTACAATTTGGACTTAATCTTAAAACCTTTCTGGGCTACAAGTCTCCAAAATAATGTTTTCAAATTTTTCTTCCATTTTTCTGACTTATACTTTATAGAATTGCTACTACCTTTTTTTCTGAAGCCCTGCAAGCTGAAGCTTATTTCTTGTGATACAAGCAAGAAGAACATGTCAGATTGCCACTGCCTTCCTCCTCCGTAACTAAAGATGCTTTGAGTCTAACATCTGGATAGATTATACCCACCATTAACGTTTGTTTTTTTTCTGTTTCCATAGAAATGCCTTTTATTAAAAGTCTGTTGCCTTATATTTCAGACAACAGGAGACTATTCACTTAGATTCCAAATGGCATCTAATCTCTTCCTACAATCATTATTAAACTGAGCTTAAGCATTTTATTAGTTATCACTGGGTGCTATTTGGCTTTAAAAATAATTATTTGTTATATTCAATAGGGGTTCAGATGTTAAAGTTTATGTCTTCCAGGCTTCAACTATTCCAAGTCCCTTCAAGTCTGTAGAACAGTCGGTGAGAGATTTCCATGCCCCCCAGGGTTAAGCAGGGATGACAACCCTGTTCAGCAGGAAGTAGCTTTAGAAGATGAGATCTTTGGCCCTTTCTCCTTAAGAATAAGCTTGTAATCCCAGCACTTTGGGAGGCCGAGGCGGGCGGATCACGAGGTCAGGAGATCGAGACCACGGTGAAACCCCGTCTCTACTAAAAATACAAAAAAAAAAAAATTAGCCGGGCATGGTGGCGGCGCCTGTAGTCCCAGCTACTCCGGAGGCTGAGGCAGGAGAATGGCGTGAACCCGGGAGGCGGAGCTTGCAGTGAGCCGAGATTGCGCCACTGCACTCCAGCCTGGGCGACAGAGCGAGACTCAGTCTCAAAAAAAAAAAAAAAAAAAATAAGGAAGGTAAAATCTTATAAGGGGAAATAAAAAAGAGTAGAAATGGGGCTTGGCTTCAGCTCAACTACACTAGAGCATTTTTTTTCATGCATTTCCACTCATGACAAACCCTTACTGCTTACTGCTAATAGTCCTTTTTTTAAAGAATTCCAGTGACTGGCCTTAGGAGATAAGCAAGGCTGAGAGTGTCCCACCTTGGGGAGGAATGTTGAACAATTGATTCACAGCCTTGTTGCCGCAAACCAGACCATCGGGTGGCCCATTACTCAAGACAACCCTGGCAAACAGATAATGCTGACCTGCATAAACTACCCGTAATTTGTTGTGCTCTTTTAGGAGAGTCAGTCAGGGAATTCTCTCACTCTCTTATGCTGCCTCCGTTATGCTCCGGCATAAGCTCCAATGAAGCCTTGCCTGGAGAAACTCTTTTGGCCTCAGGTCAATTTGCATTGAGAGACCAAGAACCCATGGTCATAACAAAATGAGGTACTGCCCCAGGCAGTTTGTTTTATTGAAGGTACCTGTTGAATCCTAGAGCCTAAACTTTACTTCTCCCAAACCACTTTATTCATGCATTCGAAACTGGACTTGTTCCACTAAGTCTGCATCTGGTACAGAGACTTCTTGATGTTTACTTAGGCAGTGGCCTGTAAGAGTGCTCATTGAAACACCCATCATCATTCATTCATACTTCAATAAATAACTTGTATGGAGGAAAGAGGCTGGGCGTGGTGGCTGACGCCTGTGATCCCAGCGCTTTGGGAGGCGCGCAGGAAGACTGTTTGTGGCCAGGAGTTCAAGACCAGCTTGGGCAATATAGGGAGACTCTATCTCTACAAAAAAATTTAAAAATTAGCCGGGTGTGTGGTGGCACACGGCTGTAGTCCCAGCTACTGGGGAGGCTGAGGTAGGAGGATTGCTTGAGCCCAAGAGTTTGAGGCTGCTGCGAGCTATAATCGTGCCGCTGCACTCCAGCCTGGGCAACACAGCAAGACGAGAGAGAGAAGAAATGTGTGTGTGTGTGTAAGAGAGAGAGAGAGAGAAGAAGTGTGTGTGAGAGAGAAAGAGGGAAAGGGGGAGGGAGAGGGAGGGGGAGAGAGAGAGAGAGAGGGAGAGAGAAAGAGAGAGAGAGATTGATTAACCAAGTCCTGGAAGGCAGCCGTGGTAAGAGGTGGGGTTCTGGAGAGGGTGGGAGGAAAGGAGGTGTGCCTAGATTTGAGGGATATCAAATTTGGAAGGTAGGCTGCGGTCAGTACACACATTTACCATTGAAAACGTTGATGTCACGATTAACATGCTCTCAGAGCTTGAAGACTGTTAAAAAGGTCCGGGGAACTGGCATGACTTTTAAGTATGCACCTTGGGTTTGTTTCTCACTTGCTGCAAGGCAGAGCATCCTCCTCTAGAGGGCGCAGGGAAAAGAAAAAAAAAAAAAAAATCAGGCGATCTCATTCTGGCTAATTTTGAGCCGCGTCTATTGCCGTCCGCCGTCACGTGCCGGCCCGCTGAGGCCGCCTTGATAGGTGGGGGCGACTGCGCCAGGCGCCGGGGCAGGAAGGGAGGCGGCCGCCGTGCCATTCTTAAAGGAGCCCGAGTGCAGGCGACAAGCCGCTGACGGCCGGAAGGAAAATGGTGAGTTGCCGCTGGGAGGGCGGGGGCCGGAGGGCTGGGCGAGCCGGCCTGCCGGGTTTTCCCGGTTTCCGGAGCCGGCGGCGGTGGGCAGCGCCCGGGAGGGCTCGGCGGCCGCTTCCGCCAGCAGCTGGCCAGTGCCCACAGCGAGAGTACTTGGCCTCTGCCGCCGCCGCCGCGCCTCAGGGCAGCATCTTCCAGCTGGGCCCGGGGTGGACCCGCCCAGCGGGCCATGGGACTAGGGTGCGGCCACGAGCAGGGGGGTTGGGGAGGCCCCTCGCCAGGCCCTTCTGGAGGGAGGGCTTCAGCTTCTGAGCTGTAGATTGGAGGGAAAGGGGTCTGCCCCATCGGAGGGCTCCCCCAAATCCTGCTTTCCCTGCCAGGGCCGTGGCCAGGTTCCAGGGGTTGGTGGGCCCCGAGCATCTTCCACCTGGCGGCGTTTTGGGGGAGGACTCGAATTCTGATTGAATTCTCTCGGCCTCACCTTAGCTTCTTTCTGTCTGCTCCTTTCCCTAGCTTCCTACAGGGGATTTCTCCTTATCTTTGTTTTCCTATGGCAGTTGGAAACCTTTCGACCCAAAGCTTTGGCACTGGGCCTTAAAGTAATTGTCAATAGCTTTAGTTTTGTTGGTTCTGGGGGCTATGGCTTCTGTTCTTACATGGGATGGACCCCAAGCATAAAAATAAAGTGGAGAATTAAATAAATCGCCATCAAGGATCTTTTGAATCCATCCCATTAGGTTTTTAAATATGCGTAAATTTCATTAGAAACAACAACAAAACACTGCTCTCTGTGACCATCCACTCAATTCTCAACCCACTTTCATCGAATAGATCTTGTCATGGTCACTGAATCGAATGGATTCTTTTCAGTTTTCATCTTCTCTGACCTTTCAGCTGCATTCCAGAGTGTTACACTCTCTTGTTTTTGAAGCATTCTCTTCCTTCATTCTTCCCCCTTGGCTTCTGGGATACAGAGCTCCTCCTACTTCTCCTATTGGTCCATCTGTTTCCCTTGCAGACTATTCTCCTTTCCCTGGACAAAGCTCGAAGGAGTCTCAGGCTTCATCCTAGTCCTTCATTTTCCATTCTGTATTCTTTATCCTAAACTATGGCTTCATTTACCATCTATATTCAGATGACTTGTGAATTTACAGTTCAGAAGACCTTACTTCTGAGATCCAATCCAGATCTGTGTGTACTTTTTTTTTTTTTTTTTTTGAGGCGGAGTTTCACTTTTGTTGCCCAGGCTGGAGTGCAGTGGCGCGATCTCGTCCCACTGCAACCTCCGTCTCCCGGGTTCAAGCAGTTCTCCTGCCTTAGCCTCCCAAGTAGCTGGTATTACAGGCGTATGCCACCACGCCCGGCTAATTTCGTTTGTTTGTTTGTTTTGCGATGGAGTCTCGCTCTGTCGCCTAGGCTGGAGTGCAGTGGCGCGATCTCGGCTCACTGCAAGCTCCGCCTCCCGGGTTCACGCCGTTTGTTCTCCCGCCTCAGCCTCCCGAGTAGCTGGGACTACAGGCTCCCGCCACCACGCCCGGCTAATTTTGTTTTTGTATTTTTAGTGCAGACTGCGTTTCACTGTGTTAGCCAGGATGGTCTCGATCTCCTGACCTCAAGTGATCCACCTGCCCCGGCCTCCCAAAGTGTTGAGATTACAGACGTGAGCTACCGCGCCCGGCCCCAGATCTATATATTAATATTTCAATATTTAGTTACCATTGCCCTGGGAAGCTTTTCCTCCACTTGGGCTCCTCGAAGCCACCTCAGTTTGTCCAAAGTAGAACTCATGCCCTTTCTCCTCAAACCTGGTCTTCTGTCTGTCATACAAGACAATCTGTTATACCAGCCAGAAGCCAAGGAGTTATCTTGGTAACCCTTTTTTTGCTTACTCACACTCCACCCCCACCCCCAATATCCAATCTGTCACCACCTCCTTTGTAGTGGTTAAGAGAGAGTGAGTTAAGATAGGCTGCCTGGGTTGAATCCTGGCTCCACTAGCTCTGTAATTGGGGAAAGATATTCAACCTCTCTAAACCTTAGTTTCTTGCAAAATGGGAGTAATAATAGTATGTTTCGTGAGATTGTTTTGAGCATAAAGGGAAATCTATGTAAAGGATATAACACAGTGTTTCTCTCATGGGGTCTGATACATGTTAACTATTATTAGGACTAAATGGGAATTTTTTGCTATTGAGTTGTTTGAGATCTTGTATATTTTGATTATTAATCCCTTGTTGAGTGGAGAATTTGCAGATATTTTCTCCTATTCTGTAGGTTGTCTCTTCACTCGTTGATTGTTTTCTTTCCTCTCAGAAGCTTTTTAGCTTGATATGATCTCATTTGTCTATTTTGCTTTAGTTGTCTGTGCTTTTGAGGTCTTACTCAAGAAAATCTTTGCCCAGACCAATGTCCTGAAGCAATTGCCCAGTGTTTTCTCCTACTGGTTGTATAGTTTCAGATCTTACATTTAAGTCTTTAATCCATTTTGATTTGATTTTTGTATATGCTAAGAGTTGGGGTCTGTTTGGTTTTTTTTTTGTTTTTGTGTTTGAGATGGAGTCTCACTCTGTCGCCAGGCTAGAGTGCAGTGGTGCAATCTCGGCTCACTGTAACCTCCGCCTCCTGGGTTCAAGCGATTCTCCTGCCTCAGCCTCCCTAGCAGCTGGGATTACAGGTGCTGGCCACCACGCCCAGCTAATTTTTGTATTTTTAGTAGAGACGGGGTTTCACCGTGTTAGCCAGGTTGGTCTCGAACTCCTGACCTCATGATCTGCCCACCTCGTCCTCCCAAAGTGCTGGGATTACAGGCATGAGCCACTGTGCCCGTCCCGGGGTCTGGTTTTATTCTGCATATGGCTATCTGACTTTCCCAGCACCATTTATTGGGGAGAGTGTCCTTTCCCCAGTGTATATTTTTGGCATCTTTGTCCAAAATGAGTTGGCTATAAATATGTGGATTTACTTCTGGGTTCTCTATTCTGTTTCATTGGCCTGTGTGTGTGGTTTTATGCCAGGATCATGCTGTTTTGGTAACTATTGTTTTGTAGTATATTTTGAAGTACTGCGATGCCTCCAGCTTTGTTCTTTTTGCTGAGGGTTGCTTTGGCTGTTCACAGTCTTTTGGGGTTCCTTACAAATTTTAGGATCTTTTCTCTCTTGCTGTTAAGAATGTCATTGGTATTTTGATGGGGATTGCAATGAATCTGTAGATCACTTTGGGTTAGTATGGACATTTTAACAGTATTATGTCTTGTAATCTATGAGCTTGGAATCTTTCCATTTTTGTATGTTCTCTTCAATTTGTTTCATCAGTGTTTTATAATTTTCACTGTAGAGATCTGTCACTTCTTTGGTTAAGTTTATTCCTAAATTTTTTGTAGCTATTTTAAGTGAGATTGCTTTCTTGATTTCTTTTTCAGATTGTTTCCTGTTGTTGTGTATAAATGCTACTGATTTTTCTATGTTGATTTTGTATCCTAAACTTTACTGAATTCATTTATCAGCTCTAACAGTTTCGTTTTTTTTTAATGGAGTCTTTAGCTTTTTCTAAATATAAGATCATGTTGTCGTAAACAAGGATAATTTGACTTCTTTTTTTCTAACTTGGAAGTCTTTTATTTCTTTCTCTTCCCTAACTGCTCTGGCTAGGACTCCCAGTACTATGTTGAATAAAAGTGGTACAATTGGGCATCCTTGTCTTACTCCAGAACTTAGAGTAAAGGCTTTCAGTTTTTCCCCATTTAGTATGCTGTCAGCTGTGGGTTTGTCATATATGGCCTTTATTGTTTTGAGGTGTGTTCTTTCTATACCCAGTTTGTTGAGGGTTTTTATAATGAAAGGATGTTGAATTTTATCAAATGTTTTTTCAGCATCTCTTGAAATGATATGATTTTTGTTATTCTGTTAATGTAATGTATCACATTTATTGATTTGCCCATGTTGAACCATTCTTACATCCCTGGGATAATCCCACTTGATCATGGTGAATGATCTTTTTAATGTGTTGTTGCATCTGGTTTTCTAGTATTTTGTTAAGGATTTTTGCATCTATGTTCATGAAGTATATTGACCTATAGTTTTTTTTTCGTTGTATACTTGTCTGGTTGTGGTATCAGGGTAATGCTGTTCTTGTAGAATGAGCTTGGAGGTATGTTCTCCCCTTCAATTTTTTTGAATAGTTTGAGTAGAAGTGGTGTTTTAAATCTTTGGTAGAATTCAGCAGTGAAGCTGTCAGATCCTGAGTTTTTCTTTGATGGGAGACTTTATTACTATGTCAGTCTCGTTACTCATTATTGGTTTGTTCAGGTTTTCTATTTCTTCATGGTTCAGTCTTGGTAGATTGTGTGTGTCCAAGAATTTATCCATTGCTTCCAGGTTTTCCATTTTGTTACAGTGTTCATAATAGTCTCTAATGATTCTTTGTATTTCTGTGGTATCAAGTGCAATGTTTCTTTTTGTCTCTGCTTTTATTTCTTTTGCACATTCTTAGTAGCTCCTTTTTATATCTCTATAATCATTTAATTATAATATAAAATATTATTGGTCTTTACTCTTATGGGATTTTTAACACTTTCGTTGCTTGTATTGTTTTTTTCCCCTTTAATTGTGAGGACAAAAAAAATTTATTAATTCTAAGTATAATCAGATTATTTTCTTGTTCTTCCTTCATTGTGTAAAAATAGTATGCTTGACTTCCTTTCTAACAGCAGACAGTGATTCTTGACTTTCTCCATATTCTTCCCTTCCTCTCCAGTTCTGATGACATTGCACATTATTATGTGTGTGGTTTTTGAGACATTCATTAGCCAAAGAGAAAGCTAAAGTATGCCTTACATATATGAGATGAACAAATGTGTAGGATTAAGCAATGTAGATCCAAAGGTTGGTTGATTTTAAAGTTCTTTTAAGTGTTCATGTATTTACTTTAATGCTTTCACTTAATTGACATTTGTGAATGTCAGTATGCATTATAAAGGTATTAGGTTTCATAACTTTAACATTTACATATATTGAAGTCATGGCATTTTATATGTGTTTTTTTTTTTCTTTTATAGAGTGAGTCTTTGGTTGTTTGTGATGTTGCTGAAGATTTAGTGGAAAAGCTGAGAAAGTTTCGTTTTCGCAAAGAAACGAACAACGCTGCTATTATAAGTAAGCTAAAAGTGATTGCCTCAAAGTTACATGGCCTTAATTTGTTTTTAATCTTGTAGCTACATTGAATGAACTGAACCGTTGGAAAGCAATGTTACTTCCTCTGTTTCATTTCCCCACCACCACCTTTAGATCACTTTAAAAAATAAGTAGCAGCTAATTCTAATGTCACAGAACAGAGGTGGATTGTCCCGCCTCCCCCATAGTCCTTTTATCAGCTGCCTGTACAGCTCTGGAGAAGGCGGTTGTCTTTGTCCTTGGGTAATGAGGATTCCCATTTGTAGTGACCCATCCAACCCATCCTTCTTGGGGGACTAAAAATAGCCTGGCCATTCATCCTCAAACAGGAACCTTTGCCTACACCTAAAATGACAAAGTTCAGCATTGTGTGCATAGTGACTTTGGGCATTATTCCAGCTGTAGATTTGAACTCTGGTTTCAGGAAGAGTACTTTTAAGTGGCACTGGCACTGTCTTCTGAAAATGGAAAAAGTGATTTGCATATTGCTTCTCCCACTGTGAGCTATATCTGACATTATGCAGATTTCCCTTGTATTCATAGGCAGTATTTAATATGTAGGTAGTGATTTAGAAAGATGAGGAAAGGATGAGGGGGTGAAAATGTAAAACTCTAGAGACCATGCTTAACAGCGATGCATCTGGCAGATGTGATTTAATCAGAGGTCATGACAACTTGTCATAAATTCTGATTTCATTACAAATAAATACTGCAATGTCGACATATGGTTCTTAAAAGTGAAAAAAAAAAATAAAAGTGAAAATGTGTGTTAGTGCCATTTTACTGCAAAAGCTGAAACTATTTGAGATTATATTATTATCTCACAAGATTTACTATCAAATTGGTGCAAAACCAAACACGGTCAACTTTGCCGGACTAACAGGAAAGAATAGAGGCATAGAGTATCTAAACTTATTTTGATTTAGCTTTGGATTACATTAGATATATTTGAATGTAGTTATCACTTCTATTTGGTTATTCACTTTCTCAGAATAATGATACCGTGCCATGAAATCCTGACCTTGGAGAAGCCAGGAATTTTGAGGTTTCTCTATTTTGATCCCTGATCAGGCACTTTTTCCCTTGCAGTTCTGACCATGTTGCATATAGACCAATCTCAGTTACAGTTACCCTTTCAGGCTTTTTCTTATTATCTAGAAGTTGCATTTGAGTTACAAAGTTCTTCATATACACAGGAAATGTAAGAAATTAACAACAAGTTCTAAATAAGCAAATTAGGTACTGAGAATTATGGGTAAAAGCTTTTAAAAGCTGACTGCTTGAAAAGCAAAGCTAGCTAATAAGCCGTAAACTAAAACTGTGAATTAGTTATGTGCTTATGTTTCTTGATGTTTTAATTTTAAATGTCCAAAAAAAAAGGCTGAGATTGTGTGGGTTGGGTAGGTCAAGGTCACATTAGAATCCCAGCTTACTCATACTTGATTTTTATTTTAGTGAAGATTGACAAGGATAAACGCCTGGTGGTACTGGATGAGGAGCTTGAGGTTTGTTCAGTGAATTAAATACAATTTTATAGTTAAGTAATTATTATTTCTCAAAAAATGCTATATTAGTTACATGTGCTTCTAAAACAATCTTGAACCTCCTTTAAATACATGCTCATTATACATAAAAGCATGTGCTAATTGTGTAGTATGTTATATTGCTAATGTAACTACCTTGTTTAAAAGCATTAGTGAAGTCCAGTGTAATAAGTGGTATAAGGTGGGGTGGTATACTGAGTAAGAAGTGAGTCAACTTTGTAACTTGCTTCTAAGTTGCTTGACTAGTACTTAAAACCTAAAACCCTACAATTTAAATACCTGATTTGTCAAATTAAGTAACTAGAATAAAAATAATTCAATTCTTTTTTCTGAAATCAGACATTGTTTCTTTCCGCTAAGATACTGGCTTATGTCATTCAGTATTTCCTGACAGCTGGAACATAAGCATAGAATCTGTGCCTCCCAGCCCCATATTTACTTAATAAATGGAACGAAGCCAAGTGGGCAGAAGGAGGCTTTGATTGGATTGAGAATTTAGTAACCTGAGTTTATGTATAATTTAGTAAGATAAAGTTTTATTTTGTAGCATGTGGCAACAAATTTATAACTGTTAGTAGAATGGGTGCTTGGTGTATCTCTTAAGGACTTATGGGTAAGAAAATGTGTAAAAGTTGCTTTTCTCTGTGGTGCCAGGGCATTTCACCAGATGAACTTAAAGATGAACTACCTGAACGACAACCTCGATATCCTTTTCTTAGTGCTTTAAAAGATTTATTTTCTTTAGTGGTCAGACCTGTTTGTGAGCTCATTTGTTAAACATCTAAAAGTATCCTTCTGTGTCATGATCACAACCAAATTGAAATATGTATGCGTATACTAGACTAAGAAAAATGAAAAGTTGGTTTATTCGTGGGATGAATGATTTTCTTTTTTAAACTATTTCCTTTATTATAACGTGTGTACAATAAAAATTGAGAAGAAAATAATCTGTATTAAACTTGTACTTTAAAAAGTTAAATTTTTTGCCGGGCGCGGTGGCTCACGCTTGTAATCCCAGCACTTTGGGAGGCTGAGGCAGGCAGATCACGAGGTCCGGAGATCGCGACCACGGTGAAACCCCGTCTCTACTAAAAATACAAAAAAATTAGCCGGGCGTGGTGGCGGGCGCTTGTAGTCCCAGCTACTCGGAGAGGCTGAGGCAGGAGAATGGCGTGAACCCGGGAGGCGGAGCTTGCAGTGAGTCGAGATTGTGCCACTGCACTCCAGCCTGGGCGACAGAGCGAGACTCCGTCTCAAAAAAAAAAAAAAAAAGTTAAATTTTTTGAGAGATTATGTGATTTTATAACTTATCCTTGGGACCCATTTAATTTTGTGGAAAGATAATAATGAAGGTGTGGCCTAAAAGAATAGGACAGAAACTTGCAGCTCAGTAGCTCCCCAGGTGTTGGTAAATACCTGTCTGAGAGCAGTAACTTTAGTTTCTTTAACTTGAGAAAAACCTTCATTGTGTATAGTTATAAATATCAACATGATGATGGAAGAGTTTCATATCCGCTGTGCTTTATTTTCTCCAGTCCTGTTGGTAAGTGAATTTCTTTAAATAACACGTATTTGGCTTAGATCAAATTAAGCCATTTTATACTAGACAAATTTTATGCTGTTTTTAAAGATGGACATTGTTGAATAACCTAAATTGAGGAGGGTCTGTGTCTATGTGCGTCCATGTGCCTGTGTGCATGCATCCCTAGAAAGAATGAAGCATCATCTCTTAGAACTTATTTTCTTAGGATAAATTTCTAGACGTGTAATTGTTGACTCAAACAAATCATACATATATTTTAAGGATTTTGAAACATGATGACATTTTAATATATCAGAAGTATTTTCTTTTTATATTTTAATCTTATAAAAATGTGAACTTCACATATAATTGTATATATTTGTGTTTCTTTTAAATAGTGGTTAACAGTGATAAGCTTATAATCTTGAGAATGGTCCTAGAGTAATTTACATGGGGTATTAAAATGGGTTACTGGTATTTAAGGAATTCATTGTCACCAGAACTTCTATCACCACTGTTCAGGCCTGCAATAAAAGCTGCACTCACTGAGCTATTCTCCAAACTTTATAATTTGTATAATTTACTTCCCACTCTAAATATACTGCAGTATATTTTTAACTTAATATATCGGCAGAGTGAAACTTTTATCAGAGCAGATCTCCGTGCCCTACTGGTCCACTACCATCCCAAAACCTTGCATATTTTAGTCATCTATAAAATTGATCTTGATATTTAGTGTCAAAGTTAAGATAGTGCAGAAAGTTTTTAATTATTTGCAAGGCTCTAAAAGTCAGGATCTACAAATGTCTAGAATCTTTATTTTTGCCAACCTGTAGACTTGTTCTTGTTTATTTATAACTTAACTGTCTCTTTCTGTAGGCAGTGTGCAATGTAAGACTCAAAATACAACCCATATATATTCTGTAAACTCAATAGCAAAGGAAATCCTAAATGTGTCATTTTAAAAAATAAAAATAATGATAACCCATAACTTTCGCAAAATCTGTGTCTCATTTCTACACTAATCTCTCTTTTCTAGGATGTAAGCCTGAACAACAGATGATGTATGCTGGAAGTAAGAATAAGCTAGTCCAGACAGCTGAACTAACCAAGGTGGTATTTATATTTGATTTACTTGTTGAGATAATATTTTCCTTTAGACTATAAAGCAATAGCTAAAATAGTCTAAAGGAGTATTTTTTGTGCAGGTGAAGGTTATTTAGACCAGATTAGTAAGTTAGCCAAAGCTTTTTGTTAACTGGAAATAGAATGAGATAGAAGCGCTTGAACCAAAGTGTATTTTTTGAATAAGTTGATTGGAAGAAATCACATTCAAAATATAGGCAGTTTTAGAAAGCCACTGTAACTATTAAATCTATTGAGATTTATTTTATCTGCCATAAGATAATTTCTAATAGATAAAGGTCAGCATTGAAGTTTCTCGGAACCCTTTACCATAGTCTAAAATGAACCGAGTTCTGTGCTGGAATTCAGTATTATGCAGTTAATTGTATTGTTTCCAAATACAAAATTGTTAAGAATATTAATAAAGGTAGAACATTCTGTTTTATATGAGAACTTGCTTTAAGATTTAACATGTCCCTATTTTATGGTATTTTTGAAAGTTAAAGGTAAGAGAGGTACTTGGCTCTCAAACTTTATTTAACTTCCACATATTAGTTTGAATTGAAAAAGTATATGCACTTAAGGTTTTGAAATAGAATATTATATTGCTAAAACTGTTAGACAGGATTTCCTTTCAAGTTTTATTTTAAGAACAGCATCAGTATTTTCCCCTTGGGTGCTTAATAATCAACTCTAGAATGCCTTTAAGTGCCCTCTGCTGTTTCCCCTTAGCCCATGTGATTGTTACCACTGCTTTATAGACATTACTTTTTCCTAATTTGTAACACAGGAACACTGGAGTTGCTTTAACAGTTTGGGCGATTAAGAAGGAGCTGTTAACAGCCTCAAGTCTGTTCTAATCCTGGGGATGCCCTACAGTGCTGAAGTTGAGAGATTACAGTTTACAAGTTACTTTTACAGATAATCTCATTGAATCCTTACAACAGCCCCATGAGATATTCTGTAGATAGGAAAACAGACCCAGCGGATGAATGACTTGCTCAGGGTTGCATAACAGTAAATTTAGACAGAGCTAGGATTTAGCTCTGTCTAGGACTTAGGATTCACATCTGGCTCCAAATCCCATCCTTTCTGCTGTAATACATTGCTTTTCTATAGCCATTATACTTTCTGGGCCTGATTCAGATTCCTGATAGAGATTTGTGGCTGATCTCCATCTCCATCCGATATTTCCGTTTGACATTCAGACTCCAGAAGACCAGCGTATGTTCCTCAGTTCCTAACTAGATTGATTTTAATTGTGTATACTTGGGATGTCTTCTAGGAGATAAGATTTACAGAACTGCTCTTTTAGACTATTTGTAGATTTGTGCTTTTGGGAGAGTTTTGGTTTCATGTTGTCTTGATTGCTGTACTTTGGTAACTGAGTACTTAGCATTTAAAAGAAGTGAAGTTCTACCTAAAAGGTATATCTGATTTACATAGGTTAAGTCATGAACAATATGAAAGGAAGCAGAATTTGGTATTTAATACTCAAATATATAACCAAAAATAATTTGGTATATAATACTCAAATATATAAAAAAAACCTCAAATATTTGCCTTTTTTTTTTTTGGAGTGTCAAAGTATGACCCAATTTTTTTTTTTTTTTAAGGTATTTGAAATAAGAAATACCGAAGACCTAACTGAAGAATGGTTACGTGAGAAACTTGGATTTTTCCACTAATGTGAACTTCTGTGTTTCTAAAGTATTTATGTATTAACCTGACCATACTGGAACCAGACATAAATACTTATTTATGCCTAAAAATGCACTGTTACTTACAGTTTGTTTCCTGCAGTAAAGAAAAATTCTTCATTTGTGCAAAATTTGAACAAAGAGGAAATCATCTTCATAGTAATGAAACTTTGTAAAGTGTTTCCTTATATTGGTAATTGTTAGGTGGACTACTTTTCTCCAGGGACTTTTTGCACTCTTGTGACTAATTTCTATAACTTATGGTTCAGAATTTGTTACTATTTACAGACACCATTGGAAAGTGGATATATTAGATTGTGAGAGACAACAGTTGCCTCCTTTTGACAAATACTGGATATTAGCAGTTTATTTATGAAAATAGCGTATTATCACTTGT
Organism: Hylobates moloch; assembly: GCF_009828535.3. Lineage (NCBI taxonomy): Eukaryota > Metazoa > Chordata > Mammalia > Primates > Hylobatidae > Hylobates > Hylobates moloch. The sequence goes on from NW_026652291.1 coordinate 51,100,683, forward strand.
CAAATCATTGAAATTCATTTGGGGTCAAAGACTTGAGTAACCCAGTATTGAGCCATGAATAATTTAGTGTAACCTGCATTACAAGTACATTGATGAATTCTGTATCTTCTTTGGTTTCCTGTATCTTTTTAATCAAGTCTAGAAACTGTGTTCATCAATCACTCATTTTTAAGGTCAGGAGTTAGATTTTATGATAGAATTATGACTGTTAGCTTTTCTCCTTATAGCATCTTACTTAGTCTTAGAAATTGGCGGGTTGTAATAATCAAGGGCTTCATTCCTTTTATGTCATTTCTAGACAGTTTTGAATCTAGGTTAATAACACTTTATTTATAAAGCACCTCTTAATGTCCTGTGAACACTAATTATTTTAAATGTGTTAATACTGTGCCTTTGATTTCTTAGCTTTAAAGTTAGTTTAAGACTTTTACACTGCCAGTATTCCAGATTTGGTGAAATTAATACTTTTTTAAAGGGTCCAAATAAAATAATTTTCTAATGTGTATATCTGAAATTTGTAATAAAATCAACTTCATATTTTAAAAATTCCAACTATCTGCTTGCATTGGTGAATATATGGCAGTCGAGAGTTACAATTTTGGGTATACTTGTGATTAGTTTGTGCCATAGGAAAAGATTATCTTAAAACTTTGGCCATAGTTAATAACATTAACACTTCAATAGCAATCACGTCTTATATCCTAAATGTCAGAAGATATTCTGAACTGGATGCCTGAATAGTTAACCAGTCTTGTTAGATGATGGTACTCTTGGCATAAAGCAAGGATTCTGATATTTGGCATACTTGTAAAAACAAATACATAAGTAACCATTGAACATTAATTTGATAATAGGTCTAGAGACTCTAAAACTAACCAAACTTGGGGAGTGTATTCTTATATTAAGAATATCTTAGTCATCTCAAAACTAGCAAAATTTAAATTTTGGCATGTTTTCCATTCATATGTTCTTTGCATTTTATTTTTGAGGTTTCTGTGAGAAGTAAAGATAGTTGGAATTTTCGCGATATTGAATAGAACATCTTCTGTTCCCAACACTGTTTGGCTTCACTAATTTAGAAGTCAGGAAGCAATAGAAAGTTGGAGATGAGGAAGTGCTAGAGTAGGTGTTTGTTTTGGTTCTTGGAGGGAAAAGATTCTTTATTCCAATTTCCAGAGAGAAGAGAAAACTCACCCAGGAAGTTTAAAAATTCTTTAAACAGGTATTTTGATATCGGAGAATAACATGCATATAATTCTGTAGGAATGCACATGTAATCCAAGTGAGTGGAGAGTGTTTTTAATGTTTTTGAATGAAGGAAATGAGGTTTTGTTTCACCTGGTTTGCAGCAATAAGAGAAACTAGTGCTGCAAGAATGTATTTTTTAATGAAGTTCCTTATTTTGTCTTGCATGTTTTAGTTTTGTTTATTTTTAAATTTGGAGGTCCTCCATAATGTCAGATAATATTGACCTGCCATACATTAGCACTCTTAGTTCCGCCACTCTCTTTAACAGGAGCAAAGAGCTGTGATAAACCATGCTTTTTTGAGCTTGTCTGACTCCTAATTAATAACATGTTTTTGGCAAGACAACAGATTGAGGTTAGAGGATCAGTAGGACATTTTTATTCCATCTGTCCTATGGGGAGATTTACAAATCCCATGCTCTAAAGTGTTCTCAAACGTTTGTATAGATTTCCCTTTCATCTTACTAAATTTTGCATTGTTCTTTTCAAGTATGTTTCCTATTTACTGTCTTTTTTCTGCCATTTCCCAAATAATAACTCCAGATTTCATAATTCCAGTTTTTACATTCCGTTATCTTTCTGGTACAACCATTCCCATTCAGCCTTAAATCTGAATCCTTTTTGGCAGCAACTTTTTTCCTGGGACCCTCCTTCGTGGTCTTCTAAGTCAGTGTTAGTTTTGAAATTTTTGGCCCTGCATAAGTTCTGCATAGCATCTAATGTCAAAATAGAACCAACTGGTAATCACAGTATTATTTAGTGTGGTTTCCATGACAACAAAAATACATATGAAGAAAACTTCTCAGGTTACTATGCTGAAATTCCAAAATGTCTGAGTTTTGAATAGTGATCACTTTGTTCTGGTATTGACGCATATATTAGGAAAAAAGTTGGTTGACTGTTTTTGTTTAATTGACTTCTAAAATAAATGTTCAAATTGTCTAGTTCTAAAAGTTTACTAAATGCCTAGTGCAGTTAAACATACTCTTGTTTAAGAGTGTGTTGCTAAATTTTTTACTGTCATTACTAATCTGTGTGGCAAAATGTGTGTCAGCACTTTTCCCTCCCTTTTTATCTCCTATTTTCAGGAGTCAAATGTAGCCATAAACTGTATCCTTGTCTGACACTTTAGCTAAAAATTTCCAGTTAGGGGAGTTTATTGCCAAATTAAATTTGGCTGTTTCCCCCCAACCCATATAGATATTAAGGAAGGTGTACTTGAAAAATGTTTGGACTGCTTTTAAAACCTGAGCAATGTCATTAATCCATATGTGGACTAGTGATGAATAGATATTTTCATAAGAGTTTAAATGCTGATATTTGGTGGAAGTAGAGAGTAACTCATATTCTATCAATTCAAGTATTCTTACTATGGTTGCTTTCCCTATTTGTTCAATAGACTGATAATACTGGAATTTATAGAGTTTGAGCCATTACAACTTTTGTGAGGATGTGTTTCAAACATTTCTGGACAAATCTTATTTTGTATTTCTGGAAGAATGTAGTAATCTTCTAGACCGCTTAAAACCAATGGTCCCAAGCTGAATATTCTTGAGAAATTTGTTTTTATTATGCCATTTGACATTTCAAATCAGTGCTCATATACAGTAAACTTGTGATAGAAATTGTATTTTATTGCTTTTTGGAGTATAATTCATATAAATATAATTACTTGAAGATTGTTTGAGATCATTAACCTGCCAGGGCAGTTCCCACTGATTTAGATGGTCCAAGATAATCTCATTCAGGAGGCTTGAAACATTAATGGTTTAGTCTTGTGAATTTTAACAGTTCTCTGTCATCGTTTAACAAAACCAACAACTGGCACAACTCCTTAAGCTGTGGTTTCAGTCTCTGCTAGTTCATATTGCATGTTTATTTTGGACGGTCTTTTGTTAAGCATGGTGCTTGTACTGGTTTAAATAAAATGTTAACATTAAAAGACTTCCAGCTTTTCTTTTTTTACTCACCTCTTTCCCCCTTTGGAGTTACTGGTATCTACCTGGCCAGATTTGTGTGAGCCATAAACTTTATCTGGACAAACTGAGAGGCAAAATAAACGAGTCATTTGGCAGCTTGGTGGAAGGAGAAGATAATCAAGTTATAAAAATTTCTAAAACTTGGTCTGATGCTAAAATGTAGAAAATGTCAGTAAACAGTAGTAGGGACAGACAGAGCTATTTCAAACGATGAACGCTTGCTTTCAAAGGGAGAATTAGAAGTTAGGAGAGCTGTATACTTCGTAAGAAATCAAATTGAAGGTTTTTTTAATTGAATATAGCTTATCACTATGTATTAAACATCCATTGACAACCCATCCTACCTTTATTACCAACTGTACTATATGGTATATGTTTAATAGGTTTCTACTGAATGAATACAAATCACTAATAACACAGTTTTTAGAGTTTGCCATGTACTTCATGTGATTATGTTGTAATAGTCACAATTTGTTATGATTGTGAAAGGAGTAGTTTATGCCTTCCTGTCTTTAAGAATTTCACAAGGAGAATTGGCCCAAGCATGGGAACATTTATATCTCCCTTATTTATAAAATTTGGCCACTTAACCTACTCAAATAGCCAGCTCTTAAATTTTTTCACCTTCACTAAATAATACCTATTGTCTTTTTGTCCTTTTCACTTTTCAGCAGCCAGAAGCATTTGTAAGCACTTAGCCTCTGAGCCTGGACACGCTCTTGTAACCACCCAGTGGGTTCTCCTTGCCTGCTGCCCAGACACAGCCAATTTATTAAGATAGGAGAACTGCAATAAAGAATTTTTAGGCCGGGTGCAGTGGCTCATGCCTGTAATCCTAGCAGTTTGGGAGGCTGGGGCGGGCAGATCACGAGGTCAGGAGATCGAGACCATCCTGGCTAACACGGTGAAACCCCGTCTCTACTAAAAATACAAAAAATTAGCTGGGCGTGGTGGCAGGTGCCTGTAATCCCAGCTACTCAGGAGGCTGAGGCAGGAGAATGGCGTGAACCCGGGAGGCAGAGCTTGCAGTGAGCCAAGATAGCGCCACTGCACTCCAGCGAGACTCTGTCTCAAAAAAAAAAAAAAAAGATTTTTAATTCACACAGAGCTGGCTATATGGAAGACCTGAGTTTTATTACCCAAATCAGTGTCCCCCAAAATTCTGGGATTGAAGGTTTTAAGGATAATTTGGTGGGTAGAGGGTTGGGAAGTGAGGAGTGCTAATTGGTTGGATCAGAGATGAAATTGTAGGGGATCAAGTGGGTTTTTCTTGGTGTCTTCTGTTCCTAGGTGGGATCACAGAACTGGTTGAGCCAGATTACCAGCTCACCACAGGCTCAACCCTGTGGTGCTTCAGAACACAGGGTCTGCAGAATATCTCAAGCACTGATCTTAGGTTTTACAACAGTGATTTTATCCCCAGGAACAATTTGGGGAAGTTCCAGAATCATGCAGCCTCGGCTGTGGTGACTCCTAAACTATAATTTCTGATCTTGTAGCTAATTAGTCCCTACAAAGGCAGACTGCTCCCTAGGCAAGAAGGGAGGCTTGTTTCAGGAAAGGGCTGTTATCATCTTTCTTTCAAAGTTAAACTATAAATTCTTCCCAAAGTTAGTTCAGCCTATGCCCAGGAATAAATCAGGACAGCTTGGAGGTTAGAAGCAAGATGGAGTCGATTAGATCAGGCCTCTTTCACCGTCCTAATTTTCTCATTGTTAGAATTTTTGCAAAGGCAGTTTTACACTCATTTGCATGAGGGTACACCCTGAGTGGATATTGTATCTTTGTATAGTGTAGTTTTAACTGTTGGGGCGCCAATTAAAGACGTTACTGCTGAGCACTAGGGAGTTTTCACAGATAATCCTCATCTTCTACTTGAGATCTGCCCCTAGGCTATGTGAAAGCTCTCTGCTGAGGTTGCTGCCCTCTTTTAATTATAGGAAAGAAAGAACGCCTTGGTTGCATATCCAAATGCCACCATGCAAATCAGACAAAGCAGGAGGAGAGAGTGTGACTTCCAAAGTCACTGTTACCTACTAAGTTAAGTATAGATTCTCTTACTCTGGAATTTTAAGGCCCTTCACATTTCGGCCCATTTCTTACATGCACTACATGGTTGTCTTAGTCCGTTTTGTGCTGCTGTAACAATACCTGACACTGGGTAATGTATAAAGAACAGAAATTTATTTCTCATAGTTCTGGAGGCTGGAAAGTCTAAGATCAAGCTACTGGCATCTGGCAAGGGCTTTCTTGGTGCATCCTCCCAGGAAAGGGGTGAACCCCCTCTTCAAAGTCCTTTCTGTGGCGGCATCAGTCCGGTCATGAGGGTTTTTCCCATAAAGCTCCATCGCCCAGCACTGTTGCATGGGGGATTAAGTTTCCAACACATGAATTTTGGAATTAGACTCATTTTCTTTTCAGGTAACAAAAATTCCAATCTAGTCTAATGTTAAAACTTCAATATCTTACTTTCTTTAAATCTCTCTCCCTTGCCCCATCCTCTCCTCCATCCCACTTTCTTTAAAAATAGGCTTCATGTTGGGAATCCACAGTGGAGAATGAGATGTGGTCTATCCCTCATTATTGCTGCTCCTTGCTCTCCCATTGCTAATTGTCTCTGGTTTTTCTGGGGTTGGAGGAGGAGGGGCAACCTAAGCGAACAGAAAAAAAGACTTATTAGCCTGGTACAGATGTCATCTGGAGTTGGTGTCTCTGAATGTGGCCAATGTCAAATACTAACAGATTTCTTCCATGGGGTGCTCTTGTGGGTTCCTTGCTGATTCCTTCATCGGGAATTTTGGCTGCAAGTTCCTTGACTTGGGTCATGCCTCCTCTGGCTAGTAGCTTTACAACTACCCCTGCCAGCTCTTGGCTTCTAGCAGTTGCCTCTCTGTTGTAGTCACCTTGTTCCTCCAGGGTGCCATCTTGGCCAGGGTCCTTTGTTCAACTACTTTGCAGTGTCTTAGTTCATTCAGGCTGCTGTAATAAAATACCCTAATCTGGGTAGTTTATTTTAAAATTATGGCTCACAGGCCGGGTGCAGTGGCTCATGCCTGTAATCCCAGCACATTGGGAGGCTGAGGCAGGCAGATCACTTGAGGTCAGGAGTTCAAGACCAGCCTGGCCAACATGGTGAAACCCCGTCTCTACTAAAAATACAAAAATTAGCTGGGCATGGTGGTGGGCACCTATAATCCCAGCTACTCGGGGAGGCTGAGGCAGGAGAATTGCTTGAACCGCAGAGGTGGAGGTTGCAGTGAGCTGAGATTGCACCACTCCACTCCAGCCTGGCGACAGAGTGAGACTCCGTCTCAAACGACAATGACAACAACAGCAGCAGCAGCAATTATGGCTCACAGTTCTGAGGGCTAGGAAGTTCAAGATCAAGCTGCTAGCAGATTTGGTGTCTGTTGAGGACCCATTCCTCATAGAGGGCATCTTCTGGGTTCTCACATGGTGAAAAAGACAAACAAGCTCTCTCAAGCTTTTTTTTTTTTTTTTTTCAGTAAGGGCACTAATCCCATTTATGAGGATAGAGCCCTCATTACCTAATCAATTCCCAGATGCCCTCCCCGCCCCCAACATACGGCACTGGGGATTAAGTTTCAACCTATGAATTCTAGGGTGACACAAACATTCTGCCCCTGCCCCCTCAAATTCATGTCCTTCTCACATGCAAAATACATTTATACCATGCCAATAGCTCCAAAATCTTAACCTTTTCTAGCATCAGCTAGATATTATCTCAACTAGATACTGATGAAATTCAAGGTGGGATTCATTCAGAGGCAATTCCCTTCCAGCTGTGAGCCTGTGAAATCAAGTCATGTGCTTTTAAAATACAATGGTGAATCAGGCCAAGGATAAACATCGCTATTCTAAAAGAGAGCAATGGGAAGGAAGAAAGGAGTAACAGGTCCTAGTAAGTCCAAAACGCAACTGGGCAAACATTAAATTTTTAGGCCTCAAAATAATCTTGGACCCCATGTTCCATTTTCAAGACACACTGGAGTAGGGTTTGGGCTCCTAAAACTCTGATGGCCCTGCCCCCATGGCTTTGCTGGGAGAAGCCAATGCAGCAACTGTCCTGGGTTGGAGTCACATGCCTGTGGCTCCACCAGTCTGAGGTCTAGGGTGACCCTGCTGCCATGACTCCACTGGACATTGCCCTAGCAGGGACTCTCTACAGTGGCCTCACCCCTGGGGCAATTATCTTTCTGGGCCTTGAGGCTTTTTGGGATCCTTTGAAATCTAGATGGAGGTAGTCATGCCCTCACAGCTTGTATACTCTGTACACCCATGGAGATGGCCCTGCATGGATGCCTCCATGGTTTACTCTCTGTGCCTTTCAGGGGGATGGTCTGAGTTTCAGCCACTTGAGCCACAGCTGGAATGGCCATAGAGTGCTGCACCAGAATATGGGGAGTAGAGCCCTAAAATTCTTCTGTCCCGATGGCCCTGGCCTTCTGGGTCTGTGATGGATGAGACAACTTCAAAGGTCCCCAAGATGTTTTGGGGGTCTTTCTTTCATTATCTTGATGAAAGCACCTGGATCCCTTCTATCCATACAAATCTTATCAAACATATACTTGGCCACACCGTTGGCATTCTCTTCCATGCTTTTTCATTCTTTATAACAGGGCCAGGCTGAGAAATTTCCAAATCTTTGAGTTGTGCTTCCTTTTTAATGACGGATTTCATCTTTAAATCACTTCCATCTTCTCACATTTTACTACAAGCACTCAAGAGAATCTATGCCACTCCTTCAACACTATGCTTAGAGATTTCTTCTGCCAAATGTCCTATTTCATCACTCACAAGTTCTACCTTACACAAAATACCAGGACATGAACACAGTCCAGCCATGTTCTTTGCCACTTTATAACAAGGATAGCCTTTCCTTTAGTATCCAACAATATGTTCCTTATTTCTTTCTGAGACCTAATCAGAATGGTCTTTTCCATCCATATTTCTGTAAACATTCTGATTATAACCACCCTCTGGGGCTTTCTCTACCACTCTTCTCATCTTCCGAGCCCTAACCAGAATTCATCCTTAAGGCTACTTTCATGACAAAGTACCTCAGAACTCTTCCAGTCTCTACCCATTACCCAATTCCAAAGCTGCTTCCACATTTTAAGGTATTTGTTATAGCAACACCCCACTTCTGGTACCAACTTGTGTCTTAGTCTCTTTGGGCTGCTATAACAAAAACCTTAGACTGGACAATTGATAAACAACAGAAATTTATTACTCATGGTTCCAGAAGCTGGGAAGTCCAAGATCAAGTTGCCAGCAGATCCAGTGAAAGGTGAGGGCCTATTTCTCATAGATGGCACCCTCCTATGTGTCTTCATATGGCAGAGGGTACAAGGGGCCCCAAAGAGTACACCTCTTATACTATCACAGTGGGTATTAGGTGCCAATATATAAGTTGAGGGGAACACATATATTCAGACCATAGCACCCAGGATCCATATCTGCCCCACAAAAAAACATGCATCTTTGCCTTCTGCCATCAGGGAGAGTACAGCTTGCAGTCTCTGTCATTAGGGTCAGCTGTCAGGTCTGATTCCTATCTATCTCCTGACCTCATTTTGTCCTGTTTTCTTCCAAGCACACTATACCTGAGCCATGCTCAGTTTATTTTGTCCTTGCTAGTTGTATCTTCTTACTTGGAAGATTGCCCACTCTCCCCTCATGCTTTCCCCCATATTCCTGTAGCTGGCTCCTTCATTCTGAACTGAGCTTAAAGGTTGCCTCTCATAGGGGATTTTCCTGAACATCCATCCTAAGGTAGCAACACATTCACCATCACCATCACATCTACATAGCATTTGTATTCCTACAAATGCTACATAGGATTTACCTTCATCTAATACTCTAATTTCTGTAATTGGTCTGATTGAGGGCTTTTAAACAGAATAGTGTAACAACATTGTTTTAGTTGTTTTTCAAAAGCTGCTATTTCTATTCCCTGTCAAACCTCTCTTTTTGCTCTGGTTAGAGCCTTCTTCATGATATAATATTTCCATGATATTCCAGTCATTCGGTTTTTAAAAGTGCCTTTTCTGTTACTAAGATTCACTTCTGTTCATTTTAAAAATTCAGTCTCATGTTTGACTCAAACCTCTTTCCTCAGCACAGGCTAAACTTTTGGCTCTGGGTGAAGGGACTGGGGAAGCCCATGTCCTCATGTCCTGCTCTCTTGTACTGCCATGTTCTTATCCCCTTGGTGTTGGGGAAGAGAGGAAGGAAACAGGTTAAAGATTATGTAAGCATACACATGTTGCTGGAAGGAAGGTTGCTATTCTTTTGGATGCTATTGCTTTCTAACAGTAGCCATAAGTTCCAAAAGTGGGGCAAGTATCCAAACGATGGGTCTTTCCTAGAGATTATTTTTTGAATCGATCTCTGGAGGGCTTTTCATGGTTTTTCTCTATACATGATTATTCTCTCTAAAATTTTTGTTTTACTTGGATTAATAATTTATTCTCATTTGAGTTTTCTATGTATTCATTGCTATTTGTTTCCAAATACTGCAAAATATTTGTCAAATGCCTACCAAGTTTTACCAGTGCTTCAGTGCATATGATCATCTGTCAGTTCATTTATTCAACTTGGAGATTTGCTTTCTCACCTTCCATCCTCCTTCTAAAATCTGGATGAATTGCTCTCTAGGCAAGAGACACAGTTGTCGTCCTGAAGGTTCCCTCACTTGCTTTCTTAGTTTGAGCCCCTTGGTTGGATTCCATGTATTCTTTATCATATTAACTAATTCTGCTGAAGCTCTTGGTACATGAGAGGTGAGCTTTTGTATTTCTGAAATGTTTTTCCTTCATACTCAGAACCGGTTGGTGGTTTGGCCGGCGTGCTGGATATTTTTGTTTTGCCTGTCTAGAACCGCTTTCTGCCCTTCTCCACTCTGTTTTCTGCTCCCAGGAGGCTGAGCTTTAGCAGCTCTGTTAATCTGGTTATCTTGCTGTCTGGCTGCTGCTTGAGTTCAGCCAATCTCTAGGGCAGAGGGAGAGTGAGGACAGGATAATTATTCCATCAATCACTCTATTAGGGCCTCCTTGGCTGACCACAGCTCTCTATTGAAAGTCACTCCTCCACTCAAGACAGCCCTCTTTCATGATCTGTTCCTTCTGAATCCTGGGAGCCACTGCTTCCCATCTTTTCTTGGGCCTAGTGATGGTAACAGCTCTGCTGTTGCTAGCCTTTGAGTTCGGCAGTATTTTATTCTCACTTTTTGAGATAGCCCTTTATCAAATCCTCCTCAGATTATCCTAATTTGAGTGACTGTATCATCTCTTCCCTGGGTATTAAATTCTAGAGTGGAAATCATTTTCCCTTGGAATTGTTAAAGGTATTGCTCTTCCTGCTTAGCTTGCCATATGCTGTTAAGAAATCTGATGCCAGAAATCTTACTCCAATTCTTTTTGTTGTTGTTGTTGTTTGTTTGTTTTTTTGTTTTTTTTGAGACAGAGTCTCGCTCTGTCACCCAGGCTGGAGTGCAGTGGTGCAATCTTGGCCCACTGCAAGCTCCGCCTCCCGGGTTCATGCCATTCTCTTGCCTCAGCCTCCCGAGTAGCTGGGACTACAGGCGCCCGCCACCATACCCAGCTAATTTTTTTTTTTGTATTTTTAGTAGAGATGGGGTTTCACCGTGATCTCGATCTCCTGACCTTGTGATCCGCCCGCCTCGGCCTCCCAAAGTGCTGGAATTACAAGCGTGAGCCACCGCGCCCGGCCTGTTGTTTGTTTTTTTAAAGACAAGGTCTCACTTTGTTGCCCAGGCTGGAGTGCAGTGGTGCAATCACGGCTCACTGCAGCCTTGACCTCCCCAGGCTCAAGCAATCCTCCCACCTTAGCCTCCTGAGTAGCTGGCACTACAGCTGAACACCACCAGAGCAGGCTAATTCTTCTAATTTTTGTGGAGATGGAGTTTCACCATGTTGTCAGGCTGGTCTCAAACTCCTGGGCTCACACAATCTGCCTGCCTCGATCCCCTAAAGTGCTGGGATTACAGGCATGAGCCACCGTGCCCAGCCCAGTGCTTTTGTAAATTGCCTTTTTTCCTTCTCTCTGGAAGCTTTTGACATCTTCTCCTTATTTCTAGTATTCTGAAATGTCTCTGATGAGACTTGGTGTGGATCTGGTTTTATTCATTGTGCTAGATATTTGATGGACCATTGGAATTTGAAGATTCATATATTTCAGTTCAAGAAATTTTTTTCTATTATTTACTTGATAACTTCCATGTTATTGCTCTCTCTTTCTAGAGCTCTTATTGGTTTGGATTTTGGACCACTGGATTTGATTCTCTGATTTTCTTATTTTCTTTTCTATTGTTGAACTCTTTTGTTCTTATTCTGAGTGATTTTCTTTAACTTTCTCTACTGATCTCCCTGTTTATTTACAAATTTTAGTTATTTTTTAAAGCCATGTAATTTTTATTGATAAGAACTAACAGTGTTAAACTCAGCAAATACTTAAAATTTCTTTATAGCCATAAAATATTTTTAAAAATGCTTATCTATATTTAAAGAAAGGAAATTTATCTTGGAATAGGCAACTAACAGAATCTCAAAACTTAAATACTTTATAAATACATTTTAAAAGATACTACTATATGTCCTTAAATTCCTTTCTTTTTATAAAAATGGAAATATTTTAAATTATTAACAAATTTTTAGTTTAAAATTATTAAAATAGTTTTTCTACTTGATTTAAATTGTATAAGAGATGATAGAAAGACACTTATCATACAAATAAAACATTTTTTGCTACATGTCTTTATATCCATTTCTATCCATTAATTGGAAGCACTATTTACAAGACACCTCAAATAAAGGTCCATTTATACAAGTACAATCAAATAATATAAAATGATAGAACTTTGATGTGAATAAAGTAAAATTTCTTCAGCAAAGAATTTTTAAGGGCAAGAATCGTTAAAAACATTTAATTTAAAAATAGTAAATGAAAATATAAACTGCCAAGACAAATAAAGGATTGTGCATTAGTACACTGGTATTAAAAAAACATGAAATCCATGTATTTTCAAAATCCTGAGAAAAACAATACTTCATTGCTTCTCAGAGGTATAGCCATAAATGCAAAGATTTACATCCACATGAAGAGAGAGGATGGGAGGGAGCAAAGAAAAAAGAAAAGGAAAGGAAAAAAGAAGAAGCATTTAAAAAATATCTTTGCTGAAAATTTGTTCCTAAAGATGAATGTGCAGATACGGAAGTTTATATGTTAAGTAAGAAAGTCATCACAGTTTAAATTTACAAGATCTTTTCCTTGTGCCCGGATCGTGTCTTTTCCATAGCATCCTGTCTGATTTCACATACACAGTATATTCTCTCGCTGGGTTTAGCATTCACTTATGATTTCTGCTTGGGCAAAGTGTTTTGTGCTTTGTTTGTTTTGGTCTCTCCCTTCAATGTTGGACATGCTTTTCCTCAAACATCTGGTTATGCTTGGCAATCCATTTGGATTTGAGCTCTATGGACTAAATTGAAAGGTTAATTAGAATCTCTGTGTGAGTCTCTGTTGGGTAGTCTGCTTCTTTGTAGGGTGATCAGGCAAGAAATTGACTTTGCGATGGGGACCCCTAACTACCAGCGTGAGGCCTCTGTCCATTTTCTTGTCTGATTAGAGCACATATCTGCTAGCATTGGGAAGAAACAGGAAGAAGAAGAGAGCAGAGGGTTTCCCAGCTCAATATAGGGACTTTCGTTTAATCACCCTGTTTTCAGTCTTGAATCTCATCTCCACTCATCTCTATACCTGGTGTATTTCATTTCAGAACCCCTCTAGTTTAATTTCTCCAGAGAATACATTTGGAGAAAGTAGGGAGGGGGCAGTTACTGGACTTTTTTATTAGTTGCCTTCAGCCAATGGGAGGTGGGAGCGGGAGGAAGGGAGATGTCACGATATTCCCCACGTTGTTCCTTTCTCCGACATAGGTTGCATTTCTTCAGTGGTTCCAGCTCACCCTACCCTGACTAGACCCACTGTGGTTCCAGCTTCCTATGGGTGACCTTAGCTCCTGGGTTCTAATCATTCTTTCTCTTCCTAGGAATGGTGGTTACTTATTACTGTTTATCTGTCTTCGGGGTCTCAGCTCTTCCATTACTTGCTAATTCTCTGTGCTAAATTCCGTGTTTTGTTTTTTTTTTGTTGTTTTTTTTTTGAGACGGAGTCTCGCTCTGTCGCCCAAGCTGGAGTGCAGTGGCACGATCTCGGCTCACTGCAAGCTCTGCCTCCCGGGTTCACGCCATGCTCCTGCCTCAGCCTCTCCGAGTAGCTGGGACTACAGGTGCCCACTACAGGTCCGCCACCACGCCCGGCTAATTTTTTTGTATTTTTAGTAGAGACGGGGTTTTACCGTGGTCTCGATCTCCTGACCTCGTGATCAGCCCACCTCGGCCTCCCAAAGTGCTAGGATTACAAGCGTGAGCCACCACGCCCGGCCTAAATTCCATGTTTTAAATTAATAGAGTAGTTTCTGTTTTTCTTGTGGGATTCTGACTGATATGGGACAAATCCTATATATATCGACAATACTTCATATTTTGCCAAAAGTATCAAAGCTTTCAATGATAGATCAATTTCCAAACTCAAATGGATAGTGGCTCTAAAGACCTAACTAACTCTTCAGGCTATAAACAAGTGTGAAGCTAGCCTGTACTCCCAGGCTGGTGTCACCCTTGGGTTGGAAATGATGTTTGTTTGTTTGTTTGTTTGTTTTTAATAATATTTAGTTTTAGTTTTAGTTTGTATTTTTTTCTTGTTCGTTTGTTTTAGATATGCTAGTGTAGTGGTGACATCATGGCTCACTGCTGCCTTGACCTCCTGGGCTCAAGTGATCCTCCCACTTCAGCCTCTGGGGTAGCTGGGACTACAGGTGCATGCCACCATGCCTGGCTAATTTTTTGTACTTTTTGTAGAGACAGAGTTTCACCATGTTGCCAGGCTTGTCCCGAACTCCTAGGCTCAAGTAAACCGCCTGCCTCCGCCTCCCGAAGTGTTGGGATTACAGGTGGGAGCACCATGCCCAGCCAGATGTTGCTTTTTTAAATCCAGTATTGATTTCTGGTAATGTCGGATCCCTGAACATTAGGGTGATACTTTACCCACCCAACATATTTTCCGATCTTAGACTGTTTTTTTAAGCCTGTCATTCAAGGATGTTAGTCATCCTAATTAACCTTGAAAAATTGTCATTGCCTAATGTCTGGGGCGAACAATTTCTAATTTGTTCTGTTTTTACTGAAGTAAAGGGGGAAAACCATGGTTTCTTTTTGTTTTTAAACAGCTGCCTTTTATTGAGTGCTTATTACATACCAGCCACTCTGGTAAGTGCTTTGCATACATTATTTCTTTTTATCCTTGTAGCAATTCCATTGTCTGTCACAGTCACATAGTAGAAGCTCCATATATTTTTTTAACATTTTAGTTTGAAAAAAATTAATCATATTTCTAAGAATAGTATAATGAACTCTCCTGTATCCCCCACCTTGATTCACTGTTGGGAGCCAATTCTTCATGGATATCCACTTTCTATACATCTCATTTTTTGTACAAGTGGAGACACTGTCAGCCTTTCCAAGACTTTTCTGGACTATCTTTTCAAGGTTATTCCACTGGTGAACAGCCTTAGAAAACAGTGTCTCTGGGCTGGGTGCGGTGGCTCACGCCTGTAATCCCAGCACTTTGGGAGGCTGAGGCGGGCAGATCACGAGGTCAGGAGGTCGAGACCATCCTAGCTAACACGGTGAAAACCCGTCTCTACTAAAAATAGAAAAAATTAGCCGGGCGTGGTGGTGGGTGCCTGTAGTCCCAGCTACTCGGGAGGCTGAGGCAGGAGAATGGCTTGAACCTGGGAGGCGGAGCTTGCAGTGAGCTGAGATCATGCCACTGCACTCCAGCCTGGGCAACAGAGCAAGATTCCGTCTCAAAAAAAAAAAAAAAAAAGAAAACAGTGTCTCTGCTTGGAATGAGGGACAGGTTTATTTACTGTTCAGTATAAGTAAAATGTCTTAGCTGGGTCCGGCGACTCACATCTGTAATCCTGGCATTTTGGGAGGCTGAGGCAGGAGGATCACTGGAACCTAGGAGTTCAAGACCAGCCTGGGCAACATGGCAAAACCTTGTCTCTACAAAAAAATACCAAAATTAGCCAAATGTGGTGGCACATGCCTGTGGTCCCAGCTACTCGGGAAGCTGAGGTAGGAGGATGGCTTCAGCCTGGGAGGCAGAAGCTGCAGCAAGCCGAGATCATGCCACTGCACTCCAGCCTGAGCAACAGAGTGAGACTCTGTCTAAAATAATAATAAGTAGGCCGGGCGCGGTGGCTCACGCTTGTAATCCCAGCACTTTGGGAGGCTGAGGCGGGCAGATCACGAGGTCAGGAGATCGAGACCACGGTGAAACCCCGTCTCTACTAAAAATACAAAAAAAAATTAGCCGGGCGTGGTGGCGGGCGCCTGTAGTCCCAGCTACTCGGAGAGGCTGAGGCAGGAGCATGGCGTGAACCCAGGAGGCGGAGCTTGCAGTGAGCCGAGATCACGTCACTGCACTCCAGCCTGGGTGACAGAGCGAGACTCCGTCTCAAAAAAATAAAAATAAAAATAAAAATAAAATAAAATAATAATAAGTATAATGTCAGTTTCTGGTGCAAAGGTGTTCAGGGTTGCTCAAAACTCATTATAAAAGATTGGGGGTCTTGGTCAGGCATGGTGACACACCGTGTAATTCTAGCACTTTGGGAGGCCAAGGCAGGAGGATTGCTTGAGCCCAGGAGTTCAAGACCAGTCTGAGCAACATGGCGAAACCTCATTTCTATAAAAAAAAACCAAAAAAATTAGCCCAGAGTGGTGGCATGCACCTGTAGTCCCAGCTACTCTGGAGACTGAGGTAGGAGGATTGCTTGAGCCCAGGACGTCGAGGCTGCAGTGAGCCAAGATCACACCACTGCACTCCAGCCTGGGCAACAGAATGAGAGCCTGTATTAAAATAAATAAATAAATACATACAAAAATACATAAATAATAAATAAATTAGGATTTCCTAAGCTCATGATTCCTCATTTGTGACCTAACTACACGGAATGCACAGTATTTAATTGGGCCATTTTCCATCACTCTGATGTGACATGAGAAGCGAGAGCAACTGACATGAACAGAAGATCGTGCTTCTTGCAGTGCCATGAATAATAAAGTCTTTAATCACTGACCTAGGAATCTCATGTCTTCTGCCAGTATTCAAAAAACTATGGCAGGGCTGGGCACAGTGGCTCATGCCTGTAATCCCAGCACTTTGGGAGGCCGAGGTGGGCGGATCACTTGAGGTCAGGAGTTCAAGGACAGCCTGGCCAACATGGTGAAACCCTGTCTCTACTAAAAATACAAAAATTAGCCAGGCGTGGTGGCGTGCACCTGTAGTCCCAGCTATTTGGGAGGCTGAGGCACAAGAATTGCTTGAAACTGGGAGGCATAAGGCAGAGATTGCAGTGAGCGAAGATTGCACCACTGCACTCCAGCTTAGGTGACAGAGCGAGACTCTGTCTCAAAACAAAACAACACAAAACAAAAAACAATGGCAGGCTGACATTTTTTTTTAATTTTTAATTTTTTTTAGACAGGGTCTCACTCTGTCGCCCAGGCTGGAGTGCAGTGGTGCAATCTTGGTTCACCACAACCTCAGTCTCCTGGGCTTAAGCTGTCCTTCCACCTCAGCTTCTGGAGTAGCTGGGACTACAGGTGTGCGCCACCACACCCAGCTAATTTTTGGTATTTTTTGTAGAGACAGGTTTCCCCATGTTGCCCAGTCTGGTCTCAAACTCCTGGGATTACAGTTCTCCATGGCTGGGGAGGCCTCAGGAAACTTATGATTATGGCGGAAGGTGAAGGGGAAGCAAGCACCTTCTTCACAGGCAGCAGGAGAGAGAAAAGCCAGCCAGCAAGGAAGTTCCACACCTTTAAAACCATCAGATTTCATGAGAGCTCCCTCACTATCACAAGCACAGCATGGGGGATACTGCCTCCATGATCCCATTACCTCTCACCAGGTCTCTCCCTCAATACCTGGGGATTACAATTTAATATGAGATTTGGGTGGGGACACAAAGCCTAACCATATCATTCTGCCCCTGGCCCCTCCCAAATCTCATGTTCCTTTCACATTTAAAAACCAATCATGCCTTCCCAAGAGGCTCCCAAAGTCTTAATTCATTCCAGCATTAACCCAAAAGTCCAAGTCCAATGTCTCGTCTGAGACAAGGCAAGTCCCTTCCATCTATAAGCCTGTAAAATCAAAAACAAGTTAGTTACTGCCAAGTTACAATGGGGGTACAGGCATTGAGTAAATGCTCTCATTCCAAAAGGGAGAAATTGGCCAAAACAAAGGGGCCACAGGTTCCATGCAAGCCCAAAATCCAACAGGGCAGTCATTCAATCTTAAAGCTCCAAAATAGTCTCCTTTGACTCCATGTCTCACATCCAGGTCAGGAGGATGCAAAGGGTGGGCTGCCATGGTCTTGGGTAGCTCCACCCCTGTGGCCTTGCAGGGTACAGCCCCCTCCCAGCTGCTTTCATGGGCTGGCGCTGAGTGTTTGTTGCTTTTCCAGGCACACAGTGCAAGCTGTTGGTGGACCTACCATTCTGGGGTCTGGAGGACAGTGGGCCTCATCTCACATCTCCACTAGGCAGTGTCCCAGTGGGGACTCTGTGTGGCGGCTCCCACCCCACATTTCCCTTCTGCATTGCCATAGCAGAGGTTCTCCATGAGGGCTCCACTCCTGCAGCAAACATCTGCCTGGACATACAGGCATTTCCATATATCCTCTGAAATCTAGGCAGAGGTTCCCAAACCTCAATTATTGACTTCCATGCACCTTCAGGCTCAACATCATGTGGAAGCTGCCAAGGCTTGGGGCTTGCATCCTTTAAGGCAATGTCCTGGGCTGCACATTGGCCACTTTAGCCAAGCTGGGATGCAGGGCACCAAGTTCTGAGACTGAACAAAGCAGCAAGGCCCTGGGCCTGATCCACAAAACCATGTTTTTCCTCCTAGGCCTCTGGGCCTGTGATGAGAGGGGTTGCCATGAAGACCTCTGACATGCCCTGTAGACATTTTTCCCCATTGTCTTGGCAATTAACATTTGGCACCTCATTACTTATGCAAATTTTTGTAGCTGGCTTGAATTTCTCCCCAGAAGATGATATTTTCTTTTCTATTGCATCATCAGGCTGCAAATTTTCCAAACTTTTATGCTCTGCTTCTCTTTTAAACATAAGTTCCAATTTCAGATCATTGCTCTCAATTTCAAAGTTTCACAGATCTCTAGGGCAGGGGCAAAATGCCACCAGTCTGTTTGCTAAAGCATAGCAAGAATGACCTTTGCTCCAGCTCCCAATAAGTTCCTCATCTCCATCTGAAACCTCAGCCTAGACTTCATTATCCATATAGCTTTTGGTCAAAACCATTTTGGTCAAAACCATTCAACAAGTCTCTAGGAAGTTCCAAGCTTTCCCACATCTTCCTGTCTTCTTCTGAGCCCTCCAAACTGTTCCAACCTCTGCCTGTTACCCAGTTCCAAAGTTGCTTCTACATTTTCAGGTATCTTTATAGCAGTACTCCACTCTCTGTTGTACCAATTTACTGTATTAGTCTGTTCTCAAACTGCCGTAAAGAACTGCCCAAGACTGAACAATTTATAAAGGATAGAGGTTTAATTGACTCACATTTCTGCAAGGCTGGGAGGCCTCAGGAAATCTACAATTATGGCAGAAGGCAAAGGGGAAGCAAGGCACCTTCTTCACAGGCAGCTGGAGACAGAAAAGCCAGTGACCGAGGAAGTGCCACACTTTCAAAACCATCAGATCTCATGAGAACTCCCTCACTATCATGAGAACAGCATGAGGGAAACTGCCCCCATGATCCAATCACCTCTCACCAGGTCTGTCCCTCAATACCAGGGGATTATAATTCAAGATGAGATTTGGGTGGGGACACAAAGCCTAAGTATATCACCATTCAAATAATTTGTTATGAGTACTATTTATGTTTGGGTTATGGACTGGACAATAAAACCACATTTATTGAAAATTGAGAAGGGGAGGCAAGTTGAATTTTAGTTCTCTGAGTCTGAATTATGAATATGCTACAGAAAAGGGTTGAAGTCTATAAATGATGCATTCTTTTGAATAAAATTAATATTCAATTATGTAAGAAACTTGGACTTCCTCTGGGCATTTGCTCCAGGGTAATAGCAATTTTATCACTTGTTTAAACATTATTTGTGTACTTAAAAAAAAATAGTTGATAACCTCAGAGTGCCCTCCAGATTAACACTGGGTTGAGGCCAAATTATAGTCATGCGTCACTTAATAATAGAGATATATTCTGAGAAACGTGTTATTAGGCGATTCCATTGTTGGGTTAACATCATAGATTGTACTTATTCAGACCTAGAAGATATAGCCTACTACACACCTAGGCTATATTGTATAGCCTATTGCTCCTAGGCTATTAACCTGGATAGCCTGTTACTGTCCTGCATGCTATAGGCAATTGTAATGCTGTGGTAAGAATTTACATATCTAAACATATCCAAACATAGAAAAAGTACAGTAAAAATACAGTATAAAAGATAAAAAATGGTACACTTGTATAGGGCACTCACTATGAATGGGGCTTGCAGGACTGGAAGTTGCTTTGGGTGAGTCAGTGAGTGAGTGGTGAGTGAATGTGAAGGCCTAGGACATTTCTACACACTACTGTAGACTTTGTAAATATTATACACTTTAGCTACACTAAATTTATTAAAACATTTTTTCTTCAATAATAAATTAATGTTAGCTTACTGTAACTTTTTTACTTTATAAACAAATTTTTTAAAAGTTTTGACTCTTTTGTAATAACATTTAGTTTAAAATACAAAAACACAAAACATTGTACAGCTATACAAAAATATTTCTTTATATTCTTAGTCAATGTGCTTTTTTTTTTTTTTGAGACAGGGTCTTGCTCTGTTGCCAAGGCTGGAGTGCAATGGGGCAATCATGGCTGGCTGCAGCCTTGACCTCCCAGGCTCAAGTGATCCTCCCACTTCAGCCTCCTGAGTAGCTGGGACCACAGGTGTGGCCACCATGCCCAGCTAATTTTTAACATTTTTGTAGAGATGAGGTCTTGCCGTGTTGCCCAGGCTGGTCTCAAACTCCTGGGCTCAAGTGATCCTCCTGTCTCTGTCTCCCAAAGTCCTGGGATTATAGGCATGAACCACTGCACCAGTAGTTTTTTTTTTTTAATATTTTTTTTTCTTTAAAAACTTTTTTGTTAAAACCTAAGACACAAACACACACATTAGCCTAGGCCTACACAGAGTCAGAATCATCAATATCACTGTCTTCTACCTCCACATCTTGTCCAATAGAAGGTCTTCAGGGGCAATAACATGTACAGAGCTGTCATCTCCTATGATAACACTACCTTCTTCTAGAATACATCCTGAAGGACCTGCCTGAGGCTTTTTCAGTTAATTATTTTTATAAGTAGAAGGAGTGCACTCTAAAATAACAATAAAACATATAGTATAGTAAATATATAAACCAGTAATACAGTCATTTGTCATCATTATCAAGTCTTCTGTACTGTACATAATCTTATGTGCTACCCTTTTATACAACTGGCAGCATAGCGGGTTTGCTTGCATCAGCATCACCACAAACATATGAGTAACACTCAGTAGCTATGTAGACAGCTATGATGTCATGAGGTGAAAGGAATATTTCAGCCCCATTAAAATCTTATGGGACCACTATTGTATATTCGGTCTGTCATTAACTGAATTATACAGTGCATAACCGTATCTGCATACTTTCTTTCCTTAAAATAATTATTGAAAAATATTTTTTGGAGCTGGGTGGAAGTGGCTCACACCTATAATCCCAGTGCTTTGGGAGGCTGAGGTGGGAGGGTCACTTGAGCACAGGAGTTCAAATTTGAGGATGCAGTGAACTATGTTCACACCACTAAACTCCAGCCTGGGTGACAGAGGGAGAGCAAAACTCTGTCTGTAAAAAATATAAATTAGGATAAAATTTTTTTAACTATGGAACATATGGTAAATATAGAGACATAAAAATAGGGGAAAATTTTTATTGCACCCATTAATCAATGTTAATTTAATATACATTAGTTTCCTTTCAATCTTTTTCCATGTATTTAAAAAAGATATTGTATAGGATATGTATCCAATTTCATATTATGAGTAACATAAACATTTGGCATTAAAAAACATATAAGTATAGTTAGTCTAATAGTATTTTTGAGTGTATATACCATTATTTACTTAATAATTCCCTTATTATTTGATATTTTGACGGTTCAAACTATTGCTAGAGATATTTTTCTGTGCTATTTTTTAATATATAAAAAAATCTATTTTCTATGCATAGAATTATTTTGAAGATGCTTATTATACTGAACTAGACTCCCAGCTACTAGAGATAAGGGGGGCTTGCCAACATTAAATACTTTCATTTATTTAAAGTATTGCCTAATTAAATTGATCCAAATGGCTGTCTTTCATTTTCAACTTGCTTTTCTTTGATTACTAGAGGAGTGTTGACCATTTTTTTCACTTTTTTTAACTTTTTTTTTTTTAACGTTTTTTAATCAATTACAAGGTAAATAGTGTGATCCTGTCCTTTGTCCATTCATAAACTGGGGTTTAGTGGAACTGATTTTAGTGAGCTTTCAATGTACTTAACACTTTGTCTTTTTTGCTGGTAATATTTCTGTTTCCCTTTTTTTTTTTTTGGAGATGGAGTCTCGCTCCGTCACCACGCTGGAGTGCAGCGGCGTGATCTCAGCTCACTGCAACCTCTGCCTCCCGGGTTCAAGTGATTCTCTTGCCTCAGCCTCCCAAGTAGCTGGGGCTACAGGCGTGTGTCACCACGTCTGGCTAATTTTTGTATTTTTAGTAGAGATGGGGTTTCACCATGTTCGTCTAGGCTGGTTTCAAACTCCTGACCTCAAGTGATCCGCCCGCCTCGGCCTCCCAAAGTGCTGGGATTACAGGCATGAGCCACCATGCCTGGCCTCTGTTTCCTTTTTTATTTTGGTGTTTTATGTTTATAATTTTTATGCATAGTTGAATCTGTTTGTTGGGTATCTGTTATTTTTAATTTTGGGGGGGAGGGTGTAACTTACCAATTTTTAGTTCAGAAAGTATGCCCATGCTCAGAACTCTTCTGTGTTCTGTCATTTTCTGACTAGCCTTGGATTTACCTAAGTTTATGCTATCACTAGAGAATTTACATTAATAATGTACCTCGACAAAGGTCTAACACTATTACAAATATTTTTCTCAATAATCTGGGGTGACTCCTTTAAAAAGTATACAATTCTTACATGGAATGGGGTCTTTTCTGGAATAATTATCTTAGTATGTGGATAACTTTGTCGATTCTTGTACCTCGTCTATACTTATAATGATTACAACTTTATAGAATGTGTTTCAAATCTGGTAAGGCTAGTTTCTTTTCACCTTTCCTTATTTTTAAATATTTGTTTGGTATTTTCATGTATTTATTCTTAAGGTGATCTTTAGAATAATTTTGTTCCAAATCTCTTAGGGATTTTGATTAAAACCATGGTAATACAGATTAATTTGAGAGAAAAATGACATCTTTATAAACTTCCACCATGGAAAATCTTTTATTTAGGCCTTTTGTTTTTCTCAATGAGGTAGTAAAATGTTTTCCACATTGATAGCACACACTCCTGTTGAAGCTTCTGGCTATTCATTTTAATCAAGCTCTTAAGATTGCCAGGAATAAAGATTCACTTGGGCAACTTTTAGTCCTGGGATTAACTATGAGATTACTCATCATAGTAAAGAGACTGAACCTAGGGGTGGCTGTACAGCCAAGCCTCATAGGAATTTGAATGTGGGGGCGGGTGCGGTGGCTCATGTCTGTAATCTCAGCACTTTGTGAGGCCAAGGCGGGTGGATCACCTGAGGTCAGGAGTTCGAGACCAGCGTGCCCAACATGGTGAAACCCTGTCTCTACTAAAAATACAAAAAATTAGCTGGGCGTGGTGGCGGGCGCCTATAATCCCAGCAACTCGGGAGGCTGCGGCAGAAGAATAGCTTGAGCCCGGGAGGTGGATGTTGCAGTGAGCCGAGATGATCGTGCCACTGCCCTCCAGCCTGGGTGACAAGAGCAAAACTCCATCTGAAAAAAAAAAAGAAAAAAAAGAAAGAAAAGAAAAAAATTCAAATGTTCGAATGTGGCCTGGGAACTGGAAGCATCCAGCTCTAGTTGCAGACTCAGTTTTCTCATTTTCACTTCAGATGCAGAAGTTTGTTGATCATTTGTCATTAGAGTAATAAATCATTTCCCTGTCTAGTTCCACTATTCCTGCAGACAAATCACCTCACCCTCTACTTTGTTTAAGAGTTTCTTCATCTCATTGCTTTGGCTTACTCAAAACCAACCTGCTTTCCTTTCACTCACAGTCCATTTTAGTCCTTCTGCCTCATTGCCTCTCTTGGAATATAAATTCTCTTTAATACTTTTAGGCCTGGGGTGGTAATGGCTTCTGGCTATTGGGGCCACAGTGTACCACCCCTTATTAGTTTCCTCCTACTTTGCTCACACCCTTGCAAACAGTTCAGTGCATTGCAATGTGGTGCATGACTGGGCTGGCACCTGCCTCAGGCCCACCCTGCCTAGGATGCAGCCAGTCTTCCATAGGTAAGACTCCTTATAATGCTGGAAGTGAGAGGTGCAATCTCATCACTGTTCTTCTGGCCTGTGGGCCTGCCTCTCTGAGAAACAGAAATGGAATTAGTCTAATTGAATCAGAGGAAAACGGTTCTTCTTTTAAAATTATAACATCTTTACTTAAAAAAGTTACAAATGTTCCTAATAATAGAAGTATATAAAACTTTAATGGCCAGGCACAGTGGCTTACACATGTAATCCCAGCACTTTGGGAGGCTGAGGCAGGAGGACTGCTTGAGCCCAGGAGTTTGAGACCTGGGTAACATAGCAAGATCCCATATTTACAGAACATTAAAAAATTAGCTGGGTGTGGTGGCGTGTGCCTGTAGTCCCAGCTACTCGGGAGGCTGAGGTGGGAGGACCACTTGAGCCTGAGAGATGGAGGCTGCAGTGAGCCATGATTGCACCACTGCACTCCAGCCTGGGTGACAGAGTGAGACCCTGTTTCGGGAAAAAAAAAAAAAAAATTAAAAGTCTACAATTTCAAGATTAATCACAAAAGAGTATAAAATTTAAAGATCAATGGTGGGGCACAGTGGCTCATGCCTGTAATCCCAGCACTTTGGGAGGCCAAGGTGGATGGATCATGAGGTCATGCGTTTGAGACCAGTCTGACCAACATAGCGAAACCCTGTCTCTACTAAAAATACAAAAAATTAGCCGGGTGTAGTGGCGGGTGCCTGTAGCCCTAGCTACTCAGGAGGCTGAGGCAGAAGAATCGCTTGAACTGAGGAGGTAGAGGTTGCAATGAGCGGAGATGGCAGCACTGCAGTCCAGCCCAGGTGACAGTGCGAGACTCCGTCTCAAAAAAAAAAAAAAAATTTTTTTAAAGATTAACAAAGATAAAATATACACTCATGCATCATTATCCAACCTAATTACTGCACATAGAAGCACTGAGAAGGGTTCTCAGCATCAACTGAATGGCACCTCCATGCACTAGGACATGCTGTTTTACATATGCAGAGGTTTGTTCTTTTTTTGTTTTCTGAGCCAGTTGAGGTACTAGACTCCCAAAGTCAAATTCTATGATGCTTCAGGGTCTAAAGAGGTTGTCCTAAATTGACATGAACAGAGATGTAAGCGGCAACCAGACAGTGACATCAAACGTATTTGCAATAGTCTGAATGTTTATGTCCCTGCCCAAATTCTTCTGTTGAAATCCTAAGCCCCTAAAGTGATGGTATTAGGAGGTGGCGCCTTTGGGAAGTGATTAGGTTGTGAGGGTGGTGCCCTTGTGACTGCAGTTAATGTCCTTATGAAATAGGTTCAAGGGAGTTCATTTGCCCCTTCTACCACGTGAGGACACAGCTAGAAGTCTTTATTATTATTATTATTATTTTTTTTTTTTTTGAGACGGAGTCTCGCTCTGTCGCCCAGGCTGGAGTGCAGTGGCGCGATCTCGGCTCACTGCAAGCACCGTCTCCCGGGTTCACACCATTCTCCTGCCTCAGCCTCTCCAAGTAGCTGGGACTACAGGCGCCCGCCACCAGGCCTGGCTAATTTTTTGTATTTTTAGTAGAGACGGGGTTTCACCGTGGTCTTGATCTCCTGACCTCGTGATCCGCCCGCCTCGGCCTCCCAAAGTGCTGGGATTACAAGCGTGAGCCACCGCGCCCGGCCTAGAAGTCTTTATTTATAAACCAGAAATTGGGCTCTCACCAGATACTGAATCTGCCAGCTCCTTGATCTTGGACTTTCCAGCTTTCAGAGCTATGAGATAACAGACTAAGGCAAGATTGAACCTTTGACTATTATTGATTGCAAATAGCTTCCCACTTTTTTTTTTTTTTTTTTTTTTTTAAGACCAGTCTCACTCTGTCACCCAGGGTGGAGTGCAGTGCCACAATCTTGGCTCACTGCAAGTTCAACCTCTTGGGCTCAAGCGATCCTCCCACTTCAGCCTCCTGAGTAGCTGGGACTACAGGCGTGCATGCACCGCTATGCCTGGCTAATTTTTGTATTTTTAGTAGAGACAGGGTTTTCACCCCATGTTGCCCAGGCTGGTTTGAACCCCTGGGCTCAAGCGACCCGCCTGCCTTGGCCTTCCGAAGTGCAGGGACTACAGGTGTGAGCCACTATGGCCACATTCTTTTTAGGAAGGCAAGCAAGCGCCTGTCGGGGAAGTGGGCTGCTTCTGCTTAAATGTGGTTTTGATCTACTCATAACTTCTGTTATTTAGAGTTTCGGCTTAGTCTGGGATTGTGCATACTCCTGGGCTCTGTGAACTGCTTTCTCTTTGAGTATCTCTCCACCTGTGGCCTGGCTCACAGTTTTGTATGTCTCACATTCAAACTCCCCAAGAGACAAAGGATCTGTGTGTTTTGCTCAGGCGTGTCATATGGCAGATGCATCTGCTGAGGCAGAGCATCACGGAGGTGGCCTCCACCGCTGCCGCTGTGTCCTTGCTCCTGGGGAGCTGGTGGCTTGATTGGCAGGCCCAGACGCAGCCTGGGTCCAATCAGCTGTCACAGGATGGTTGCATGGTCGGTTTTCCTCAGAAGACGCTATGAGTTTGGCAAGCCTTCATAACCTAATGAACTTCTCTTCAAGTTAGTGAATGTCTGAACATGACCTTGGATTTCTTTCTGGGTGTGGATAAATGTCTTTCTCCTAAATATACATTTTTTTCACTTGGGCTCTGAATCTTACCTCCTCCCTTTTTATCTTTGCTTTTGCATTGAAGTTTTCTTTCGTCAAACATACTGAGTCTGTTGTCTTCTTGGCAGGGATTACTGTCACTTTTATTTATCTGAGCTGAACCCCTTTATACCTCATTGAATCCTTAAAACAACTTTATGAGGTAGGTGTTATTATCTTCCACATTTTTCAGAAAATGAAACAGACTTTGAGAGTCAGGGTTACTTCCCCAAGGTCACTCTAGAGTTATGAGTAGAGCAGTGATTTTTGACTCCAGGGGTGCCCTTTTAACTCTTGGCAATGCTTCCCCACAGCTGGTTTCAGTGTCGATATCTGCCCTTTTAACCCTTGGCAATGCTTCCCCACAGCTGGTTTCAATGTCGATATCTAGTTCGTCCTTAATAAGGAACTGGTGGTGATGACTCAACCCATGTGGCTAGGGGAACAGTTTAGGTGGTAGCTTGATTTTTCTGTTTGCAGCTACTAGGGATTTTCTAGAAGGTCCTACATTGTAGTCTCATTTCCCACTTACAAGGCTGGCATTCAGAAGCTTTTATTATTCATAGAGTTTTCAGGTTTTTGATTATGTATGTGTTCAACGTTAAAATTCAGAGTCTTTATGGATCAATGTTTCTGGAAAGCTTGGCATCCATCTTAGGTGCTCCGCAAGCTGCTGGCTGCCAGCTTAACTTAAGCCCATGCTACGGTTTGAATGTGTCCCCTCCAAAATTCATGTTGAAACTTAATCCCCATTGTGGTAGTATTAGGAGCTGGGGCCTTTGGGAAAGTGATTAAGTTGTGAGGGCTCTGCCTTTACGAATGGATTCATGTTTTATGAAAGGGCTGGAGGGTACTAGCTTGGGCTCTTTTTGCCCTTCCTTTCTTTCCATCAAGTGAGAACACAGTGTTTCTCCCCTTCAGGGGATGCAGCAATAAGGCGCCATCTTGGAAGGAGACAGCAGCCCACACCAGACACCAATCCTGCTGGTGCCTGAATCTTAGACTTATCAGCTTCGAGAATTGTGAGAAATAAATTTCCGTTGTTTATAAATTATTCAGTGTAGCCGCACAAATGGACTAAGACAGCCCAGAAATTGCTGCATGATGCTGTAACGTCGAGTTTGCTAAGGTGGGTCTAGGTTCTTATGTGGGTTCAACACTCTCTGATGGCCCCTGAAAGCTGCCCCTGGGCCTGAGATAATGTTGTTACCATAAGGATGTGCCACTGGAATGAGGGACAACACACGCTAGTCACTCAGAGGCTCTCAGGTTCTGGGTCACTGGCATTGCAGAGTCTTTTAAAAGGCTATTTGCAAAGGCTGCAATCCCTTCCTAGCTCCTCTGCTTCTGAGTATATCCTTATGGTCTACCTCCGTAGAACGATAAAACCTGGGCATGACTCTTTTCCTTGCAACCCCAATGAGCCTGACTAACCTACTAACACATCAAATGGTAAAATCTTCAATAAAGGAAATTAGAGAGCAATATTTCCCATAGAATCATTCAGTTTCTTTCAAAGATTTCAAAACTTCTTTCATTCAACAAAGAGGACATTCAGTTTACAACTTCAGGAAATCAAATGTGCAAAACTACCAAAAATAAGATTGAGTGCTCCCTGGTCCTTAAAAGGTGGCTAAATCATTTCTTGAACTAATTATTGGTGTTTTCCCCTTGTGTTCCTCTCTCCCTCCACACTTTGACAGTGATGAATCCCTTTAGGCTTCCTTGCCTTGAGAATTTTTGCAGGAAGGACAGAAAGAAGAAGCCATCTGATCAACAGCTCTTCTTGCCTCTTGTAAAAGCCCTCATTGCACTGAAGAGAATTTCATAAGTGTCCCAGAGCGGGAGGATGGTGAGTGAAGGCTTTTGGGGGTCCAGGAGAGAGGAGAGAGCAGCTAATTTCCTAAACTGGGAAGGGATCAGAGAGATATCTGTGAGTCCTGCAGGCAGTAAGGATCCGTCCCCTGTTCTGTAGGCTGTGGGGAGGCAGTGGCATCATAGAGAGGACAACCCTGGGGTGCCAGGAGATACCAGAGTTCCCAACCTTGGCAAAGATTCTAATATTTGTCCGTTCTGCTACAGTGATCACATACATTTCCAGGACACTGGTATGACTCTCAGAAGGGAGGCCACCAATAATGCCTGAGACAGAATTTTTCACTAATCCACTGGAAAGGGAATTGGAGTTGGAATAAAGCTACTTAAACATAATAAAGAATATAGCACCTTCGCCATAACCCAGCAGTTTCACTCCTATGTATCTGCCCAAGAGAAAAGAAAATACATATTCAGAAAAAAGACATGTACAAGAATGTATGTTACAGATTTGTCTATAATAGCTCCAGATTAAAAATAGCCCAGATGTCCACAAATAGAACAGATAAACAAATTGTGATATATTCATACAGTGGAATGTTACAGAGCAATGAAAAAAACCCTGTGAAAACACAAGACGGGTGAATCTCAGAAATATGCTGAATGAAAGAAGCCAGACAATAGTACATACAATATAATTTCAATGATATGATGGTCTAGAAAAGACCAATCTCATCTATAATGCCAGAAAGCTGATGAGTGGTTGCCTTGGCTGTGGGTTAGGAAGAACCATGGTGGAAATTTTTTGGGTATTGTAAATGTTGAACATTTTGATTGTGGGTGGGTGAGTGTATAATTTTCCACACACTCATTGACTGTGCCCTTAAAATGGGTAAATATTATTTTCTGTAAATTATACTTTAATAAAGTTGATTTTTAAAAAGTGAATGAACTGCTGATACATGCAGCAATATGGATGAATATTGAAGAGAAAACCCCAAAAGATTATGCTGAGCCAAAACAAGGCAGACACCAAGAATACATATGATTCCATTTAGTGAAGCTGAAGGACCCATAAAACTCATCCATGGTGCTAGAAAGCAGAACGGTTGTTGCCTAGGGGGTGGGTCATGAGGGAACTTTGTAGGGTGATGGAAATGTTCTCTGTCTTTAGGGGGGAGGTTACATAGGTGTATATGTGTATTGAAACTCCTTGAATTGTACACTTAAGATCTGTGCATTTCACCATCTTTAAACTATGTGGCCTATGAAAGACACATAAAAATTAAGAACAATAGCCCTGGCGTGGTGGCTCACGCCTGTAATCCCAGCAATTCAGGAGGCTGAAGCAGGTGGATCACCTGAGGTCAGGAGTTTGAGACCAGCCTGGCCAACATGGTGAAACCCTGCCTCTACTAAAAATACAACAAAATTAGCCGGGCCTGATAGCATGCGCCTATAATCCCAGCTACTCAGGAGGCCGAGGCAGGAGAATTGCTTGAACCTGGGAGGCAGAGGTTGCAGTGAGCCAAGATCGCACCACCGTACTCCAGCCTGGGGGACCAGAGTGAGACTCTGTCTCAATAAATAAATAAATAAATAAAAAAATAAGCCGGGCACAGTGGTGGGCGCCTGAAATCCCAGCTACTCAGGAGGCTGAGGCAGGAGAATTGCTTGAACCTGGGAGGCAGAAGTTGCAGTGAGCTGAGATCATGCCTCTGCACTCCAGCCTGGGGAATAGAGTGAGACTGTCTCCAAAAACAAAAACAAAAACAAAAAAACAAAACAAAACAAAACAATAAAGTGACTTTTTTTGCACATATGAAATTGTTGACTAAGTCATTTCTGTACATTAACTCCCTTCATCATGGTTGTGTAACAGGCACTCCCAGTGCAAAGGGCAGAGTGGATGACACAGCCACCAATATTGAGAAACCACATCCTGCTGGACAGCCTGAAGCTCTCTACTTGCATGCTGCTGTAACCCAAGGTTTTGGAAATGTACATAGCGAGCAGAAAAAAACATGAACACATTGTCAGCTCTGCCACATACAGAAAATAACTGAGAATCACACATTGTTCTGGAGGGGCAGAGCTACATTTTCTCAAAAAAAAAAAAAAAAAAAAAAAAAAGAGAAGCCTGGGAAAGGCTTCTCTTCTGAGCATGTGGCATAGGGGGCATGAAGCCTTGAACAAACTCTGAGCTCTGCCAACAAGAAAGAAGTGGGGGTGGGTTTGGGGGCAACCAATACTTTCGGTTACGCATCCCATTTTCCCCAGCTTCATAACTATTCTTTCCAAGTCTTATGTCTGAGTCACATGTCTAGATCCATAGTCAACCCACAACCACCATTAATTATCAGGTGAAATAGCTTCTTCCCCAAATACACAAACATCTTCTGGAAGACTGGGGACTGATGACCTACAGTCTTCTGTGCCCAGGGTTCTTTCCTCTTGGAAGTGCCTCATTATTCAAGGCAAGGGCCCAGATCCTCCGAAAGCATAGTGGATCGCATATGGCATTTGTAACTGGGATGAGACGTTCTCCTATTATTCTCCCTTTGTGGGAGTCCTCACTAGTTAGTTGGTTGAGGATAAATTTACACCAATGCAGAGCTTTCCCTTTTATGTTACCACCATGTCTCAGAGTATCCTACACCCCCACCTGCCCTGCCCTTGGCGCTGGAGGAGTGCTGGGCAGAGTGCCAAGCCTCACTCCCACCTGGATGATCAGTGGTGAAGTATGGCCTGCAGTCAATTGGCAGAAATCCTGAGCTGCGCTGCCAAGCAACTCCCTGGAGTTTGGCATGGTGGTGCTTGTCTCCTTAGAGCCTTGCAAGTTTCTTGAGGTCACGTTCTCCTAACTGTTCAGCACCTCCCCCTTCCCTTCCGCAATACCAGCTTTATCTAGTTGGGGATAAGGGGGCTGGAAAATTTCTCAGGTGTGTATCTGAACTTTTTCTGTGTATCTGAAGTTTTTCTTAGACTAGGTGCTTTGTATTTGCAGGCTTTGTTTTCCAGGGCTCCAAGCAGCTGACTTGTGTCTTGCTGTCCAGATTGGGAACACGGCTAGTGGGGGCAGTGATGGTAAATTGATGGAAAGAATTTGAACAAAGGAATTTGAGGGAAGGAGGAGAGGAGAGAAGGAGGGAGAGAGAACAAGCATATAAATTAATCCTTCTTTGAAATATTATCCAGCCCCATTCATAAATACAAGTCAAAGCAGGAACTTAATTCACTGTTTACTGCAAAAGTACTCTCATGGGCTAAAAGAATTAATGCAAATTCCAAAGAATACTAGGAATTGTTTGAACACAGAGAGTATACATTTCTCACTGTCTATAATGGTCTTCCAAAATGTCAAGTAAACTCATTATTTTCCTCACTACCTTGTCTATGGTTGGTTGATCCAATTAGCTCTTTATCCTCTTTCAAAAGGGTGTATTCTCTAACAGATTATAGCTGCTTAATATTGTCTAAAGTACTGTTGCCCAGTAGAACTTTCTATGTTGGAGGTATCCTATATCTATGCTAATATAGTAGCCACATGAGGCTATTGAATACTGGAAATATGAGAACTGGAAATATGGCTAGTGTAGCTGAGGAAGTGAATTTTTAATTTTATTTAATTTGTTTTTATTTTTTAATTAAAAGAAATTTTTTTGGAGACATGGTTTCAGTCTGTCACCTAGGCTGGGGTGCAGTGGCGCAACCATGGCTCACTGCAGCCTCCAACCCCATGGCTTCAAGCAATCCTTGTGCCTCAGCTTCCTAAAGTGTTGGAATTGCAGGTGTGTTCTACCTTGCCCAGCTTAAATTAATTTAAATTTAAATAGTCACATGATTAGTGGCTCCTGTATTAGACAGCACAAGTCTAAAGTTTACCTGTGTGCTCTGGTAATATGTGAAGGGGGCTTCATCCCACTGCAGCTTATATGACTGTGTGAATCAGTCAGCACTCCACCCGGCACAGAACAGGTGCTCAATAAACCTTTGTTGAAATACCTAAAATGCTACCCTTGAAGAAAGATGGTGGTGGAACCTGGGTTTTATGTAACCGCAGTAGTAGGGGTTGAGGCAGGCAAAATTTCTCTTACAAATCTCCTCTTCCTCCTCAGGTGAAATAGGGGTAGCCCCTTCTAATTAAGGGTGGGTGCCTGGGAGACAGTTTCATTCTATGAGATAAGGTGCTAGCCTAGTCACCAGACAAGGAAAATATACATTTCAAGTGAAGCTGGAGAAAAGCTTGTTGCCAAAAGGTAGGATTTCTTGGTATCTGGTGATGAAATATCATTTCCCAAGTTGTAGATGGGATTCATCTGGAAAAAGGGGGTTGGATCTCATGGTTTGGCTTGCGTAGTTCCCTGCAAACTCTCTTTCCCCTGAGCCCAGGAAGCTGCATCTGCCTTTCATTAGATTGTGAGTTCTCTTGTATAAATATTGCCTGATGCTGTGTTATGCCGTGCCCCTGTGGCCTGAAGCACTGAATTAAATCATATTTGCCTCCTTCCTCTCTTTCACCAGGGCATCCGGTTAATCAAGTTCAGCTGAGCTTGTCTCCCAAATACTATCAAACATGTTTACCCCTTTCCTTCCCAGCTTCCACTGCTCTAGTTCAGATCCACAGCAACTTTTGCTTGGACCATTGCTGTGGGCCCCCATTTCCAATCTAACACTCCTCTAATCAGGGTCATTGTGCACAGTTGGGCAGTTTGTCTACTGCACATAGGTGCCTGGCCAAGGAGGTTGGTGGGGCTGAAGTATAGCCTGTATTCCTACACTCTGGTGTGGGCCTCTGTCCATCTGGAGAAAGTAACTTTACAAAAAATTTTATTGGATTTTATTGATTTTATTTTATTTTATTTTTTTAAAAAAGAAATAGAGATGAGATCTCATTACCTTGCCCAGGCTGGTCTCGAACTCCTGAGCTCAAGTGATCCTCCTGCCTTGGACTCCCAAAGCGTTAGGATTACAGGCATGAGCTGCTGTGCCTGGCCAAAAGTAACTTGATAATTTGCACATAGGTGCCACATAATTCTGGTGGTACAGGTTGTACTGTCCAATACACTAGCCACATTTTACTTAAAGTGATGTGAAATTTAACGTTCAGTTCCTCAGTCATGCTAGACGATTTACAAGTGCTCAATGGCCACATGTGGCTAGTGGCTACTGTATTGGGCAATGTAGGTATCGAAAATTTTCACCATCACAGAAAGTTCTGTTGCACAGCACTGGACAGACCCTGCTTCTAAACTATTCTACGCAATTTGCTAGGTGAACGATCTTTAATGCAAATCTAAACATGGTCTTCTTTTGCTCAAAAGGCTTCAATGATTTTCTCTTCCATCAGCAGCAATCAGTTAATAGAGTTTTTTTTCTTTTAAAAATGGTTGTAATGGAAAGTTAATCAATTTTGAATCAATTTTGTGTGTTACAACCAGCATTAAAAACAAAAAAGTAGCAGCAGAGAGTAGAAGGGAAAGTACTTACGGATCATTAGTACAGTTTTGGGAAATTGTTTTGGTTATATCTATATTTCTTTGCCTCTATATCTAGATTTCCACCTCTTCATAACTTGATGTCTGTATGATACTCCACCGGGTTGCAATGAAAAAAATCTTTCTAGTCGTGTGTGGTGAGCAAAAAAATTGGAAAAATTTGGGCTTATGGGATAAGAAGTCTGAGCTCCGTAATGAAGCATATAAGGCCCTCTATGATCTGATCCCTTGCTAATTCATTTCTAACTCTCACCACTGTCTTGCACTTAGGTTCCATTAATACAGAATTGCTGCTGGTTTCACCTGAGACACGAAGCTTTATTTTTCTTTTCTTTTTTCCATCTCTGTGCGTTTCCTCATTCTGAACCGTTTCCTTGGACTGCCAGTTCTACCTTCTTTTTGCTTGGAGAACTTCTCATCATCTAAGGCCAACTTAGGAAACACCTACAGCAGGAATCCTGCCTAAATGCTCCAGGGCGGGCTGGCTGTCCTTCTTCGACCTTTCAGAACATCCCACACACATCCGTTTACGGGGTTATAATAACTTAATTATTTATTTAGGTGTTCATTTCCGGCACTATACTAAGTTCTTTCAGTGCAGGTACTATCTTATTCATCTTCGTATCTGAAGCGAGAAGCGCGGTACCTGTAACAAACTAGGCATTCATTCAATAAATATTTGTTGAAAGAATAAACGCAAGAAGGAAGGAAAAATCAATCAATCAAGTGTGCGGACAATGTCAGTGCAACGCAGACTCCGGCCATCAGAGGGCGCCGGGGCGGCTGGGCTGGTGCGCAGGCGCGCTGAGAGGGCTGGCTCCGCGGCGGCAGCGGCGGCGGTCGTGGCTGTGGCCGGGGGAAGTGAATGGTTTTACCCACACGGCCCTGCGCCGCCTTTCTCTGCTGGCACCAGCGCCTCTCCCCGCTCCTCCTCCCCAGCCATGGCGTTCACGTTCGCGGCCTTCTGCTACATGCTGGCGCTGCTGCTCACTGCCGCGCTCATCTTCTTCGCTATTTGGCATGTGAGTAGCTGGGGCTGGGGGAAGGAAGGCGAGGCGGAAACACAGCCTCTTTTCGCCCTGGGCCCGCGGTCCGGGCCGCCACGGACGCCGGGGCTTTGCGCGCCGGGGATGCGGCCGGGCTGGCACGGGCCGCGCGGCGAGGGGTCTGCGCGCCCTCCGTCCGCGGTCTGGGGGCCGCGAGTACTGGAGGAGCCGGGGCGCGCGGTCGCCAGGTAGATGCGCCCGCGGTGTCTCGGCACAGGCCGCGCGCACCGCTACTCCTCCCCGACTGGGTGGGGCGGCCGCGGTCCAGGCGGGCGCCCGCCGTTGCGCGCTGCGTTCGCACCGACCTCTGCCGGCCCGCGGCCCCGCATCCCCGGGGAGGATGTCGACCGCGCGGTGGTATGGGCGTAGTGTGAATGAAGTTTTCCGAATTTTTGTTAATATAGATTGGCTTTCTTTTAGGGTTTCCACAGAACTGTGGCCAAAATGTAACCTACTTAGGGTGAATTTCCAACTCTACTTTTCAGCACTTGTTGGGTGCTCTTCAAATCAAATCACTTTTTTTTTTCTTTTTGCAGATTGTTGTTTCCTGGTGAACTTTGATGCAAGTTCGGTTGATTACTTTGTTGATTGCATGTCCGCGTTTCTCCCCCAAATCATACTTTGACCGCTGGAGTTTCAACCGGCAGCTTTCCAAGCCACCCTTATATTCAGGATTGCTTGATTTAGTAGAGGGGGTTTTCATTTGATTTTGAGATGCTCAGAAACCTTAAGCTTTTCTGGGGCAGTATTTATTTCTGTTACACACATCATCATCACTATTGCAGGGTGGAAGCACAGCCTTACTGGTCCCTCTAAGGAAAAAGAAAAAGTCGTAAGTTCCCTGTGACATAGTTTTACAGAGATAAGAATTTCTGTTGCTTTAGCACAAAATTAAAAGCATTGAGAGCCTTCTGGAAACCATTCATTAAAAATTTATCTCATACTTGCTTCTCTTTTCCCCATATTCCAGTACCTTCTGGAATATTGCTTTTAATTTGAATGACCACGTTCACTCTTATGTAGATTTTAAGTCAGGTTTCATCATGCCAGTAACAAGGATTTCTATGAAACATACGGAGGGGCAGAATGATTAAACAGCAGCAGCATCTTGTGCAAAAAAGTCTCGAAAGTGGAAGCATATCACAAATCCATTCCTTTTTGCTAAGCAGTGTGATTATGTTTATAATTATTTTAGGACCTGACTGCTTATTGTAATCAGGAATACTTATGTAGGCTATTAACTGTGTCGGAAATAACTGCTACCTCAGAATGCTTGTCAGTAGGAGCAGTAATTTGAAGAGCATCTTCAGCCCTGCTTTGGTAGAAGAAAAATACCTAAGACAATTTGGGATACAGACTAGCTCAGCCTTAGTAGGCCTCTGATGAAAATGTGTGGTGCCATGGCCAGGTGCGGTGGCTCACGCCTGTAATCCCAGCACTTTGGGAGGCCGAGGTGGGAGGATCACGAGGTCAGGAGTTCGAGACCAGCCTGGCCAACATGGTGAAACCCCGTCTCTACTAAAAATACAAAAAAATTAGCCGGGCATGGTGGTGGGCGCCTGCAATCCCAGCTACTCGGGAGGCTGAGGTGGAGGAGAATCACTTGAACCCGGGAGGCAGAGGTTGCAGTGAGCCGCGATGGCGCCACTGCACTCCATCCTGGGCCGAGACTCCGTCTCAAAAAAAAAAAAAAAAAGAAAGAAAATGTGTGGTTCCATTCCACTTGTAGATGTAGCTTTAAGTCACCCTGCTTGATGGGTGTTCCTTTTTTCTGGGATGATGGAGATTCTTAGAGCGGTGGGGTAGGCTTTTTCACATTTTACATTTTGAACCAGGTTGTGTTTGGCTTAAGGAGAACCTGAACTGCACTTTCAAAAAATGGATAATTTAATTTCAGCTTAAACGAATGCGTGTCTGGGTGAAGTAAATAATTTTAAGTCGTGTTATAGAATTAAAAAAAATTATACCACAGATTCGTGGAGAGCTTTTATGCTTAGGGATTTCTTCATTCAGAGAATTAGTATCCTTTTGGAAACAATTCTAAATAAATAGTTTTAATTTTTCTATTATCCATATAACCTCATGTTTATCATCTTAGGTAGTATCTTAGTCCATTCCTTTGTAGTGTTTATAGTGTTGCTATAAAGGAATACGGGAGGCTGAGCAATTTACAAAGAAAAAAGAGGTTTATTTACCTCAGGATTCTGCTGGCTGTAAGACTGGGCATCTGGTGAAAGTCTCAGCCTGCTTCCACTCATGGTGGGGGAGTAGCGTATAGAGATCCCGTAGTGAGAGGAAGCAAAGGAAAAAGAGGGGGAGGTGCCAGGCGCTGTTTACAAGCCAGTTCTCTTGGGTCCTAATAGCAGGAGAACTCACTTATTCCCTCCAAGATGACACCAAACCATTCATGCGGGATCTGCTTCCATGACCCAAACACCTCCCGTTAGATCCCGCCTCCAACATTGGGGATCAGATTTCAACCTGAGATTTGGAGGAGATAAACCAAAGTCTAGCAGGTAGTTGAAGTATCTTTCAGAAGACTCATTTTACAATTTTTAAATTACATTCCAAAAATCTTATTTACATTAATCACTGTATTAGAGAATGTTTTTTATGCTGATGATTGTATCTGTCAATTTAGTCCTAATTCATGTCATTGATACTCTGTGGAGAATAGAGTCGGGAGCATATATTGTTTGAAAAATTAAAAGTTTAGAAGTCATTCCTTAAAGATGTGTATCAAATTGGAAGGTATCCTGAATTGTGTATGTGGGCATCTTTAGGGATTTATCTGTTTTATTTTTGTTATACTTCTGTGGGAAATTTTTTGGTGTCTTTGCTAAGCCACATAGCTGCAAAAAGATTTGAAAATCATTAATTTAAGAATCTTCTCAGAAGAGGTTCGAAAACCCTAGCCTATAGCACTCAAAGAGAAACCCATTCAACAACATACTTAAAAAATCCTTGTGACTAGGTACAGTGGCTCATTCCTGTAATCCCAGCACTTTGGGAGGCCAAGGCAGGTGGATCACCTGAGCTCAGGAGTTTGAGACCAGCCTGGGCAACGTGGTAAAATCCCATCTCTACAAAAAATACAAAAATTAGCCAGGCATGGCGGCATGCACCTGTAGTCCCAGCTACTCCGGAGGCTGAGGCAGGAGAATCATTTGAGCCGAGGAGGTGGAGGTTGCAGTGAGCCAAGATTGTGCCACTGCACTACAGCCTGGGTGACAGAGTAAGACCCTGTCTCAAGGAAAAAAAAAAAAATTCCCTTGAAGTCACCTGAAGAAAATGTCCAAGTAAATGTCAGTTTTAAAGACAAGTTTTGTATTCTGTTAAGTTGGATCTTGTTACAGACAAGTACTTATGATTATGATTCTTGTCTTGAGCTTTATTACTAAAATGCATTGGGGTTATATACCATGGCTGACGTCAAGTAGCAGACTAATAATGTCCGTAAGTAATCAGAAATTAGTATTTTCT
This sequence comes from Hylobates moloch, assembly GCF_009828535.3. Taxonomy (NCBI): domain Eukaryota; kingdom Metazoa; phylum Chordata; class Mammalia; order Primates; family Hylobatidae; genus Hylobates; species Hylobates moloch. The sequence goes on from NW_026652291.1 coordinate 51,139,204, forward strand.
AATTACACATTTATGTTTTTAACATTTGTGTTAGGTGTCATTAGCCAAGGGAAATCCCCCCCGGTGAGCTCTGCATTTTTTTTTTTTTAAATCCCTAGTGCTATTTTTTCACCCCCTCCTTCCATTTAATATTTATTGAACACTGAACTATGTGCCAGGCACTATTTTATATATTAGGCCCCGGGACATAATAGTAAATACAACAATCTTTGTTCTTTCAGAGATTACATTCTAATGTTTTATTATTTTCCTTCTATTGCTATTTGGTTGGAGTTTTTTTAGGGCAGGTTGGTGAATTTTATAGAACTGTAGAAATTTAAAAAACCGTCTTTTTATGAATCTAAATTTTAACAGGGAAATAAACAGTCATGTTAAAAGATGGAAATATGTAACTTTACTGATTACTGATAATATTGAGCAACACTTTCACATATAAAGATACTATTCCTAACTCATTAGGAGAAAGATAGCTTAGGTTGTGTGTCCCTGGGGTGAGTAGTGTTAGCAACTAAAATGGTTCCCCCATCAACTTGCTGCGTCTCTCTTCTTTCTTTGTCACCGGAAATGATGCCACAAAGTGGTGCAGAGTCCCTATTTTGACTCTTAATGTACATTCTAGTGACCCTTGAGGTCGAAGCCACATTCCTCCAGAGTGTGGACAAAAGCATCCTTAGCAATGTATGTGTTTGGGCACAAATGGGAACACATTGAAGAGTTCAAGCCCATCTCTAGTGTCCCACTGAGCACTGTGCCAAGGGAGGAGGAGCATGCACAGATAAATAAAAATGGTCTTTCTCCCTGAGAGTGTAGAGGGGCAGACAGACCTGTGTGTAAATACCACACTCCAGTGTGAGAAAAGCCATATTGATGGCATTATAGAGTCCCATGCTGTGTGGAGATGTGGACAAGGATGCAATTACTTCTGCCCAAAGGAGTTAGGAAAGCCTGCAGAAAGAAGTTGACATAGGAAGGTTTGCTTTTTTTTTTAGGATAAAGAGGAATTTGGATAAAGAGTTGAAATGATTTTTCTACTCAAAAGATTATTTCAAGTAGAGATAAGTTGAAATAATTTGAGCAGAGGCATTGAAGAAATTGAAAATTGAAGGTATTTATTACAGTAATACCAAATTTTAGTGATACTAAGAGTGTTTTCACTTTAAATCGTATTCTGGTTCTTCTTTTTGTCATATATGAGTTTACCATAAATTGGTATTTGTGATCTTGGTGTACTTTTGTTCTTGTTTTATTAACTTTAATAGTTATTTGAAGACGGGGCAGGTTTGTTGCTGCTTTTAATTAAAGTGAGTGGTCGTAACTGTTGTAATTTTATTTTAGATTATAGCATTTGATGAGCTGAAGACTGATTACAAGAATCCTATAGACCAGTGTAATACCCTGAATCCCGTAAGTTATAATATAGGATTTATCTTTAGATTTTAAAAATATATTTGTTTTTAACTTGATGTAATTTGAAAATGGCCAGTATTCTGAGTAGCATAATATATTTGTACTTTTTGAAGTAGGCAGAATTTTAAAAATCTTCTTTCTCCTGTCATGCTTGACTATTCTATTATTAATCTGCTGGTGATCTTGTCAGCTGTCATACTAACATTCTTCCAATCTGCTTTTTACATTGTCGGCCAAAGACAGTTGAAAAAGTCAAAAAGATTAAAAGAGTCAAAATTGCATTAAAGGTGTGTACTGCTTCTTAGTTTAATGTTTTAATGCTATATTCATTTCATGGGGAGGGTTAGGGCATTTGTATTTGTAACGTTTTGTTCAGTGTGCTCGTTCATATGCCTGTTGAGGTTTATGATTTCATGAAATTTCATATTTTATGCAAATATATGCTTGCTGGCCCAGTCAAGTAGGGAAAGCTGTTAAATGCGTATGCGTTTTTTTATGTTATAGCCATAGGCACTTCTATGTGAAATTATTTGATGCAGTACTTGAAAGTTGGTTAACATAAAATGACTAATAAGATGGTGAGATGATTGTCGGGTTGTGACTTATTGTGAGGTAGTATGTGAGTGAAATCTTTAGTATGGACTTATCTGCCATATCTAGTTTTATCTTTGGTTTGCATATTCTGGAATAAATGAGTCATTCTTTCAGCTGATGTTTATTCAGAGCCTGTTAGGTGGATAGCTCTGTTCTGGGGGCTCTGGGATCTCGCAGCAATGCCATTCTTTGGACTTAGGGTGCCATAATTTTGTAGATAACATTTTGTATACAAATGTCTATGTAGTTATTTCTAGTGTGTATCTACCTTCTGTTTCTAAAACAGGCCTGAATTACACTGAGCTCTGAGCCATCATGAATTTAGTGATAATGCAGCTCCATTGTGCTTAGGGTTTTTGAAAAAAAAAAATATATGTATGTATTTTTAAATTTTCTTTCGAGATGGGGGTCTCTCTATATTGCCCAGGCTCGTATCAAACTCCTGGGTCAAGTGATCCTCCTGCCTCAACCTCCTGGGTAGCTGGGATTACAGGCGCACACCAGGGTACCCAGTTTGTTTTTTGTATTTTTGACTGCATTTAGGAAGATTCTCCTTTAACCTGTGTATTTGATTTTGCCTGACTGGTCAGTAATTGAAAGATTGGTTGTTTATAAGAAAGCAGTGGCCATGTCTTCAAGAAATAAAATACAGTAATTCAGCTTTAAAAATTATTTAACGAAGGGGAGAGTTTATGTAGATTTTAATTGTCTGGCATACTAGTGTACTAGCACTAGTGTGCTAGAGGGATTTTATTTGGAAAAGCATCTAGAAAGTTAGTTTGGTACTTTATTATTGTTTCCCAGATAAATGTGGATGGTGGAAGAGATTTCTAGTTTGTCTTTAGAGAACTGTTACAGTAAGAGTTGATGTAGGTACAATTAAAAGTATTAACTTATTAGCTGTTTCTTTGCTCTTAAGAAACAAGACATAAGAAGATGAATTTGCCTTCTGTTGGAAAGTATTAAGTGTTAATTGTAAAACATCTTAACCTAAGTAGTTGAAGTTGTTACCAGGAAATGAAGAAACTGAAATTTCCCCTTTTGATAGCTGTTTATTAATAGTATTCTATGCTGTTTGTCTTTTCATTACTTCAAATAACCAAATGATGATGAAGGTAAAAATATCTGAAATCAGATGAGGATTTTCCTGGGTGCTAGGCTCTGTGCTAAGCACTTTGCCTGAATTTTTAAATTTAATTCTCATGACAATCCTGAGGTAGGTATATTGTTAACTCATGAATAGGAGAGTAAACTGAAGCTTTGCCAGGTTAAAACACTTTGCCGAATGTTATACAGCTAAGATGGAGTCAGAATTTGAACTGAAGACAGCCTAATTTTTGAAGCTCAAGTTTTTGTATTTTCCTAATGTATTGTAAATTGAGGAGGGACAGGTTTCATTTTAACAGGTAATATGCGATTCCTGGCTTTTCTTAATGGAAAGAAATTCTCACTGAGAAGAGACATGTGCTTGGGACATCCTAATGCTGCAGGAGGTTGAAGGACGTTTTTATAGCAGCACAGGTTGCCTTTTGGATAGGGTGCCGATAATTGGCTGAATAGCAGTGCATCTGACAGTTTTCCCTATTTAAATTTGTTTTGACAGTTCTGCCAAAGTATGGGGGAAGACAAATATCATTGTTTTTTAAATTGTGAACTTTAACAAGAGAATATTATATTTTGCATGTTTAAATGCTATCATTTCAGCCATATTTGCATGAGGTATTTTTTCTGGATACTAGTTTCTGTTTGAACCTTGGTTCCTAAATTGAATAATTTTTTTGTCTCTTATGGGGAAATTTTGTCATTAAAGAATGCTCGGAGAGGGTTTTTAAGAGAGATGGGTAGTAAATGTTTCTGGACTCCTTTTGAGGAGAAGGGAGGGAATGACGTTGTTTCGTATTAGAACTGGTAGAGTTGTAGATTATTAACACTTTTATTAAAGTAATATTAAGAGCGGGAGGGGGTCATGCTTTCAAAATCATTCTTTCCGTACTTCAGTCTGTAAGTGTAGGATAAAACCTTGCATGAGGATTTGTTTGTTAGTTATCAGTTGGCTTTTTAGGGCTGAAATAGGCTTATATTTTAAAGACAACATCTGTAATTTAAACAAGTATTATAAAAGCAACTCTAGTGGAATTCTTAATAAAATGTATATTTTTCTTGGTTTGTTCTGGTTATAGTCCTTGAGTTTCAGAGTCCTATGGCCCTTTTCTTGTTTAGAGAACTTTGATCTTAAATAGATGCTGGCTTAAATGTTATTTAGAAGTTTAGGTACATATGCAGAGTTTGTCTTTTGTTATTGTATTGCTCAAGTTTGTAGAAAATATTTGGTTAGTGGTGTAGATGAGTTGTTTACCTGGATTTTTTTTTTAAATAGTATTCATTAAAAAGTCCCCTCTACAGCTTTAAATTGGAAAGGTAATTTGGGAGTATGAGAAAATGGGTCTGAGTATGTAGTATGATTACAATATCAACAGCCATGGTTTCCCCTCAGGAGTGATCTGATGATGATAAGTATTCATATGATTTCCATTTGGTATGAAGTAAACATTTGAGAAACTGGCTTTGTAGCTGTGACTTACAGGAGATACTTTGGGTGAAACTTGCAATGAGAGGTTTTGGTATTTTTATTTAACAAAGTCCTTAGGCTGAAATCTTTAGGATGAGAAAGATAATTTAACATAAAGCATTAACTCCTGGTCATTTTATAAAAAGCATTTTGCTCGAATTAATTTTTCTTCACTTAATACTACCTACTACCAAAAGGTTTATTTTGTTTTTGGGTTCTGAGCTTCTGTTGGTCTTCTGTTGTGTCTGTAGCATTTTGTTGGCAAGCAGGGGTAAAGAAACGGAAAGGCCACCTAAGAATGAGAACTTGGGAACCTGGAAAATCCTAATTTCATGGTTAAGAACTCAGTCTTTTCCCTCCTACATTGCAGAAAGCAAATCTTTTACATTTGTGCATATTAGTGTTCTTCCCCCCACTGTGCTGAGATTATTGGCTGATTGGCTTTCCATTAAAAAATTACTTTTGTGAGAATGCAATGTGGTTTGCTAAATATTGTGTATGTAGCATTTCTGGTTTCTGTTAAAGGCTTAAAAACACTGATATGTAAAATTCTAAAGGGGAATTTTGTTTCTGTGGGATTTTTAATATGTTGCATGTGATCAGATATCTCATTTTTGTACTTCTATCATTGTTGAATGGTGAAAAGAAAAAGTATTCTAGTTGACTAGCAAATTGTTTAACAATCTGGGTGGTATAATTTGATCTATTACTCTAAGAATTTGAGCTTTGAATTTTAAGTCACGTATCTTACTATGTTAGTGGAAGCTATATGCTCTGGTCAGTTTGCCTGTAATCCTACTTTTGGTAAAAAGTTAAACATGGAAATAAAACTCAGTAGCATCTTTTATTTCCGAGTCAAGAAAACAGTGATTTTTCCTTATGGAAACTTGGTTGCCATCTGCTTTCCAGATTAGCAGTTGACTTAATGCCGAGGCATTTTGATAACTGGCTTGTGTTTTCCTTCCAGCTTGTACTCCCAGAGTACCTCATCCACGCTTTCTTCTGTGTCATGTTTCTTTGTGCAGCAGAGTGGCTTACACTGGGTCTCAATATGCCCCTCTTGGCATATCATATTTGGAGGTAATATTTAGATACACTTTTAATATTTTTTTAAATTAAAACTTAAATATACTGTGATTGATATGGTTATCTTACATGCTAGTCACCTACATAAAAATGGAAGATTAGTTGGCATTTTTTTTTTTTAAATCAAGTGGATGAACAAAAACTATTTCAATACCTCTTATAGAGCTTACTTTATTTTTAAAGGAATTTTTTTAAAAAGTGAAGTATAACAGTGTTGTGCACAAGTCTGAAGTATATAGCTCAATGAATTTTTACATGTGTATACACCTGTTAAACCACCACCCAGATCAAGATACACAACAGGTGTAGCCTCCAGAGCATTCACTTGTGCCCCATCTTAGTCAGTTACCCTCCACACCTCCCAAGACCACTGACCTCTATCAACTTAGATTAGCTTTGCTTGTCCTTGAACTTCGGAGAAGTCAAAATGTACAGTATGTGTCTAATTTCTTTCTGTGTTTAAACCTAATTTTGGTTATTTGTAAAAGATAATATTTTATAACTTCCATAGTAGTATCTGCCGTATATAGAGTTAGAAGTTTTTGTTTTAAATAGGCATGTCCAAACCTTATTGTCCTTGATTTTAGGAGACATATACTGAAGAAATATTTAGAAGTAAAGTGGTATCAGGTCTACAATGGACTCTGAAATGATTCAGAAAAAAATGTACTTGGCCGGGCGCAGTGGCTTATGCCTGTAACCCCAGCACTTTGGGAGGCCGAAGTGGGTGGATCACAAGGTCAGGAGTTCAAGACCAGCCTGTCCAAAATGGTGAAACCCTGTCTCAACTAAAAATACAAAAATTAACCAGTAGTGGTGGCGGGCGCCTGTAAACCCAGCTACTTGGGAGGCTGAGGCAGAGAATTGCTTCAGCCTGGGAGGCGGAATTTGCAGTGAGGCAAGATCGTGTCACTGCACTCCAGGCTGGGCAACAGAGTGAGACTCTGTCTCAAAAAAAAAAAAATTTACTCAGGGCCAGGTACAATGGCTCATGCCTATAATCCCAGCACTTTGAGAGGCTGAGGCAGGTGGATCACTTGAGCCCAGGAGTTGGAGAACAGACTGGGCAACATGGCAAAACTCCCTCTCTACAAAAAAGTACAAAAAAATTAGCTAAGCATGGTGGTGTGTGCCTGTAGTCCCCGCTACTTGGGAGGCTGAGACAGAAGGATTGCTTGAGCCCAGGAATCTGAGATTGTGGTGAGCCAAGATTGCACCACTATATTGTAGCCTGGGTGACAGGGTGAGACCCTGTCTCAAAACAACAACAAAAAAACAAACAAACAAAAAAACAGTACTCAGAATGAGAAAGAGAAGGAGAAAGCAAATATAGTAAAAATGGACATTTGGAATATCTGGGTAAAAGGTTCTTATATCTTTTTTGCAAGTCTAAAATTATGTCAAGATAAGTAAAAAACAAAACACCTATTTTCTTTTTACAGTTCTTCCTATTTTTCTTGGATTTCTGAAAAGGCAGAGACTAGATGAAACTTGTTTAGCTATCTCATTCTGCTCATTTAGGGGCTCTACTTTTAAAATTAAGATGGTAAAAGGAAAGCATTTTACCCATAAGTAAAAGAATGCTTCCCTGTATGGACCACCTCTCGTAACAGATTTTTTAGAAGAAAGACCTGCTTTCTTATCTGAACGTTTGCTGCCCTTTCTGAATGCCTAATCGACTGTGTTTATTCCAGGTATATGAGTAGACCAGTGATGAGTGGCCCAGGACTCTATGACCCTACAACCATCATGAATGCAGATATTCTAGCATATTGTCAGAAGGAAGGATGGTGCAAATTAGCTTTTTATCTTCTAGCATTTTTTTACTACCTATACGGGTAAGTTGAAAAGGTAAAATGAAATATGCTTTCACTTTGCTGCTTTAAAAGTTTGCAGGCATTATGGTTTTCACACCTTAAAATCCATTCGAAGAATAACTTAGTGTCTTAAGTGTGCGTGGTGCACGCCAGCAAATTCACACACATTCAGTGTGGCCCACACTGGTGCTTGTCAAGGCAGTAAACCAGCCTGCCATCAGAGGCAGAAGGTTTGGTCAGGGATGCTGCTTCATAAGTTTTCAGACACATTCAGTCAGTAAAGGATGATCCTCATTCTCCATGGCAAAGTGATGTCATTGAAGGATAGGGACGTGTGAGTTTGCAGAAGCTTCTGCTTGTCTTCAGGGTCTCTCCAGACATTATGTTTCATTTTTTCCTTATCATTCTTCATAAGTGGGGTGCTCTGCCCTTTATTTTTTGATTTGCTTGATTTGAGTGGTATGAATGAAAGAAGTAGTTCTACCTTACAGGGTGGTGCAGTTTCCGATTTTTTTTTTTTTGAGTCGGAGTCTCTGTCGCCCAGGCTAGAGTGCAGTGGCGCGATCTCCGCTCACTGCAACCTCCGCCCCACCAGGTTCAAGTGATTCTCCTGCCTCAGCCTCCTGAGTAGCTGGGATTACAGGTGTGCACCACCACGCCCAGCTAATTTTTGTATTTTTAGTAGAGATGGAGTTTCACCATGTTGGCCAGGTTGGTCTTGAACTCCCGACCTCAGGTGATCCGCCCACCTTGGCCTCTCAAAGTACTGGGATTACAGGCGTGAGCCATCGCGCCCAGCCTGATTTTTTTCCTTTTATACTCTGATGGACTCATTGTTCCTCTAGGTCAGGGTGTCTCAACTTCAGCACTGTTGACGGTTCTGGGCTGTGTGGGAATTTCTGTGTGAAGCTGTCCTGTGTATCATAGGACGTTTAGCAGCATCCCTGGCCTTTACCCACTAGATGCCATTAGCACCCTCCTGCCCCCCTCATGACAACCAAAAATGTCTCTGGACATTGCCAGATGTCCTGAGGGGCAAAATTGCCCTGGTTGAGAACCACTGCTGTAGGTGTGTTGTAGGTGCAGTGAAATGACTGCTTATTAAAACTAGAAAAGGACACTGTTAAATGTAGAATTATATATTTCTTTAAGCTATGTGAATATACTTTTACACATCACTTATATAAAATACTTTCTCATTTTTTATTAATACATACTCAACTAGAGAGGGCTTTCTCCTTGATTTTCAGAATATTTCCAAAAAAGCTGCAAGCTTTAAAAAAACAGCATAAGCTTCCATTCTTTTTCATTACTTGAAAACTTGCTAAGATAGGCTTATATTCATATTCATATTTCTCTTCATACATAAGTTTCCATCATAGAAAAGATGAATGGTTAGACTGAAATTTAGGAAAAAGGTATTTTTGGTATTTTTATGCTTTTAGAGGCTATTACTGTGAAAATGAGTATCCTTTAGTGCATATGCAGATATTACTCATCTATGAAACAAAGAAATGCTCTGAAAAGTGAAATTGTATGTGTCATTTTAGTTTCCTGTTAATTTTCATTTCGTAAGTTTCCATAGCAAATGTCTGGAACGGGCTGGTATATGATAGGCACTTCAAACATATTTGTTGAATGAAAGAAATGAAATGAATGATTGAATAAATGATAAAGTTAGAGATGTGCAGTTGTGGGAAAACGTTCACCAGGATATGGTAGCACCAAGACATTTGTTCTGTTTTAAGGTTGTCTATCAAGCTTGTTCAACTCCTTTGTATTTCTGTTTAGAGATACATGCTTTTTGAACCATGCCCCTATGCCGTTCCCATATCACTCTATGTAGAAGTGCCCTTGGCAGTTCTTAAACCTAAATCAAAAGGTCATTGCCTTTTATTTTGCTGTTTTCCCTCATTTTCCTTTTTAACCGCTTCCTAAACGTTGCTATTGTCTAGATCCTTTCTGTAATGGGAAAGATCCTTGATTGATCATTCCTTTCTATACAGTGGGGATACACATGGTACCTGCCTTCTAGGACTGCTTGGAGGATTAAGCGAGGTAATGTGTATAAAAGACCTAACAGGGCCTGGCATGAAGTGAGCCCTCCAGAGATGCTCATTCTATTATTAGACACGACTCCAGAGTGTGTGATGTTTGGATGGCTTCTCTAAGCTCTGATCCCCCATTAAGCTTTCAGCTGTGCTGTTCTACTTGCTAAAATTGGAAGGGAATAGGGGACAACTACAGTACATGCACTGAGCCAAGTCCTATGTTAGGCAGAATTCCATAAATGCAAATTAAAATCACTGTGAACTTGTCATTAGTCTTGTCATTTTCTGTGATACTAGTTTGCTATATAAAGCATACTCTCTCATGCTCTGAGTTTTTTTAATAATTAGGAATGTTCAAATTAACATCTTTTTTCTTCTTTTCAGCATGATCTATGTTTTGGTGAGCTCTTAGAACAACACACAGAAGAATTGGTCCAGTTAAGTGCATGCAAAAAGCCACCAAATGAAGGGATTCTATCCAGCAAGATCCTGTCCAAGAGTAGCCTGTGGAATCTGATCAGTTACTTTAAAAAATGACTCCTTATTTTTTAAATGTTTCCACATTTTTTGCTTGTGGAAAGACTGTTTTCATATGTTATACTCGGATAAAGATTTTAAATGGTATTACGTATAAATTAATATAAAATGATTACCTCTAGTGTTGACAGGTTTGAACTTGCACTTCTTAAGGAACAGCCATAATCCTCTGAATGATGCATTAATTACCGACTGTCCTAGTACATTGGAAGCTTTTGTTTATAGGAACTTGTAGGGCTCATTTTGGTTTCACTGAAACAGTATCTAATTATAAATTAGCTGTAGATATCAGGTGCTTCTGATGAACTGAAAATGTATATCTGACTAGTGGGAAACTTCATGGGTTTCCTCATCTGTCATGTAGATGATTATATATGGATACATTTACAAAAATACAAAGTGGGAATTTTCCCTTCGCCTGAATATTATCCCTGTATATTGCATGAATGAGAGATTTCCCATATTTCCATCAGAGTAATAAATATACTTGCTTTAATTCTTAAGCATAAGTAAACATGATATAAAAATATATGCTGAATTACTTGTGAAGAATGCATTTAAAGCTATTTTAAATGTGTTTTTATTTGTAAGACATTACTTACTAAGAAATTGGTTATTATGCTTACTGTTCTAATCTGGTGGTAAAGGTATTCTTAAGAATTTGCAGGTACTTCAGATTTTCAAAACAATGAGAGAAAATTGTATAACCATCCTGCTGTTCCTTTAGTGCAATACAATAAAACTCTGAAATTAAGACTCACTTTCAGTGCATTGTTTGAGATTAAAAATAGTATTTCTTAAACTTGCTTAATCCATGATAAAGACGTGTTGCTGTCATTTTTTAAAAAGTGAAGTACTGCATTATGGTTTTTCTGAAAAATACCATGCCTAGATCTAAAAAGGAAAAATTTTAAATGCCAAGCACATTAACCTCTTTTGTCATTTGACAAGATTCATAAACGTGGATGGCATAGCATCATCATTTCTCTTACCAATTAAGAAAAATTATGGTGACACTTAAAATATTTTATTTTTATTTTTCCTTTTTGGAACAGTCAGTTTTTTTTTTTTTTTTTGACGGAGTCTCGCTCTGTCGCCCAGGCTGGAGTGCAGTGGCGCAATCTCGGCTCACTGCAAGCTCCGCCTCCCGGGTTCACGCCATTCTCCTGCCTCAGCCTCTCCGAGTAGCTGGGACTACAGGCGCCCGCCACCACGCCCGGCTAATTTTTTGTATTTTTTAGTAGAGACGGGGTTTCACCGTGGTCTCGATCTCCTGACCTCGTGATCCGCCCGCCTCGGCCTCCCAGAGTGCTGGGATTACAAGCGTGAGCCACCGCGCCCGGCCTGGAACAGTCAGGTAAAATGGCTTGTAAATTTGAGTTTTTGCTGGTGCTTGTAAGGCAGGTAAATTATGGCTTGCATGTTTTCATAAGCACAAATAAATCTTGTGCTTTATTTGGGATGAGGAAGTTAAGGCAGTTGAAAATAAAATAAGTGGTTCAGAAGTTTCTTGAGAAGAGGGTCAAAAGAAAGAGAACCAATATATAGAAATTTCACATGATCAAGGAAGTTTATGGATGTTTATGGAAATCTTACTCTATGAACTTGTTGTATTAGATGCTGTTTTATTCTCTACTAGTGAAAAATGCTTTATTTCAGTGCTTTCCCATGGTTGGGAGAGAGTAGCTGTTAACTATTCTGGGTAATGGGGGTGAGTATGTTGAGGAAGAGATGTAGAACCAGAAGAGTGAAGAGACTCAAAACTGTTCCATAACAAGGAAAGCTTTAAAGACCTTGTATTTTACAGTCTGGAGAACTAGAGGGATCTGACTCTTGGTCAGTTCATGCAACAAATTATTTATTGAGTACTTGCTGGGCTCTCAAGATTCATGCTTTGAGCACAGGCAGTCGTTCAGTTTCCAGTCCACCTGATTACATCAGCATGCACTTATTTTTCTTTCTTGTTCACGAGGACTTTTGATCATGCAAGACCTGGCCAAGTCTTCTATAATCCAGATGGGTTTCCTGGGGCTGTTACTTGAGTATTCCTGTCAAAATATTTTCGTGAACCTGCCTCTCTTAGCAAACACTACTTTCCTTCATAAGTGTTAACAAAACATCCTTTTAATAATCTATTCCAGAATATTCTCCAGGAGTAAGTTTACTGGTTGGAATTTGTGGAAGCCATTTTCTCATGTTTCCCAAGTAAGATATGTAGTCCTCAGCTGATTCCTCAAAGATGATTGACAGTGAGTTTCACCCATCTTTGTGGTAGTTTGTTAGTTCCTAGGCATGTAAGTGATTAAAAGATTGAGTACCTGCTTTTACCATGTCAGTGTTTTATGAATTAGATCACTTACCAAGAGAAAGCAGAAACAAAATACTTGAATTTGACAATATCCGACTGGCTCTTTTCATTGCTCTGGATTTATTTTCCACATCAATCTCTTTGGGGTGGCCCTAGCCTATTATTCCTGTGGGTTCAGCTGAGGCATGGTTAGCCTGGGTTTATAATTCAGTTTATGTTAAACATTCCCTGTGCAGCAACAGCTGTTCATTTAGGTACTCTTCTTTTTTTGTTTTTTCCTTATTACAGTTACTTTTGGTATTATGTGCTTTATCTTTAAAAGCTTTCTAGCTCTAGGAAATTGTTTTCCCTGTTTGTGTCTATTTTATTGCATCTAGTGTAACACTATGGTTATATCTATAGCAACAACTTTTTGTTGCTATAGATACCACAGATTGTCCTGAATTAAAACCCTAACATAATAAATGTCTGTTTAGCAGTTACTTTACTGAGTAATAATACTATATGGTGGCAATATGGCCCTTTAATACTAAGGGGGTATGGGGTAGAAATTATTTGAACACTCATATCCAAATGTTATTAATGATGTTTGACAGTTTTCTCAATGCTTAATGATATTCCTCACTCCTCATTCCAGGGTAGAGGAGGGTTTGGTCCCAGGCTATGGACAAACTGCTAATTGTTTGAAGTTTGAATTATTTTTCATGGGAAAGGGAAGTGATAGGAAATGACCAAGACCATCCACTTTTGACTTGAGTATGGATCAAGTATTAGTAATAGTTTCCTAGCCTCTTTTGACTTGAGTATGGATCAAGTATTAGTAATAGTTTCCTAGCCTCACTTATTGTACCATGAACTGACAGACCTACCAGTCAAGTTCATGTACGCAGATAATGGTCTCTCACATGGCAACAAAGTACACAGCAGTTTGCAGTTATGTGTCTCTTTTAAAGCCAGTTCAGTGTTTTCACCTTGACGACCACTCCTGCTAGCATTTCTCATAGAGCTCTTCTCTGCTCCCCAAATCAATATATTTTGAAGCTATGTCAAATATTTACATAGAAAGGAAATAAAGTTGTATGTGCTTTGAAACCAGCAAAATATTTTCCTTTGTACAACACCTCTCTTTTCCCTCTATGTTTATGAATAGAGTTCGTGGAATATTGCCATGGTGCAAATAATGACTTCTGTGTATCACTTATACCCTGTAGGGGGGTGAGCTTTCACTTTAGGTGTGGTTATATCCTGGCAGTGTATCAAGCCCACTCAAATAATGATCTATATTTAAAAGTATGTGTCTAGTTCACTTATTTATGTCATTTAACATCCATAAATGTGCATCTCTTAGTTGTATATTATGATTGTAGATCAGAAATTTTGATGGCAAAAATATTCTAAAACAACATTCTTTAGGGGAAAGAAAAATATGGATACCTTATCTAGCATTGCTCTTAAAAGTACTCATGTTCATCCTTTTTGGAAACTATTAATCATGCTAGCCTTAGATCATTTTAAGCTCCTTTGCTCAAACCAATCATTGATCTGCAGTATGACCAGCAGCTAGTAAGTCTGTGGTGCTGCCAGTGTAGCTTAGAAGATGGTTCTGAATTAATACCTCAGAATGATGTCAAAAGTAAAAGAGTGGTTCTATTGCTAAATATATTGACTAGCTTTCTTATAACAATTTTACTTTGAAATTCAGAGTTCTAAAGCTAAATGTCTAAAAGAAGAAACTGCAGCTTGTTCTGCTGATTTTGGAAAATAGTATTAACCATGTAAGATCTTTGGGGTTGGAGTGAAGGTCTTATCTGCATTAATTTTGTTAATGCACATTGTAGACGATGTAGAGAACATCTTGACATGCATAAGAATTGCATCTCATAATTTTATTGTGTAGTGGTTTTTCTAAATATTTACATTTCTTTGGTTACCATGTTCATGTATTCTGGAGAAGTAAAATTTCTTGATTACTAGGCAGACCCTAAAACTACTAAGAGAAACATAATATGTAGTTAGCTGTCTCTGCTCATGGTTTGTTAAAATCTAAGCTAACCTTAATGGTGCTGTACCCGCTATCCACAGAAAATGCCCTTAAGTAGCCCTACCTTACTCCTTAGAGCTTATTTTGCTTTTGTATTTAATAAAAACTGTCTTAAATGTTTCCTTGTGTAGTTTATGCATAATGGTTGAGTCTGTGTGTTAAATCAATTTCAAATGCCACTAGTTCGTGTATGACCAGGACTCTGATTCTCTCTCCGCCCTCTTTCCTCATTGTTTTGGGGAATATCACACAGGTTAGGTAGAGAAAATACTTTTCCCTGGAATGCTGGAATATTTAACTGGACAATTATATTTTAGTAATTGACATCTCATGTTTCTCTGCTGTAGAATAGTTGGTCTTTTCCCTTATACTTAAAGTAGTTTAGTGAAGCATTTAAAAAAATTTTTTAATTTTTTTTGAGACAGGGTCTCACTGTCGTCCAGGCTGGAGTGCATTGGTGTTATCATGGCTCACTGTAGCCTCTACCTCCCTGGGCTCAAGTGATCCTCCAACCTTAGCCTCCCAAGTAGCTGGGACCACAGATGCATACTACCACACCCGGTTAATTTTTGTATTTTTAGTAGAGATAGGGTTTCATCATGTTGCCTAGGCTGGTCTTGAACTCCTGAGATCAAGCGATTTGCCTGCCTTAGCCTCCCATAAGTGCTGGGATTACAGGCATGAGCCACTGCGCCTGGCCTACTGAAGCTTTTTAAATGTAGAGGCTTAAATAGCACTTGCCGTGGGAACTGAGAGATGCAAATACTTTCAAAATTCAGTTGATTATTAAAGTATTTGATTAATCCATGCCAATATTTTCTCTCAATTTTCTAAGTATTCATGAATAAGTTATGTATTTATGTTGCGAGAATGATAATATATATGCTTCTCAACTTACAATGGGATTATCTCTGGACATCATAAGTTGAAAATGTAAGTTGCAAATACTTTTAATGCACCTAACCTACCAGGCATCATAGCTTAGCCAACCTTAAACGTACTCATAACATTTACATCAGCCTACAATTGGGCAAAATAATCTAACACAAAGCCTATTTTATAATAAGGTGTTGAATATCTCAAACATTGTACTGTACTGAAAGTGAAAACAGAATGGTTGTGTGAATACTTGAACTATAGTTTCTACTGAATACATATTTCTTTCATACCATTGTAAAGTTGAGAAATCCCAAGTTGAACTATTATAGATTGGGGACTGTCTGTAAAAGACTGGCTAATGTAAATATCAGTGACTGTCTAAAGTTTAATAGAAATTATGATTTTTAAATTGCATATGGTTATAATACAAAAATCCTGAAGAAGGCCAATCTGTTATTACAGTGTGTACTTAAAAAACATGCCTTTCTTGGGCCGGGCATGGGGGCCAACGCCTGTAATCCCAGCACTTTGGGAGGCCTAGGCGGGCATATCACGACGTCAGGAGATTGAGACCATCCTGGTTAACATGGTGAAACCCCGCCTCTACAAAAAATACAAAAAATTAGCCAGGCATGGTGGTAGGCGCCTGTAGTCCCAGTACTCGGGAGACAGAGGAAGGAGAATTGCTTGAACCCAGGAGGCGGAGGTTACAGTGAGCCGAGATCGTGCCACTGCACTCCAGCCTGGGCAACTGAGCGAGACTGTGTCTCAAAAAAAAAAAAAGCCTTTCTTGCTATAACTTTTGGTATTAATTATATGAGAAAATGAAATCCCTAGGTTAACCATTTAGATACTGCTGGGATATGTGATCCTCCTCTACCTTCCTTAGTATCCTCATAAAATGTTAAGTTCTAGAAACAGCATATGTATAAAAGTACAGTCAGCTGTTTGTATCTATGGGTTCTAAATCTGCTGACTCAAACTCAGATTAAAACTATATGAAAAATAAATACTACAAATAAAACCAATACAGTATAATAACTACACATCATTTACATTGTATTAGGTATTATAAATAACTAGAGATGATTTAAAGTATACAAATACTATGCCATTTTATATCAGGGACTTGAGCATCCATGGATTTTGCTGTTGGGGGTGGGGTGGGTGGTCCTGTAACCAATCCTCTGAGGATACCCAGGGATGACTCTTAATATATTGATTTTATATTACGATACATAATAGTGCTCTGAAATTCCCAAACAGGGCTGGTCATTATTTTGCAGTATTTTGTAATGAAATTCAAGCAATTCAGCAGCAGCAAGAAGAGTAGTGTGAGACGAAATAAGATGTTTAGTCATCGTACTTTTTTTTTTTTTTTTTGAGACGGAGTCTCTCTGTTGTCCAGGCTGGAGTGCGGTGGTGTGATCTCGGCTCACTGCAACCTCTGTCCCCTGGGTTCGGCTGACTCCAACCTCTGCCCCGCCGGGTTCAAGCGCTGCTTCAGCCTCCTGAGTAGCTGGGATTACAGGCGTGCACCACCACGCCTGGCTAATTTTTGTATTTTTAGTAGAGATGGGGTTTTGTCATGTTGGCCAGGCTGGTCTCAAACCCCTGACCTAGAGCGATTTGCTCACCTTGGTCTCCCAATATGCTGTTATTACAGGCATGAGCCACCACACCCAGTCAGTCATTGAATAATTATTTAAAAATGAAATTTTGATGTGGTGAAACTTTGTCTTTTGTGGAAGTGCCTATGAGTCTGCAACCTGGTGGTCATTGCCAAATGGCCATTGGTTCACACTTGTAATTACCAGTAGCCAAGAGAGCCATGTGACTACTGTAAGCCCTACTGAAACCACTGACTGTTACAACAAGTGTGTCTGTTTGACACATTGTGTGTGATCCTTGTCTACAGCCCAAATGACTGTTTTGGGTAACTCGAACTTAAAGATGAAAAAAGATAGGTTTCATAGTATAGGGGGAAGTGAAAGAGTGAGAGAGTTGGAAATTGTTAATCTGTAGCTAAGTTCTTTATGAAATAAATGTGAAAGGATTAAGCTCATTCCATGTAGTTCCTAGGGTGGAAAAAAGGTGGAGCAGCTGTCTGAACCAGTGAATTCCTCATCTCTGAAAATGTTCCAGCAGATAGTGAATAAACACCCTTGGGGCTGATCCAGTACTGGGAGGGGGCGAGTGGAAGACTCACAGCATCCTTTTCAGTTCTGTAGGTCTATGAAGTAAAAAGCGGAAGAAGTTTTGGGAGGAATAGAGGGGGAGGGGGACATCATTTAAAAGTAAGTTTGGGCACTCATACCAATTCCCATACTTATTACTTTGTCATATGCTACCCAGTGGTTACAAACAGTAAAATGAAGTAAAAGTGCAGTCTAAGTATTAAAAATAGGCAGTCAAATATTTTTCCAAATGCATGTTTTCAGCATTACCTCCAGGTAAAATATACCAGAACAACCAGTTCATTTCTAAAAGGAAAATTGCATACCAATTTTCCTATCCCAATTTTCCTATTCCTATAAGAAATGAAAGAGACACAATGAGTTTTGTCAATAAAACTTTAGGAATATCTGCACATGTACATTTACATTCAAGTTGATAACACTGGTGGTTTCATTTCAATACAAATTATGCTAGAGAACTGACATTTTAGACATGGTCATATATATGCTATTTGAATTCCTTTATCTTGATACAGATCTTGATTGTGAATCTCTTGATGATAGATGTGCAGCTAATTTGTCCCGAAACTCATGAAGATAATTGTATTGCTGAAAAAAGTAAAGATACATTGGAATACACTGTAGAAAACTATCAGTGTGGGCACAATATTAGCAGGTATCAGGAATAAAAAAATACTTGCTAAGCACAATTCTACATCTTTTTGGGTAAGGAAGCATTTGCATCATGGGGAAGTTTTATCTTTTAGTAAAGACATATAGTGTGAAAAACTATTGTTCTACAAGTCTCTAAAAATCAGAAGGTGAAATATAGATGGATATGTTTTAAGTCTAAAATCCTTTCTCTCTTTACTTACAGGACCAAATAAGATTAAAACAGTACACAATGGCATTATTTTTGCTAACATTTTTCCCCCCTCGTAAGAAGGACAGAGCACTTTCTGTAGCAAGTAACTGGTGTATTTAACAAACTCCATTTCTCAATTTATAGAAGCCCTAGTCTGCTTTTTGTGATGACATAATGCACTAGGGATAATTTTTACAGACAATATTTTTTAAAAACAAACTGTATTGCTAATCTCAGCAGATAAGCAAAATAAAAGCTTTAAATAATTTATTTGGAGTTTTAATAGCTTCCCAGAAGATATTCTTACTCTGCCAATCATCTCATTTCATATCCTTATTGAGATGTGGAAACTGCATTGCTAACACCAGCAAGCCTGTTTGCCACAGAATGCTGAGGTGATAAACTGACAGTCTGTAGTAATATGGGCTTAATTATCTGCAATGTTAAAGATGTAAAACATATGGATATTCATATATACATCTGGCCATGGCCATGTATTTTGTTTTCAAGAGAAGAGAGGCGAACTTTTTGGATTTGAAGCATCATTTGATTTTTTTTTTTTTTTTTGAGACAGGGTCTCGCTTTGTCGCCCAGGCTGGAGTGCAGTGGTGTGATCTCGGCTCACTGCAACCTCTGTCTCCCAGGTTCAAGAGATTCTTGTGCCTCAGGCTCCCAAGTAGCTGGGACTACAGGCACACATAACCACCCCGCACCCCGGCTAATTTTTGTATTTTTAGTAGGGACAAGGTTTCGTTACGTTGGCCAGGCTGGTCTCCAACTCCTGGCCTTAAGTGATCCACCCAGCTCAGCCTCCCAAAGTGCTAGGATATAGGCATGAGCCACCACGCCTGGCTGCATCGTTTGATTTTAACATAAGGAGAGTTGTCTGTTTCAGACCTGTACAGTGGAGTGGATCCTGTATGGATTGTCCCGTTAATGACCTTATTTAAGCCCTAAGAATCAGGTTGCTTGGTGAATTTATTAGTAATTATGATAATTCACTGTTAATGACACTGGATTAGACCTCCAACCCTGGGAAGATGGGCTCTCAAGTCTAGGGAGCTGCCTAATGGCCAGGATTCTTTGGTGCCCACTCCTCTGATGAGTGGATTCTAATGCTGAGGGCACGCTTCCAAAAGGAAGGCACATCAGCTTTACAGATCTACAAAAATGAAGTGAAATCTGCAGAATCTTTTCAGTAACATGATTAATACAATATCCTTGGCATTGCTAGTGCAGTGTTTTGAAGTGTTAGGGGAATGTACATGTGGAAGATGTCCCCAGTTATCCACTGCAAAGGATAATTAGCACTGCTTTCCATTTTTTGTATTATAGTCATTCATCTGTCTTTATTAAATGTTTTGGTGATGTAATAGGATCTTCCATAGATTTTTTTTTGGCCAAGTATCTACCCAAGAACCTACCAAGTTTGTATTAATAACAACCATCTCATTGTTCTAGGTGAGAGGATCCATTCTCAAAACTGACTGGGGCAAAAACTGAGCAGTAGGTAGATCCTGGAAAAGCAAACCAGGAAGTTCAAATTTTCATTATCTTGTTTGAAATTCTGTGTGCTTTTTTAGACTACCTGGATTATATTTACGTGTAAATTTTTAAAAACTAAAAGCATAAGCAAATGGTATTTGACTAACAGAGTGCTTTGGATTTTCATTTCACTGCCCTTTTGGATTTTCATATGTAACCTTTTGGTTACATATGAATCTGTATTTGTAACAGCGACCCCAACCACAACTGAGCAAGCACCGCCCACCTCCTCACCTTGATGGTCTGTATTGCCCCGGATCCTCTTAGGTCTCGCAGGCTGTCTATGGCTTGCTCTGGTGATATTGTGTCAGACAGGTATAGTAGGAGACAAGCAGCTACTAATGGAACATGACAGAAAATATGTTATTAAATAACTAGTGACAGGGTAGAGCATTTTATATTTAATAAGACTTCTGTTGATACAGAAGACTGGTGTAATTGTTCCAAATGAATTAAAAGACTGAGACTTGTAGTGTGTGTTTTTGACAGTTAAATTATGATCTTAAATGACCGTATGGTTGAATTAAAGTTTAACACTGGCTTCATTCTGTCATCCATTTAAAGTGTTCATCCATTCAGTGATTTTAGTATATTCACAGATATGTGCAACCATCACCACAGTCAATTTTAAAGCACTTCATCACCTCAGAAAGAAGTGTACCTTTTCGCTCTCATCCTCTATTCCCCATCAACCCCTGCCATAGGCAACCACTAGTGTACTTTGTCTCTGTAGATCTGCCTATTCTGAGCAATCACATAAATGGAAACATACAATATTTTTTTTGTGTGTGTCTGACTTCTCTTAGCATAATGTGTTCATGGTTCATACATATTGTAGCATATGTCTATTTAATTCCTTTTATGATCAAATAATATTCTATTGTATGTATATGCCACATTATGTTTATCCGTTCGTCAACTGATGGACATTTAGGCTGTTTCAATTTTTTGGCTATTATGATTAATGCTGCTATAAACATTTGTATACAAGTTTTTGGGTATATACTTTGGAGTGAAATTGCTGGGTCATATGTTAACGTTTACCTGTTTGAGGAACTACTGCCAGACTATTTTCCAAAGCAGCTGCACCATTTTACATTCCCACCAACAGTGTATGAGGGTTCGAATTTCTCTACATCCTTGCCAATACTTGTTATTTTTCATGTTTTTAATAATACCCTTCCTAATTGGTGTCAAGTGGTATCCACTGTGGTTCTGATTTGCATTTCCTGATGATTAATGACGTTGAGCATCTTTTCATGTGCTTATTGACTATATGTGTATCTTGCCTGTAGAAAGGTGTATTCGGATACTTTGCCCATTTTTCAATTATGTTGTTTGTTTATTATTATTAATTATTATTTCTTTTTTTGAGAGAGAGGATCTCACTTTGTCATCTAGGCTGGAGTGCAGTGGCGTAAACTTGGTTCACTGGTGCCTTGACCTCCTGGGCCCAGGCAGTCCTCCAGCCTCAGCCCCGCAAGGAGCTCGGACTACAGGCATGCACCACTATGCCTGGCTAATTTTTGTATTTCTTGTAGAGATGGGGTTTCACCATGTTGCTGATGCTGTTCTCAAACTCCTAAACTCAGGTGATCTTTCTGCCTTGGCCTCCCAAAGTGCTGAGATTACAGGCATGAGCCACGACGCCCGGCCTATCTTTATTACTGAGTTGTAAGAGTTCTTTTTATATTCTGGATACAAATCCCTTATCAAATATATAGATTGCAAATATTTTTTCCTATTCTATGGGTTGTCTTGTCATTTTGATAGTATTCTTTGAAACACAAAAGCTTTCAATTTTGATATCATCCAACACTAAAAAAATAACTACTACTCCAGTGTGGCATTTCATGAACTCTTTTTGTTTTTCCTAGTACATTTAAAAAGTTTTTAGGCTGGGCGCGGTGGCACACGCCTGTAATCTCAGCACTTTGGGAGGCTGAGGTGGGCGGATCACGATCGAGACCATGGTGAAACCCTGTCTCTACTAAAAATACAAAAAATTAGCTGGGCACAGTGGCGGGCACCTGTAGTCCCAGCTACTCTGGAGGCTGAGGCGGAAGAATGGCGTGAACCCGGGAGACGGAGCTTGCAGTGAGCCGAGATTGCGCCACTGCACTCCAGCCTGGGCGACAGAGCGAGACTCCGTCTCAAAAAAAAAAAAAATTTTTTTTAAATTAACATAATAATTAACTTTGGTATTCATAAATAGTTACCTATGGAAACTATTTGGAAGTTACTGTATTATAACACCTCCACAGGAAGAACATCAAAAAATGTTAAAAAATAAGAATGCAGGTGTTAAGACTTGTAAATGATGTTTTGCCAGAATCCTCCAGAACAATGCTGAAAATACCTCCCACTCCCACCCAAGCTTTCCAGGGAACACCATGTTTAGGGCCTTAAGTAATCCTTTGAGTCTTAGCAAACTTATATTTTGGTTGGTTCCATTTTAATACAAAATGAACATATGGTCTGGAAACGGAAGTTTGTCTATTTGCGGTTAAAAAAATAATAGAAATATATTTCTTACCAAGACAAGATCTCCCAAGTCCTCCATAGCAGCTGAAAGGGAAATACAGTTTTGAAGTTTGTACATTTCATTCCATCCCTAGTTACAACTAAAGACTTGCTCTTTCTGCCTTCTATTTACAACTCTAATGCCTAGCACAGTGCCTTGCACACAAAGATTAATAAGTATTCTTGATTTAATCAACTGAGAGCAAGGTGTGCTTATTTCTTTGTTGGGAGGAATTCTGAATGCCTCTAAGCATCAAGATAGGCAGAGTCTTTTTATTGACCTCTTTAGGCTCCAAGATCCACATCTGAGAAATGGAGCATGTTACCAATAGATAGAAATCAGACTTTTACCAACTGTCACTTTGATTATTCCTCTGTCTAAACAAAATCTGAGTGGTTACCGGACAAATGCCATGTAGATAATAACTGTTCATGTATCTAAAGGAGTCCAGAGATAGGGTATCACCAAAGTCTGGAGCATGGGCTCTGGAGCACCACTGCCTGGGCTTGAGTCCTGGCTCTGCCACTTATTAGATGTGTAAAGCTAAGCAAGTTATTTAATCTCTCTGGGACTCAGCCTTTTCACCTTTAAAATGGTGATAGCAATAGTATGTACATCAGAGTGAGGATTAAATGAGGCTCACAAATGAGTGAGCATTTGCCAAGGATTTAGAACACAGCTTTGTGCAGAGTAAGAAGTAAATGAACATTAGCTGCTGTCATCTAGCACTGTAAAGAAATTAGCAGTTTTGTATAACTGGATTTTCCAGAAAAATGGAGATTAACCCTCAGTAGCAAAACTATTCATTTAAATCATTTTCAAAGATCCTAAAAAATGTATTACATGCTTCCTAATGTACTTAGAGGGTATACAGAGCCTAATTTAGTGTGGATGACTTATCATTATGGACATCAATTACTGTATTGTATTGTAGGTAAAGGTGCAGGTATATATTTTGCTTTAGGATGTGAAATAGAGGACTGAATAGGTACTGACCCCTAGTCTTACTCATGAACTTGCTTTCCACAAAGTGTTCCAGACATAGGCCTGTTTCAGAGATCTGGATCTACCATATAAAGATAGAGGCTGGGCATGATGGCTCAGGCCTATAATCCCAGCACTTTGGGAGGCCAAGGTGGGAGGACTGCTTGAGTCCAGTAGTTTAAGACCAGCTTTGGCAATAAAGCGAGACCCTGTCTCTACAAAAAAAAAAAAAAAGGCCTGGCACAGTGGCGCACACCTGAAGTCCTAGCTACTCGGGAGCCTGAGGTGGGAGGATCTCTTGAGCCTGGGAGTTCAAGGCTACAGTGAGCTATGACAGTGCCACTGCACTCCAGCCTGGGTGACAGAGAGAGACAACTGCCTTATTTAAAAAAATAAAATAAAATTAAAAAAGATCAAGATAGAACACTGCAGTGTCTTTTTGCAAGATTAATACTATTTTATACCTTTTGCTATTTTCATCTTTTTTCTTCTATTTGATGAATTCCTACTCATCTTTTAAAACCTCAAATTTCATTTCCTAAAATGCCTTTGTGCTCCTACAGAAAGGATCATTTTCCTGTGTGCTGCCTCTCCTGTCTTACCGCACTTAAATGGTAGTGTTAGTTATAGGTTCCTCGAAGGTGGGGACTGTGCCTCCTTTGGTAGTCTCAGCATGTGGTACACGGCAGGTGTTACTGGTTGAATTATGTCCCCCCAAAAGACATGCTGAAGTCCTTATCCTGTACCTGTGAGTAGGACCTTATTCAGAATTTGTGTCTTTGCAGGTATATTCAAGTTAAGACAAATTAGAGCGGGCCCTCATCCTAGATGACTAGTGTCCTTACACGAGGACAACACCATGCAAAGACACAGACACACAAGGAAGCGTGTGATGACAGAGGCAGACCGGAGGGATTCGGCTGCAAGCCAAGGCCTGCCACGGATTGACGGCCACCACCAGAAGCTAGGAAGAGGCATGGAAGGACTCTCCTCATTCTCAGGGAGCATGGCTCTGCTCTCATCTTAATTTTGGACTTACAGCCTCTAGAAATGGGAAAGAAGAAATTTCTGTTGTTTTCAGCTACCTGGTTTGTGGTACTTTGTTACAATAGCGCCAAGAAACTACAAAATACAGTAGGCAAGCAGTGTTGTTCACTGATTTTATAAAGGGCTGCAAATGTCCAGGCAGAACCAGTGAGATGGCACTGGTAGACAACAGGACAGTGAAAAAGGTTTACCAGACCCCGTTGCTGAAGGATAAGCTCTATAGCTGTCTAGAAGTGTGGGTCCTCAAAGATGGCAGAATGGATAGAAAATAAACTAGTCACTGTAGGACACCTTTGAAAGCTCTAGGACAATGAAAAATTCGAGTTGTCAGATACTTTATTTTATGGGAGACTGAAACATTGACAATATGTAAAGTCACCCATCTACTGTCTATCCTGTTTGTAGTCTGCACAAACATCAGAGCATTTGGGTTGCCAGAACCAGCTAGAGTAAAATTTGTTAAGCTTCACTTCACTAAACAGAGCTAGTTTGATTTCTGGAAACTTTCCAGTAGAGGCTGCTTTCAAAAATTTATTTGAAAAAAAAAAAAAGATCTCAAAATGGTTTGAAAAATAGGGCCCTATATTGGAAAATATTTTTCCCCAGCTACATTTAACTATCTAATACTATTTTACCTACATGCATCAGAAACTTTCACATCAACAACTGGATCTATTTGAAATTTGGCTTTTATAATTAGTACTGGTTAAGTGACTATGCTTTTCCATAGAGGAAGATGGGAAACAATAGGATGTAGAATAGCTTCTAGTTCTTTACTACATATTCTGCAAACTATATTTCTCTGTATGTCAGAGTGCAGTCTGGCCACAAACAGGTGTGTGTCCCCAAAGACCCTCGTACTAGTTGGTTTGCCTTCAGAACTGGCACTGTTGGCATGAGGCCTCTGGGCTGTAGGTTTAAGTGGAGAAGTTGGCTGGGCTTGTCCTATCACTAGGTGCCCTGAGAACCTCATGGCTATTTGATATAATTTCTATACTTCTAGCTCAAAGCAATGCCCTTAAGGAACTTGGGGCTTTTGAGGTTGTAAACTATTTAATACCCTACCTTATTCCAGAAAGGATTCAGCAGGTTATTAGAATATGAAATGTACATTATGCACAGCAAAGGCCAGTTTCCTCCCCATGGCTGGCTCTCTGTTGCTTTGTGTGTTTCACTTCCGGCAGAGTATCTCTTATTTATTATCCACATCGCCCCTTTTGAATCTTTGCCATCCTACTATCTACTGCCCACTGCCACTCTCTCCGGCCTTCCTCCAAGCTGCTTTTCTTTCCTCCTCATTTTGTCCCCTTTCCTTAATCCATCTTATTTTGTTTTAAACTTTCACACCAGCAGCTTGTGTTTTTATAGCCACTGACACACAATGAGAGGCCCTCTTTCAATCTGTTAGCAGAGTCATATCATCAAATGTAATTTTCAAGTCATATTTTTAAGATTGCTTATTGCTTAGAGGTAATATTTTTGGTAGCTAATTTTGAAAAAATTGACTTTCTTTATTTATTTTTATTTTTATTTTTTTAAGATGGGGTCTCCCTGTCACCCAGGCTGGAGTGCAGTACTGTCATCTTGGCTCACTGCAACCTCTGTCTCCCAGGCTCAAGCAGTCCCCCCACCTCAGCCTCCTGAGTAGCTGGGACTACAGGCACGTACCACCACGCCTGGCATGTTCTTTTGTATATTTTTTGCAGAGATGGGGTTTTGCCATGTTGCCCAGGCTGGTCTCGAATTCATGAGCTCAAGTGAGCCACCCACCACGCCTCCCAAAATGCTGGGATTACAGGCGCGAGCCACTGCACCTGGCCAAAAAATTGATTTTCTTGCTATTGAAAGCAACTAAGCAATTGAAAAGCTAATAAGTGAGGCGGTGATGGTGAGGAAGGGAAAGGAGGGTCCCAAAATTGCAACTAAAGGTCTAAGACTAAAGGAAAGAAATTTAAAAAAAGCTTGTAACCTTGTTCCAATAATTTCCAAATCTACTCATTTATTGTCCCTACTCTTGAAAAGTAATAACAGCACATATTTGACTACTTACCCTGTACCAGACATTGTGCCAGTGCTTTTCTAGTGCATTATTACCTTTTAATCCTTACGACAAACTAGGAAGTAGGTAATAACTGAATAGGGCTACCATAATTCCAGAAATCATTTTGACTGAGACATTTCTCACGTAGTGTATGAAGAAAAGAAGAACGTACTGTATTAAGGTTTTTCGGTAATTTTTAAGGCAGATTGTAAGCTCTTCCATTATTTCACAGCAGCTGGCTATATCAGGAGTCCCTCCATCTGCGATTGGATGATGATGGGTGATAATTCCACATTGCTGGTAGAGATCCAGAAGGTTTGGGACTCTATATTTTGACAGTTCCCCTCTGGTGCAGAAAACAAATATGTCTTGTATACCACAGCTCTTTAGTTCTTCTGCCAATAGACCAGGATACACAGACACACACACATAGAAAACATCACACATTTAAATACCATCAAGAGGGAGAATGTGAAGTTAAGTTTCTTAAGCCAAACTAATACCAAATGACAATCTATAAATCTGAAGTGCCTATTGATATGTCTGAATCAAAAGGTGTCTAGAATTAAACCTCATATTACAAGTCAAAATGCCTTTTACTGAATTTCAAAATAAGTCAATTGCTGTTCTTACAAAAAAATTTTTTTTGCAATAAATACTGCTTTAAAATAACTCTTTTTTTTTTGAGATGGAGTCTCTCTCTGTCGCCAGGCCAGAGTACAATGGCACAATCTCGGCTCACTGCAACCTCTGCCTCCCAGGTTCAAGTGATTCTCCCGCCTCAGCCTCCCAAGTAGCTGGGATTGCAAGCATGTGCCACCACACCCGGCTAATTTTGTATTTTTAGTAAAGATGGGGTTTCACCATGTTGGTCAGGCTGGTCTTGAACTCCCGACCTCAGGTGATCCACCCGCCTCAGCCTCCCAAAGTGCTGGGATTACAGGCATGAGCCACCATGCCCGGCAAAAAATAAATCTTAAAACACTTAAAATCGAGTAGCAAATATGGTTGATTTTGTGAGAAAAAGAAAAAAAGTGCTATCAATTAAGGTATGATAGATCTATGTTCAATTAAGGATGTTAGCACTTTTTTCTTTTTCTCACAAAATCAACCATGTCTGCTACTTCATCACTTAGCTGTTTGCTTGACTCTGAGTATTGTATATAAAATCTCCAGCATGGCCATGGTGTCAGAGTGCTAGTATTCTCCCTCATATCTGCACTGTAACACATCTTTGTGTATTTAATTTTATAGACTAGGTCGCCAGTAAATAAAACATTACCTATATTAAACTTATGTGACCTAGCTATTCTCATTATAATGATATGAATACTATGGGCATTCTATACACTGGGACTTCTTTAAGGCAATATTAACTATAGATCATTTGGTTTAAAATAAATAACTCTGGATGATCTAAGTGCCCCCAACTCCAGCCCTCTCCCTGCCCCTTAAATCCAAGGACATTTAGCTATTTAAGTACAAAGTACCTTCTCATGAACTAATCCCTGAGATGTACAGTACTGTACATCTATTTGCCTCTTGTACACATTTGGTAATTTTTATTATCCAGTGATTTTCCAACTTTCTGAGAAAGGGCTAAGAAAGTATCTCAGGAACTGCTGCAGGGAGATTCTAGGTCTCCAATCAAACATATTGACCTGTTTTATGTACTGGATTCCATTTAAGATTTCATGGCAGAAAAAAAATTTGAAAAAAATTGGAAACCATTTTTATAGAAAATCCTAAATGAATGTGACATTCCGAAATATACAAGTTCAAATGACTTTGAACCAATGATTTAAATTACATATATTTTGCTTATGACCTAAATGTTCTCCAAATGGAAATTTCCTAGCATGGTGGGTGTGTCTAAAGCAGAAAATTTTTATAAATACTACAAGGGTCAACTATCTATTAGCGTCTTTAAGTCTTTTTTTGGTAGGTAAGGAATACTTTTTTTTTTTTTTTTTCTGAGGCAGGGTCTTTCTCTGCCACCAGGTTGGAGTGCAGTAATGCAATCTCAGCTCATTGCACTCCAGCCTGGGTGACAGAGCAAGACCTTGTGATCTCAGCACCATCTCAGCTCACTGCAGCTTTGACCTCCCGGGCTCAAGCGATCCTCCCACCTCAGCCTCCCAAGTTGCTGGGACTACAAGCACATGCCATCATGCCCAGTAAATTTTTGTATTTTTTGCAGAGACAGGGTTTTGCCTTGTTGCCCAGGCTGGTCTTGAACTCCTGAGCTCAAGTGATCAACCTGCCTCGGCCTACCAAAGTGCTGGGATTATAGGTGTGAACCACTGCACCTGGCCAGGAATAAATTTTTAAAAGTACATTAGCAAACTGATGTTCCAGAATAACGAGGAAAAAGTTTTAAGATTCAGAAAATCTATACTGGTTAGAATCAAGCAATATATACATTTTAATTTGCCGTACTATAAGGATATTGGTAGGACCAGTAGGTTTGAGACATTCCAGGCCAATCAGAATAAAATCTTTTGAAAATCCACATTTGTTAGTATCATGCAATATGTAAATTCCAAATTGGGGCAGATTATGAGGATTATTAGACTTGTGGCTATAATGGTATGAACATCCTTGGGCATGCAACAACCAGTTCCCATTCTGTCTTTTCCATCTAGATGCTGGCTCTCAAAATTTTCCATCCAGGATTCACAATTTCACTGCTAACTTGGAGTTCCCAGCTCATGTTTAATTTCTACTATCACAGTCAAGTCTGCAAGGAACAGTAAAGACCTGGGGGGAGCAATATGTCAGTTTTCTATTTACATACTTTTTTTCCTGCCAACTTCTACATTCTAACCTCAAATGTAGTTTATACATGTAACTACAACAATCAGTGAAAAGCAACTCCATGGTTAGGTAAATGATGATCTTCACAAATACCTCTTTACATATCAGAATAAGTCTATAGTTTGAAACTTCACAAAATATTGAAAATTTATTGCTATATTGAAAATAAACTATGATTTGTTCTTTTTGACAGAGAGATTTTCAGTGCTATTTATTTAAAAAACCCATGAGTGTGGTTTTGTGATGTTACACCTACCTGTATCTTTTTGGACATTTCTTCTAACATCTTTAAATTTACAACCTATAAGTAATAATAAAGCAGGTAAAAAAGTCAGTTTTTGGTCATATGTAACAGGTATGTTTAAACACTTATATAGCTACTTTATAAAGTCATTTCACGTAATCATTTATATGTTTCAATTATATTTTGAATATGAATTTCAATTTCTTATATATCTAGGAATATAATTACAGGGATTCATCCTAATCAAGGATTCTGTATTCTGTGTTTCTTCTGTAACAAGTACCTGGTTGTAGTCCTGAGCCTCATTTGTACTCAAAGCTTTAAGCTTTATTAAGATTGGCAAAGCACAACTGTAGGGCTGTGACTGCAGATCTGGAAGGGCTGAAAGGTAGATCTATGTTCCTTTAGCTATAGTCCACCATGAGGGCTTCACAAAGTGTGTTCCCCAGTGCTGATGGTCTGTGAAATTTACTTATTGCCCAGTACAGAGAATGATGTGTTAGTTGACCAAATACTTGTTCTAAATATATTGTTGGCATGGATGTGGTGAAAAGGGAACACTTTTACACTGCTGGTGGAAGCGTAAACTAGTACAACCACTATGGAAAACGGTGTGGAGATGCCTTAAAGAACTAAAAGTAGATCTACCATTTGACCAGCAATCCTACTACTAGGTATATACCCAGAGGAAAAGAAGTCATTATATGAAATGATATGAAAAAGATACTTGCACACAAGTTTATAGCGACATATGCAACTGCAAAAATGTAAAACCAGCCCAAATGCCCATCAATTAATGAGTAGATAAAGAAAATGTGGGATTCCCAGGCAAGATGGCCGAATAGGAACAGCGCTGGTCTGCAGCTCCCAGCGAGACCAATGCAGAAAGAAGATGGGTGATTTTTTATTTCCAAATGAGTGGTACCTGGAATGCCAGCGAGACAGAACCATTCACTCCCCTGGAAAGGGGGCTGAAGCCAGGGAACTGAGTGGTCTTGCTCTGTGGATCCCACCCCCAACGGAGCCCAACAAGCTAAGATCCACTGGCTTGAAATTCTCGCTGCCAGCACAGCAGTCTGAAGTCAACCTGGGATGTTCAAGCTTGGTGGGGGGAGGGGCGCCCACCATTATTGAGGCTTGAGTGGGCAGTTTTCCCCTCACAGTGTACACAAAGCCAGCCAGAAGTTCGAACTGGGTGCGGAACCCACCACAGTGTGGAAAAGCCACAGTAGCCAGACTGCCTCTCTAGATTCCTCCACTCTGGGCAGGGCATCTCTGAAAGAAAGGCAGCAGCTCCAGTCAGGGGCTTATAGATAAACTCCCTTCTCCCTAGGAGAGAGCACCTGGCGGAAGGGATGGCTGTGGGCACAGCTTCAGCAGACTTAAACATTCCTGCCTGCTGGCTCCAAAGAGAGCAACACATCTCCCAGCACAGTACTCGAGCTTTGCTAAGGGGCAGACTGCCTCCTCAAGTGGGTCCCTGAATCCCATGCCTCCTAACGGGGAGACACCTCCCAGCAGGGGTCGACAGACACCTTGTGCAGGAGAGCTCCGGCTGGCATCTGGCAGGTGCCTCTCTGGGACAAAACTTCCAGAGGAAGGAGCAGGCAGCAATCTTTGCTATTCTGCAGCCTCAACTGGTGATACCCAGGCAAACAGGGTCTGGAGTGGATCTCCAGCAAACTCCAGCAGACCTGCAGAAGAGGGGCCTGACTGTTACAAGGAAAACTAACAAACAGAAAGCAATAGCATCAACATCAACAAAAAGGACACCCACGCAGAAACCCCATTCAAAAGTCACCAACATCAAAGACCAAAGGTAGATAAATCCACGAAGATGAGGAAAAACCAGAGCAAAAAGGCTGAAAATTCCAAAAACCAGAACACCTCTTCTCCTCCAAAGGATCACAACTCCTCGCCAGCAAGGGAACAAAACTGGACAGAGAATTTTTTTGATGAACTGACAGAAGTAGGCTTCAGAAGGTGGGTAATAACAAACTCCTCCAAGTTAAAGGGGCATGTTCTAACCCAATGCAAGGAAACTAAGAAATTTGATAAAAGGTTAGGGGAACTGCTAACTATAAGAACCAGTTTAGAGAAGAACATAAATGACCTGATGAAGCTGAAAAACACAGCAGGAGAACTTCGTGATGCATACACAAGTATCAATAACTGAACTGATCAAGCAGAAGAAAGGATATCAGAGATTGGAGACCAACTTAATGAAATAAAGTATGAAGACAAAATTAGAGAAAAAGAATTAAAAGGAATGAACAAGGCCTCCAAAAATATGCGACTATGTGAATCAACCAAACCTATGTTTGACTGGTGTACCTGAAAGTAACGGGGAGAATGGAACCAAGTTGGAAAACACACTTCAGGATATTATCCAGGAGAACTTCCCCAACCTAGAAAGACAGGCCAACATTCAAATTCAGGAAATACAGAGAACACCACAAAGATACTCTACGAGAAGAGCAACCCCAACACACATAATCATCAGATTCACCAAGGTTGAAATGAAGGAAAAAAATGTTAAGGGCAGCCAGAGAGAAAGGTTGGGTTACCCACAAAAGAAAGACCATCAGATTAAGAGAAGATCTCTCTGCAGAAACTCTACAAGCCAGAAGAGAGTGGGGGCCAATATTCAACATTCTTAAAGAAAATAATTTTCAACCCAGAATTTCATATCCAGCCAAACTAAGCTTCATAAATGAAGGAGAAATAAAATCCTTTACAGACAAGCACATGCTGAGGGATTTTGTCTCCACCAGGCCTGCCTTACAAGAGCTCCTGAAGGAAGCACTAAACCTAGAAAGGAACAACTGGTATGAGCCACTGCAAAAACATACCAAAATGCAAAGACCATTGACGCTATGAAGAAACTGCATCAACTAATGGGCAAAATAACCAGCCAGCATCATAATGACAGGATCAAATTCACACATAACAATATTGACCTTAAATGTAAATGGGCTAAATGCTCCAATTAAAAGACATAGACTGGCAAATTGGATAAAGAGTCAAGACCCATTGGTGTGCTGTATTCAGGAGACCCATCTCACGTGCAGAGACACACATAGGCTCAAAATAAAGGGATGGAGAAATATTTACCAAACAAATGGAAAGCAAAAAAAAGCAAGGGTTGCAATCCTAGTTTCTGATAAAAGACTTTAAACCAACAAAGATAAAAAAAGAAAATGAAGGGGATTACATAATGGTAAAGGGATCAATGCAAAAGAAGAGCTAACTATCCTAAATACATATGCACCCAATACAAAAGCACCCAGGTTCATAAAGCAAGTTCTTAGAGACCTACAAAGAGACTTAGACTCCCACACAATAATAGTGGGAGACTTTAACACCCCAGTGTCCGTATTAGACAGATCAGTGAGACAGAAAATTAACAAGGATATCCAGAACTTGAACTCAGCTCTGGACCAAGCAGACCTAACTGACATCTACAGAACTCTCCACCCCAAATCATCAGAATATACATTCTTCTCAGCACCACATCACACTTATTCTAAAATTGACCACATAATTGGAAGTAAAACACTACTCAGCAAATGCGAAAGAACAGAAATCATAACAAACAGTCCCTCAGACTACAGTGCAATCAAATTAGAATTCAGGATTAAGAAACTCACTCAAAACTGCACAACTACATGGAAACTGAACAACCTGCTCCTGACTACTGGGTAAATTAAGACAGAAAAAAAGAAGTTATTTGAAACCAATGAGAACAGAGACACAATGTACTAGAATCTGCAGTGTTTAGAGGGAAATTTATAGCACTAAATGCCCACATGAGAAAGCGGGAAAGATCTAAAATTGACACCCTAACATCACAATTGAAAGAACTAGAGAAGCAAGAGCAAACAAATTCAAAAGCTAGCAGAAGACAAGAAATAACTAAGATCAAGCCGGGTGCGGTGGCTCACGCCTATAATCCCAGCACCTTGGGAGGCCAAGGCGGGTGGATCACAAGGTCAGGAGATCGAGACCATCCTGGCTAACACGGTGAAACCCCGTCTCTATTAAAATACAAAAAAAATTAGCTGGGTGTGGTGGCAGGTGCCTGTAGTCCCAGCTACTAGGGAGGCTGAAGCAGGAGAATGGCATGAACCTGGAAGGCGGAGCTTGCAGTGAGCTGAGATTGCGTCATTGCACTGTAGCCTGGGTGACAGAGCGAGACCGTCTCAAGAAAAAAAAAAAAAGGAACTAAGTAAGATCAGAGCAGAACTGAAGGAGATAGAGACATAAAAAGCCCTTCAAAAAATCAATGAATCTAGGAGCTGATTCTTTTGAAAAGATTAACAAAATAGACCACTAGCCAGACTAATAAAGAAGAAAAGAGAGAAGAATCAAATAGACACAATAAAAAATGATAAAGGGGATATCACCACTGATCCCACAGAAATACAAACTACCATCAGAGAATACTATAAACACCTCTACACAAAAAAACCAGAAATCTATAAGAAATGGATAAATTCCTGGACACATACACCCTCCCAAGACTAAACCAGGAAGAAGTTGAATCCGTGAATAGACCAATAACAAGTTCTGAAATTGAGGCAGTAATTAATAGCCTACCAACCAAAAAAAGCCCAGGACCAGACGGATTCACAGCTTAATTCTGCCAGAGGTACAAAGAGGAGCTGGTACTATTCCTTCTGAAACTATTCCAATCAACAGAAAAAGAAGGAATCCTCCCTAACTCATTTTATGAGGCCAGCATCATCCTGATACAAAAACCTGGCACAGACACAACAAAAAGAAAAATTTCAGGTCAATATCCTTGATGAACATCGATGCGAAAATCCTCAATAAAATACTGGCAAACTGAATCCAGCAGCACATTAAAAAGCTTATCCACCACGATCAAGTCATCTTCATCCCTGGGATGCAAGGTTGGTTCAACATATGCAAATCATTAAATGTAATCCATCACATAAACAGAATCAGTGACAAAAACCACATGATTATCTCAGTAGATCTGGAAAAGGACTTTGATAAAATTCAACACCCTTCATGCTAAAAACACTCAATAAACTAGGTATTGATGGAACATATCTGAAAATAATAAGAGCTATTTATGACAAACCCACAGCCAATATCATACTGAATGGGCAAAAGCTGGAAGCATTCCCTTTGAAAACCGTCACAAGACGTCTCTCACCACTCCTATTTAACAGAGTATTGGAAGTTCTGGCCAGGGGAATCAGGCAAGAGAAAGAAATAAAGAGTATTCAAATAGGAAGAGAGGAAGTCAAATTGTCTCTTTTTACAGATGACATGATTGTATATTTAGAAACCTCATTGTCTCAGCCCAAAGCTGATAAGCAACTTCAGCAAAGTCTCAGGGTACAAAATCGATGTGCAAAAATCACAAGCATTCCTATACACCAATAACAGACAAATGGAGAGCCAAATCATGAGTGAACTCCCATTCACAATTGCTACACAGAGAATAAAATACCTAGGAGTAAAACTTACAAGGTATGTGAAGGACTTCTTTAAGGAGAACTACAAACCACTGCTCAAGGAAATAAGAGAGGACACAAACAAATGGAAAAACATTCCATGCTCATGGATAGGAAAAATCAGTGTCGTGAAAATGGCCATACTGCCCGAAGTAATTTATAGATTCAATGCTATCCCCATCAAGCTACCATTGACTTTCTTCACAGAATTAGAAAAAACTACTTTAAATTCCATATGGAACAAAAAAAGAGCCCATATAGCCAAGACAATCCTAAGCAAAAAGAACAACGCTGGAGGCATCATGCTACCTGACTTCAAACTATACTACAAGGCTATAGTAATAAAAACAGCATGGTACGCATACCAAAACAGATATATAGACCAATGGAACAGAACAGAGGCCTTAGAAATAACACCATACATCTATAACCATCTGATCTTTGACAAAACTGACAAAAACAAGGAATTAGGAAAGGATTCCCTATTTAATAAATGGTGTTGGGAAAACTGGCTAGCCATATGCAGAAAACTGAAACTGGACCCCTTCCTTACACCTTATACACAAATTAACTTAGGATGGATTAAAGACTTAAACCTAAGACCTAAAACTCTAAAAACTGTAGAAGAAAACCTAGGCAATACCATTCAGGACATAGGCATGGGCAAAGACTTCGTGACTAAAACACCAAAGGCAACTGCAACAAAAGCCAAAATTGACAAATGGAATTTAATTAAACTGAAGAGCTTCTGCACAGCAAAAGAAACTATCATTAGAGTGAATAGGCAAGCTACAGAATGGGAGAAAATTTTTGCCATCTATCCGTCTGACAAAGGTCTAATATCCAGAATCTACAAGGAACTTAAACAAATTTACAAGAAAAAAACAAACACCCCCATCAAAAAGTGGGGTTGTAAAGTATAATAAAAAAAGAAAACGTGAGATATACACACACACACACACACACACACACGAACACACGCACACACACACCATGGAATACTACTCAGCCATGAAAAGGAACAAAATGGCATTCACAGCAACCTGGGTGGAACTGGAGACTATTCTTCTTTTTTTTTGAGACAGAGTCTCACTCTGTTGCCAGGCTGGAGTGCAGTGGTGCCATCTTGGCTCACTGCAACCTCTGCCTCCTGGATTCAAGCAATTCTCCTACCTCAGCCTCCCAAGTAGCTGGGACTATAGGCACACGCCACCATGCCCAGCTAATTTTTTTATTTTTAGTAGAGACGGGGTTTCACCATGTTGTCCAGGACGGTCTCGATCTTCTGACCTCGTGATCTGCCCGCCTCGGCCTCCCGAAGTGCCGGGATTACAGGTGTGAGCGACTGCACCCGGCCACTGGAGACTATTATTCTAAGTGAAGTAACTCAGGAATGGAAAACCAAACATCATATGTTTTCACTCACAAATAGGAGGTAAACTTTGAGGACACAAAGGCATAAGAATTATACATTGGACTTCGGGGGCTGGTGGGGAACGGGTGGGAGGGGGATGAAGGATAAAAGACTTCACATTGGGTACACTGTACACTGCTCTGGTGATGGGTGCAACAAAATTTCAGAAATCGCCACTAAAGAACTTATTCATCTAACCAAACACCACCTGTTCCCCCAAAAGCTACTGCAATAAAAATATATTTAAAAAATATATATATTGATAGGAAGCCCATTATTGTGTTACCCACCTGGAAGAGCACATAAACCGAGAAACTGAGAACAATTCACTCGTGACAAAGATAGCCTGAAAAGAAGAAAAATTTATTATGTTTAGTTAAGTTTTCAAAAAAGTTATAAATGGAAATTCAGTTTAATCAATATGGGTGCTTGCCACCAAATAAGGTTGTGTTAAAGTTTTACAGTAGTCACAAAGTAAGAATTCATAGTTAAATATCAATATGTTGGTCCCAAAAAAAAACCATAGAAAGACAAAGTTTTAAAACAGGGACTTATTTGCTTTGTGATTATTTAAGTCTTAAAAATGACAAGTTAAGCTGGGTGCAGTGGCTCATGCCTATGATCCCAGCACTTAAGAGAGGCCGAAGCAGGCAGGCTGTTTGAGTCCAGGAGTTCAAGACCAGCCTGGGCAACATGGTGAAATCCTGTCTCTACAAAAACAAGAAAACAAAAAACCAAGTTAATTTAAATTTACCTTAAAGATAATAATGCCTAGATTGCCAACAGGTAGTATACGGTGTACTTATGTTATCCTGTGGTATATTACCCGAGATAATTTGTATTAGTGATTTAGGAAAATAAATTGGAAAATGACTATCTGACAATTTTCTCCCCAGCATTTATTCTACATTATTATTTTAAGATTTTTTTTTTATAGAACTTCCTTAACAGATATAATTTCATATGATGAAAACCACAGGTTTTTGGTTAAAAAGAAATAATGTGAAGAAATCACATTCCCAGTTTGCAGTACTCATGTCAGAAGATGATTTAAAGGAAAACAGGAGGCATCATCTAAATACCACCTGACTTTGAAAATTAGATGAATTTTTGTGTTTAAATGGGAGTTTTAAGTGGAAATGGAAGGTAATGCTATTTGATGGCAGGACAAAAGACCTTTAGGACTCTCTTTCTCTTCTGACAGTAGGGATAGTGCTTTCTTAAGGGGAGAGACTATTATATTTGCAGTGATGAGAGAAAGCATTTGATTGCTCATTGTAAAGAATCTGGTATGACCATAAGTCACTTGCCAAGATTAAAAGGCTGATTTTATATAGAAACTTTTTGTTATTGCATTGATGTGGCTTTTATCTTAAACAGTCTGTTGATAGATGCATTACTGTGACATTACTTCTAAGTATTACCTAGGATTTGATTTAATGAGAAATGATTAAATATCTCATCTCATATTTGGTATATTATTCTTTTGTCATAAAAGAATAAGTAGATTTAGGTACTAAATGGGAGATTATTTCAATCCTACCTTTATTTCCTACTTACTTACTTCTACTAAGTTAGTAGAAGGGCCAAAAAAAAAAAGGGTCTTATTCTATATTATAAATAGTAAATGAATCATGGAGTTAGAATGTATAAAGAAGGGCCAAAAAAAAGGGTCTTATTCTATATTATACATAGTAAATGAATCATGGAGTTAGAAGATCCCTTAACGATTAGAATTATATAATCAGAGGGGGATAATCCCTTAACATTTTCAATATGTGAACTACGTTCTACTAAGATTATGATGTAACTAAATTT
This sequence comes from Hylobates moloch, assembly GCF_009828535.3. NCBI lineage: Eukaryota > Metazoa > Chordata > Mammalia > Primates > Hylobatidae > Hylobates > Hylobates moloch. The sequence goes on from NW_026652291.1 coordinate 51,177,458, forward strand.
ACATTTATGATGTAGATTGTGATTTTAGCTCATCATTGATCAGAAATGCTAACATACCATGATATCTGAATTGGAGTCTGTTCATCTTCAATAGGCTCTTCATCTGATGAGTCAAACTCACTTGTTTGTATTGAACTAGGCTTCAAAAGAAATGTTATGTTAAATAACTGTAAAGAATTTTTTTGTAGTTTTAGGATAGTTAACCCTTGTCTAAACACACACTGAATTCATATTTGCAATGTATTCAGCCATCAATCCAGAATATCAATGAGATCAGCAATATTAATAATAAATGACTGCTATTTACCTTCCTATTAATAATTATAGCACTGCATAGTGGAAAGAGAGTTGGATTGGGAACCAAGAAATCTGGCTTCTGATCTTGGTTCTGCCACTTACTGTATACTCTCTGACAAGCCACTTCAGTTGATTCTGGATCTCAATTTTCCTCAACTATAAAGTGAGGAGATTTATTCATTCACAAATATTTCTTGTCCACCTTCATTTGCCAAGCACTGGAGATGCAAAAGATCTATAAGATAAATAGCCTGCCTTCAGTATGGCTGGAGAGACAGACGTGTGCATAGATTACAGAAGAAAGGTATTATGTAAGTGCTGAAATGGAAGCAGAACTACGCACTGTGGAACAGAGAAGAGAGTGACCACGTAGGGAGCTGGCAAAGGCTTCACAGAGGAAACGCTTTAGCTGGGTTTTGAAGGAAGAGCAGGTTTTTAAGAAGATAGGAAAGGGAGGGTGCGGTGGCTCATGCCTCTAAATCTCAGCACTCTGGGAGGTGAAGGCGGGCGGATCACCTAAGGTTAGGAGTTTGAGACCAGCCTGGCTAACATGGCAAAACCTGGCTCTACCAAAAATACAAAAATTAACCGGGCATGGTGGCACATGCCTGTAATCCCAGCTACTCGGGAGGCGGAGGCAGGAGAATCCCTTGAACCCAGGAGGCAGAGGTTGCAGTGAGCCAGGAACACACCACTGCACTCCAGCCTGGCTGACACGGCATGACTCTGTCAAAAAAAAAAAAAAAAAAAAAAAGAAGAAGAAAAAAAGAAAGGAAAGAAGTTAAGCCAAGGGCTTGTGTATCGAGGAACTGTGATATCAAAATAGAGATGGAGTAGAGGAGATGAAGAAGTAGTTTTGCCCACCCCTTTTATCAAAAAACATCCCCACACGGCCTACTAGTTTGGTGGGGGTGGTATAGGTGAAATAACCTGCCTCCAACTTTATGAATTACTAGACTAGAGAGATTGAGATAGACTTCGTATGCTGATCTAAGCAGTTGGAACTTAATCCTGCAGCATTTTGACATGGAAGACTTCTACACTCCTTGTTGAAATTTTAAGGAATCAAAAGAAAAACAAAAACAAAAACAAAACAGAACAAAACCCATACCCTTTTCTCACTCCCTAGTTGAAACCAATTGAAAGATAAGGAAATGGAGTTTTATTATTGTATATCAAATGGAGTATGCAGCTTAAAGCTGTTGCCATGTGGGCTTGCCCCTTGTTCACCCCAGAATTAGACAAATGTATCCACCCAGTCACAGGTGGCCATGGACAGTCTGGGGCTCCTGTGTGCCAGAAAGTGGACCAGAAAGCACCTTCTGCAGGCAGGCAGGTAGATCTCAAGAAGGAAGGAAAGAAAAAGTTGAGATACTGGTGTTCAGTTCCTTCGAAACTCGGGGATCAGATAACTCTATGGGGACAGGTGGAGAAAGAGGCCAGGAGTGAAGGACAGCTGATGTCCCTCCACATGGCAACATAGGGATTAGCAAGTGTAACCACCTAATGCCCTTTCTAGCTCTGAAGCTATATTCTACAACGGTCTTGGTACTAGAAGATCACAGGACGGCCAATTTAGGCTATGGATTTTTTCTTTCTTTCTTTCTTTTATCTTGAGACAGGGTTTTGCTCTGTCGCCAAAGCTGGAGGGCAGTGGCGTGATATCAGCTCACTGCAACCTTTGCCTCTTGGGTTCAAGCTATTCGTGTGGCTCAGCCTCCCGAGTAGCTGGGACTACAGGCGTGCACTACCACGCTCAGCTAATTTTTGTATTTTTAGTAGAGACGCAGTTTCACCATGTTGGCCAGGCTGGTCTCCAACTCCTGGCCTCAAGTGATCCGCCCGCCTTGGCCTCCCAAAGTATTGGGATTACAGGCGCGAGCCACCACCCGGCCCTAGGCTATGGATTTCTGTTGTTTTTGGCTCTGTCTTAAGTATTATAATCAAGTGCACCCAAAGGAAATGCGTCCAGTAGGTTGTCAAGCCGGGCAGTAGGAAATATGGGTTAGGTGGGGGATCTTCAGCCCCTTGCCTGCATCTGTTTTTTCTTTAAAGCAGCTTTGATGATTCATATTTCAAATTTGTGTTGCCCATTCACCAGGTTTATTAATCCTAACAGAGCTGGACGTTTCTGCTTCCCCAGGCCCTGTGATTCTGAACGTCACGGGAAAAGAGCAGCATTGCCAGGTGGCCCTGGGGCATGGTGACAGCGGTGGTGTCGCCCACAAGCCGCGGTGTGGCATTCGTACTCATGGTTTCCCCAGGCCCTGTGGGCGCAGGCAGCGCCCAGGCACCCTTCGGGGCTGGAGTATCGCGACCACTCATCGCTGACACTCAAGCCCCTCGACTCGGTTTCCTCGGTGCAACGAGGCTCGGCCCTCTTTGGCTGGGCGGTTGGGAGGCTTATGAGACCCTGCAGGGGACAGGTGACAGCCCACAGCAGGTGCACAGCGAATGTCAGTTTTTCCGTCGTCGGCCACCGACCCTGCTCCTTCGTCTCTCGTGCCCGTGCGGGGCAGAGTCACCTCCCCGACCCGCAGGACGGTTACGGCGCAAGTCGCACTGCTACCAGGCTAGGGCTACCCTCCGACCCAGGATCGGGTCCCCGGGACCGCTTGCCTCCCTGCCGCCTCGCTCCTCCAAGCCCCAGCACGTCCGACTCACCGGCTTCATCGCTGGCCGCCCCACGTCGAGACCAGTGCCTCCTCCCTCTGCAGCGCCGGCGACTCACCGGTGCCCCGGCCGAGCCCGCGCCCCCCAGCTTAGCTCACTGGTTCGTCCTCCTGTGAGGTGGGCGCGGCGTCTTCCAGCAACCAATCAGATCCGCTCCTGGTTTCTTACTCCGCCTTTGGGTGTCCGAAGACTCGGCGTCTAATCGCTGATTGGTTCCTAGAACACCTTTGAAAGACGCGCGGGAGGCGGGCCCTGTGGGACGTTGATTGGCTGGGAGGGCGCCCTCCTCCCGTCAGTTGGGAAAGTGCAAGGGGCGGAGGCGGGGCGGAAGAGTCAGAAGGCGGCGCTAGCGCTTGGGGGACGCTGGAAAGCTTTGCTTTCTGATGGCAGGATGTCAGCGTGGTCCATAGGGTTGGGAGGTGATTTTTTTTTTTTTTTTTGAGACGGAGTTGGCTCTTGTTGCCCAGGCTGGAGTGCAATGGCGCCATCTCGGCTCACCGCAACCTCCGCCTCCCGGATTCAAGCGAGTCCCCTGCCTCACCCTCCTGAGTAGCTGGGATTACAAGGATGTGCCACCAAGCTTGGCTAATTTTTGTATTTTTTGTAGAGACGGTGTTTCTCCATGTTAGGCTGGTGTCGAACCCAGGTTGGGAGTTTTTGTGTTTGTGACGGAGGTCTTACTATGTTGCCCAGGCTGGCCTCGAACTCCTGGCCTCAAGCAGTCCTCCCGCCTTAGCCTCCCTACGGTAGGGAGTTTTTGTTTCTTTAAGTTGCATTTTTTTTTTTATTTTTTAAGGGCTCAGGGAAGCACTGTATTGGATCGTCACATGAAAAACACATCACATAGACTTTGTAATTATATCTAGACATACAAATAAGAGGGAAAAAACTAAAAATTTAGAGTATAAACATTTTATATGCTTGAAGTTTTATTTTATCATTCCAGAAACTAGACAAGTTACAGTGTAGATCAACATTCCTGTCCCCCAAATATGAATTAAATTATATTGTGTGAAAGGGAGATTATAAAATGCCAGGTAAGATATGTCTAAGGGCCAGTGTGTCTACATAATTAGCTGTAATCTTTTAAAAATGTGTTTGAGTATTTCTTCCCCTTTTCCAGTCCCTATTTAACTAGCCATGGGAAAGGAAGTCGCCTGGGGCAGATCTGAGAAAAATATGCAGAAATTTCAGCCCCTGATTCGTGTTGTGAAAGCCAATGGGTATAGAGCTATTAGAAGGAATTCCTTAGTAAATAAGGTATCACAGTTTGACTTAGAGACTGCATTAGTTGGTCATGGTTGCCCAGAGATAAAGAATGAATAGGATGTGTATATATGAATATAGAAACAAATTTATTTTAAGGAATTGGCTCCTGTGCTTGTGGAAGCTTTTAGATCTGTGCTGTTCAATATAGTGACCATATTGGCTGATTATCTCAGGCCAAATTAGAAAACAAAATCAAATCAAAGGCAAAATTAGAAAACAAAATTTTTGCGTGAACTCAAGGGCTACTTAGGAAATACTGCTCCGAAATACTGCTCTCTTTGAATGTAGATCTGCTTCCTCCGATGAAGGCCTTAGTAGGGTTAAGGAACAGACCACACCCACCACATATTTATAGCTATTGTTTTGACGTGTAAGTTTACATTTCATGTTAGAAATGGTCCTGGTACCGTGTACAAGAGAATGTAGACGGGTATGTACGTCTAGACGTAGAGTCCTGCCTTTGGTCAAATAATCAGGCAGTTATTTAAGGTGCACCTATTGAGAGGTGACAACGTGCTAGCAGCCCTCACTGGCTCTCAGCGCCTCCTCGGTCTTGGCGTCTGCTCTAGCCATGCTTCGGCAGCCCTTCAGCCCGCCGCTGCACTGTGGGAACCCCTCTCTGTGCTGGCAGAGGCCAGAGCCGGCTCCCTCTGCTTGCCGGGCAGTGTGGAGAGAGGCGCGGGCGGGAACCGAGGCTGCACGCGGCCCTCGCGGGGCAGCGCGAGTTCCGGGTGGGCGCGGGCTTCGCACTGGGAGCGGCTGGCTGGCACCGCCAGCCCGGGGCAGTGAGGGGCTTAGCACCTGGGCCAGCAGCTGCGGAGGGTGTGTTGGGTCCCCTTGCACTGCCGGCCCGCCCACGCCGCGCTCGAATTCTCACCGGGCCTCAGCTGCCTCCCCGCGGGGCAGGGCTCGGGACCTGCAGCCTGCCATGCCAGAGCCCCCGCCCCCTACTCTCCGTGAGCTCCTGGGCGGCCCGAGCCTCCCCGACAGGCACCACCCCCTGCTCCACGGAGCCCGGTCCCATCCACTGCCCAAGGGCTGAGGATGGCCCAAGGGTTGAGGAGTGCCGGCGCGCCGCGCGGGACTGGTGGGCAGCTCAAGGCAGGGCGCAGTATCCACTAGGCTAAGCCAGCTGAGCTACTGAGGCGGGTGGGGACTTGGAGAACTTTTATGTCTAGCTAAAGGTTTGTAAATGCACCAATCAGCACTCTGTGTCCAGCTCAAGGTTTGTAAAGGCACCGATCAGTGCTCTGTGTCTAGCTAATCTAGTGGGGACTTGGAGAACTTTTGTGTCTAGCTGAAGGATTGTAAATGCGCCAATCAGCACTCTGTGTCTAGCTCAAGGTTTGTAAATGCACCAATTAGCACCCTGTCAAAACGGACCAATCAGTTCTCTGTAAAATGGGCCAATCAGCTCTCTGTAAAGTGGACCAATCAGCTCTCTGTAAAATGGACCAATCAGCTCTCTGTAAAATGGACCAATCAGCTCTAAGTAAAATGGGCCAATCAGCAGGATGTGGGTGGGGCCAGATAAAGGAATAAAAGCAGGCTGCCCGAGCTGGCAGCGCAGTCTGTTGGAGTGTAGGTCTGTGGAGGGGCCAGCTTCGTTGTTTAGGTCTTTTCACTAACGCTTGTTGCTGTGTATTTTTTTGGGTCCGTGCTTCCTTTACGAGTTGCAACGCTTGCTGCAAAAGTCTATAGCTTTGCTCGCCAAGCCGATGAGACTACAAATCCACTAGAAGGAGCAGATAACTCCAGGTGCACTGCCTTAGCTGTAACACTCACTGCAAAGGTCTGGAGCTTCACTCCTGAGGTCAGTGAGATCCATGAGGCCACGGGGAGGGGTGAATAACTCCAGACGTGCTGCTGTAAGAGTTGTAACACTCACCGAGAAAGTTTTTGTAGCTTCACTTCTGAGGCTAACGAGACTAGGAACCCACCAGAAGGAAGAAACTGAACACGTCCAAACATCAGAAGGAGCAAACTCTGGACACGCCATCTTTAAGAACTGTAACACTCACTGCGAAGGTCTGTGGCTTCACTGTTGAAGTTGGTGAGGCCAGGAACCCATTGATTTTGGACACAATGTTATATTTTATGGCTAGGACTGTGGAGTCTTTAAGCAGAGTGGCACAGCTTTAAATGCATTTGCATATACTTAAAAGTAAATCAGGTTGGCCCTGGGTGAAACACTGAAGTACGGTTGGCTGTTGGTGTTTTGGGCTCATTCCTAATGTTCGATCCTCTGTCAAAGGTGAGAATCCTTAAGGTTGGTCTGGTATGTTGGAGGAGAAGGGAGTAGTGGAAACATTTGCCATGCATTGCTACGAGGCCACTGAGGACTGAACAGTTCCAGAAAGTGGGTGGGCTGTGGAGTGTGTGGGATGGGGAAGCACGCTCACGTGTGCGTTTGAGTATGCGTAAAAACAAAGTACCCCCGAATGGAAATTGAGCTCTAAGATGGGAACCAGGTTGTACCCTTGGAAAAGGGAGCCTGGCCCAGGAAAGTTGAAAACGATAGCAGAAGACAAGGAAAGCAACTACCATCCAGCCTCACATTCAATAGAATAAGCTCATTTAACCATAGGCGTTTTCTGTGTCATTTCTTGGTGGACCGTTTTAACCACAGGCTTATTTCCATCATAATCTCAGTATCTTGAGTTCAAGATCTTATAATCAGCTGACCTTTTCCTTCCACTCCTCTGTTTATCTGACTCCTGGATTTTGAGAAGGCCCACTCTACTGTATCACCTGTCAGCCTGTCGCTGGCCAGCTGCTTCTCTCAACTCCAGCCCCAACTGCAGCCTCTGCGGGGTGATGGTGCTCTTTCTTCCTGGTCTTGTCATTCACAGTCTCAGGTCCCTGAGTTTCTGCTGTTTCAACCTTTACATTCACCCAAATCTGGAATTGCCACTTCATTTTGAGAACAGCTGGGCTGGGTGTGGTGGCTTACGCCCGTAATCCCAGCGCTTTAGGAGGCGGAGGGCAGGCGGATCATCTAAGGTCGGGAGTTCCGAGACCATCGTGGCCAACATGGTGAAACCCGAGCTTTACTAAAAATACAAAAATTAGTTGGGCGTGGTGGTGGTGGTGGTGGTGGTGGGTGGGCGCTGGTGGTGGTGGTGGTGGTGGTGGGTGGGCACTGCTGGTGGTGTTGGGTGGGTGGCGGTGGTGGTGGTGGTGGTGGTGGTGGTGATGGTGAGTGGGCTCTTGTAATCCCTGCTACTGGGGAGGCTGACACAGGAGAATCGCTTGAACCTGGAAGGCAGAGGTTGCAGTGAGCCAAGATTGTGCTATTGCCCTCCAGGCTGGGTGACAAGAGTGAGACTGCATCTCAAAAAAAATAAGAACAGCCGGATATACTACTTTACATGCTGCTGGGATTGGGGTGGAGACAAGGGATGGAAGGGAGGAACATGGATGGATGGTACAAGTGGGTAAAGCACAGGAAGTGGCTGTTGGGGAAGCAAATGCAATCAATTCATCTTTTAATTGTGTGTGTAGAGGACTAAATTTGAAAGACGAATCTGCATGTGTTGTTTATAGATACTAAAAGTACAGGAAAGGGGAAAAAACCTTGTTTAAAAAAATTTTTAACTCATTTTCTTTATAAACACGAGAAATTGAGAAAGATAGAAGTCAACATGATAGGAAGCTAAGTGTGAACATTAGAATCAAAATTAAGATAGAAGTCTTAAGCACATTCAAAGCAGCAAAGCTTTGTTTCAATTCAATGTTTAATGAATCTAGCGGGGGTCAACCATACATGAAATTGTTAAGGAAAATAAATAGAAGACAAACGGTCTTTGACCATTCTTACCAAAAAAAAGATGTTTTATAATATTTTTATAGTTTTTATTTTTGAGAATGATCTTCTTATGTCATGCTGGAGGCAAACATCCCTCCCAGGTTCACGCCATTCTCCTGCCTCAGCCTCTCCAAGTAGCTGGGACTATAGGCGCCCGCCACCACGCCCGGCTAATTTTTTGTATTTTTAGTAGAGACGGGGTTTCACCATGGTCTCGATCTCCTGATCTCGTGATCCGCCCGCCTCGGCCTCCCAAAGTGCTGGGATTACAAGCGTGAGCCACCGCGCCCGGCCAATTTTTTTTAATTTTTAATTTTTTTTTTTTGAGACAGCAGTCTTGCTCTTTCCCCCAGGTTGGAGTGCAGTGGCGAGATCTTGGCTCACTGCAACCTCCGCCTCCCGGGTTCAAGCAATTCTGCCTCAGCCTCCGGAGTAGCTCAGATTACAGGCATGCGTCACCACACCCGGCTAATTTTTCTTTGTGTTTTTAGTAGAGACGGGGTTTCACCATGCTGGCCAAGCTATTCTCGAACTCCCGACCTTGTGATCCGCCCGCCTCGGTCTCCCAATGTGCAGGGATTACAGGCGTGAGCCACCGCGCCTGGTCTGATTTTTTTTTTTTTTTTTTTGAGACAGTTTTGGTCTTTGTCACTTAGGCTGGAGTGAATAGCACAATCTCGACTGACTGAAACTTCCACCTCCTGGGTTCAAGCGATTCTCTTGCCTCGGCCTCCCGAGTGGCTGGGATTGTAGGTGCCTGCTATGATGCTGGACTAATTTTTGTAATTTTTGGTAGAGACGGGATTTCACCATGTTGGCGAGGCTGGTCTTGAACTCCCGACCCCAGGTTATCCGACTCGGTCTCCCAAAGTGTTGGGATTACAGGCATGAGCCACCGTGCCTGGCTATTTTGGTTTATAAAGTTGTTAATTATATAAACATCTAATTGTACCCTTTTGCCAGGCATGTGATTATCTCTGTACATTTTATTTGGTTAGTACAAAACTGTTAATATATGTTTATGCTTCTTTTTGTTTTGCTTATGTATTCCAAATTTAAGAAATTAGGCCAGGTGCAGTGCTCATGCCTATAATCCCAGCACTTTGGGAGACAGAGACAAGAGGATTGCTGGAGGCCAGGAGTTCAAGACCAGCCTGGGCAACATATCAAGACCCTGTCTCTACAAAAATAATAAAATTAGCTGGGTATGGTGGCAGGTGCCTGTAGTCCTAGCTACTTGGGAGGCTGAGGTGGGAGGATCACTTAAGCCCAGGAGTCTGAGGCTACAGTTAGCTATGATTTTGCCACTGCATTCTAGCGTGGGTGACAACAAGACCTTGTCTCCAAAAAAAAGTTTTTTTAAAATGAAGGATATTGCCTTAGTGTGCCTGTGCTGTATAGAGCTGTTCTGTTAGATACTAGTGGGGGAAGAAAGCTAGAAGAGACTTTGAGTGATGCTAGCAAAATAAATAGCTGAGTTGAAAAGAGTGGAAGGTTCAGAAGGGCTGAAAAGGAAGAATAAATGAGGTGAGGGGAGTCATCTGGGAACTGAGGACCGGGACTGATACCGCAGCATCTGGGTCAGCAGATGCCCCTCATTCTCTATGTTCGGGGGGACCCAAAGAACCAAGAGACGATTGCTGCCTCCTTGGGTGGTCAGAAAAGGTCATTAAAATAAAAACTTATTCTGAACTATAGGCAGGAATGTGTAAAATTCAAAAAGAAAATACATACTTCTTGGCTAGCTGATGGAATAAGAATCTGCATTGGATACAGAACGGAGCTCAGTGGTTGGGCAGAGGTTATTGAGAACTAAGTGGTCTTTAACAATAATTAGTAACAGCTGACATTTTTTAAAGGGCTTATTATGTGCCAGGCGCTGTTTTAAGATGTTTGCCTGCATCTTTTCCTTTAACTCGCTTAGTTTTCCTAAGAGGTGGTTCAAAAAGATGAAAGCAACTTGCCCAAGGTTAACTGGCCCCGTTAGTAAGGAGTGGAGCTGGGAGTTGACTGAGGCAAGTTGACACTAGAGGCTGATACTCTTAAGCACTGTACTGCATCCCCTAGGAAAACTTGGATCTGTACTTGAATCTTAAATATGTTAATGGGGATATGTTAATCACTGGAAAGGTACATCTCCGTTGTAAATGATATATGGACATTTGATTTATATCTTGAGTTTTTGCTGATGTGGTTAGAATTTAGAATGCCTTAGTCCTGAAGGGTTTTATCAATATGTGGTTTGATCAATACCACTAGAATGTTAGCTCAGTTTTGTCTGCTTTGTTCTCTACTGTTTGCTCAGCATCTGAAAAACCTCTTGCACATGAACAAACATTTATTGGAGGAATGAAGACAAAGTTGGAGACTGCCTGTAGCTCCATGACGCCTCGTCTGACAAACTAGTCAGCTCTCATCGGACTTAGCCATGGGAAGGCTTTCAGATGGTGGCAAGAAACTCAGTGAGTCGGATATTTTACCTTAATGGTTGACAGTATTGTTGGGGAATATGATCTTTTTTGTAAGGAACTTGAAGAAAAACTAAGGTCTGCCATATAGGTAAATAACAACTGTTGAAAAAAGATAAGAGAAAGGAAAAATCAACATAGAAGAGAAATATCTGGGATGGCTTTGTAGAATAATAATTTATTCGACACTGTCAATTTGTCAAGGGCAGTTCTAATTTCTTCATATATTTACACGAACGGTGGTAGTTAGAATTAATGGTCCCGACCTTTGTCTCTCTTTGTAGCCAAACTTTCTGCCATGAGATTTTGCGGTTCCTCCCACTAATATGGTAAAGTATATTTTCCAGTTCCTTGACTTTAGATTTGGCTGTGGAACTTGCTTTGGCCCCTGGAATGTTAGTAAGCATATATGTTGGGGTGTCCTCAAAACCACCCCAAGGTTGAATGACTTGCTAGTATGGACTCACATGACTCGCACATTCGTAGTCACAGCTATGATTTCTTACAAAGAAGGCATACCAAGCAACATCAGCAAAGAGAAGGGTGCATGGGGCAAAGTCCAGAGGGAACCAAGTCCAGGGCTCTCTCCCCGGGAAGTCACATGGGACATGGCTAACTTAGCAATGAGTTGTGACAACACATGTGAAGTGTTGTCATAGGGAGGTGTGTAGAAAAATTATCGGTAGGATCCCATGCAGTAGGGTGGAACTCACTTGCAGTTACCCTTGTTAGGGGTCGTGAGCTTAGCCAGCTGAAATGAACCTCATTAACCATAAAGGTCTATTTTTAGAAAGCTATGTGGCTTCCTCATTGAGTTTCTGTATAAACCTTTCGTTTCTAACCTGAGGCATCAGTTCAGGGGCAGCACAACTCTGGCCAGTAAGCTGGAGACTCCACGGCTGGGGCAGTTCCATGGTAGTCAAGGTAAACCCCTGAGAAGTACAGGGTGTGCATGCCACCCCTTGAAACAGAATTTACAATTCTAGGGTATCCCAAGCAGGACATACGTGGGCCAGGCAGGATAGGTGAGCAGTGCAGTGCCGCAGTGTGCCCTCTCATGCTGGGACCTCGTACCCTAGGGTTCTCAGTCCAGTCCAGATAAATTCAATTCGGTCCTCGGCTTTAGGGAGACTTTGAGACAGTCAGTTCCAAACAGCTCTGCTTGTCAGTGACATGGCTTCATTTGCCTCGTGTGTGGACATAGGTGTGCTGTACAGAGCGCAGGGGGCTGGAGCTGGCCAGCTGTGGGTGCCACGGTCAGCGCTGGCCTCATGTGACTTTGGCTCAGGAGTCAGTTGGAATTCAAAGTGCCCGCTTCGATCTTGGAAAGGCAGCATGGGGAGTTTTCCCTCATGAAGAGGAGGAAGCTTCCAGAAACAGTTCTAAAAACAGAGGTCATTAATGCCTCCCTGCCCCTGCCCCATACCTCCCCAGTGTTTTGTTTTTTCTTCCTTGTTACAAAATTATATTTCCCATTTTATAATCATTACTTTATGGTTTTTTCTAGTCACTTTTTTCTTCTCTCATCAGACCTTTTGTCTGAAAGGTTATAGGCAAGGGGACAAAAGCATTTTCACAGAAAAAGTTTTATGCCACTTAAGCAGAAAGGCACGTCATGTTCAGGAATCAGGACAGAATCCTGAAGTTTCAAAAAGTTTCAAAATGATTGACGTAACCTCCCACCTCTTTTGTCCTGATAATGCATCTAGTGAGCAGCCTAGAAAAGATCAACCCCTTTCTGGAAACAGTTGCATATAACGATTATCCTGCCTTCTGTATTGTGTGTACCAGGAGAAAGGTGAGGGAAGTAGAATCAGGTTGTCAATTCGTTATAGTCAGTGGCAGTGAATCCAGAACACAACAGGTCAACGGATGTAAGACCCAGAGGGGCTTGATAGTCTTGTCTGTCGGGGCGGTGGAGGGGTCACTGTGATCTCTTCCGTTCCAGTTGCCGTGATGTGCTTCCCCCAGGGTGTAACTTTTGGCAGTAATTGCAAGTTAGGAACAGGTGTGTTAGAAACACAGAAATGAGCAGCTCAATTTCAGATGGTCCCATCAGAGAGTAAACCTTCTTCTATGAGCATCTGTATATAACCCAGGTGGTCCAGCCAGCTCCCGTGATGTTTTCATAGCATCCGTGGTCCAGCCAGTGTCCTTGATGTTTTTGTATGTCTGCACAGAGGAATGTCTCAAACCTGCACTGGTCCTCAAGTTGAAGTCCTATTCACCTAACCTATGCCTGCCTTCAGTTGAGCATAGCTTGTCTGGAAGCTGTAACAGCTCATAACAGATAGTGTCAGCATTTAGCTTAAAGTCCCAGGAATTAGGATCTGTGATTTCAAAAATTAAAAAAAAAAAAGCAGAGGCTTTGCTTTGGCAGCAGCAAAGGCAAAGTCTTGCAGGGGGCAGACAGCTGTGTTCCAAGTCCAGGTGACAAGCAAGGCTTTTTCTGAGGCTTGTGATAAATATCAGTTCAAACTGACCTTAAAATATGCACATCAGGCCAGAAATTCATCAGCCTTCCTAAGGGTCAGACATCTGATTTCGAGAGAGTTCATTAGCAAACTAAAAACTGGTCTTTAAAATTCTAAAAATGTATCTTTATCTGGAGATTGCTTCTTTTCTCATATTATCTCCTTTTTCCCTGAGGTTCCAATTGGCAAAAATAGTAAAAATCATCAGTTACGGAGACTGGCTCTGTTTTTACTGTAGTAAAAATGCCTATTTCAGACATTATAGATTCAAGTTTCAGACTGCCTCAAGAAAGTGAGTTACACAAGTATTTTAGTGTCCCAGTGCGTAAAGAAGTTATATTTATGTTTTATGCAGCATTATGTATAGTGCAATACATGTGTAAAAGTGTCCATACCTTAATTTAAAAATACTTCATTGCTAGAAAGTGCTATATACAGCATTATGTATAGTGCAATACATGATATCTAAAAATGTCCAACCTTAATTTAAAAATACTTCATTTCTAAAAAGTGCTAACCATCATCTGAGTCTTCAGCAAGTTGTCATCTTTTTGCTGGTGGAAGGTCTCGCCTTTATGTTGATGGCTGCTGACTGATCAGCTGAAGATTGGTTGCTGTAGGATGAGGTGGCCCTGGTGATTTCTGAAAATGAGACAGCAATGAAGTTTGCCACATAGATTGTCTCTTCATTTTATGCAAGTTTTCTCTGTAGCATGTGATGCCATTTGATAGGAATTTGCCCGTGGTAGAATTTAAAAATTGGAGTCAATCCTCTCAACCCTGCTGCTGCTTTATCAACTGTTGATATAATATTCTTATTCCTTTGTTATTCTAACAGTGTTCACAGCATCTTCACTAGGAGCAGATTCCATCTAAAGAACCAATTTTTTTGCTCATCCATAGGAAGCAACTCATTCATTCAAGTTTTATCACGAGATTGTAGCAATTTAGTCACATCTTCAGGCTCCACTTTTTATTCTAGTTCTCTTGCTATTTCTACCATGTCTGCAGTTATCTCCTCCATTGAAGACTTGATCCCCTGAAAGTCATCCATGAGGATTGAAATAGCTTCTTCCAAACTCCTGTTAATGTTGATATTTTGGTGGCCTTCCAAAAATCACAAATGATCTTTATGGCATTTAGAATGGTGAATCCTTTTTGGAGATTTTCAACTCACTTTCCCCAGATTCTTCAGAGGAACCACTACCCATGACAGGTATAGACTTATAAAATGTATTTCTCAAATAATGAGACTTGAAAGTCAAAATTACTCCTTGATCCACGAGCCGCAGAATGGATGTTGTGTTAGCAGGCATGAAAACAACATTCATCTCCTTGTACATCTCCATCAGTGCTCTTGGGTGACGAGTGCATTGTCAATGAGCAGTAATATCTTGAAAGGAATCTTTTTTCTGAACAGTAGGCTTCAATAGTAAGTTTAACACTCACTAAACCAAGTTGTGAACAGATGTGCTGTCATCCAGGCTTTGTTGTTCCATTTTTGGAGCACACAAGCAGAATCAATTTAGCATAATTCTTAAGGGCCCTAAGATTTTTGGAGTGGTCAAGGAGCATTGACTTCAACTTAGTCATCAGCTGCATTAGCCCCTAACAAAAGCATCTGTTCTTTGAAGTTTTGAAGCCAGACATTGACTTCTCTCTAGCTATGAGAATCCTAGATATCATCTTCCAATAAAAGGCTGCTTCAACTATCCTAAAAATCTGTTGTTTGGTGTAGCCACCTTCATCAGTGATCTTAGCTAGATCTTCTGAATAACTTGCTGTGGCTTTTGCATCAGCACTTGCTGCTGTACCTTGAAAGGAGATTCGGGACACAGCTTCTTTCCTTAAACCTCATGAACCAACCTCTGCTAGCTCCCAGCTTTTCTTTTGCAGCTTCCTCACACCTGTCAGCCTTCATAGAATTGAATAGAGTTAGGCTGGGCGTGGTGGCTCACACCTGTAATCCCAGCACTTTGGGAGGCCGAGGTGAGCAGATCGCTTGAGGTCAGGAGTTGGAGACCACCCTGGCCAACATGGTGAAACCCCATCTCTACCAAAAACACAAAAATTACCTAGGTGTGGTGCATGCCTGTAGTCCCAGCTACTAGGAAGGCTGAGGCAGGAGAATCGCTTGAACTCAGAAGGTGGAGGTTGCAGTGAGCTGCGATCATGCCACTGCACTCCAGCCTGGGCGACAGAGACTCTGTCTCAAAGGAAAAAAAAAAAAAAAAAAAAGAAGAGCGTTAGGGCCTTGCTCTGGATTCTAGATTAGGCTTTGGCTTAAGGGAATATTGTGGCTGGTTTGATCTCCTACCCAGAATATTCAAACTTTCTTCATATCAGCAATAAGTCTGTTTCACTTTTCTGTCATTCATGTGTTCACTGGAGCAGCATTTTCAATGTCCCTCAAGAACTTTTCTTTCCTTTTACAACATGGCTAACTAGTGCAGTAGGCCTAGCTTTCAGTCTGTCTTGGTTTTCGACATGCCTTCCTCACTAAGCTTAATCATTTCTAGCTTTTGACTTAAAGCGAGAGATGTGTGACTGTTCGTTTCGCTTGAACACTTAAAGTGGTCATTGTAGGGTTATTAATTGGCCTAATCTCTTTTTTTTTTCTCTTTCTTTTCTTTTTTGACATGAAGCCTTCCTCTATCACCTAGGCTGGAATGCAGTGGTGCGATCTCGGCTCACTGCAATCTTTGCCCCCCGGGTTCAAGTGATTCTACTGCCTCAGCCTCCCAAGTAGCTGGGTTTACAGGAGTCTGCCACTATGTCTGGCTAATTTTTGTATTTTTAATAGAGACGGGTTCGCCACGTTGGGCAGGCTGGTCTTGAACTCCTGACCTCAGGTGATCTGCCTACCTCGGCCTCCCAGAATTCTGGGATTATAGGCATGAGACCCTGAGCCCTGCCTAATTGGCCTAATTCCAATATTATTGTGTCTTGGGGATAGGGAGGCCTATGAAGAAGGAGAGAGATGGGGGGAATGGCCAGTCAGTGGAGCAGTGAGAGCATACACAACATTTATCAATTAGGTTTGCTGCCTTATACAGGGATAGTTTGTAGTGTTCCAAAATAATTACGATACTAACATCAAAGATCACTGACCATAGATCCCTATAGTAATAATCAACAAGTTTGAAATATTGTTTGAATTAGCAAAATGGGACACAGAGATACGAAATGAGTACATGCTGTTGAAAAAATGGCACTGATAGACTTGCTTGGGGCAGGGTTGCCACAAACCTTCAGTTTGTAAAAAACCCACAATATTTGCAAAGTACAACAAAGCAAAGTGCAACAAAATAAGGTATGCCTGTATTCAAAGAGTTCACATTCGAATCCACCCACTGGTGGCAAAAAGAAAAAACCTTGTTTCTTATTAACATTCTTTGCAACTTTCTTTGATTGAGATTATCCAGTAGTAATTATGAAATTACAAGCATATAATATTTTGCATCAGTTTATATCATACATCCAGATGCAGTAGTCACAAAACAAGATATTTTAAAGAAATTTATTTTTTTCTCATTGCAAATTTACTCAACTCTCTAGCCGTAAATCCAGCATTTATAGGGTTAACATTCAGCTGTCAGGGAAGAGTCTTGCTAGAATGCATGGGAAAGGGAATGGTTACTGTAGCAGTGGCAGCAGCAGCTAGGCTGAAGACTGGACAGCCAGAGTATATTTTTCTTCCCCTGCCCTTCTCCACTTTCTGATTTATCTAAAGCTTTGTCTAGCCCTAGAATTGATTTAATGTTTTCCCCACTTACTTGGAGGAAAGAGCAATATAAACTTTTAAACTCTTAATTTTAATTTCTTAGAGACAGGGTCTTCTGTCACCTAGGCTGGAGGGCAGCAGCACAATCGTAAGTTTACTGCAGCCTTGAACTCCTGGGCTCAAGGGAGCCTCCTGCCTCAGCCTTTCCAGTAGCTAGGACTATAGACAAGCACCACCATGCCTGGCTATTTATTTATTTTTTGTAAAGATGAGATCTTGTTATGTTTAAGCTGGTCTTGAACTTCTGGCCTCAAGTGATCCTCCCACCTCAGCCTCCCAAACCTCTAGTATTACAGGCATGAGAGTCACTGCACCAAGCTGTTTATAATATTTTTGTTTTTTAGGTCTAAATCTTTTTTTTTCATTTATTAGAAATTTAGTTGATTTAAAAAAATTTTTTAAAAAATTTATTATATTTTAAGTTCTGGGATACATGTGCAGAACATGCAGGTTTGTTAACATAGGTATACATGTGTCATGGTGGTTTGCTGCACCAATCAACCCGTCACCTACATTAGGTATTTCTCCTAATGTTATTCCTCCCCTAGCCCCCACCACCCGACAGGCCCCGGTGTGTGATGTTCCCCTTTCCTGTGTCCGTATGTTTTCATTGTTCAACGCCCACCTATGAGTGAGAACATGCGGTGTTTGGCTTTCTGTTCTTGTGTTAGTTTGCTGAGAATGATGGTGTCCAGCTTCATCCATGTCCCTGCAAAGGACATCATTTGTTATGGCTGCATAGTATTCCATGGTGTATATGTGCCACATTTTCTTTATCTAGTCTATCATTGATGGACATTTGGGTTGGTTCCAAGTCTTCGCTATTGTGAACAGTGCTGCGATAAACATACGTGTGCATGTGTGTTTATAGTAGAATGATTTATAATCCTTTGGGTATATATCCAGTAATGGGATTGCTGGGTCAAATGGTATTTCTGCTTCTTGATCCTTGAGGAATTGCCACACTGTCTTCCACAATGGTTGAACTAATTTACATTCCCACCAACAGTGTAAAAGTGTTCGTATTTCTCCACATCCTTTCTGGCATCTGTTGCTTCCTGACGTTTTAATAATCACCGTTCTAACTGGCGTGAGATCTCACTGTGGTTTTGATTTGCATTTCTCTAATGACCAGTGATGATGGGCTTTTTTCATACTTGTTGGCTGCATAAATGTCTTTTGAGAAGTGTCTGTTCATATCCTTTGCCCACTTTTTGATGGGGTTGTTTTTTTTCTTGTAAATTTAAGTTCTTTGTAGATTCTGGATATTAGCCTTTTGTCAGATGGATAGATTGCAAAAATTTTCTCCCATTCTGTAGGTTGCCTGTTCACTCTGATGATAGTTTCTTTTGTTTTGCAGAAGCTCTTTAGTTTAATTAAATCCCATTTGTCAATTTTGGCTTTTGTTGCAATTGCTTTTGGTGTTTTAGTCATGAAGCCTTTGCCCATGCCTATGTCCTGAATGATATTGCCTAGGTTTTCTTGTAGGGTTTTTATGGTTTTAGGTTTTACATTTGTTTTTATCCATCTTGAGTTAATTTTTGTATAAGGTGTAAGGAAGGGGTCCACTTTCAGTTTTCTGCATATGACTAGCTAGTTTTCCCAACACCATTTATTAAATAGGAAATCCTTTCCTCGTTGCTTGTTTTTGTCAGGTTTGTCAAAGATCAGATGGTTGTAGATGTATGGTGTTATTTCTGAGGCCTCTGTTCTGTTCCATTGGTCTATATCTCTGTTTTGGTAACAGTACTATGCTGTTTTGGTTACTGTAGCCTTGTAGTATAGTTTGAAATCAGGTAGCGTGATGCCTCCAGCTTTGTTCTTTTTGCTTAGGATTGTCTTGGCTATACGGGCTCTGTTTTGGTTTCATATGAAATTTAAACTGTTTTTTTCTAATTCTGTGAAGAAAGTCAATGGTAGCTTGATAGGGATAGCATTGAATCTATAAATTTGGGCAGTGTGGCCATTTTCACGACATTGATTTTTCCTATCCATGAGCATGGAATGTTTTTCCATTTGTTTGTGTCCTCTCATTTCCTTGAGCAGTGGTTTGTAGTTCTCCTTGAAGAGGTCCTTCACATACGTTGTAAGTTGTATTCCTAGGTATTTTATTCTCTTTGTAGTAATTGTGAATGGGAACTCACTCACGATTTGGTCGTCTATTATTGGTGTATAGGAATGCCTGTGATTTTTGCACATTGATTTTGTATCCTGAGACTTTACTGAAGTTGCTTATCAGCTTAAGGAGTTTTTGGGCTGAGATGATGGGGTTGTGTAAATACACAATCATGTCATCTGCAAACAGACAGTTTGACTTCCTCTCTTCCTATTTGAATACCATTTATTTATTTCTTGTGCCTGATTGCCCTGGCCAGGAGTTCCAATACTATGTTGAATAGGAGTGGTGATGGAGGACATCCTTATCTTGTGCTGGTTTTCAAAGAAAATGCTTCCAGCTTTTGCCCACTCAGTGATATTGCCTGTGGGTTTGTCATAAATAGCTCTTATTATTTTCAGATACATTCTATCAATACATAGTTTATTGAGAGTTTTTAGCATAAAGGGGTGTTGAATTTTATTGAAGGCCTTTTTCTGCGTCTATTGAGATAATCATGTGGTTTTTGTCATTGGTTCTGTTTATGTGATGGATTATGTTTATTGATTTGCATATGTTGAACCAAGCTTGCATCCCAGGGATGAAGCTGACTTGATTGTGGTGGATAAGCTTTTTGATGTGCTGCTGGATTTGGCATTTGGAAGAGTTAATATTTTTAAATCATCCAAAACCCACCTTTGGGTATTTTTGGTCCTTTTTTTCTCCCAACTGGAGGAAAGAATGAAAACCAAAGGTATCACCTGAGCTATACTATTTTCCCTCCTCACTTTAGCCAGAATGGCTGAAAATAGCCAGGTGATCCAGTGATTGGGTCTCCTTTCTTGGGTAAGGATCTATTATTTAAAAATTCCATGGGTAACTTTTAACTCACAACACTCAGCAGCCAGCTGCCGTTTAATATCATGGGTAACTTTACAACCTTCCAGCCATTAAGGGTTTGTCACCTCCTGTCCCTCAATCCGTCCTTTAACCAAAGAATGCATTTGTCATATTTCATTGAGTCAGAGTTGGTCTAGGGAAAATCCCACTTTTGACATGAAATATATGTCAGGGAGGTCCCTAAGACCACTTCCAGATTTGAGGATTCACTAGGATTGTCAGGATTCAGTATGCAGTTGCACGCATGGCTAGGAATTGTTAGAGTGAAAGGATACTGAGCAAATCAGCAAAAAGAAGGGCATGGGACAAAGTGTGGAGGAAACTAGGTTCAAGCATCCACACATCCTCTCCCTGGGGAGTCAGACAGGATGTGCTTAATTCCCCAAGCAATGGGTTGTGACAACACGTGTGAAACTGATACCAACAGGAGACAGGGAAATACTGGGTAGAAGAGGGCAGTTCCCTGGCAAAGGCCCTACCCTCAAGCCTGAATACCCACAGCCCTAAATTGGAACAGGCATTCCTGTTTTTGCACCCAAAAGTTGCCTTTTGGCCCTCCACGCCCCCCTATCCTGTACCCATATGAACCCCATATCCTCAGCTCCAGAAGGAGACCAGGAGATGATCAGAGAGCAGAAGGATGGCAGAATGGTGCAGCAGAGAGAAGAAAGTGCATCTGAATGCCAAGAGGAGTTCGACTGGGGTTGATGGGAGAGGAGATTGGCTACCGGGTGGTGAAACTCCAGGGGAAGATCATCTTCCCACTTCATCCCCCTTGTAGCTCCCCATCCGTCCCACTGAGAGCCACCTCCACCACTCAGTAAAACCTCTGCTTTCACCATCCTTCAAGTCTGTGTGTGACCCAATTCTTCCAGGATGCTGGACAAGATCTCAGGATATAGAAAGCTGTCACATTGGCCCTCTGCCCTTGCAAAAAGGCAGAGGGTCTACTGAGCTGATTAACACTTAAGCTGTCCATGGACAGCAAGGCTAAAAGTGCACCATTAACACACACCCACTTGGGCTCCTGTACCTGTCCGTCTGCGTGATCCCCCTCCTGTCAGGGGTTTGAGCAGCGGTGGTGACCGAACAGGTGAGCCACACCCCTGTTGCCATCTGCAAGGGGGTTCAGGGAACTCTCCCATCTCAAAACGTTGTCTATCAGGGAAACTTAGAGACTCGGTGACAAGGGTTTCTAGTGGGGGCTGATCATGCAGGCACCTTTGCCTGGCAGCTACTAAAATTTCAGACTCCCAGAAGGAAAGCAGATCTTCAGGATAAAAGTATTGTTTGCACAAAATGTTTAGGTACAGTGAGGCTTTTTTATCAGAGATAGTGTTATCTCTCCACAAATTCAATTTCCAGATACTAGCAAAGGGCAATCTTGCAAGCAGGTTTTTCTAAGGACAGCGGTATCAGGCTTGCTATGCTCTTTTCTGCACAGCATGATGTGGCGAAAACTTCAAAAAGTTTTTGCCCAATCAAGCTTGTCCTTGTTTCCCTCTTCTGTTAGGATGAGAAAAACATGACTGATATAGCCCACTTATCTGAGGAGGAATATATGACATATAGGAAATAAAGCTGGGACTCCAGCAGACCTCAGTCAAAATCAACCAATAACCCTAGGCATTCTCTATGTGAGGAGCTCAGCTGAGATAGGTAGAGCTGTCCAGCTGAGTCCAGCTTAGGTAAGCTGACCCTTAGTCAATCCTTAGCTGACCCTTACATCTGTGAGAATAATTGTTTTAAGCCACTGTGTTTTGGGGTGGTTTGTGGCCATAGCTAAATGATACACTAATTTAACACTCGAATAGCACTATGAGGTAACTATTATTTTGGAGACCAGTTCTTACTCTGTTACCCAGGCTGGAGTGCAGTGGCATGATCTCAGCTCAGTGCAACTTCCGCCTTCTGGGCGCAAGCAATTCTCCTGCCTTATTCTCCTGAGTAGCTGAGACTGTAGGCACGTGCCACCACTCCCAGCTAATTTTTGTATTTTTTTCCTTGCAAAGATGGGATTTCACCATTGTTGCCTAGGCTGGTCTCGAACTCCCGGGCTCAAGTGATCTGCCCGCCTCGGCCTCCCAAAGTGCTGGGATTACAGGCGTGAGCCATGGTGCCTGGTCGAGGTAAATATTATGAACTTCATTTTAGAGATGAGGAAACTGAGAAAACCAAAGAGGGAAATTAAGGTCCTATTTATCCAAAGTCCCACAACTTCTAAGCAGAAGGGCCAGGATCTGAAGGCAGAATTTCGGCTCCGGAGTCTGCATGCTTAACAATTGCTCGATGCCATCTTGGAGTTTCGGCTGGAACTGGGAGAAGGGCAAAGCCTCAGGTAAGAATAGGCACATCTCGTAAGGAAAGCAGTTGGAAGGCCAGCAAGCGAGAAGGGAAATAATTGTGTTAGAGAATCATGAGGAGTCATGTTAGAACCTTCGTCTCCTACCTTTATTTTGAATGTAATGTTGTGAAGGCAAGTTTTGAGATCTCAGGGAGTAAATGGAAAAGGAACCTCAGAATCATGTTCAGAAAACCTCGTTGATGATGATAATTAATAGAGATTGGGCATCTGCTAAGTGGTAGATACTGCTAAGCACTTACAGTAATCATTGGTGCTGTCAAAAAATACCTTCAGTTTTTTCTCCAGGGCCCACAGTAGAATTTCACTTTCTTGCTTTCTGGAAGTAGAGATGGCCAACTGATTAACTTTACTCTAGGGTCAGCAAACTACATTTTTCAGCCTGTAAGCTAAGAATAGTTTCTACCTTTTTTATAGCATTAAAAAAATGAACTATGTGAAAGAGACCACATGTGGCTACAAAGCTGAAACTTTTTACTGTCTGGTCCTTTACAGAGAAAGTTTGTTAATCCGTGTTCTAGTCAATACACTGATAGTGAAGGTGGCATGTGTCACATCCAGGTGGAAGCTTTTAAGGGCCAGCATATGATTTTTCCACTTTCTCTTTTCTTCTGTCCTGGTTACAGAGAGAGGATCTCAGTCTGGAGTGAGGATAGTGCAGGCGGAGCCTTTACCTGACCTGCTGTGGACATGCAGTATGATAAAGGCATAACATTGTTGTAATTTTAAATCACTGAGATTTTTCTTTTTATTACTGAGAAATACTTAGACTATCCTGACTGACATAGCACTTTACAGACATTTAATCCACACAATTGCCCTATAAGATATTATATCCTCCTTTTGAAATGTATCCTGAATCAGATAATTTAAAACACGTGAACCACCACCATACTCCATATCATCATCATATCTCTCTTACACTATTGTCACAGCTCCTGATGGCCTTTCTTTTTTTTTTTTTTTTGAGACGGAGTCTTGCTCTGTTGCCCGCACTGGAATGCAGTGGCTCGATCTCAGCTCACTGCAACCTCTGCTGCCTGGGTTCAAGTGAGTCTCCTGGCTCAGCCTCCTGAGTAGCTGGGATTACAGGCATGTGCCACTACGCGTGGCTAATTTTTGTGTTTTTAGTAGAGATGGGGTTTCACCATGTTGGTCAGGCTGGTCTGGAACTCCTGAGCATCAGCCTCCCAAAGTGCTGGGATTATAGGCGTGAGCCACTGTGCCTGGCCTCCTGATGGCCTTTTTGATGATATTCCTGCCTCTTATAGACTGTTCTCATTAGTCAGAGACATCTTTTAAGAATTATAATAGATGATTCCAGGATTTCATTTCTGGCAATGATTGGCTAGGTAGCTTAGACAAGTCTTCCCATTTAATACAACTAGGGAAGCTGGATAAAAATTTTAAAAAATGTTTCAAGGCATCAGAGAGCTACCAAGGAGGTGACAAATTATAGGGCAGAGATCTGGGAGGGGAGAGGAATGCAGAGATGTGGGTCTGGCATTTGGGGCTATTTGCCCCTAATGGCTGCTTTTAATTCTGAAAGTGGAGCTTTCTATGGACTCACAGAGCCAGTAGATAAAAAATTGAGTTCAGGGCTTGTCGAAAAGGAGGGTCTTGATAAGAACCCAAGGCTTTCAACTGGGACTCTAAAGGGCCATACCCTAGGAGTAAGAGTGAATGAAAATAGGCCAGTTTCCAGAGGATGTGAAGCCAGCTCTGAATCATCTGAGTCCCTGTTTGCCTTAAGATAATCTGAAACAGCTAAAACACCACAAATCAGCCTTGATTTATTATTTTGTTGGTAGTCTAGATCTGGGTTTCTGAACCTCAGCAGTATTTGACATTCTGGACCAGGTAATTATTTGCTGTGAGGGGCTGACCTGTGTATTGTAGGAGGCTTACTAGCATCCCTGGCCTTTACCCACCAGATTCCAATAGAATCTTCTCAGTCATAACTAAAAATGGCCATTGCCGAAAGTCCCCAGGAGGGCAAAAGGCAGATTCGGTTTATAGTGTGCTATACCTCTAGCTGTTACGTTGTGAGTAGCACCAAAATGTTGAGGAAATGTTCTCTTAGCATTTGACAAGTGTTATCCTATTCAGCGGACTTTGCTCAATTGATGAATGAATGCAATTCTTTGTTGTTTCACTTTTGTCTTGCTCATTAATGTAAATGAATGTACCAATCAACATTCATGCTACAACTGCACCCATCCGTCACTTAAAAGCATACAAAAGTTTGGCAAAAACCAACAAAAACATTTTATGAGAATCAACTAGCTATATGAAATTTACAATGAGGAGTAAGGAGTATTTGTACCTTTTATTATTACCTGTAAATTATTCATTTCAAAGAACTTTTGGATTGTCGACCCTCTCTGTTGTGTGGTTGTTTGCTGCTATTTCATTATTTTTTTATTTTTATTTTTTTTTTTTTTTGAGAGAGAGTTTCACTCTTGTTGCCAGGCTGGAGTGCAATGACATGATCTCGGCTGACTGCAACCTTCGCCTCCCGGGTTCAAGTGATTCTCCTGCCTCAGCCTCCCAAGTTGCTGGGATTACAGGCGCCTGCCACCGTGCCCAGCTAATTTTTTGTATTTTTAGTAGAGACGAGATTTCACCATGTTGGTCAGGCTGGTCTTGAACTTGTGATCTCAGGTGAATTTCTGTTTATTATTTCATTTCTTCTTTTTGCTTGGTTTTGTTTTTTATTTTATTTTTATTTTTTTAGACAGAGACTTGTTTTGTCACCCAGGCTGGAGTGCAATGGTGCGATCTTGGTTCACTGCAAGCAGCCTTGACCTCCTGGGCTGAAATGATCCTCCCACCTCAGCCTCCTGAGTAGCTGGGACCACAGGTGTGCACCACCACACTTAGCTATTTTTCTGTATTTTTAGTAGACATGGGGTCTCGCCATGTTGCCCAGGCTGGTCTTGTACGCTTGAGCTCAAGCAATCTGCCTGCCTCGGCCTCCCGAAGTCCCGAAGTGCTGGGGTTATAGGTGTCAGCCACCATACCCAGCTGGTTTTAATTTTTTATTCTTTAATTTCTTGAGACAGATGCTGTATTAGTTATTTATTACTGTGTAACAAGTTACCTGAAAACTTAGCAGTTAAGAAAAACGTAATCATTTATTCATTCCTTTTTCATCAGTCTTGTTCTATTTTCCTCCCTTTTTTTTTCGAATTTTTTGTCCTTTTTCTCATTCTCTTTCTGTCTCCCTCCCTTTTCACCTTTCCTTCCTCTGCTTAATTGCTTCAAATATGGGATTGAAATAAATTAAAGACCAAAGCATGGGTGGTAAATTGATGGCCAACAGGCTGAATCTGGTCGGGACATCTTGGGAGCTTGTACAGTGTTCTAATCATTGGAAAAGTCTACATTAAAAAAAAGGGGAGGTGGCTGGGTTTGTTGAATTATGTCTGTAGTCCCAGCATTTGAGAGGTTGAGGGAGGAGGATTGCTAGAAGCCAGGGGTTCAAGACCAGCCTGAACAAAGCAAGATCCCATCTCTACCATTTAAAAAAAAAAAATTAGCCAGACATGGTGGCATGCACCTGCAGTCCTAGCTTACTCAGGAGGTCAATGTGGGAGGATCACTTGAGCCCAGGAGTTTGATGCTGCCTTGAGCTATAGTCACAACACTCCAGCCTGGGTGACAGAGTCATACCCTGTCTCTCTTAAAAAAAAAAAACAAACAAAAAAAACACCAAAAATCAGGGAACATGCGGGTGGGGTGGGGTAGATTTCTCTTCAGAAAATCTGATGTCACAGCAAAGGGTCTGTTTTCCCACATGGAAACAATAAGCCAGAGCTTCTTTAATTCTCTCTTCCATTCCTTGAGAGGCCTTTAGACCTCTTTTAGGCCAAATTATTTGTCCATAACCTTCATCACTCCCTGTTGCCATATACAACTTTATCTTGCTTAATTTTGTTCCCTTCAATGTCCCATGGGCATTGAAGTTTGAGGCTTTTGAAATAAAATTGTATAATCTTCACCTTTTAAATTAACAAAGGGAATTCCTTCTCTGCAAAAACAGCCACCCTCCAACAAAACAACTGATACAAGAAAATAAAACCAAAACTGAAGGCAACACTATAGTTAATCAGGCAAGCTCTCTTTTTATGTGGCATAGTCACATCTCTTGTTATTCTTGTGAGTGGGGTTATAGGAAAGGAGGCAGGGATTGGTCTAATGGGCTACGGACTGGCTAGTTCTGTTAGTTCTCCACAGTGGGTGGCCAGTGGCCATGGGATTATTATGGAGTAGAGGGCCCACTACTTTCTGAATACCTTCTTATACATCTTCTTCAGGCCAGATACAAATTGTATTACTTAGGGTTCTCTAGAGAACAGAACCAGTAGCAGATACACACACATACACATACACATTATCTATCTATCAATTGATCGAGATATTTAGGTTAAGGAATTGGCTAATGTAATTATGGAAGCTTGGAGGTCCACATTCTGCAGGGCTGGCAGGCTGGAGACCCATAAGAGCTGGCACTGCAGTTCAAGTCCAAAGGCTGTCTGTTGCAGAATTCCCTTTTGCCTGGTCAGTATTTTGTTCTATCCAGGCCTTCAACTGATTGGATGAGGCCCAACTACATATGCAGAGCAATTGTCTTTAATCAAAGTCCACTGATACACATGAAAATCTCATACAAAACAGTCTCACAGAAACATTTAGAATAATTGACCAAATATCTGGGCCCTATGGCCCAGCCAAGACCACACATAAAATTGACCGTCACAGGCATGTTAAATTTTAATTCATCTATTCACTCAGTAATTTTTTTTTTTTTTTTTTTTTGAGACAGAATCTCACTCTGTCCCCCAGGCTGGAGTGCAGTGGCGCGACCTCAGTTCATGGCAACAGTCGCTTCTCAGGTACAAGAGATTCTCCTGCCTCAGCCTCCCGAGTAGCTGGGATTACAGGTGCCCGCCACCATGCCCAAGATAATTTTTGTATTTTTAGTAGAGACGGGATTTCATGATGTTGTCCAGGCTGGTCTCAAACTCCTGACCTCAGGTGATCTGCTTGCCTCAGTCTCCCAAAGTGCTGAGATTACAGGCATGAGCCACCATGCCTGGCTTCACTCAGTAAATATTTATGAGCACCATCTATACCCCAGGTACTATTCAAGGTGCTGGGAATACTATAGTGAATAAAATAGACAAGATCGCTGCTTTCGTTTGGGTTCACATGCTCTTGGGAGTGATAGTCAGGTGGTGATATGTGTTACGGAAAATTAAAACAATGGGGCCTCATGAGGATGTTATTCTAGATAGAAAAGTCAGAGAAGGCATCTCTGCGATGTCATTTGAGAAGCACCCAAATGAAGAGAGGGAGTGAGCCATGTAAATATTTAGGGGAAGAGTTTTCAGTTTCAAGAGTAAGGAGGTGCAAAGGCTGGGTGTGTCTGAGGAACAGCAAGGAGGCCAGTGTGGGAGGAGCTGACTGGGGGAGGAGGGGAAACAGGACCTTGTGGGGGCTTAAGAAGTTCCTATGTTGAAGGATCCAAGAAAAGGGTCCAGGTAAACGAATTCACACCTCTGTGTGACACAGGGGACAAGTCCTGGGTGGGCTTCAGGATGTTGGGTACTCCCTCTCTAACTCTCACCTTCTCCCCATTCTCCCAGAGTTAGCTCCCCAGATTTTCTTTTCATTCTTCAGCATCAGGTGTCTGCTCATTTCCTCAGAATCTATTGTCTCCCCCACCCCACTCCTTGTGATGAAGGAAATCCCAGTTCCTTAGAATGTCGTGCAAATTCTGCCACCTCTGGCGTCAGCAGGATGTGAGCAGAGTCCCAATCTGTTCTAGCTCCTGCTGACTGCAGAGAGGGGAGGACCAGCTCTGGTCCCATGGTAGGAAGGAGGTGGGGGGCTATGGTAAATCAGGGGTGTTTGAGCTTCCATTTGTTCTCTCCGCAGGCAGGGTTTGCCCAGGTTTTCTCTTTAGCCCATGACAAACACAATTCACCTCTGTGTGTTTTTTTTTTTTTTTTTCTGTGTAGTCCAGGGGTTGGCAAACTGGCTGATGAGACAAAACCCACAGGCCTGTTTTGTCAAGCTTCACACTCCTTTTTGCTGGTATTATCTGTGGCTGCTTTTGCACTACAACAATAGTGATGAGTAGTTGCAACAGAGACCTTATGGCTGGGAAGCCTGAAGTATTTATTATCTGGCTCTTTACAGAAAAATTTTGCCTACCCCTGGTCTAGTCTCTGAGAGAAGTATGTGTTTCTTCTAATATATTTTTTAACTCTGCTTGCAAAGCAATGATTCTGGCCTTATAATGCTAAAGCGCTCTCTTCTGCTCGGCTTGGTCCCTTCATCATGGAGGGTCCCACATAAACAGACAAGGCCTCTGGCTGAGCCATCTGATTGGATGGCATCATAGTCACCTGGTTTGCCTCTACTCCCCAAGATTCTCTCCTGAGAGGAAGAGGGGGAGGGTTAAGTTCAGCCTGCCACACCTGTAGTCTTCAGTTAAATTTTTGGTGTATGACTGACTCATGGCTGTTAACAGAAATGTATGTGTTCAAAGCAATGTGGAAGATTTTTCAAACTACCAGAGAGGATAGTGTTAACACATGTTCATAGACAAGTGAGTCTGTTGAGAAGTGCTCAAGGAGAAATTAAACATCATTCCTATCCATAGTTGTACTTGGATGTGTGTTTTACCACTAGATCCATATTTTTAAAATATTTTAATATTAATGCAAATGGATTTGACACGTGTTAGGTAGAGAAGGCAGGAGTTTCAGAGTTGAATGTAATTTGGAGGGAACATACTTCCTCATTCTTGACATACCAAGTTTAAGAGTTTCTCACATGCTGCTGGGCATGGTGGTGCGCTCCTATAGCCCCAGCTACTTGGGAGGCAGAGCTGGGAGGATTGCTTGAGTCCAGGAGTTTGAAGTGACAGTGAGCTATGATGGCACCAGGGCACTCCAGCCTGGGTGATAGAGTAAGACCATCTTTAAAAAATACAAGAATTTCTCTTGTATGACCATCAGATGCAGACCATACAATTTCTCTTGTATGACCATCAGATGACCATCAGATGCAGTACATGAGGTATGCAGTAGACATCTGTTGTCTCCCCATTGCTTCTCCCTTTGGAGAATTGCCCCTCTCTTATTTTATGTGGTCTTGTTGGGCACGTGGTTAGGACTCACTCGTAAATGTACCCTATTTCTACCGTATTTGTCTGGTCATAGTTATGGGTCCAGGGAAGGCATATGACCCAAGCTGCAGCATGTGCTTTAGAGGCTGGTGCTCTCACTTTCTTCTTTACCTTCCTAAGCTTTCTGCTTTACCCCAAGATGATGCTGAGCTCTAATTTGCACTGGATAATTGGAGTAGATTGTAAAATTTATTTAAAATATTCCTTAAATTTGAAAAATTCTTTTGTATTTTATAATGGGAATCAATTGTGTTTTCATAACTGTATCATTCGTCCCACTTACTCTACTGTGATGTGGCTTGCCACTCCCCATCAAGAGGTGGAGTCCAATACTCTCTTCCTAAATATGGGCTGGCCCTACTGACTAGTTCACCTAGTAGAGTGCAGCACAAGGGACAATTAATAGG
Source organism: Hylobates moloch (assembly GCF_009828535.3). NCBI lineage: Eukaryota > Metazoa > Chordata > Mammalia > Primates > Hylobatidae > Hylobates > Hylobates moloch. The sequence continues at coordinate 51,207,196 of NW_026652291.1, forward strand.
ATCGATAAATTTTCATACCCACGTAACCAGCACCCAGATCAAGAAATGGAACATTCCCAGCACCCAGAGCCTCCTTTGTGTCCCCATCCACTAGCCCCTTCCCAGAATAACATCTGTTTTCTCTCCTGACACCATTGCTTAGTTTCGCTTGTTTGCGAATTCTATCTAAATGGAATCTTTTGTGTCTGGCTTCTTTTGCTTGACTTTATGTTTGTGAGATTCATTTCATGTTATTGTATGTGGTTGTACTTGTTTGTTGTCATGGCAGTATTCCATTGTGTGAATATACCATAAGTTATTCATCTAATCTACTGTTAGGTCATTTCCAGTTTGGGGCTATTATGAATAGTGCTGCTATAAACATTCTTGTCTATGTCTTTTGGTAAACATATTGTATACATTGCTATTGGGTGTATAACAGGAGTGGAAGTGCGTATGTTCATCTTCTGGTCGATACTGCCAAACAGTTTTCCAAAGAGCTTATATGAATTCACATTCCCACTAGCACTGTGTTAGAATTCCAGTTCAACATCTTTGCCTGTGTAGTGTCTGTGTTATCACTTTAGCTATTTAGTGAGTGAGCTATTTTGTTTCAAAACAGTATTTAATTTCAAATGGTTGAAAGACTAACCTGTTGAATATTAGAATCAGTAGATGACATTCTTTAAGAGATAGCAAAAGCCCATAATTTTTAGGACTTTTTAGAAAATGTTTCTATATTACATGTTAATTAACCATGTGTAAATATTTTGCTGCATTATTTTATAAATGCACATATAATTGCAAGGTATATATTTTGGGAGTATGTGCCTACTCTAGACCATACTAATATAAACTGAGTGGCTCCAAATTAAGAAGGTTCTCTAATTTAGACATAACATCAGTGAGTACTTTGTACTCTGATGAAAGAAATATTACCTAAGTTTTCCAAACATCACAGATTGGAAATGAAGTTAAAGTCATAGTTATTATCCTTTACAAAATATTATTTCTCTGGTTCTTCCTCTGTTCACTGTGTGAAACTGCAGCCTCTCTCTACTCATAATAGTTCAGTGAGTCCTCCAGGATGGCCTCTGTATCCTCTAAGATATAAGAGCAAGGCACCCACCATCTTCTGGCTCTCCTTTGCTGGGGTAAAGTCTCAGATCACTGCCCAAGCCCACCAATGTCCCACTCTACTGCAATGCCAGCTGTACCTTCTCTGTTGCTGCTGATACTGCTGGCACAGGATTTTGCTAATCCTTGCAACTTCAAGGTTCTGCGGAAATTTTAACAAAACAGCTCTTTTTAGTTTCATCTGCTTTTAAGATCCATGGCACCTGGATCAGAGGACGCTGGGGCTGACCACCACTGGGAGGCACCAAGACTCGTCCCTCCCCTCTGGCCCTGTCTTGATGTCACTGAACTCAATTTGTGTGCTTAGGGTGAGTTACTTCCCAGGAGTCCTCTGGCCTCTCCTGTAAACAATCCTAGCAAGATTACCTCACCCTCTGCCAGCTGTGCCCAGGCCTGGGTGAGTCCTGAGAGCTTGGTCTCAAGCTGAGGCTGACCGTGTGTCCTCATCGGCATGGGTTAGTCCTGGTTTGTGACTGTCGTACTGGCATAATTATTAACAGCTCTCCCTTTCACTCTTGCAAGCCTCCTGCTTTGAATGGTTAATTATACAGGGTCACCCTCTCTCAAGCCATCTTTAGGAAAATGTTACAGAAGTGAAACAATCAACAACACGTTTTAAAATAGTCAGGAAATACACTATGTAGAGAAGAATTTTGACCTCCGATGGCTGGAGTGAGCATTGCAGTAATCTGCTAGCCTGCGGGTCCTGCAGTGCTTCTCAGCCCCTAGCTGGCAGCTACGTGGCTCCATCTACAGGCTCTGCTTTGCTCTGCTCTGGCCGAAGACTATTTCTTCCTTTCTCCTGTGACTGAAAGAGATCACCAGAGATCACAAGGAGGGATTGAAGGAGCCGGGGGTAGGATGCTCTGAAACCCAGCCAGAGGTTAATCATTGTGGTGGTGGGTCCTCACCATACCCTTGTGCCCAGTTTTCCTAACCTGGCTTTGGCTGTGTTCCTGAGACAGCTTCTATTTCATTTGTTCCCTAGTTCCTAATGGGCCCTAATGGTCTCTTGCTATTTCCTCCAATCCTTGGCCTGCCTTGGACCCGGACTCTGGCTCCTGACCTCAGTGACACGGGATCTGCCATCCACTGTATCTCTCTTCACATGGCCTGCCTTACTCTGTTGTCTCTCCCACTTCCCCAAAGTGCAGTTTGCTCTTTTGGAAGCCATGCTGTAATCTCTCGTACTTGCATGCGGGGTTTCCACCAGGAAGGCAAGGTGCTCTAGCAGAAAGGAAAAGGGCTCTGAACTCAAAAGACCTGATTCAAGTCCTAGTTCAGCAATTAGCCACGTGTCCTTGGATAAATCACCTAGATACTTAACCTGAATGATAATCCCCTCATCTGTGGCAGGTAGAATGAAATTGCCAGTTGAAAATGGATGGATTGACTTCTGAACTCAGGATTTCCTGCTGAGTTTGTTTGGTATCAATCAGTTGACTGGGGCTTGGTTAATCTTTGGGAAAGTCAGATTTCTGAGCTTGAGGAACTAAGGCTGTATGTCAAGGATGCTGGGATAATCAGCTTGGAACCAACATGATTCCCAACTTAATTTTAGGGGAAAGTTCAGCCAGCTTTGGAAGCTGGGCTATTCACCTACCCAATTGTTGCAAGCCCAGACAGGTCTTGAATCAGACAACTCTCACAGGAGAGTGTAACTGGCATCTTTTCCCCATCTCATCTGTTGGTTTTGGTAATGAGATGAGATGGGGTAGTTAAATTTGCCAGGAATGGAGAACGGCCTGATACTCTTAAATCTCTATCTTTCAGGAATACCTAGTTCATTTTATCCTAATTTATTTATTATTTATTTTTTGAGACAGGGTCTTGCTCTGTCATCCAGGCTGGAGTGCAGTGGCACAATCATGACTCACTGCAGCTTCAACCTCCCAATCCAATCTCAAGCAATCCTCCCACCTCAGTCTCCTGAGTAGGTGGGACAAAGGCATGTGCCACTGTGCACAGCTAATTTCTTTTTTTTTTTTGTATTTTTTGTAGAGACAAGGTTTCACCATGTTGCCCAGGCTGGTCTTGAACTTCTGGGCTCAGGCACTCTGCCTGCCTTGGCCTCCTAAAGGCCTGCATTTACAGGCGTGAGCCACTGTGCCCAGCACTTAGTTCTGTTTAAATATAATCTAAAATAAGGAGAAAGAGCCTTATTTTAATCACTTCATACTGAAGTACATTCAGAATGAGTTGAGAACCCATGTATTGTAAGAATCCATATTAATGACCAAAAATATAAAACAGAAATGGCAAGGCCATCCAGTAGTTCTGTTCTTCCTGGAATGGGAGATGGCAGCCGAGAAAAGCAGGATTTCAGTAAACATCTCCCTCTTGTGCAGAAATCCCCAGTCCGGGATTCAAATCTGATTAAGTGAGTCAGGCTTACCTTTATTACCGTATATTACAAACATTTTTCAGCATTCAGGAGTGAGTGGTGTCTCTGTGGATTTGGCCAGTTCCTGGCAATTATGCACTTGGCTGCTAGTGCAAACCAGCATGCCAAATGCCTGGAATGACGATCCATGTCTGAGCAGCTTTCAGTCTGGGAAGGATGTTGTCCAAACACCACATTCCTTCCCAAGGTGGCCAAATCCTGGTTACAGTTCTGTCCTTTAAATCTATGTATCCTGAAACTTGGCCAGAAAGGATATGGCCACATCCCTTTGCCCCTTTAAGCTTCCGCAGCAAACACCTGGGGGAACTTGCATTGATTTTGCAGTGTCTGGCGGCTGCTTAGTCCAGAAGTAGTTTCGTGCCTAGTGCCTTAATCAGAAAATCACATTCTGAACATAATCTGTCAGGTGGATTATTAGAAAACACTAATTCTTTCAGAGACTAAGTCAGGAAGCCTGGTGAAATGCCAACTGAGTGATGGCATTGTTTTTCTGAAATGCCCTTCCAGCTTTATTTGCATGGTTATTAGCCAACCTGTCCAAATTGTAGCTGATTCACACTTGTTTGCACTTCAGAAAACAGCCCTGGGTTAGAAAGAGAGTCTATCTCTTGGCATGCCCTTTACGGCAGTGGGTCCTGGTAAAACCAAAAACTTTTAATGAAATTTAGCAAGGACTGTCTTGGTATACAATTGGCTCTCTGTCTCCACTGGTTTTGTATCCACAGAGTCAACCAGCCATGGATTGAAAATATAGTATTCGTGGGATGCAGAACCCACATACATGGGGGGCCAACTTTTCCTATCATTGGGTTCTACAGGGCCGGCTATGGGACTTGAGCACTTCAGTATCTGCTGGGGGGTGAGGGTGGCAGAGGTGGGGATAGGGTGTCTTGGAACCAATCCCTTTCAGATACCAAGGGATGACTGTATATGGAGAGGACTAAAATGTATGTTCAATGAGATGGGAATTTGGTCTGTTTACCATCTGTTGAATGAATAAATAAGTGAATGAGCTTGTGAGGCTGAGGCAGAAGGATGGCTTGAGCACAGGAGTTCAAGACCAGCCCAGGCAACACAGCAAGACCCTTGTCTTAAAAAATAGATGAAAAATAAGTAAGCAAACGGATAATTGTAAACCTACCCTCTTCTTAATTACATAGTATATATCATCTTGTCCATTTCTTATTTCCTTTTATATTTCTCACTTTCTTTTTATTCAATTTAGATAGAAGGCAGTTAAAAGCCTTTCTCTATGAAATAGGCAAATGGAAAGTGAAAACGCCTTGACTAGGGTCCTGTGCCCACTTGTCTTTCTGCTTATCCCTCACTTCCTCCCATGAGCTTGCCACTGTCTTCAAGAAGTAGCCCCACTCCCCTGCTTTCTCAGCTGGTGGCCTGGCCTTCTATCTGCCCCTAACAACACTCATGTGTTTTTTCCTGTAGTCCAAATGAGGCATCTCTTCTATAATGAAAACCCCTTCTCTTCTGTGGAACCTTGCAGCATTAGTTACTCCTCTCTCCTCTGCCTTCAGTATTGGCTTTTCGGAGTCCATAGAAGAGCTCAAGTCTCTCCAATATTAAAATAAAAAAACACCAAAGCACAAAAACAAAACAAAACAACTGCCACACCCCCAAACCAAAAAAAATCCCACCTAGCCCCATATCACTTTTACCTTCACAGCCCAGTTTTTCAGTAGAAAGATCTATATTCAGAGACTCTATTTTCTTACTTCTTTTTTATCCTTTGTAAAAGTAAATAAGAAAAAGGTTTTTTTCCAGAAGGTAAATATAAAATTAGAAAATCAGAACTATATCTCTCCTTTGAGAATAGAAACAAATTTTTTCCCTTGGTAGCTAGATTTCTTAGGGTAAGAATATAAATCCCAAATCAGATTGCATTTCGTTTTGACAACAAAGGAGAAAAGCACAAGAACAATATTTTATTATAAGACTTGTTTATAATCTTAAGCACTGGATGCAATTCCACGTGATTCCCTGTCGTAGCTCCTTTCCTCAGACAGTCCTCTGACAGTCCTGCAGGTCCTTTGCTGGGCTGTCTCCTAACTCGACATGCTCGTCTTTAGCTGTCTTATTGCTCTTGTGGTTTCAGCTGCCAGCCATCCAGTGAATTCCTAATCACCACCTCTGGCCATTCTCTGTCTTCTGAGTTTCAGACTCATGTATACAAACACCTCCATCCTGATGGTCCCTGAGCAGTAAAAATCAACATGTACAAGACTGAACTTAGTGTCTCTTTCTTAAACTTGCCTCTCCTCCATATCTCTGTAGCCCCACACCTGAGAGTCATCGTAGCTCTTCCTTCCCCGTCACTGTCTGTATTTAATTGGTAATTTAGTATTGCCTTTTCAGCTTTTTAATACTTCCTGTTTTGGCCTCCTTCTGTCCATTCTCGTGCTGACGGCCCCAGTTCAGACCTTACTATTTTTCATCCTTTGAGTTTTCCACCTGCCTGCTTCCTCCTGGTTATACACTTCTCCATTGCCTTCTCCATGTGAATATTTTGATGATGTTGAAGGAATCACTTTAAAATGCATATCTGATCATTTCACTTCCCTGTTGAACACTCCTTACTAGCTCCCCAATGCCCAGAGGATAAAGCTAAAATCTTTAGCATAGCATAAAAGATTAAAGTTTGTTACTTGTTTTCCCTTCCTCAACTATGCATCTTAGCTTTCTCAGGGGTCTCAGACTCAAAGGTCTACAGTGGAGGGTATGGTGGTGACTAGGTAGGGCTACTGTGAACTAGAGGATTCATAATCGCATTGAAAAGGGTGAACCGTTGCTACAGACCAGATTTTCTCTTCAGCATTCACATGTTGAAATCCCAATCCTTGATTTGATGGCATTAGGAGGTAGGGCTTTTGGCAGGTGATTAAGTCATAAGGATGGAGCTCTTAGAAATGGGGGTTTTACCATTATAAAAGAGACCCTAGAGTCCCTTTGTCCCTTCCACCATGTGAGGCACAGCAAGAAGACGGCCCTCTATGAATAAGGAAATGAGCCCCCACCAGACACTGAATCAGAGTGCCTTGATCTCAGACTTCTCATCCTCCAGAATTGTGAGAAATAAATGTCTGTTGTTTAAGCTACAGTCTACAGTGTTTTGTTACAGCAGCCTGAATGAACCAAGACAGCCACTCTTTGGCTCCAGCCAATTACTGGCGAGTGGGAATTTGGGCTTAGTGTGGCCAAGGTAATAACTTCTTTTTTCATGAGAAGCTGGATTTTTACATCAAACTTTCTGTTTACTAAGTGTTAGAAACTAATTTTAAAACATTAAAACTCATTTTTTGAGTCTCACTGTCATGCAGGCTGGAGTGCAGTGGTGCAATCTTGGCTCACTGCAACCTCCGCCTCCTGGGTTCAAGTCATTCTCCTGCTTCAGCCTCCCACATAGCTGGGATTACAGGTGCCTGCCACCATGCCTGGCTAATTTTTGTATTTTTAGTAGTAACAGGGTTTCACCATGTTGACCAGGCTGGTCTCAAACTCTTGACTTTGTGAGCCGCCTGTCTCGGCCTCCCAAAGTGCTGGGATTGCAAGTGTGAGCCACCGTGCCCAGCCAATCATTGCGCTTTTAAATGTTCATTATTAAAGTGAAAAAGAAAAACAAACATATAGCCTGTGTACCAAATTAAACACGTCTGTGTAAGATTGTGCAAGATTGATGCCCATGTCTATAAGTTCTTCCTGAATTCTGATTCTTAATCATGTGGAATTGCTTCTGGTACCCTAAATATGTACTGTGCCTCCTCACCTTTGTTTTTGCTGGCTTTCTCTGTTTGGAATGCCCTCTCTCTTCCTCACACTCCTTCTATCCCACTCTTACTCTTATCCCAAACATATGGTAAAGATTTTGAAATGTATACTTACTTGTCAAGACTCCTCTCATGGGAGGGAGGTTGTAGCAAGATGGTGGAGAACTCTTCAGTGATTTTCACCCCACAGAAACATCAATTTGAACAACCACCTACACATGAAAATACCTTCACAAGAGTAAGGAAACCAGTTGAGAGATTACAGTACCTTGTTGTAGCACAATAACAAGAAAAGATGCATTGAAGTGGGCAGGAAGAACAGTTCTACATTACATGTGTTATTCATTCTCCAAGCCCAGGCAGCATAGTGCAGAGACAGATATAATTTGCTTGGGAGAAAGAGAGGGAAGTGAGCACAGGACTTTGGCTGGAATCCAACACCAGGCCCATAACAGTAAAACTCAGCACTGAGAAGGCCCCTCATGGCCCCAGACTCCAGGCTGGTACCTAAGGATGACGCCTTTACATGCACCCCAGTCCCAAGCAGGACCACACAGCGCAAGGCTTCAGGCTTGTGTAGTAGACTTGATCTTTGGCCCACACCACTGCCGAGCAAACATCAGTGGCTCCATGCTTTGATCATGTCTGGCAGCCCTCAGTGTCTCTGGGTGTCTGGTGTATATCAGTGCAATGCTTGTCATAGCAGGTCCTGGGCTTCTGGGTGTGCCACACTGGCCATAGCAGGCACTAGAGTTCTGATGCACCCTGGTGCTGTCCCTGCTGCAGGGCTTTTCTGAACAAAGCTGGTCTCTGAAAGCTGGAATAAGAACCTATTTCTTCAAATATGCTGACATTGGTGCACAGCCACAAGGCTCAAGAACAATTAGGCAAACGTGAGATCCCAAATGGATAAAATGAGATGTCAGTGACTGGTGTTAAAGAAATGAAGATGTATGAACAACCTGACAAAGAGTTCAAAGTAACTTTTAATGAAACTCTTTGACTTCAAAACAATAGAGAAACATTTCAATGAAATGAGGAAAATAATAAGTGACCAGAATGAGAAATGCAATAGAGAGTATCAATAGCAGAACTGATTAAGCAGAAGAAAGAATCTATGAACTCAAAGACAGGTTATTTGAAAATACACAGTCAGAAGAGAAAAAAAAAAGAATGAAGAAAGCTTACGGTTTTTTTTTTGTTTGTTTGTTTTTTGTTTTTGTGATGGAGTTTCGCTCTTGTTGCCCAGGCTAGAGTACAATGGCATGATCTTGGCTCACTGCAACCTCTGCCTCCCAGATTCAAGATTCTCCTGCCTCAGCCTCCTGAGTAGCTGGGATTACAGGCATGTGCACCACCCCAGCTAATTTTGTATTTTTAGTAGAGATGGGGTTTCTCCATGTTGGTCAGGCTAGTCTTGAACTCCCGACCTCAGGTGATCCACCCGCCTTGGCCTCCCAAAGTGCTGGGATTACAGGCATGAGCCACCACCCCTGGCAAGCTTATGGGATTTATGGAACAGCATCAAAAGAGCAAATATTCAAGTAATAGTTTAAGGAGGAGAAGAGAAAAATAAGGGAGTAGAAAGCCTATTTAAAGAGATAGTAGCAGAAAATTTTCCAAACCAAAATGTGGTATATATACATAATAAAGAAAGGTGCAAGTATTCAGGTACAAGAAGGTCGATGGTCTCCAGTCGGATTGAATCCAAATTAGACTACCCCAAGACATTATACTAAAACTGTAAAAAACCAAAGACAAAGAGAATCCTGAAAGCAGCAAGAGATAAGTAAATAACATATAAGGGAGTTGCAGTGTGACTTGCAGCAGACTCCTCAGCAGAAACCTTAAAGGGCAGGAGAGAGCGGGATGATATATTCCAAGTACTGAAGGAAAAGTATTGTCGACCAAGAATAATATACCCAGCAAATATGTTCTTCAGAAATGAAGCAGAAATAGACTTCCAGACAAATAAGAGCTGAGGGAGTTCATCGTCACCAGACCTGTCTTAACTTAACAAGAAATGCTAAAGAGGAGTTCCTCAAGCTAAAGGCAAATGATGCTAATGAGTAACACAAAAACATCTGAAAGTATAAAACTGACTGGTAAAAGTACCAGTCAAATTTAGAATACTGTAATTGTGGTATACAAATTATTTATTATGAAGGTTAAAAGACAAAACTATTAAAAATAACAGCTACAATAATTCTTTAAGGAATATGCAATTTAAAATGATACAAATTGTGACACCAAAAATTCAAAATGTGGGAGTGGGGAGCTGGAGTAAAAGGGCAAAGTTTTTTGAAGTGGAATCAAAGTTAAGTTGTTATCAGCTTAAAATAATCCAGTATAACTATAAGATGTTGAGCATTTTTTCATATATCTTTGTTATTTGTATATCTTCTTTTGAGAAATGTCTGTTTAGGTCCTTTGCCCATTTTTAAGTGGGTTGTTTTCTTGCTATTGAGTTGTTTGAGTTTCTATATATTTTGGATATTAACCCCTTATTAGATGTATAGTTTGCAAATTTTTCTCCCATTCTGTAGGTTGTCTCTTCACTCTGTTTATTGTTTCCTTTGTTGTGCAGAAGCTTCTTAATGTAATGTAATTCCATTTGTCTAAAAAAATACATAGGAGTAAATTTAACCAAGGAGGTAAAAGGTCTGAAAACTATAAAACATCACTCAAAGAAATTCAAGGACACAAATAAATGGAAAGATATCTGTGTTCATGGATTGAATAAATTAATATTGATAAAATGTCCACACTACCCAAAATCACCTACAGATTCATCACAATCTCTATCAAAATAACGAAGACATTTTTCACAGAAATTGAAAAAACAATCCTAAAATTTGTATGGAATCGCAAAAGACCCTGAATAGCCAAAACAATTTTGACCAAAAAGAACAAAGCTGAAGGCATTGCACTACCTGGCTTCAAAATATACTACAAACCAAAACAACATAGTACTGGCATAGAAACAGACATGTAGACAAATGGAATAGAGTGGAAAGTTCAGAAACAAATACATGCTTTTACAGCCAACTGATTTTTAACAAATGCACCAAGAACACACAATGGGGAAAGGGCAGTCTCTTCAATAAAGGGTGTTGGGAAAACTGGATATCCACATGCAGAAAGATGACTTTAGACCATTATTTAATACCACAGACAAAAAATAACCAAAATGGATTAAAGACTTCAATGTAAGACCTGAAAACTACTAAAAGAAAACATAGGGGAAAATCTCCATGACATTCGTCTAGGCAACGATTTTAAGAATATGACCCCCAAAAGCACAGGTGACAAAGCAAAAATAGACAAATGGAATTACATTATATTAAAAAGCTTCTGCACAACAAAGGAAACAATAAACAGTGAAGAGACAACCTACAGAATGGGAGAAAAATTTGCAAACTATACATCTAATAAGGGGTTAATATCCAAAATATATAGAAACTCAAACAACTCAATAGCAAGAAAACAACCCACTTAAAAATGGGCAAAGGACCTGAACAGACATTTCTCAAAAGAAGATACACAAATAACCAACAGGTATGGGGAAAAAATGCTCAATATCACTATCAGGGAAATGCAAATTAAAACCACAATGAGATATTACCTTACCTTGTTAGAATGGCTATTATCAAAGAGACAAAAGGTAACAAGTGTTGGTGAGAATGTGGATAAAAGAGAACCCTCATGCCCTATTGGTGGAAATCTTAATTAGTATAGCCATTATGGAAAACAGGATAGAGGTTCCTCAGAAAATTAAAAACAGAACCATCATATGATCCAGCAATCCCACTACTGGATATATATTTAAAGAAAAATCAGCTTGTCAAACAGACATCTGTACTCCCATGTTTATTGCAGCATTATTCACAATAGCCAAGATATGGAATCAACCTGTCAATGAATGAATGGATTTAAAAATGTGGTATATATACACAATGGAATTCTATTCGTCATAGAAGAAACCCTGTCATTTGCAACAACATGGATGAATCTGGAGAACATTATGTTAAATAAAATAAGCCAGGCACAGAAATACAAATACTACATGATCTCATTCATATGTGAAATGTGAGAAAGGTGGTCTCGTAGAGGTAGAGAATATAATGGTGGTTACCAGGATCTGAGGAGGTTGGAGGAGCAGGGGATACAAAATTTCAGTTAGAAAGGATGAATAAGTTTAAGATATCCATTGTATGACATGGTGTCTATAGTTAATAATATATTTTTGAATAATGCTAAGGGAGTGGATTTAAAGTGTTTTCACCACAAAACTTATACGTATGTGAGATAATGCATGTTACTTAACTAAAGGTAGCATTCCACAATGTATATATACCTCAAAACAATGTTTTACATGGTAAATACAAACAATTTTACCTGTCAACTTAAAAATTTTTCTTAAAAACTTTCCCCTCATGAATCCCTTCTCTCTAAAGCATTTCCTAACATTCCTTTACTCCACTTTAGGGAGAACCGACTCTTTGCTTTGCACTCCAACAGAGTCTGTGGAATTTTTCTTTCCATGATGCACACTCTAAGCCTCTAAGCTCCAAGAAGACAGATTTCACGTCTTAGTTATCCACTTATCCTCCAGACCTAGCACAGTGATTGGCACATAGTAGGCACTCAATAAATTTTTGTTGAATGAGTAAACTAGACAGTAGTTAGTTGCCAAGATGTATGCTTTCTAAAATTTGGACTCACTTTAATTTTTATTAAAAAATTGCCAAAATGATATTTTATGGCTGAAAATATCATTCCAAGATCCTCATAAATATTGATGGTTCTTTTGGAAGCTAGTCTCCAGTGATGGTCCCCAGTGAAACGTGCCTCCTAGTACTCTTGTGTAGTTCCCCACCCTTAAGTCTGGGCTGGCCCTGTGACTTGCTTTTTGACCAATAAAGTGAGGTGGCAATGACACTGTATGACTTCCAAGGCTGGGTCAGGTCTTACAGCCTCTATCCAAGCCTCTTAGAATGCTTGCTCTTGGGATACTTCCTCCGGGATCCCAGCTACTGTGCTGGGTGGAGTTCAGGTTACATGAAGCGGCCACATGTAGGCTATGTGATGTGCTTTCCCAGACCGCTGCTGGGCTCTTGGCCAATAACTAGCTTCAACTGCCATCACAGGAGTGAGGCACAGTGAACGTCAGGCCCACTGAGCCTACAAATTGAAACTCACTCCACCATTTGACTGCAACATGACGTCCCTGGATGAGAACTGTCCAGCTGAGCCCATTCAACATTCAGAATTGTGGGAGATAATAATAAAATTATGTTTTAAGCCAATAAGTTTTGGACTGGTTTGTTAAGCAGCAGTGGATAGCCAGAACATCTTTGAAGTGAATAAAATGTTTGAAATTATTAAGTCAGGATAGTTTAAATTGTCTTGCTATGATTGACTTTGGAGTTCTGTGCTACATTATTTCACAAATAACCTACTTGACCTCATGCCTCAATGATTGCTTTTAAGTGTACAGTTTCCTTTATTTAGTTAGTATTGATATATTTACATATTTATCTTTAAAAATCTTAGTTTTAAGTTCTCTAACACATTGATACACACCAAATTTTTAGACAGTGAATAACAGGATGATGAAAAATAACAGTATAAATTCCATCCTATAGTAGCCAGTAAATTTTTATTTTATTAGACTGAAACTAAAAAAAAATCTTTTAATGATCCTATTAGCAGTCATTCTCTAGTAAAATAATCTGTGGCAGGGTTTAGTCAGTAATATTTATTTCACTTCTATCTGTTGGATGGTTCTCTCCCTCCATTTAGAAATTAAACTATACACACAGTAAAATCATGCTTATTTGTATGTAGTTTTATAAAATAGATGCAAAACTATTTGAATGTATAGTTTCTACATTTGACTAATGTAGATAGCTGTGTAACTACTGCCACAATCAAGATACAGAATAATTCCATCATCTCCCAAAGTAGTCCTGTGCCCCTTTATAGTCAAGTCTCTTCCCAACCCCTGGCTACCACTGATTTAAAAAAACTTTATTGAAGTGAAACTCATATAACATAAAACCATTTTAAAGTGAACAATTCTGTGACATTTAATACATTCACAATGTTGTGCAACACTACCCGTCTAGTTTGAAAACATTTCCATAACTTCAAAGTAAAATTCCTTACAGTTTTCTCCCTCTTCCTTGCTCCCCAGTCCCTGGTAACTATCAATCTGTATTCTGTCTCTGGATTATCTAGTCTGGGTATTTCATACAGATGGAATCATATAATATGTGACCTTTTGTATCTGGCTTCTTTAACTTAGCATAATGTTTTCAAGGTTCATCCACATTGTAGCAAGCATCAGTACTTCATTCTTTTTCATGGCTGAATAATATTCCACTGTATGTACATAATCTATTTTTTTGTCCCTATAATTTTGCCTTTGCAAGAGTGTCATATAAAATGCAATTATATCATCTGTCAGCTTTTGAATCCAATGAGATGTTTTGATCTGTGCTTTTAGAGTGTGTGGATACCTTCCCTATCATTTACTAAACTTTTTTTCCTCATGGTTCTGTGGGGGATGATATTTTGGATTTACAACTTACGTGTACCGTCCTGCTCTATGCTTTATCAAATTTACTCATTTTTACATTGAGGCCTTGCCCTAAGCCTGAAAACTCAATGTTAGTCCCATCACTTTAAGGAAAGATTTTTGGTGTGAAATCGGTGAACACAAGTTCTGAATGTTCATTTTAAATTCCAAAGCCATTTCATGGGTATAAGCAAGATTTGTGAAGAATACTTAAGGAGTCGGGATTATTTATCCCCCATAAGACACAGAAGAGAAGAAAACTGGGCTGGAGAGGCGAGACAGAGGCAGGAGTAAGCGATCTCTGAGAAAGCAGAACCTTCTGCTACTCACGCCCATTCTAGAGAGCAGCACTGTGGAAGGAGCAGTGTGCTGGTGAGGGAGAAAAGGAAAAATGAGTTGGGCAGACAGCTAAAGATGGGTCCTTGGTGTAAAACTCCTTCAAACAGAAACGGCCTGAAAAATCAAAGCTATAGGCACAAACAGAGCAGCCTGGGGAAAACTCAGGCTGCAGTTGCACAGATAAGAAAGCAAGACCCAACACAGCAGCCTTTGTTATTGGTGTAATCAGCAGGCTCCCAGGAAAAAGTTTCCTCCCCTTTTCAGGTATGTACATGGGGGGCTCCATGGGAACTTGCACGGGGAGAGAGTGGGGCTTACCCAAAACATACCCACAGTTACACAAACAAGAGAAGGTGCACTCTGCTTTCCTAAAGACATGCCCACAGCTGCACAGATTAGGAGAGTTAGACAGCTCCGCAGATTAGGAGAGTTACACAGACAGCTCCACAAATAAGGGAAGTTACACAAACAGCTGCAGAGATAAGAGTTTCTCATAAAAGCTTTTGGATTCAACTGTAAAAATGGCAACTCCTCTTTTGGGCCCTGTCTCCATGGCAACCCCTCTTTTGGGCCCTCTCTTCTTTCACTTATTAAACTTTGACTCCAACCTTGCCCTTTGTGTCCACACTCCTTAATCTTCTTGGTTGTGAGACAAAGAACTCTGGTGATACCTCACAAAGAGAGACTGCTACATTGTGGTGCATTGGCTGAAAGCCAAGAGGTAACAAACTGTGTAACACTGGGACATTGAGATCCACATGGGCACACAAGGGCAGAGGGAGCTTGAGATGATGTCCAGGATGAGTTCTGGGATAGCATGCCATGCTCTGGAGCTTCCCTCCCACACTGGTGGGATGCCTCACACAAGTAAAGACAAGGAGCGTTGATATCAACACAGCCAACAACCTACCTGGTTTACTGCCCTTGGCAGAGCACAGTTTCATATCACTCAAGAAGGGCTTGCAAATTAGCCAAGAGGAAGTGTGAGAGCAGGTGGGTCTGAAGGTGTCCCTTGGTAGAAAGACCAGCATTTTGAGTGCTCACTTTGTGGCTGGAGACCAGATAGGAATTCAGCTCCCCCAGCACATGCTGGCTCTGGAGGGTCATCAGATCTGAGGACCAAACTGAGCAGAACATCTCAGCAGTTGCCAGTGTAAGGCAGATGATGGCCACAAGGGAGGAGATGCCTTTTTCAGGTGTCACAGTGCTACACAAGTCCCCAAGAGCTTAGAAACGACCTTGAGAAATGGAGGAGGAGGAGGAGGAAATGCTGAACTGTTTTTAAATTTGAAACGGCTAATGTACCTGGGGTTAGCTAGGAGTGTAATTTCTGCCAGCAGTTTGAATTGGAGCTTGATAGAGATGAGGAGTGGCAGACTTACTAGCTTCTGTGTGCCTCAGTCGTTTCAGCTGGCAAAGAGGGAGGTGGTCATAGTACCTCCCCGCGAAGGTTACTGTGAGGGTTAAGTAAGCTAATGTGTGCACAGAATTTAGGATGGTGCCTGGCGCACAGCAAGCATTCAGTAAATGTTTGCTCTCATTGTCTGCAAAATACATACCTACATACCATGAACAAACAAACTGAAAAACAAAAGGTGACAGAAAATAAAGACATTGTTGGAAAAACTTACCTGTGGTAGTTCTGTGGTATTGACAAGTAAACCAGGAAGTCAGACTTCCTGCCCTTTGGAGCTTTCAATTTAAGACATATTCAAACTTCTGACAGTCCCTAATGTTGCCGATAAAGCTAAAGATGAAATAAATGTTGACTGCGGCTAGGCACAGTGGCTCACGCCTGTAATCCCAGCACTTTGGGAGGCCCAGGCAGGCAGATCATGAGGTCAGCAGATGGAGACCATCCTGGCTAACACGGTGAACCCCGTCTCTACTAAAAATACAAAAATTAGCTGGGCGTGGTGGTGGGCGCCTGTAGTCCCAACTACTCAGGAGGCTGAGGCAGGAGAATGGCGTGAACCCGGGAGGCGGAGCTTGCAGTGAGCCGAGATCGCGCCACTGCACTCCAGCCTGGGTGACAGCGAGACTCCGTCTCAAAAAAAAAAAAAAAGAAAAATTAGCCAGGCATGGTGGCACGCACCTGTAGTCCCAGCTACTTGGGAGGCTGAGGCAGGAGAATCAATTGAACCCGGGAGGCGGAGGTTGCAGTGAGTCGAGATCACGCCACTGCACTCCAGCCTGGCAACAAAGCGAGACTCAGTCTCTTAAAAAAAAAAAAAAAAAAAAAAAAATTGTTGACTGCACGTTAAGCATCAGCCAATTGAGATGATAAGACTGGTTATTTTAG
Organism: Hylobates moloch; assembly: GCF_009828535.3. NCBI lineage: Eukaryota > Metazoa > Chordata > Mammalia > Primates > Hylobatidae > Hylobates > Hylobates moloch. Next base: position 51,223,719 of record NW_026652291.1, read on the forward strand.
GAAGGCTTTATAGGGTCTTTGCATCTGGGGACCTGGGATCTTTATTAATTCCTTTTTTTGAGACAGTACAGTGACGTGATCACAGCTCACTGCAGCCTTGACCTCCCGGGCTCAAGTGATCCTCCCACCTCAGCCTCCTGAGTAGTTAGGACCACAGGTGAGAGCTACCATTCCTGGCTACTTTTGTTTAGTTTTTGTAGAGACAAGGTCTCCCTAGGTTGCCCAGGCTGGTTTTGAACTGCTGGGCTCAAGTGATCCTGCCTCAGCCTCCCAAAGTGCTGGGATTACAAGCATGAGCCACTGTGCCTGGCTTTCACCTGGGATCTTACCTTCAACCTTGTACCTTGACGGGCTTGACTCAGTGTGTACTCTTCCTATAATCTGACTCTCTTTCCTTTCCATGTATATTACATGCAAAAATATTTTTCTGTTCAGCCAACCTTTTCAGTGATTTAAAAGATGTATTGGTCGGCCGGGCACGGTGGCTTACGCCTGTAATCCCTAGCACTTCAGGAGGCCGAGGTGGGTGGATCACGGGGTCAGGAGATCAAGACCATCCTGGATAACACGGTGAAACGGTGTCTCTACTAAAAATAACAAAAAATTAGCTGGGCGTGGTGGCAGGCACCTGTAGTCCCAGCTACTCGGGAGGCTGAGGCAGGAGAATGGCGTGAACCCGGGAGGTGGAGCTTGCAGTGAGCCAAAATTGTGCCACCGCACTCCAGCCTGGGAGACAGAGCAAGACCCCGTCTCAAAAAAAAAAAGAAAGTATTGGTCAACTTGATAATAGCATATCATTACAAATGTGTTATTGCTAGGAATTAGCAGCCAAAATATAACATATGATAGAGTGTTCCTTGTAGCTTCCTTGCTCATCTTACATTGCCCATCGTAACATTTTTAGGATTGTTAACCATATTATTTTTTCATGTTTCACAGTACTGCATTTATGATTAGTGTCTATCAATGTCTGTTACCATACTGTCCTCTTGGCTTTCAACCAGTTATTTGTTGGATTGCTTTTCAGAGTACTGGCTGCCTTCCCTATGACGTGCTGCCTCCCCTCCCGCTGATCATCTTACTCTTCTGTTCTTTGCTATTTTCAGACACTATTTTGTACTCATTATGCACAAGTTCAAACCTTAGTCCTGTGAAGAGAGCTGAGTGCCTTGTCTAATTTTTCAGCACCAAAACCAAATAAAAAACGCATAAAGTCCATTTAAAAATATCCACACTGCGTCAAGGAACAGAGAAGCTTTTTCTCATGTGAAATCTTCTCCAGGAAACCATGAGGCCTGAGGCCCCCATGGCGCACACATGCTTGCTTTAGGTGCTTACGTTAAGATGGTATTTCATTGGTTTTGGATGGTCCCTTCCACAGAACTCAGATGCTATGCTTCTTTCTATTTTAAAAGGGGGGAAGAAAAGATTGGCTTTTCATCCAAAATACTCATGTTCTTCTAGCATATTAAAATTCATTCGTGACTAAGTCATTATAGTGAAGTACTTGGAAACCTTTCTGTTCTAGAGAGTTCTGGGCACAAACACATTTACAGTGTGCACTAATGCCAGGCTCATGTCCTCGTGTCCTCCAAGGGACAGGGATGAGCTGGGTCATAAACCAAACAGTAGGACTCTGGCAATCTCTTTTAGCTCAGGCAGATGCAAAATTGAGGACCCAAAAGAAGCCTTCCAAAGGTCAGAGCAGGTTGCTCTCAGGAAAAGAGAATCAGTAATTTATTTTTTAGCAATCTCTTAGCCTCTGTTACAGTTACGTTTCCTTGTAAGCTGCTTTGGAGCCACTCACCACTCTGGAATTGCAGAGTAGGCTACGAACAGTCTGGCTTCGTAAGAACATGCAAGTGAGGACCCACGAGGAGATAATTCATGTGCTTTTTAAAGTGCTTCTCTCACTTTGCTTCCTAAACTGCCTTAATTGAGGCAAGGGAGCCAACACGAGTGAGTTCCCTCCCGCGGCTTGCTCTGCCTTGGAGTTCAAGGATGCCTGAGCCCTGAAAACACGGCGCGGTGCAGTTGGGCTGATGGCAAGTCCTGAACAGCTTGCTGAATTATTACTTCATTCTCGGCTGAAGCAGCAGGAGGCGAGATGATGAGTGAAGGAAAAAACCCATGGACTCCAGCGTGGGCTGAAGGAACGAAAACAAACACTGAGAAGACAGGCCAATACTGAAATCTGTTTTAGGGATGGAGCGCACAGGAATGTTTCACCATATTTTGTCTAAGGAACAGATTTCATTTTTTAATGGCTGTATTAATCAGTGGAAGCAGAACGGCAGTAAGGAATCCGTTTTCCCCTCTCCCCAACGCCTCCTGTGGCTCTCAGGGACATTCCCCCCATTCTTTGTACTGAAGGTGGCCTGGAAGTTTTAGAGGCGTGAGACAGGTTCTGAACTCGCATGCCCTTTCTTTCTCCTTCCCGAATAAATTTTGCGTAAGAATATTTGGGACAAGGAATCCACCATGGTGGGGTGCAATAAAAGCGTTTCACAAATTATGATTTCCCATTCTCTAGGCAGCTCAGCTCTGCCTAACAGCTCTAATTTCCTAGACAAATAGTTCTCCCTCTCCTCTCCAGCTGCTCACAGGCGCCTCTCTGGGTATTCTTTTTAAAATCCCTCTCCTGGGGAATTTTTAAAAAAGCTTCTCGCACTTTTTCATGCTTCCATCCATCTCCCCACTTTTTTGGTCAAGGCCTTCCTCCCAAATATCCGTTGCTTTTTCAACCCGTCCATACTACTGCTCAACTGTTGGTTGAGCTCCCAGCCTCCTGCCACTGTCACTGGGCCAATGGAAGCCAGTCCCTTGCCTCTTTGTTCTATTATTTTATGGCAAGATAATAAACTTCTACATTTTTGAAGTACTTTTCACCGAGTTGATATCAACTATTTTGATAATCACAAAGTGATCAAACACATGTTCTCTTTTTCCAGTTACATAATGAGATCAAATATTGATTAGCAGTGAGTAGATAGATGTATATTGTACACACACACACACACCCCCGACCATCCTCCTTTGGCCTATGGAGACCGTTACTCCAAAGGGCAGACACATTTGTGTTGACATTTCAGTCATCCAAGAAAGCTGCCAATTTCACTTCCTTTGAATATTTTCCTCCAGTTTTCAGAAAAGAGTTGGGGGAACTAGCTTGTCATGGATGGCATGAGCTGAGGGGATGGTAATTTTTCACAGTATTAATAAAAGTAGACGTTCCAGGCTAATAGTAAGCTGTAATCTAGACTCATAACTGTAGAGGGCGCCCTTGACTTAATAATGACAGCATTGACATTGTCACTCCAGGAAGCTGGGTGGTGACAGAGTATCCTTTTATTACTAAGTATTTTATGGGGAAAGCGATAAGGTGCCTTTTGGAATAGACAAGAAATCCATATTGTTTCATATTACCTTTTATAACATGTTTTCTTAAGAATAAGCTCATTGTCTAATTCGTAGCCCCTGGTTACAATTTTGTTAAAAGTGCAGAAGCTTCCAACTGATGAGAATGAATCTCATCGATGTCTCATACCTTGTGTGGGTCCTGCCACTTGGTAATGGGTGCTTTGCGTGCTGGGAGTTGTGAGCGATCTTCCAAAAATGGCAAGTGAGGTGGGCACTCCTTTGCAGAAAAGTCTTCCGTGGGTTTCAATTTCATTTAGCATGAACTCCCCACTTCTTACTGTGCCCTACCAAGGCCTTCTAGGATATAGCTTCTTCCTACCCTTCAAGCTCTCTTTCTCTCTTCCGTCCCAGTGTCTGGGCCAAATCTGGGACAGCACATGGACCTTGTCAAGCGGGGCACACTCTGTGGCATCTGCATTTGCTCTTCCATCTGGACAGTGAGCTCTTCCGTGCATCTTCCAAAGGCTGGCTCCTTCCCATTTCTCAGTCCTCTGGTCATAGAAACCCCTTGGAGGGAACTTTTTTGACTACCTCATCTAAAATAGGCCCGGCCCCAGCCAGCTTTTCTTTTTTAATTAAAAATTTAATTGTGATATAATTCACATAAGATTTCACAAAACACCACATTCACCATTTAAAAGTGTACAATTCAATGGTTTTCGGTATATTCACAATATTGTACGGCCATCACCACTATCTAACTTCAGAACATTGCCATTGTCCCCAAAAGAAACCTCATACCATGAAGAAGTCAGGGCCCACCTCCCATTCTTCCCAGCCTCTGGCATCCACTCATCTACGTCTGTCTCTATGGAATTGCCTGTGCTGGGTATGACACACCCACTTCTTTTTAAATGTTAAAGCACCCTGTTTATTTCCTTCCTGGCATGGATGTATTTGCTTATTTACTTGTTTACCATTTATTCTCACAATCTATGAATAAGTCGCAGAGTTTCTTCACAATTCAGTCTACCCAGCCTTAAAATGAGCCCAGCCTTTCACCATAGGATCCAATCTATGTGGTGGTGCAACCACTTTTGGGGCTACTGTGGAAGAGACTCCTCTGTGGTAGCATGTCCTCCAAGAGCTCTTGAGGGCTCCATGTCTTTTGAAGGATTTTCTGCTTTTCACTTGCAACCCACAGAAGCCATAACCTTCTTCAGAGTACTGCGTGCATTTGTAGAAGACTCTTTAAGGCCTGGGCTCTTGCTGGAGCAATAAATACCAGTAACCTTTACAGAGCATGGGCCGTATGTCAGGCACAGGGATATGTGCTTCACTTGCATTTTTTTCCACTTGGTTTTATTACAGTCCTGTGAAATAGGTATAATTATTGCATCCCATTTTAAAGATGAGAGAATTAAGGTTAAGGGAATTGGCACATTTTACTCAGCTAGCTTGTGGCAGAGTGGAGACTGGAGTCCCAGCAGTTAGACCTCCAGGGCTCATGCTCTTAACTACTCTGCTCTTTCTTCAGCCTCTCAGACTTCAGTCAAGTGTTAGCACAAAGTGATGGTGTAATGTTTGCATGCGGCATATGAATATTATTGCTTCTGGTAAGATTGTTCACAATGACATCATAGACAAAGAAATGTTTCCTTGAGTTCCTAGTATAGCAGCTGAGCAGCAGTTTTTGTTATATGGGATTCTTTTCTGCCCTTTAGTTTGGGAAGTGACCAGCAAGGTGTCCTGGGAATGCCAGGGGGCTGTGTAAGCCTTTGTGCATGGATGAAAGGAAGAGGCATGAGATGGCAGCTCATGCTTCCAGAGCAGATGGCCCTTGGAAGAACTTGGTTTCCTGCAGGAGGGTTGACTCCCAGGAGAACTACATCTCAACAGCTTAGGCATGTGTATTAGAGTTCTCTGGAGAAATATAACTAATACATGATATGTTTTTTATATATATGTGTATATATAGTGTATATATGTATATATATGTGCATATATGCATATATATGTATATATGTGTATATATATGTATATATATGTGTGTGTATATATATATAAAGGGATTGATTTTTTAAAGAATTGGCTTATGTGATTACAGAAGCTGGAAGTCCCAAATCTATAGGGTGGACCAGTAGGCTAGATAACCTGGGAAGAGCCAGTGCTGTGGTTCAAGTCTGAAGGCTGTCTGCTGTAGGATTTATACTTGCTCAGGAAAGGTCAGTCTTTTGTTCCATTTAGGCCTTCAGCTGATTGAATGAGGCCCACCCATATTATGGAGGGTACTGTGCTTTACTCAAAGTCCACTCATTTAACGTAAATCTCACCCAAAACCACTTTCACAAAAACATCCAGAATAATGTTTGACCACATATCTGGGCTCTGTGGCCCAGCCGAGTTGATATAAACTTAACCATCAAGGTGAGGTACTCAGTGCTCAGGTCCAGTTCACCTAGGATCTAGGCTGGAAGGCAAGGAGGGCAGTGTTGGGAGGGCATTCTACCTCCTACAAGGTGAGGGGAGTCTGGATCTCATCTACTGTAAGGGATGACCAGTCGGCTCTCCAAGGGTGGTTCTGGTGGAGAAAGATGTGTCTCAGTCATCTTGAGTTTGCCCGGAGACCAAGCACTTGTCAGAGACCCTGCTTTGGGTTGGTGGGTAGAAGAGCAGATGGTCTCTGCACTTTCTCACTGGGTGGATCTCAGGGACTAAGTGATTATTCACCCACAGAAGGCTCACTTGGTGCTGGCTTGAGCCATCTCTGGATTGTATTCATCCATTCAACAAATACCTGTTGACTGTTTATTACATGCCAGGGCTCTTCTAAGTAGTGGGGATACAGCAGTGAACAGACAAAAATCTCTGTCCTCAAGAAATTTACATTCTGGGAGTGAGAAGCGACAGACATCTAAAGAAAATAAAGAAGTAAAGTAGTATATTGCAGACCAGATAGTGATAAGTGCCATGAGAAAAAATAAAGGTGAGAGGGGAAATGGGAATGCTGTGGTCAATGGGGTGGGGGTTAAGGGGGGTAGGGGTAAGGGGTGCTGGTGGCTTGTACTGTGACGTAGGGTGGTCAGGGAAGGCCTCCCTGTATAAAAGGTGCCTTTTGAGTGAAGAGCAAGTCATGAGGGTAACAGGAGGAAGGGAACTCCGGGCAGAGGGCACAGCAAGTGCAAAGCCTCTGAGGAAGGACTGCGCCTGCTGTGTCTGAGGACCCCAGAGGCCAGACGGCCTGGGACAGAGCAGGGAGGAGGAGCATGGGGGGAAGTGCAGTGAGAGAAGACGAGGACCAATAGGAGGCCAGAGGGAGTGGGGCCCCAGCACCACTGTGAGGTCTGGCTTCTAATCTGAGAGATCTGGAAGCCAGTGGAGGGGTTTGTATGGAGGAGTGACACGGTCTGGCTGCTCTGCTGGGACGGATGGTGGGGTGTGTGTGGGAGGGTGGAGGGGAGAGCCAGGCAGAATCAGGGAGACTCTTCCTGGAATCCAGGGGAGGGGAGAGATGGTGGTACCAGGGACCAGCGTGGTGGGAAGTGGCCGGGTTCTAGATCTGCCTTGAAGTTCAGGCTGAAAGGATCTGCAGCCTAGAATGAGGACTCTGAAGTGTGTGTGTGTGTGTGTGTGTGTGTGTGTGTGTGTGTGTGTGTGTGTTGTTGAACAGGGGAGGTTTAAAATTTACCTTCCCATCCAGCCCTCTCCTGCACAACCTCACGTCAGGGTTGGAAGGGGGTGGTCTTTGGACTTTAGGATTTCTGCCCTCAACACGAATGTCTGAGAACTGCCTTTGGGGGCTGTTGTAGGAGGTGAAACCAATTTGATCATAATGGAAGAGAAAACCTCTCCGCGGCCCAGGGTGGATTTACCCGATCACCCATCTTTCCCAGTCCTTGGTGCCCTGCAGACATCTGCGACCCAGTGGCCACTCAAAGGAAATGACCTCATGAGCGTGCATTTCAAGCCACACAGGATGGGTTGGAGTGCGACATTTGGCCAGTCGCTCTGGTTTACACCAAATCCAACAACTTGTGGCCTGCAGATCCTCAGTATAAATAGCTGGAAAAGCCTGACCTTGACAAGCTCATTTCTCATTCCTTTCTTGTTACAGGTAATAGAGCTGAAAATGTGGTTTTAATTATAGCACTAATGAAAACTGAAAATCCAGACAGACACTTGATGAACTCTGCTGCGCTTTATATTACATTTGTGCTAACTACAAAGTGCCCAGCTGGGTGTAACATGATCCCCTTTCCTCGAGCATCCGCCTGACTGAAGCTGTATAATTGATGTGTACTTTGGCAGGAGGTCAGCTTAAAGGGATTTTTTTTTTTTTTTTTAGATTTTTTTTAAAACATCTTTAACGGTATTTTGGGGAAAGGAGTACGTTTATTACCTGGGCTGGGAGAACATTTCTCTGGGTTGCCTGACATGCCCCACCCCCATTCCAAACTTCTTCTAGAGCATTCCGTATAGCACCTTCAGGAGAAGCTCCAGGGCCAGAAATGAGCTGAGAGACTGACTTTAACTTGGAGCCCTGTAACTTTGTTGTTGGCCGGTGACTTTACCACACAGCCCTCCTCTCTCTTTTACCTGTCAGAAGGATGTGTTCAGAGTCTCTGGAAGGGACAGTTTCGGTAGCTGTGACATGGAGGCTGTGACCCATTGGCCTCGCGTGCTGGCCCTTGTGTGCTGCATGGCGTCTCTCCCCAGGCCGTGGGGCTCCTTACATGTAGAGGTGCTGAATAAAATATAGGACGCCCAGTTACATTTGAATTTCAGATAAACAGCAAATGCTTTTAAATTATTTTTATCTGGAATTCAAATGTAACTGGGCATCCTGTAGTTTTATTTTTGAATCTGGCAACCCAGCTCATAGAGTTTCTGCGGCTGGACAGGGTCTCTGAAGGGACTTAGGAAGAATTCCTGCCATGACTTAGAGACAATGTAAGGTTAACTCTGCTTTAGCTAACCACAGACCTTCATCCACATCCCATCAGACTACCACATCGCTCTCTCACCCTGCTCCTTAGGCCGCACCCTGCATTCACTCCTGTGGTTCTAGATGATTGGAATTCATGGCACGGCCAACCTCAAAAACAATGAAAGGTTCTGTAAAGGCCCACTGGTGTCAGGTGTCTTTACCGGCTGGGTGGGTGGCCAAGTTACATAATCTCTTTCTTGTTTAGTTTATAATCTTTTTGTTTTTATTTACATTTTTGAATGGGTAATCTATTCAGAGATTTCAATAAAACATGAAAGGTATACAGTAAGAAGTCTCCCTTTCCCTTTTCTTGTTCAGCCATCCAGTTCCTTCTCTTGTAGGCAACACATACTATTAGTTTATTATTTTTCCTTCTAGAGATATTTATGCATAGATACACAAATGAGTATATATCCTCCCTCTTCCCGATTTCTACACAACTGTCAGCATATTGGACCCACTGTGCTCACTGCAGTAAAAGCGTCTTCTTTACTTCACCTCCAATATCTTGGAGATCTTCTCATACCACAGCATAAAAAACTTATTATTTTTTTAATGGCTGCATTGTGTGGTCATATCATTATTTATTTATTTATTTGAGACAGGGTCTGGCTCTGTCACCCAGGCTGGAATGCAGTGGCATGATCTCAGCTCACTGCAGCCTTGACTTTCTAGGTTCAGGTAATCTTCCCACCTCGGCCTCCCCAGTAGCTGGGACTACTGGCATGTGCCACCACCCCTGGCTAATTTTTGTATTTTTTGTAGAGACGAGGTTTTGCTATGTTGGCCAGGCTGGTCTTGAACTCCTGGGCTCAAGAAATCTGCCCACCTTGGCCTCCCAAAGTGCTGGGATTATAGGTATGGGCCACTGTGCCCAGCCCCATCATTTAATCAGCTTCCTTTTGATGAATGTTTATGTGGATTCCAATTGTTTACTGTTACACACAGCAATGCAGTACATGCATTATTTGTATTTATGTGAATGCCTTAGGTTAAATTCCTAGATATGGAGCTGTTGGGCCAGAGTACCTGCATACATTTGTAGTTTGCCAAGTTGTTCTCCATGTTAGTTTCCCATAGCTGCTATAACAAATTACCACAAAGACAGTGGCTTTAAACAGCACAAAATTATTATCTTACAATTCTGGTGGCCTAAAGTCCTCAAACCAAGATGTGGCAGGGCTGTGCTCCTTCTGGAGGCTCTAGGGGAGAATCCATTTCCTTGCCTTTTCCAGATTCTCGAAGCTACCTGCATTCCTTGGCTTGCGATCTCTTCCTCCATCTTTAAGCTCTTCCTCCATCTTTAAGGCCAGCTGTGTGGCATCTGCAAATCTCTCTTTCTCTGGCCACTGCTTCTGTTATCACAGCTCTGCTGGCTCTGACACTCCTGCCTCACTTGTATAAAGAGCACTATGATGATATTGGGCTCACCTGGATAATCCAGGACACTCTGCATTTCTAGATCTGCAACTTTAATCACTTACACAACGTTCCTTTTGCCATGTAAGGTAAATATAGTCACAGGTTACAGGGAGTAGCATGTGGACATCTTTGTGGGGTCATTATTCAGATGGCCACACTCTCCGTAGAGTTTGTCCCAATTTAAACTCCCAACACAGCCGTAACTCGCAGAACATGCATTCAAAATTTCTGAATATTTACCAACCTGGGAGGTTAAACAAATGGCATCTCCATGTGAATTTTACATAGCATTTTTCCTTTTATGGGGATGGAGGACCTATTCTTTAAGAATCATCTCTTTTTTGCTTTCTTTTTGAATGTCTATTCAAATACTTGCTTATTTGTCTATCAGGTTGTCAGTTGGAAAGTGATTATATATTAGTGAGAGTAGATGGTGTTTCTGAAAAACAGGTTGCACTTTTTTTTTTTTTTGCAGTTTGTCATTTGTTTTCACTTTGCTTTTAAAAGCTTTTTCACCATGTAAAAGGCTTTAGTTTTATGTAGTTGAATTTATCAAACTTATCTATGGCTTTTGGGTTTTGTGTCATAGTTACAATGACCTTCTCCACCTCAAGGTAATAAAAGAAACAGTTTCTTTTTAAATTTAAGTAAACGGAAAACATACAGTCTTTTTTGAAGAGGTAGAAAATACAGATTGACAATAAAAAAGAAAAGCCACCTAAAACATATACAGTATTCTGTGGTATATTTTATGTAAGAGGGGCCTACAACGTTACACTTTGTTTGAATGTGGGGGCAAGGCAGTGGGTCGCTGAAGCTGGCCCACATTCAAGGGTAGTTGAGGCTATGGTGAGCATCTCTTCCCAACACCATGTTTGGTAACATCAATTTGGGAGTTTGAAATTAATCCTGTTGAGGGCGTTTACAGTATAGAAGTTGGCAGAAGCTACAAATCAGAGCTTTTTTCCCTAGCGAACTAGTTGTTAAACATTTACCAGCACACCACTAGGGCTAGAGAACTTGTTTTCAAAGCTTTTTTTATTTAAAAAAATCCAATAACTCAGTTTACTTAGGTTTTTTTTTTTTTTTTTGTCTGTTTGAGAATAACTGAATGGCTATTGGTGGGACTAATAGGGATTGTATGTGGGTAGCTTTAGATTAGTGGTGCTTCTGTGCATGAGTGTGTGCAAACACACACATTTACTAGAAGATCACGTGGTGCATTAAGTCTGATGACCTGTTTTTTTGTCTCTTTAATGGTATTGTAGCCATCTTTCTACCTCAATAAATATTTATCTGAATCATTATTTTAATGGTTGCATTTTATGCTGCAAAATGATTTATTGCATTTCGACCAATCCCCTGTTGAGACACTTATGAAACTTCTGTATGTTTCGGTTTCCCCCTCCAGTTGCTAGATGAGGCTATTCAGTTCTTCTCAAGGATGTTGGGATTATCAGTGAGAAAACTTTCAAGGAGTGCTGTGATACCCTCAGATATGTGAGATCTTTCCAGTGTTGGCATCACTCTTCTAACTACCCCCAACTGGGCAGGCCTTTTGGTATAACTAGCTCAGACCCCTTAGAAACATAAATTCTGGAGCTATCTGTGTAGCAACAGCAGCTCAGGAAGAGCTGAGCTAAATAATGCTAGCACTAAAGATGTGGATCCCAAAACACAGAAGCCCTGCCATGAGACAGACAGGGAAGGTGACAATTAAGCCATAGATAACAAGATGAGGACAAATTCCATCAACTCACTGTGAAGTTTCAGACAGGCCAGCGGGAATGGAGGATTCAGGGTGGGGGATAATTAGACAAGATATTTTTGGGCTAAGAGACAAAGTGGAAATGACATTCCTAGTTAGCGTGGACTAAAATAGTGCCACACGATAATTCTTTCTCAGATTATCTTTTTTTTTTTTTTTTTTTTTGATCTTGCTCTGTCACCCAGGCTGCAGTGTAGTGGTGTGATCATAGCTCACTGCAGCCTCAAACTCCTGGGCTCCAGTAATCTTCCTGCCTCAGTCTCCCAAGTCGCTGGGACTACAGGTGCATGCCACCATGACTGGCTGTTTATCGTTATTTTTTTTCGCAGAGACAGAGTTTCTTTATGTTGCTTAGGCTGGTTTTGAACTCTGGCCTCAAGTGACCCTCCTGTCTTGGCCTCCCAAAGTTCTGGGATTATGGGCGTGAGCTGCTGTGCCTGGACTGAATATCTTCAATTCTGTGTTTTGGAGAATTTAAGAGAAATATGAGAAAGGAATGAGTAGACTGATTTTAGTGAGGAAGAAATTGGACATTTTTTAAGTTCATAAACATCTTTGAACAACCACTTTGCCAGGCATCAGTTTGATTTTGTTATATCCAGAACCACTGGCTACTGGTGATGCTTTTGATGATGAAATACAGTATTACTGCATTCAATTTAGTCCACAGAGTTATGCTGTGATATTATTTGAATAATGTAATTGCTCTTAGTGGGATTCCCATCTACTAAAGGGAGGAAGGTGCTCTGAACATTTTCAACAAGTGCTAAGAAAGATTATTAATATGTACATTTTAAATTAGTGCCTACACTAAAGGTTTGAAAATACTCTTTTGGTGTTTCCTTGACCTTAAGGACAAACAGGCACTACCAAGGTGAAATACCATAATCTACTCTGGTTTTTGATTTCTTAAGACATGTTGTTGCCACTGGAAGGCAGTGTTGCTTAGCCACCGTGTGCATCCAAGACATTGGGCAGATCTAAAGGTTTGTCCTGAATTCACAAGGAATCCTACTGAGCTAAAGAAGCGGTTTTCTGTATGCCTCTTTTCAGAATCTGGCAAAGATCACAGGCTGCTCATGGATGCACCTTGCTTGTTGGGTGTTTCCTTTAAGCAGGAGTGTTGACTTTAATTATGTGAAATCAGCCTGTATGTGCTAAGCTGGTGAGCCTTGATTCCCTTTGGTCTCCACCTTTCTCAGTTGTGAAATGGCACCATCAGTCCTCGAAACCTAACAGCATAATGCAAACACAACACAACACAGCAATCAAACGAACAATGGCAGGGTTTCCATATAGTCACAGAAAAACTGACCAGTTGATCAATGAATTATAGAGGTATTCTTTCAGAAATCTCACTTTGACTATTGGCTCTCATTAGACAAAATTATTTCATGATTATCCTAGTTTTTTTTTTTTTCCTATCACCTACTGTACTCAGTAGAATTCTAGGTAGATCATGAGTTTTCTCAAAGAAAACTGATTTAACAAACAAATATTCTTCCTGCATTTTTTTCTCATCAACAAATCTTCAGGTAGGGTTTTGATTTAGAAGCACACTTCAGGATGCAAATTAGGGAGTACTCTCTGTTGATTTTTTAATAGTATACGTCTCCCCTTTAGACTGTTTAAATAGTAACCTTTATCTTTGTACAGTGGATTCAAAATTTAAAGCCTTTGAATGTATTTTCTCATTGAATTCTCCTAACAGTCTGTGAATTTGGTAAAGGGAGGAATCATGATTTCTATTTTGATGCTCAGGAAACAAGTTCAGGTTGAGTGAAGCTCCCAAAGCCAGTTAATCAACTTCTGGTTTTAAACTGGGCTTTCCCTCTTCTTTGTATACACTATGTATGAACAAAGGCCCCTTCGTGACACAGGCTGTGGTGAGAAGGCTGGAATTATATAGGCTTTTATTCATGGCATATTTTTGTCCCATCTTTCTTCCTTCAGTTCATAGACAAGCTTACCTCATTTTGGTTTTGTCAATGAATGGTCAGCACAGCATCATTTTTCATGGACTTACGGTGAATAAGGGGCTCCCTACGTTAAAAGCTTTTCTGCTTCTTAGGGGGCTTTATTCTAAGGAGTGTTTCTGCAGAGATGTCTTTTACCTGAAAGACTGTGGATCACTTTTCAAACACGGAATTGTCTTATCTGAAATACATTTCTACCTGTGCTGAAAGACACAGGCATAATCAATGCCTTGATCATAGGAACAATCTTTATCAAAAGTGCCTTAGATCCTGAAGAGCCTAAGGGTAAGAGAGAGAGCAGCCCTTTGCTGGTGTCAGAATGTGGGCAGGAGCTCAGCTCCCTTGTGGACTCGGCTCGATGGAAGGTTTCAGCAAACGCTTTGGAATCCCTCTAATCCCTTCCGTGTTTTCAGCATCAAGTAATTAACATATTTCTAGATGCAGGTCGCTTTAGTTCAATTGTTGCCTTTATATCCTGCAGCGGCTTAGTTTTAGTGTCATTTTAAAAACTGAAAGCTGCAGTGTACCAGGTAGTGAATTAGTTAATGAGGATTCTTTTGTCTATTATACTGGCTATCAATATGGATTGAAAGTTAAATTCGCCTTCTTCATTGCCCTTCAGCAAAGTTCATGAATGAGGAATAGTCCCTCAGAAGCTGCTTAAAAAATCAAAGTCAGACTTACTATTAATAGCAGTATTCAGACATAGTTGGTAAGATTCTAAGGTAGGGTCCTTTATCCTTGACTAATCCAGCTCAGAGCTAGGAGTTTTGAGAAGACTAGATAGATGGATCACAGCTGACATTCTTCTTTTTGTGTTAATGTTGTACCATGCCAGTGAAGTCTCTCACATTGTGCCTATATAATTTAATAATATATCACACACATATAACTTTTAATTTAAAATTTTCATTTTTCTCTTTTTTGAGGCAGGGTCTGACTGTCGCCCAGGCTGGAGTGCAGTGGCACGATCATGGCTCAAGTGATCCTCCACCTTAGCCTCCCAAGTAGTTGGGCCAACAGGTGTGCACCACCACACCCAGCTATATTTAAAAAAAAAATATTTTGTGGAGACATGATCTCAAATGTTTCCCAGGCTGTTCTCAAACTCCTGGGCTCAAGTGATCCTCCCGCCTTGGCCTCCTGAAGTGCTGGGATTACAGGCATGAGTCCCTGCACCCGGCCTTAAGATATTTTTAATTAAAGTTTTTACTGAGATAGTTTTAGATTTACAAGCAGTTATAAGAAATAGTACAGAGATGTATTAGTCCATTTTCATGCTGCTAGTAGAGACATACCCACGACTGGGTAATTTATAAAGGAAAGAGGTTTAATTGACTCACGGTTCTACATGGCTAGGGAGGCCTCACAATCATGGTGGGAGATGAAGGAAGAGCAAAAAGATGTCTTACATGGTGGCTGGCAAAGAGAGAATTTGTGCAGGGGGCTCCCCTTTATAAAACCATCAGATCTCATAAGATTTATTCACTATCATGAGAACAGCACAGGAAAGACCAACTATCATGATTCAATTACCTCCCATGGGGTCCCTCCCATGAAACATGGGAATTACAGGAACTACGATTAGAGATTTGGGTGGGGACACAGCCAAATCATATCGAGAGAGATACCACATAATCTTTGCCAGTTTCCCTCAGTGGTAGCATTTTGCAAAAAACTATAGTATAATATCATAACCAGGGTATTAACAATAATACAGTCCACCGATCTTGTTCGGATTTCCCCGGTTTTATTTGTGCTCACCTGTGTGTGTGCATATGTGCATGCATATGTGTTCATGTGCTTAGTTCTGTACAATCTTGTCATGTGTGTTCATGTTTCACCACTACGTCTAGACCCTGAACAGTTCCATCACTGCAAGGATCCCTCACGTTGCTCTTCTATAGCCACACCCACCTCTATCCTGCCCATGCCCTCACCTTTCCTTAACTCCTGCCACTACTAATCTGTCCTCCATTCCTAAAATTTTGTCACTTCACAAATGTTGTATAAATGAAATCATGCACTATGTAATCTTTTTAGGATTAGCTTTTTTTTTTGGACTCAGCATAATCCCTGGATAGTCATTCCAGTTATTATGCCTATCAATAGTCTGCTCCTTTTTATTGCTGAGTCATATTCCATGGTATTAATGTACCACAGTTTGTTTAATCATTTACCCATTGAAGGACATTTATGTTGTTTCCAGTTTTGGGCTATTATGAATAAAGCTGCTACGAGTATTCATGTACAGGTTTAGCATGAACATAGTTTTCATATATCTAAAATAAATGCCCAACGCATACATCATTTTAAAGAATAAAAGGAGTGGAATTTTTATGCTACTTTCCAGAAGTTATATTCTTCTAAAAGATGACTCATTTCAGCTTGTGTAGAGACTCCATACTTGTAAACACCATGAATATTTATTATTTCCATCTTGTCCTAGGTAAACAGGTTTTTTGCATGAAAATAATTTGGATTTCAGTCAGTTCATTATGTGGCTATTTCATGGGGCGATGAGGTATTAGTAATTAAAAAAGAAAAAGGATGCACAGGCAGAGTTATCACCTCCTGCTTTGCCTTGCCACCTCTAAACTCTGCCAGCTATATGAAGTCCCTCTGTGGCTGTCATAGTACATTGTGGTCATTTGTTTTCACACCACACTCCCCACCCTGGTGGTCTCTCAATTCCTTGAGAGCAGGGATCCTGTCTTAATTATCTCTTTTTTTTTTTTTTTTTTTGAGACGGAGTCTCGCTCTGTCACCTAGGCTGGAGTGCAGTGGCGCAATCTCCGCTCACTGCAAGCTCCGCCTCCCGGGTTCATGCCATTCTCCTGCCACAGCATCTCCGAGTAGCTGGGACTACAGGCGCCCGCCACCTCGCCCGGCTAATTTTTTGTATTTTTAGTAGAGACGGGGTTTCACCGTGGTCTCGATCTCCTGACCTCGTGATCCGCCCGCCTCGGCCTCCCAAAGTGCTGGGATTACAGACGTGAGCCACCACGCCTGGCCGGTAAAGAAAATATTTACAAAGACCAATGAAGTGTGCACATAATTATATACCAATTTTTAAATTATAAATTTGAACTTCTTTTATAAATCTTCTATAGGAATTTTTAAAGGTAACAATATCCAATAATTGTCTTATGATCTCTCCTTTTGCAACCTCTGCTAGGGCGCTACACAGATATATAAAGCTGCCAAATGGCATGTTGAAACAATGAAAAAATTAGTGTTTGAATAATATGAAAATTTAATTTTCTGAAGTAGCCCATACAATCTTATGTGATCTGATATAAAAGTTGTCCTTTCCTTTTAAATTTTGACAAATTTTGTATCAAGGAGTTTTTGGACATTTTCTTCCTGGGAAGACTAGAAAAAATTAGAAACTCTTCCATTCTTGACATCCTTTCTATTATATTTTGGAGAGTTTACATTGGTAGGCTAATATGTGATATTATTTAAGAAGCAACAGCAATTTATAGTTTGGCTGAAGCCAGTTCTTGTAATAATGACAGGCACGATTCAGCACTAATCCATGGGGATCTATGCAACATGGCAAACAATACACTTTCCAAGACGTGTTTGAATTATGAATCCAGTGGTGGGCGGTCTCTAAGTTTTGTGCAGAATAGCTTTGGTGTGAGTTGATGGAGCATTTTGTACCTGGGATTCAGAACTTTTATGAAGGCCAATACCCTGAAACTCATTCAAGCAATAAATTCACTTGTCTTTGAGTTTACAAGGCAATAAACAGTGAAGGCCTTTGACCTTAACATTTACTGAATACATTTGCAGCAGTTGTGTTTATTGACAACTATTTATAGGGAAGCATTGGGCACTGAATTTCCTAAGGACCAGGGGATGGGGGGGGCGGTTAGGGTAACCAATTTTGCAGGTCTTTTTTTAAAAATAAAAATTCTTTTTTTTTTTTTTATTATACTTTAGTTTTTAGGGTACATGTGCACAATGTGCAGGTTTGTTACAAAATAAAAATTCTTAATTTAATTTTCAGCTATTTGGCAAATTTTTAGTTTTAGAGTTAGGGTTTGATTCTGTGTATAAATCATGCTTTGAGTATTTCTTTCATTGTGATAAAAGCTTGATTAGGTTAGGTATTTTTAAAGAAGACTCATAGGGAGAGGCTAACATTGGAATAAATGCTTGCCCTTTAAATTCATCTCTACACTTTGAAAGTAGGACAGACGAGAACGGTAAAAGGATTTAAAGTTAGTATTATTTTTTTTCCCATGGGTTCATTGTATGTCGTGAAGTAAATGACTTCCCTTCCATATGAGCATACAGTTGTAAGGACTGATAATATGATGTCTCTGAAAGATGTTGGAAGAATTTATTAATCCCAAGCACACTGTGCATTTTGAGTTTCATGGATTAAGCACATAAAAGTAAAACAGGGATCTTTATTATTGAAATAATTGCTGTCGTGGAACAGGTAGCCTTCTGCTCTTTGCTCTTCCTGAAAGTTGGGAGGGATCACCATTGTTCCACATTGCAGATGGGAACCTAGGCCATGGTAATCAGTTTTGTTTTGGTTGGAGGGTGAGTCTGTGGTGATGGCTGAATTAGGAAAGATGTAACAGGGCATGAAGCAACAGTAACGGGAAGGGCCACTTTTATTCAAGGTGGTGCTTCCAAGTCAAGTTTTACTATAGACTCAAACCGCAGTTACTTCCCACCACGAGGGAACCCCTTCTGGTGACTCTATTTGAACATGCTTGAAATAGAAATTCCGTGCTGGTTTCGGTGGAGCTCAAGCTTTGGAGAACAAGATGTGCTGATCATTATCTTAACATCTGATGATGGTGGGAGTACCTGGGGGAGTAGTTAACAGAATCCATCCTTCTAGATTCCACGGTAACATTGACACCACACTCTCAGTAGAGGAATTCTGCAGAAACTGCATTTGGCAGCCTTGCAGTTAGCTTAAAATACTTCAGCTCACAAAGTTCTTCACAAGCTTTCTTAGCACAGAAGGAGTAAACTGCAAATGAAGTATGTGGTTTTTTGTCTAATAAAAAGTGCTGTCACTTTTTATTAGATACTATGTATCTGTGGCCCAACTCTATTGAGTCCTGGTCTGTATTTTTGCTTATTGACTTGCATCTGGGCTTGCTTACATGTCTGTTTCAACAGGTTGTGAATATAAAGGCTGTTGCATTTGCTGGTTGAGGGGATGGCATCTGATTCGGTTGGTTTAGCTAGGTAAATCTGGTGTTACGGTGTTAGTGGCTAAAGTTCTAGTTAGCCCTGCCTAGAGAAAAAAAAACATGTTTCAATTGCACTGAAATTGAAATTTGTGAAAGAAATGACCGTATTTCTTTCACAAAATATGGTCATTGTTCTGGGGGAGTGGAGGGACAGTGTGGGTGACTCTGGACAATTCATTGATTAAACCCAGCAAAGTCCAGGGTAGATACTGCTGTTGGAAATCAGTTGGTGAGATTAACTGACAATAGCTGGAATCATGCATCTTACAGAATTAAGAGTTTTGCATTATTCTTTTCATAATGATCAGACGCTTGTCAAGTGTTTCCCCATAGTCATATTCAGCATGACATTTCAGTATGGTCTTCTCACATTGAAGTTAATTTCATCTTAATTTAGCCATTTGCTGGTGTGCTTCTGGCCTGTAATTGAAGACAACACTCCACACAAAGTTATGGGGTTGTGTGGTGATATTAGCTGGGCAAAGCAAGTGGCTGCTTTCTAAGGTTATCCTGTGTAATGCCTTTTTCCAGTTCAGGAGCATATCTTGTTTTAAACAACTTTTTGAAAGGCAGCCAAAGAAAAGTTTGGCTCTGATATGCCCTTACCCGTCCTGTTTATGGGATACAGTGTTCCATTTCTTGGAAGAAGATGATAAAGTGAAGCTGGATTTCGGAGGTGCACAGGAATATGTGTTCGTGTATTTAAATTCCACGTGTAAGAAGAAAGTCCAAAGGAAAAGAATAAAATAGAAAAACATTACAATAGGAAGATGGATTACTATGTTATACTTAGTTACAGGTACCAAAGTAGGAGTGAAGTTCTAATCTTTTTTCGTGAAAAGAGTACATTAGGAACACCTAATGGTGATGAATTGACATTACTTTGGATGGATTGAAGTTGGGGCAAGAACATGAGAAATGGCATGGATTTGGAGGAATTTTATTTTCTTTCCTGTTCATTCTTATTAAACATAAAGGCAAACAAAATTTTCTTGAAGGCCAGAATTGTTTTTATGATTCAGCTGATCTCACATGTTAACTTTGGGACACTCACCTAGAAAAACGGGAAGCTTAACTCTCTGACAAAACTAGGAATTCCCTGAAATAACTAGAAACTTCCCAGAAAGTGGTGCACTCAGCCTTGTGTCGAAAACAAACAAACAAACAAAAAATTCCACAGGCTGCGGAAACCTGTTTGTTAAGCAGCGAAGGGAAGTGCCGTTGGCCAGACAGTCTAAACACAGGAATGTCAGGCAGGAGATCAGATCTGCAATCGGAAGGGGAGAAGAGGCTGATAAGGCCCCCAAGAAAGCAGGTCAGTCACCAAAACTGGTTTCAGAGGTAAAGTGAGGAGGGCCAGGATGTTTGTGATACAATCACATTGTGCTGCTAAATTCTGGCACACACTGCAGGAGCTGATACTAAGAGGCACTATTTAAATAATGCAGTATGTGCAAATGTGGAACCCCCCCAAATTGTGCTTATGTATGACATGAAATACGTTATATTTAATGTGAAACAATCTTACTGGGAAGTAGTCTTCCTCCTTCTCAACAGGGCATCTTCTGTAGTCACTGCCATTGAGCAACATGTTAGTTGTATAACTAGGGTTACAGATGATCTGTGTGTGTGTGTGTTTTTTTTTTTTTTTTTTTTTTTTAGACAGGGCCTCACTCTGTCACCCAGGCCGGAGTGCAGTGGTGTGATCATGGCTCACTGCAGCCTTGACCTCCTGGGCTCAAGTAATTCTCCCACCTCAGCCTCCTGAGTAGCTGGGAGCACAGGCACCACCACGTCTTGACTAATTTTTAAAATTTTCTGTAGAGACAGGGTTTTACCATGTTCTCGAACTCCTGGGCTCAAAAGATCCACCCACTTTGGCCTTCCAAAGTGCTGCAATTACAGGCATGAGCCACCGTACTCGGCCAACAATCCGTGTTTTGAACTCTGGATCTGTGAGGCTCATTTCCATATATTAATACGGAGATCATTTTTGTGCAATGAGGATTTTATATGGCGTTACTTACTTTTCCTCCAAATGTAGACTTACTTCAGTTAGGCTCAAGACAACACACTTTCATGCCTCTCTTTCTATTTTTGGTTTCTTGAAGTATAACCTTTCTGGAGAAGATGGCAACTTTGAACATTTTCTGTGCATTTGTGAGTTTCTAGGATTTCAATTTATGGTACCAATTCCTACTCTGAAACACTGGAACTTGTGGTCATAATGATAAGCAGTGAAAATAGAGTTTCAAAATGTACCCTAGGTAACCGTGAGAGTGAGCCTCGTTGGGGGATGCTGTGCAGGTAGCCTTGTGAGTGAGCCTCGTTGGGGACACTGTGCAGTGAGCCTCGTTGGGGACACTGTGCAGGTAGCCTTGTGAGTGAGCCTCTTTGGGAATACTATGCAGCTGAACATTTTTGAACTCTTGCTTCATCACTTCCAATTCTGCCCTTGGAGGGCAGAGATATGCAAAAGCACATGCTGGGGATTTAAAGTAAGCTAAACTGTATTCCAGGGTGTTCTGAAGCTTGTTTTCAGCCAGTGTAAGCGTGGTGTTCTTGACGGGGGAAGTGTTCAGGTGTCCACATGTGGAAGACGAACATTGCTGCTAAGTGAGAATTGTCAGTAAGTGGAAATCAGAAGTGGAATACCCTCAGCTTTCCTTCTTGTTCAACATTAATCTCAGGACTACATTTATAGGCTGATACCAGATGTGCTTGATTCCAAGGCTGAGTTTTCAGAGGTGACACGTGGTGTTTACTTCCGCATAAAAAAGGTCAAATTGTGTTATAGATCGAAGGGCAAATGTCTGACTATCCCATGGGAGTGCCTGATAGATGGGTTGCAATTTGGCCCAGAAGCTGGAGGAGAGAGTGCTTACTTACCACTGGAGTAGGGAAAAGATGCCATTCTCCATGGCTGCAGTAGAGGTCGCAGCTCGAAAGGAAAGAGCTACTTAGAGAATGTGAAATAGGAGCTTTTAACTTAGTGTCTGCCGGGGTCATTCCCCTTGGTGCACCACTCTAAGCTGCTGGCTGACTCTTGGTGTTGTTATTCTGCAGCTATGGTATTTGGTGAGCTCTGCTTTTAGGAACACTTAATTAGTTTGACCTGCCCCACTGCTTCTTACATGAGGGGAAGCATTCCAGGGATAGAGCTTGAGATCAGTGCCTCTCCAACTTGAGAAATGCATGGACATCTTTTCAAGGGACAACATTGTCTTTGTGCATTCTGCTATTGACTAACATCCTTTTTATTATTATACTATATATGCACATCAAGTTTAGATATACATTCCTTATGCTTACAAAACCAGTACTATTGAAAATAATAATATTCATCAAATAGAGTGGATGATATCATTTTGCCAAATCCCAAATCACTGGCTAAGAGTAGAAGCACAAATTTGAAGCTGAACCCTATGTTTAATTTGTATTAAATTAAAGGATTTAACTTCAGTGGTGCTAGTTCAGAAAATTTCTGTACATGCAAGTAAGTTATGAGAAAAAGATGAATAACTTCAGGGCTTTGTTTAATAGTTTAAAAATCTCAGGCTTCATATGAAAGCCAAGTTTTGCTGGAAATCAGTTTTTCAATGCCAATCTGAATGAGGAAGCAGTTAATGATGGGAAGGTGTCTTCTGCACTAGAAGGTACGATTAGCATTGAAATGCATTGAAATCTGCATCAAATGAGTATTTTATTCAATGCTTATTTGAATTGGGTGTAGAAATTTTTTTGTTGGTTATTTCCTATCATACTTTGCACATAGTGATGTACAAAGGTGGGGCCACTCAACACATTAGCTCACACTATAAGCAGAATACAGACTGTTGTAGCAAAAGTTCTTTTGAGCACTGCATGCCTATGTTACTATGAGCCTTGCGATGACTTTATTCCTCCACCAGTGTGTTTAAATGTGAAGTACCTTGAGGTTGCCACATGTGGAGCACGTGCCAAGGGAAGGCAGAAGCAGATGCCAGGCATGGCAATTCCAGACCTGGGCTCAGTTGTAAGACACTAGCAAGATGATTCAGAATCTGCTTATGTTACACATCTGAGATTGTTGTCATGGGAAAAAAATAAAAGTTCTAATGGAGCACGGTAGCCAACAGGTGGAAACAACTCACGTGTTCATCAATGGATGGATAAGCAAACTGTGGTGTATACACGCGCGCGCGTGCATGCACACACACTGACACACACACACACACGCGAATATAATTTAGTCTTAAAAAGGAAGGCAATCCTGACAAGTTACAACATAGATGATCTTTGAAAATTTCATGCTAAGTGAAATAAGCCAGTCACAAAAAGACAAATATTGTATGATTCTACTTATAGAAGGTACCTAGGGGTAGCCAAAATCATGGAAACAGAAAATAGGATGATAGTTTCCCAGGGCTGAGGGATAGGGTAGGGTATGGGAGTTGGTGTTTATGGATAGAGTTTCAGCTGGGGGAGATGAGAAAGTTCTGGAGACAGGTGGTAGTGATGGTTGCAAAACAATTTGAATGTACTTAAGTGTCACTAAATTTTATTTAGAATTGGTTAAAATAGTACATTTTATGTTGTATATTTTACCACAATAAAAAACTGTAACAGAGGAATTTCAGATTCCCAGGAATACTTCACTCTGAGAAACTGCTTTGACCTGTGGATGTCCCAGCATGGGCCAGGACGCCAGGACCAGGCCACTGTCCTTGGTGAGATGAGGAAAAAACAGACCAGTGTCCTAGCTTCTCCTAAAGCTAAGGTTTATTCTGGGTTTATCTTTATGTCGATCCTTTTCTGGAGAGTGGAGCCTTAAAATCTTCTTCCTTTTGTGAAATGAAGAGAGAAGAAGCAGTTGATTTTTTTTTTTAATGTATCTATTTGGCAAAATAAGTAGTTGGGAATGCCATGTTGCTACCCTCAAAATAAGCTTTTGAAGCTTATTTTAAAAAATGGATTAGTGAAACCCAGAAGTATGGGAACTGCCGCTTTTTAAAACTGGCATGTGGTCCTGTTATTTCTTCCCATTTTGATGGCTACACTTACTCAAGGTGCGTTGAACAAGAGAAAAATTATAGCTTAGCATTCTAGAGCCAGATTCCACCATCTCCCTCAGCGGCCTTTGCAAAACATAAGGAACTACACAGATGTAAGCTGTTGCTAACTCTCTTTCAGTATTTATTGAACACCTATGGCAGGCTCGGGGAACAAAGATGAATAAGGTTTGGTCCCTGCCCCGGAGGAGCCCGTGGCTCGGCAGGGGAGGCAGTCACATCAACAACCAACTCTAACATAATGTGATAAATTCTGTCATAAAGAGATGGACAAAGTGCTATGGGGAGCACGAAGGTGGGGGTAGTAAAACCGAAACTTTATCCCAATGTTTTACAACTTTTATAGTAAGGAAATATATTGTCTAAGACTTGAAGTCAAACCCTTTTGGTTGAGACGTGGGCCCATTTCCCCTCATTTTGACCTCAGATTAGAAAATGATCTTCACAGCAGGATGTGGGCAGCAGTGGATTGGGAATTCAGGGTTAGGATCTGTGGCAGAAGGCACATTTGAGGAACATGGCATTTATCAAACCTTGACCATGTCAGAGGGAAGAGTTAGGGGCTCATGAGCTGGGTGAATCAGACAAGACCCAGGGTGGCCCAGATTTCAGAGGACAGAGGAAGGCAGGAGGGCTACATGCCCGGCCCCTACAAAGACCCCAAGTGGCACAAGGGCAGGAGGGCAGCTGTGGTACAGTATTCAGAACTGATTAGTCACTGAAATGAAGGGAATGACTGATAGAAAAAATAACAATAGGCATTGTTTATTGAAGGCATAGTGTGCTCTAGGCACTGTGCTGACATCCGTTCTTTCATTTAATACTCACAACAATGCTGGGGGTATTAATACTTTTCTTATTCCCATTTTGTACATGAGATAACTCAGACTTAACAAGGTTACTAACTTGCCCCAAATAACTTAAATAGAATGTGCTAGAGGTAGAGCCAGGGCTTGACCTTAGGACTGCAGGACCCTAAAACCCATCTCCTCCAATCCAACCTCTCATACCAGTTCCAGCACAATCCCAGCTTCCAGATGAGTATCTCCATCAGAATATTCCACCAGATCTCAAATTTAATGTGTGAAAGTGAAAATCATGTCTCTTCTGCTCACTCCAGTTAGTAACCACATTTCTCTTCTGTCAGACTTAAGATCTCAGCTTGTTCTTTTCTCTTCTCCTTTTTGCTTGCCACGTCCAGAAGGTTACCTAGCTGTGTTGGCATCCAACCCAAACTTTCCATTCCCACTGCCATGGCAGCAGTTCAGCCCCATGCTGCCTCCCACCTGCTATTTTGTCCCGTGGCTACTAGTCTCCACTGTCTCTAATGGATAAGGACTCTGCTGCCAGATAAAGCCTCTTTTAAAGCTCAGCTCTGATTACCTCATTCTCTGCTCAATTGAATATAATATGAATAATAACAATGACTTTCTTCCTATGGACTCAGAAGAATGTTTGGACTCCCTAGTTTGTCATCCAAGGTCTTTAACAGTATTCTTCAGCCTAACTTTCCAGTGTTAAATTGCATTAAGTTCCCCCCTTGTGTTCTTTTATTCTAAGCAAACTGTCCTTGAACGTGCTTTGTGACATCTGTGCCTTTATTCATGTGGTACTGATTGCTTGAAATGTGTTCTCCATCACCTCCACCAGCTGACATCCTAACAGTTGTTTAAGATCAGTTTCAAGCGCCACTTCTCTGAAGACTTCTCTCCTTACCCTTGTTGGAAGCAACCTCTCTTTGCTTAGGATGCCAGTGGCACTTTGTACCATGTAAGGCAATGGTCCCGTGCTGCCCCGTACCTCCATATATGCTTGCCTTAACTGCCCCGTTAGACTTTGACCTCCTGAAGACAGGGATCTTGTCTTACTCATATTTAGGTTCTCCGTAGGCCCTCACTTGGGGAATTCAGACATGTATTCATTGAAGGCACGAATGGAGTTGGACGACAGTGATAGATGAAAGAACGAGGGAGCCGGAAATAAAGCTAGGTTCCAGCAGCCTCATCAAATACTCTAGATGCCCCTAGAATTCCTCTCGAAGAGATCTCCAACTTCTTCATTACTATGATTTTGTTTTAAGCTCTGCATTGCTGCTGTCATATCACATTGTCTTCTCTTTCTTCCTCAGAAAACCATTGTCTTTTTATTCTGCTTTACTTTACCAGAAATGGTCCCACCTTTTAGGATTACATCAACTCTCTTTCATCACTCCAGAAACTCATTTACACTTATTTCAGGGATTTGGATTTTATATTATAAAAATATCCTTACAGCTTTCTGTTATTTACATTTGGGGGATTTAAATTTGTGATTATTTGTCCTTGCCCATATTCCTTAGTTATCTTTCTACCAAGAGCAGGGCCACTGTGTTGCACAAAATTGGGGGCACTCTTTGCATCGTAGCCTCTGCATACAGTGCTGTCTGGAGTTGAGCAGTGCTCAGCCTGCTTAACTGTACGTAGCAGCCCTGACTGGGCCCATGAAAATCAGGTGCACATTTGGCTGATTTCTTGTCTTCTTAAATTTTATTTTTCTGTAAGTTATTGGGGTACAGGTGGTATTTAGGTACATGAGTAAGTTTTTTAGCAGAAATTTGTAAGAACCTGATGCACCCGTCACCCAAGCAGCAGCATAGTTTTAGTCTTTTTTTTTTTTTTTTTTTGAGATGGAGTCTCACTCTGTTGCCCAGGCTGGACTACAGTGGCGTGATCTCAGATCACTGCAACCTTCACCTCCTGGGTTCAAGCGATTCTCCTGCCTCAGCCTCTCGAGTAGCTGGGACTACAGGCATCCACCACCACACCCAACTAATTTTTTTTTTTAATTTTTAGTAGAGATGGGTTTTACCATGTTGGCCAGGTTGGTCTCGAACTCCTGACCCCGGGTGATCCACCTGCCTCGGCCTCCCAAAGTGCTGGGATTACAGGTGTGAGCCACTGTCCCAGACCATATTTGTAGTCTTTTATCCCTTGCCCCCCTCCCACTCTTTCCCCTGAGTCCCCAAAGTCCATTGTATCATTCTTATGCCTTTGCGTCCTCATAGCTTAGCTCCCACATATCAGTGATAACATACAATGTTTGGTTTTCCATTCCTAAGTGACTTTACTTAGAATAATAGTCTCTAATCTCATCCAGGTCATTGCAAATGCTGTTAATTCATTCTTTTTTATGGCTGAGTAGTATTCCATTTAGTGTGTGTGTGTGTATATATATGTATGTGTGTGTATATATATACATGTATGTGTATATATGTATATCTGTATATATGTGTATATATGTATGTATGTGTATATATGTATATGTATATATGTATATGTGTATATATGTATATGTATATATGTATATGTGTATATATGTATATGTATATATGTATATGTATATATGTATACATATGTATATATGTGTATGTGTATATATGTGTATGTGTATATATGTGTATATATGTATATATGTGTATATATGTATATATGTGTATATATGTATATGTGTATATATGTGTATATGTGTATATGTGTGTATATATGTATATATGTGTATATATGTATATATGTGTATATATGTATATATATGTATGTGTATATATCCCAGAGTTTCTTTATCCACTCATTGATTGATGGGCATTTGGGTTGGTTCCATGATTTTTCTTTTTATAGGTCATTGTGGGCTCATTTGGACCCCGAGTATCTCCAGAAGGGTCAGATTGGAAGCCAACTGCATGCTGGTTTCTTCACCACTCATAGAGTTTTAGGAAACCAGGCTCCTGTTTGGACATCTCGCCTTTGTCTGGTCAGTTACTTCACATGCAGAGACTCCACAGACTGCGGATGTGAGAGCTAGGAGTCCCAGAAACCACTCACATGTGGTATATTTCACATTTGGGTATTCAGACTGACACTGAGAGAAGAAAATACTTGGAATCCAACAGCATTGCCAATTGTGAGAAGTTAGTTGTGGCCTTTTGTGTCAAAATTATGTGCCTGTGTAAGCCCTGGGTACTATGGTGATGGGTCCTGTGTAAACACCAAGACAAATAACGCTTTATATTAGTCTGCCACCTGTGCCTGTCAAGTTACCCAATCGCCAATTCATAAGCTGACTTCTCCTTGAATGAATGTAGCAGGCAGTATAATTAGATGTTTCCCCTTTGAGCATTGGGACTGCTTACCCCATGTGGGATGCCCAGCTCTCTCTGAATGCCATGACAACTAGGGATGGGGCCTTCCCTGCAGGGGAGTCATGGTGTGCAATTTTCTTGGAATTCAATGTGAGTTTGAAAAGAAAAATGACCCAGAGGAGGACAAGCAAGAAGAGACAGCCCATTAGCAGCCGAACCATATGACAGAGTAAAAAGCAACTTCAGAGCTGTCAGCGCAACAGCTGGGGGAGCATGCCAAGAAGCCAGATGCTGCTGCTGAAAGACCATTTTCCACAAAGCTTGGGCCTGTGATGTTCATCTCAGCCCCATGTGTGGCCCTGGGCGCGGGGCTTTATTGCTGGATAAAATAACAAAGGCTGGGGGGGGTGAAGGGAATTGTGTGCAGGCCCAGGGGCTGACTTAGAAAGTAAAGCAGACAGCAAGAGGTGGGAGTCTTGTTCATTACAACCCCCCTACCCATGTTATTAGAAATAGGAACTCTGAACGTACTCCCTCCGTAAATGATTTATTTGGAATACTACCTAACAAGGGGCATATTTTCATTTGAAGCTAGATATTAGGTTGTTGAGATTCCACTGCTAGATCCTCCTGTCGGACTTCCTGGCTGTGGTTCCAGGGATATCCATACATGTGAAATCTTCTGATGTTGATCGTCATCCCAGATAAGTGAAATTTGTTCTCATTTTACAGATGAATGAACCAAAAAGAATCTTACTGACTTAAAGGAATGCTAAGTGGCTTGCTTAGAGTTATTTCATTTGACATCTCTAGGAATAGAACTTCCTGAGTGCTGAAGCCTTTTTCTCAGCACATATCGTTAGCTGCTTACCACCAGCCTACATTTTCTGTGGCTCTTCTCCTTTCCTTGTCTAATTCCTCAAATTTGCCTGTTTCCATCACGTGCTCTCTCCCCTCCATCCCACTATCCTGGACTAATGATAAAAGAAGTTAAGGCCGGGTGTGGTGGCTTATGCCTGTAATCCCAGCACTTTGCGAGGCTGAGGCAGTTGGATCACCTGAGGTCAGGAGTTCGAGGCCAGCCTGGCCAACATGGCAAAACCCTGTCTCCACTAAAAATACAAAAATTAGCCAGGCGTGGTGGCATGCACCTGAAGTCCCAGCTACTCAGGAGGCTGAGGCAGGAGAATCACTTGAACCGGGAAGGCGGAGGTTGCAGTGAGCTGAGATCACACCATTGTACTCCAGCCTGGGTGATAGAGTGAGACTCCATCTCAAAAATAATAATAATAAATTAATATATTTTATTTCATACCCAAAAGACTACTGGAGGAATCATTTCTTGACTTCTTAAAAAGGAAAGATTTTTTTTTGTTTTTTTTGAGTTGGAGTCTTGCTCTGTCACCCAGGCTGGAGTGCAGTGGTGTGATCTCAGCTCATTGCAACCTCCGCCTCCCAGGTTCAAGCGATTCTCCTGTCTCAGCCTCCCGAGCTGAGATACAGGCAGGATTACAGGCGTGCACCACCACACCCAGCTAATTTTTTGTATTTTAGTAGAGACGGGGTTTCACTGGTTGCCCAGGCTGGTCTCGAACTCCTGAGCTCAGGCAATCCACTGGCCTTGGCCTCCCAAAGTGCTAGGATTACAGGTGTGAGCCACCACGCCTAACCAGAGAAAGTATCCTTTAAAAGATTATTTACTGGACAACATTTCTGGAAACAGGCTGAATAGATACTTAAAAAAATCCTTAGGTGTGAAGAAATGATTCATTCTGCATCAGGTAAATAGAGCCATCAGAAGATAAACCATAGAGAACAAGTTTTATGCACTTCCTGAAGACCTTGCAGGGTAAGAAGAGTACTTTGCCTTCATGCTAGGGGAGCTGAGTTGAAGTAATTTCTAGATGTCCACTCTTTGTTTATTCCCCTGACTGAAGGAGAGCAGATCAGGGATAATGTCAAGTATTGGGCCATTTAAGGATCAATACCTTGTAGCTGGCATGGAGTGTGGTTCTGCCTCGACAGTGTGCTCATGAGGGTGAGCAGGGGAAGGGCTTAATCATAAAGGCGTGGGTGTGGTTAAGGGAAGCAGCAACTGTGGAAAGCCTGCAGGAGTGAGCAGCTACTGAGCCCTGAGAGCTATAGCTGTAGTTGGAGTTGAGAATCTGTGGCCTTCAGAAGAATATATCCACTCCACTGAGACCCAGGAGGAAAGAAGTTAGGGGAATAAATATCTTGATCTCATTCTCCTCTTGCCCTCTGGTCTCCTGCTGATGCCTCCCGTTGGCTGAACTCAGCTGGAAGACGGGTAAAGGGGCCCAAGTCTCAGTTCATGCAGGACAGCCTTCCTGGGTACCAAACAGGGAGGAGAAAGGTGAAGAGCGGATCTGGAGGGGCAAATATAGCTGGTGCATATATTGGGAGATACTTGGCATAGCTGGTGCATGATTTACATGGGCAGTTAATGGTCCAGCTCTGTCATATTGGGTATTTGGGTGCTATTCACATCTGCCTGGGAGTGGCTTGCTTTCACACAAATAGGAATCTTTAGGCAAAAAAAAAAAAAAAAAAAAAAAAAAAAAAGACTGGCTTAATATAGATCTAACTGGAAGATGTGGCTCAGAGTGTGGCTAGATTGATCACTATGGGATTTTGGTATATTCACAGTTACTTGGCAAATATTTTTTTACAATGAGACTAGGGAGACACTTATTTACTATGTAAAAATCAACTTGGCCAGGCTCACACCTGTAATCCCAGCACTTTGGGAGGCCAAGGCGGGCGGATCATGAGGTCAGGAGATTGAGACCATCCTGGCTAACACAGTGAAACCCTGTTTCTACTAAAAATACAAAAAATTAGCCAGGCGTGGTGGGCGCCTGCTGCTAGGGAGGCTGAGGCAGGAGAATGGCATGAACCCAGGAGGTGGAGCTTGCAGTGAGCCGAGATCGCGCCACTGCACTCCAGCCTTGGTGACACAGCGAGACTCTGTCTCAAAAAAAAAAAAAAAAATCACCTTGGCCCATGGACAAGGGCTGGAAGGAAAATGATGAGATTAAAAGCAAGTACATGGTTCATGGTGGGAATGGGGAAAACTTCTCTTTTCTAATTTCCTTTGTTGCTATTTTAATGCAGTTTTTGCAGTAAATTAGAAGTAAAAAGAAGCCACTAGTCCCCTAGATGAGGTTGTTTAGGTTTCTGGACAATTTTACTGGCTATACCAAGTATCCTGGGAAAGAAAGATTTTAAACATGAATATTTCTTGCCCGAGTCTTGGAAACTTAAACTAGAATCCATGTGAGGCTCATTTTAATAGAGCCCTCTAGGTTTTTAAGCATCTTTTTTCCATAATTACTTCTGTTTTCTTTATAAGCAGTTTTATGGGGAGTGGAGGGGGAGGTATTTTCCTTTACCCCTTCGAGTGTCTTCATGCCCAGATTCCAGGTCATTGTGGATGCACAGAATGAGACCCAGTCTCTTACACAGCTTCACTGAAATGGGACATTCTATGTTCTGAGACCGCTTTGCTTTTCGGAGGCACAGGGAGAAAGGTTGTGATTACTGGGTGTGGGGCGGGGAGCCAGTGCTTTTTATCAGACTCCTGCAAAGACCAAGAGCCTCCCAATACTTACCTCTTCCCTGATGAGGAGGCTGCTGGGTGTCACTAATATTGATCAGTGTATGGAGACCAAATGCCAGACACTGTTTCTAGCACATAACCCTGAGAAGCAGAGACAGGCGGCTTTCCTACTCCTCTTTCTAACCACAAGTGCAAACCTGACTCCAATATCTGTGGACTGTCATGAAAATTTACCCTGAGAAAAATGTTTTAGTTGAAAAGTATTGTTTCTGATCTCATAGACTGTGACCAGTTGACAGGTTATCTGAGCTGAACTGGTTCAGCGGCCTGGCTTCCAGATGTGAACTGGGAGTTTGGTTTTTCATTCTCCTCCCACCCCCATCTGCCCAACAAAGACCAAAAAAAAAAAAAAATTTTTTTTTCTTTCTTTTTTTTTTTTTTTTTCAGAAGAAAGAAGTAGCTGGCTGGTTCTTGGCATACATCTGATATAATCAGGTGGGGACTGTATCTAAAGAGAATTTTATTTCTATGGAATAGAGGTAACTACTATTTTATATACACTGTGGCAAGATAGTTTTCTGTCTTAGCTGAGTGCAGGGAGTCAGTTCAGTTTGAGTCAGAATTTACCAGCAATTGATTATGGCTTCCAGATTTATGCCAAAATTTAAACATAAAAAAAGACTAACAGGTAAACTTTCTTTGACTGAGCATGGTTGCTTGGTATTCTCATCCTTGGTGAGATTTAAAAAATTTGTTTTGAGACACGGTCTCACTGTGTCACCCGTGCAGTGGCAGGATCTCAGCTCACTGCAACCTTCACCCCCTGGGGTCAACTGATGTGCCTACCTCAGCCCCCTGAGTAGCTAAGACTACAGGTGCACACCACACCCAGCTAATTTTTGTGTCTTTTGTAGAGATGGGGTTTCATCATGTTGCCCAGGCTGGTCTTGAACTCCTGTGCTCAAGTGGTCTGCCTGCCCTGGCCTCCCAAAGTGCTGTGATTACAGGGGTGAGCCAAAGCACCTGGCCTCCTTGGTGAGAAATTCACGGTTGTCTGAAACATCTTGAACATCAACTGTGCACATGGGTGGAGTCTAAGAAGACAAGGGATGGGCTCTAGCCTCAGAGGATGGGGTGGCGGGAAATAGAATTGAGAGGCCTGGATGTGGATCCAGAGTGTCTCACGGGTTCCGAAACAAGCCAACAGGCTGTAGACAAGTCCCTTCTGCTTCTGCGTCAGCTTTCCTGCCCCTTTAAAAATTGGATTTTTTTGTCCG
The DNA here is from genome assembly GCF_009828535.3 of Hylobates moloch. NCBI lineage: Eukaryota > Metazoa > Chordata > Mammalia > Primates > Hylobatidae > Hylobates > Hylobates moloch. The sequence goes on from NW_026652291.1 coordinate 51,256,485, forward strand.
TATGTATATAGTCCAAGCAGCAGGCCATGTGTTAGCGTGATGTCTGCATGTCGGGGTTGGAAGGTTCAACTTAGGTTCAAAGCTTTACCTTTAAAGAGTCCAGTGAACTAAAGTCAAGATAATGGACTCTTCTTTCTGAAGCAGTTTGGACAAATAAAAAAAAAAGATAATGGATTTTTCTGTTCCTTTTTTAATTTTCAAAAGAGAATACTAATTGCTTACTCTGGCGGATGCTTGTGATACTTACATGAAAAGCATATCTGAAAACCTTTTTTATTCAAATTATCTATTTTAAGCTAGGTTATTTTCATGTCTCTCTTGTCTCACTTCCTAAAAGCTTTAAATATAGAAAATGTGAACTATAGGAAAGAAGGTGGCTAAACTCCGAATAGAGTGTGTGAAACTGAGGGTCAAGAAGAGCTCACAACTCAACATCCCGATGCTGTAAGATGCACAGAGTTACGTGTGTCTGCAAAAATGTCCTTTTCGAAGCACAGAGCACTCCATGTAGTTTTCTAAGGGTCAACTCTAAAGCCCAGACCATCAGAGGTGGTGGAAGTCCGTTTTCCCCGAAGGTTTCAGTTGCTCCCAGGCCACAGTCACTGGACACGCAACTCCCACACTGGACTTTTGCTCAGGCCCGAGTCTCTGAGAAAGAACTCTCTTCAGCTCCACTTTGTTGCTGTAGCTGTGCTGGGAGAGACCAAGTTGACGTGCAAGGGACAAGACGAAAACAACAGGAATTGTTTCAAAATTGGAGACAAATGTAAATTAATACAAAAATAACAGCACTCCCTTGACCCTGTATCTTTGAGGTTTTCAGGGCCTCAGAATTCTCTAATGTATTGTTTCATGGTTTAATCTGCTTTGTATTTCTCCAAGTTTAGCAGTGCTGGGAGAGTGGGGAACAGGACTCTAGGAACTTAAACAAAAGACAGCAAAACGAATGCTTGGTGACATTAAATTTTTAAAATATCTTTTGTTCTTGTATCCCATCATGAAAAAAATCATCCCACTCTTGAAAAAAATTTATACAGAAAGGCTTTTCAAATAAATTAGTGTGTGTATGTATTTATTATATATATATTTGTCACTGTTTTAGGATGGATTTTGTGTATCACGTTAGAATAATAGAGAAAATATAATAGTAGTAAAGCGCAGTGGGGACTTACGGGCAGTGCTTTTCCTCCTCCTTCCTTCTGTTGCAGAATTTTTGCTCCTTAGTTCAGCTAAAACTGGGTTTTGGTCACACAACCAGGAAACATTAGGAATGCGGACACATTGAAAGGGTGAGTAGAGCGGAATTTATTGGGCAAAAAAAAAAAAAAAACAACCTCTCAGCAAAGTGAGAGGGGGTCCTGCTAACAGGCCCCCACCTCAGATGGATTCCAGGTCGCCACACAAGAGCCGAAGAGGCCAGGCCCCTCGCCCTTGCACAAGGCGTGACTTCCCATGGCTCCACCTTGTTCTCCAGGTGCGCAAGTGGATCGGAGATTCTCTGGGGACCCTCCCCCTTATCTGCCTCCTGCATCTATCACTTCTTTCAGGATTTCTAAAGTAAATCTGTAAGATAAAATTCAGGGATGGTAAAAAAGTTTTTGATGCTTTAACAATTTGGAAATGAGATACATATTCATGGTAACTTTTAAATTCAATTCATTGTGTTAATCAAGCACCTACTAAATGCCAAGAAAAAAAAAATAAGTACACAACTCAATTCTCATTCCAAAGCGGCTTACAGTCTTGTCAGAGCTGCTTGGAATCCAGGCAGAGTGGAATCTGGACACAAAATGACAGGAGATGCACAGTGACATGCTGAGATGGCATGATGCATGTGTGTAAATGCAAAAGTGACCCAGTGATGCTGAGAGGGAAGGAATGACGGAAGTGAAGGCAGACAGGGACCACGAGGCCTCCAGGGAGGTTTTCTTCCCCTTACAAAAAGGTCTCAGGAGAGCAGTTGTTCACTGCTAGGCTTGGCACGTACGGAGACCAAAGATAGAAGCAAATGGTGTGAGCTGCATTTCCTTCCTCCCTGGTGGAGGGTGGCATCAACTGGAAAGATGTTCATGCTTTGTTCCAGGAGACAACAGACCTCACTGATTTTCAGTGAACACATCATCAGGCCACCAGAAACTGTGACCAGATCCCAGGCTTCCAGGCCTCCACGGTTCCAGGAAACTATAAGCTGCAGGGGGACAGCAACTCAGTGTTTTTGTTTATTCTCCCTGGACTCCCAGAGCGGGGCTTTGCTCATGGCCTGTGGCTGATTTTGGCTGGTTGAATTGCATTAGTTCTGATGGTACATTTTAAATGTGAGGTCCCGGGATCCTTCCCGTCTTTCAGTTTAAATGTCATCACTCAGGGAGGTCTGTCCGGATTGCCCTACCTAAAGCGATCACAACCTCCCTTATTCTTCAGCACAGCATCTTGTTCATTTTGTTCATGGCACTTTTCACATACTGTTTATTTTGGTTACTAATTCAGATGAATATAGCAGCCCTCTATAATAAGACAGTATTATATGTCAGTAGTTTTGGAAAAAGGAAAGTTAAGTCTCAATAGGTTTTTAGCTCTCCTTGCAAATAACCTTCTGGAAGTTTACTTGTGTATGACCATGGATCTGCTTCCCTTCCTTTACTGAGTATCACAAGGTCTCCTCTTCTGCACCTGAGTGTCTGGACCCCAAAGCCTTTCTCCAAGTGGTGCTCCGCTCTTTGGAATAATTTCGAGGCAGCCAGCCTCTGGGGTGTGGTGGTCCCAGTCTCTGGGCGGTGAGTACTCTTGTCTGTCTCTGCAATGCCCTTCTCATCAATGACAAGACTCTTTCACATTCTCAGTGTATGGTCTCTTTTTTTCCACTTCAAAATATTTGGTATTTAATATCCGTCTCTGTTGCTGGATTAGACACCCCATGAGGGCAAGGACCATGTCTGCCTTGCTCTTCATTATATTCCTAGGGTGTAGCGTAGTGTCTACCCCATACCAGGTTCTCAGTCAATATTGATCATTGCTTCTTCCCATTCCCACCAGCTGCATTTTGCCTCCCCCATCTTCCAACACCTGTGTAGCCCGCCCGAACTTCCCGAATTTGAAGGGTAAAGAGGGAGTAGAGGTAGAGCAGCTTCTTCTGGTTCTTCTCCTAATTGGTAACAAGCTGTCTTTTGCGGGGTTTGGGGAAACAGTGGAGGAATACAAAAAGTTCCAAGAGAGTCTTTTCCTTCCTCCCCACCCCCTAGCACGCAATCCAACCATCGCATTCAGCCTAGTGGCTATTTTTGAAATCAGCCTCTGCTCCTTTGGAAGTCTCTCGCCCGGCTCCCTATGTGGGCTGTTCTTGTTCTTGGATGCTTGGATTGCCCTTTATCTACTCGCCATCTGTGTAAGGGGATCCTGCCAAGATGATCAGATGTGAACTCAGCGCCAGAAATATTTTAATTAATTTATGGTGATAAAATGCGAAAAGAAAACCATTGAGGAAAGCCTGGGCCAAAGAAAATTAAACATAAGAAGAAACAGAGAAACTGGGGCCGTGCGGTCTTGGAAGGGAAGGCCTGGTTGGCAAGGAAGCCAGCAAACTCTTTCTCTTGCCCTCTTCACTTGTTTAAGCAACACCCAAGTGGAAAAGCTGCAGAGGACCTTGTGGCAGGGACTGGAGGGGACAAGGGAGATCACTGAATAGCCTGCTATTGGCCTGGACTTCTTGATTAGGGCACTCGAACATGGGTGTGTAGGAAACATTGAGAGCAAGGCTGCAGGGTTGCAAGCCTCCCTCTAACAGGGGCAGCCAGTGTTTCTCAGGTGAGCAGAAGAGGGAAGGTTCTTAAGCTGCAGCTCTGAAAAAGCATCAGCACGTGTTTAAAGAAGTCACTAGAGTAAGTTTGATTTCATTGCAGTCTGGCATACAGTTACTAGGGTAACATCTATACTGAGAAAATACAGAAGAAAACTAGTATTAGCTAGCTTTGCCCCTCCTAAGACAAAAACAGGCCAGCAATGTTTATTTGTAGGCTACTGGGTCATTTGACTTACTTGAGATGTCGATTAGATTTAGTTTTCCTTTTTTTTTTTTAATAGGAAATAACTACTCAGGGTTGAAAAAGACAAACTTCTCAGTTAGTCCTTCCCATCGAATTTTAGAAGACGAAAACACTTGGGAACTAGCACACAAGAATTCAGTCAAAATAAGACATTATTTAACTAATTAAATAATTTAGTTTCTAATTTATTTGGATATTATATGTCCCTACAGATTTGATGTCTCAATCTAACTGGTGCAATTTAAAAAATAGACTCTTAAAAGCAACTGGGAGAAGAATACAGCAGTCAAAGAGAACAAAAGGGGACACATTAGCTGAAGAAAAAGAAGAGAGAAACTTCTCAGTGATTTGAAAAAATCTATAGCACACATTACCTATTCGTCCTAATTAAGAGGGAACTATGTAAAATTGAATAAATTTATGTTGAGCTCAGCAGTAGATTATTTATACAGCTGATTTAATAGGATAATAGAATTTTAGAGCTGTGACTTCATACCATGGGTCTGAATCAGAACTGCCTAGATAGGTTTTTTCTTTTTTAAAAAAATGTATAGGATTGGGTCGTACTTGCCAGGATTTATGGGGTTGGCCTTGGGATGTGCATTTTGAAAAAGCTAGCAGGTGAGTCTGACATGCATTCCTATGCATCCGTTCATCACTTATGCAGTACCTATCTGGGGCCATAATACTATGGTGGGTGCTGGAGACACTATGGTCAGGGAAAAAAGACATGGTCCTTTTCATTATGCATGTATGGTTTGCGGGTAATATGCACCTTTTTATTTTCAGCTAAAGACCTGATTATCCTGAAAGTTGAGTGGCCCTTCCCTGGATCATCCAGTTAGGTGGTGGTAAACTGGAATGGAACAATACCCTAATTTCCCACTTCTTATTTCCATATTCTTTCCACTAACCACTCTTGGCTGATTTTTGGATTATATTTTGTTTAGGCTTATATTGAGATTCCAGTTGTACTGGAAAAAACAGCTGGGTTTAGATTTAGGTTCAATGCCGTGCTCTACTATGTATGAGCTTTATGATTTGGGCAAGTGAATAACTTCTAGCAATCTTGGTTTCTGTATTAGTCCCTTTTCATGCTGCTGATAAAGACATACACAAGACTGGGTAGATTATCAAGAAAAATAAGTTTAATGGACTCAGAGTTCCACGTGGCTGGGGAGGCCTCACAATCATGGCAGAAGGTGAAGGGCATACCTTACATGGCGGCTGGCAAGACAGAATGAGAGCCAAGTGGAAGGGGAAACCCTTTATAAAAAAACATCAGCTGTCGTGAGACTTATTCACTACCACAAGAACAGTATAGGGAAACACGTGGGAATTATGGGAGCTATAATTCAAGATGAGATTTGGGTGGAGGCACAGCCAAACCATATCAGTTCACTCATCTGTAAAACAGAATCATACCTACTACATGCAGGTGGAGGGTAAGGTTGTGAATATTTGATGAGGTCATATAAGCAAAAGAATCTAATCCACTGTCTAGCACTTTGGAAGATCTCAGTTAGTGAAAGTTCTTTCCAGTTCTTTACAGGAGGCAACACACCCAAAACTTACTGGGTGTTGCTGGGGTGGGGCATGTGGGGAGCCATCCTGGATACTGGCAGAGTGGCCCAGGGTGGCCTTACCCTTTGGATAGGCCAAGTCGGTGTTAGGTCCCCTTGGCATCGGGTGAATTCTGCCCATCGAAGCAGCAGTGGTGTGCATAGGATGCCTGGGGCTGGTCACCCGGGCTTACAGCAAGGAACTGGAAGCCTTTCCAGAGCAAGTCAGAAACTCAGAGCTAGCACAAAGCAGTGGCAGTGATTTCAGAAGTCTACCACTGAATGCTTTCTCAATTTCCTGTGCAGACCTGTCAGCTTTGCCCTAGGGGCATGTTGTGGTTACATTCCAAGGTTCCCTGCTGCTGGCCAGCTCAGCTTCCTTGGCCACAGCCTGAGTCTTCAGTTGGAGTTTCCCCACTAGAACAGAAGTCACCACCCAGACTTGTTGCGTGTACCAGCATCAGATAATGGGACTGAATTAGAAAGAAAGAAATGAGAAGAAATTGGTTGGATCAAGGTGGAGGCATAGGTACCACAGCAGCAAGAATCAGATTTATCATGTACTTCTCCAAGCTTTTTCAAATCTTTATTATTTGAGAGAGCATATGACCCCTTCTAGGTATATAACCAAGAGAAATGCATGTATGGGTTCATCAGAAGACTTAAAAAAGAATGTCCAAAGTAGCAGTATGTGTAATAGCCCCACACCGAACACTACTCAAATGCTCATCAGCAGCAGGATGGATAAATACATTGTGTTATAATCACACAACAGAATGTTATGCAGCAACGAGAATAAACAAACCGTAACTACATGAAACAACATGGTTGCATCTCCCAAACAAAATATTACAGGAAGTAATATCAGGAATACAGTAATAGTAATACAGTAATAGTACAGGAAGCCAGATGTGCAAGAGTACATACAGTGATTCCTATACAATGTTTGAAAATAGATAAAACTTACTTATGATGTTAGAAGTCAGGATAGCAGCTGCTTTTGGTGGGGGATAGTGAGTGGAGGGCCATCCAAACTAGGTTTCTGGGGGTGGGGGTGCTGGTGGTGGTGTGAGATGCTGCTGCTGCTGCTTTTTTTTTGAGGCAGAATCTCACTCTGTTGCCCAGCCTGGAGTGCAGTGGTGAGATCTCAGTTCACTGTAGCCTCAACTTCCTGGGTTCAAGTGATTCTCCTGCCTCAGCCTCCCAAGTAGCTGGGATTACAGGCATGTGCCACCACACTCAGCTAATTTTGGTATTTTTAGTAGAGATGGGGTTTTACCATGTTGGCCAGGCTTGGTCTCGAACTCCTGACCTCAAGTGATCTGCCCACCTCGGCCTCCAAAAGTACTGGGATTACAGTTGTGAGCCACTCTACCTGACCTAATGTGCTTCTTCTTGATCTGGGTGTTGGTTGCATGGGAGTGTATGGCTGGAAAATTTATTGAGATGCATGCCTACAATTTGTGTTCTTTTTTATCTACATGTGGAGCTTCAAATGAAAACGTGATAATGTCTCTGCACCCTTATCCTCATAGATTGCAGCCTGGAATGGAAGCCTGCTTTGTGGTTTTTCCACCAGTGAAAGAGTTTAGTAATACTCAGCATTTTCTTATGTCTGGCCCAAAGTAGGCACTCAATAAATATTTGCTGAATAAGTAAAGAATGGGTGCTACAGCACAGTTCTAGACAATCCTGACACCCAGCTGCATTCTTGCCCTAGATGATGGGAAATAAATTAGATTGAGAATAAATTTTGTATCATGATAATAAATCCTTCTTTAAAAAAAAAAAAGGAAAGGGTCAGAAGCTATTAGGTAAGGATGCCAGGGAATTTAAAAAGGTCTCATAGGGACATTTCTATTATCAGAGATTTTCCTTATCTAAACCATTGTGGCAGACATTTAGGAGGGAAGCCTCAAACCTCCTGTGTGCCATCTGGCTCAAATCCACATGTGCATGCATGCGGGTGTCCTCACTGGCAGTGGAGAGCAGCCCAGATGTACGGCGATGGGGGCCTCCTTGTAAGGAGCTTCTCCTCTGTTCCACAGCCCCTGGGAGGCCTTAATCAGGTTCAGTTCAGTTGGATCTTTGATGTCATCTCTGTGTGAATGCTGCATGATCATTTTCTCTTGGTCTTTGATGAACAAAATGTGAGGGGAGATGTTTGACCTGGGGGCATGGCTTGTGGCAAGACAGGAAGTGCCTCATCTTGTTGGGGTACATAAAAGGGCAATTAAAGGGTACCGCTAACCAGTACACGCCTATTCACGGGTCTGCCAAGACTCTTTCAGGAAGTGTGACAGGGCATGAGCACAGAGCTGCAAAGAGGGGCGGATCTGAGGCAGTGGCGACTGAGATTTCCCTACCTCCAGCCCGAGTGGAATCTTACTCAGTCCTCCACACCCTCTAGCCAAACCCGAAAATCAGGAGGCCAAAGTGACAAGCGTTTGAGAGACAGCTTAAGCTGTATAAAAGGCTGGTTGAAGTCATTTTCCCATTAGAAGATTGTGGATGGGGAATGTACAAACATGCATTCCAACATAGACCAGTACTGTCCCCATTAAACTTGGATTTCGCTTTCTTTTTTAAGGCTCAGGAAACATTATGCCACACAAGTCAAATCCAACGAATAGTACAATATTAAGAAATGTGTACCTTTTGAAACCAGCTTCCAAAGATGGGACTCGTCTGTTAAGATAGCTGCCCTTCCCTTGGCCCTGATGAGATGGCCTTGGTTTTAGGGAGCGACTTCAGAACTGGGTTCTCTTTACACCATTGTTGAGTGGTGGTGAGCTAACACTTGGATGGAACTGGAAGCCCTCTGCCTGGGATCTCTCAGAGACCTGCTTCTCTCTAATGAGGAAGTTGCCTAATCAGTTCATGTAACATGGATATCTTTGTTTTGCTCAAATATCAAATACCAGTGACATTTTCTTGGACATGAAGTCAAGGAGTGAAGCCCACCTTCCAAGGGCAGTCTAGTTCAGAGGGTCTTGTGGAGTCCATCCAGAGGATTGGACACCCCGGCTCTTGGTGCTTGGGTCTGACTCTCAGCCCTGGATGTCATCCTCAGAGGACAGTCATCTTTAGAATAAGAGTTGTTGTGGGCACTGCTGAGGGGCTGGGGTAATCAGCCTGAGGGAACAGGGCTGGGTGAAGTGGAGAGAAGAGCCAGGAGGACAGTTGGGTAACGCAGGCTTTGGAACTACCAGAATAGGCTGACAGACCCTAGGTGTTGAGAACAACCAACAAACATACATAATCAGCATTAAGCCCTGGCTATGGTACTGATAACCCTTCTCCGCTTCTGCTTCTAATGCTGCCACCTTTAGACCCATTTTGAGGGTGACAAAAAGCCTGCCCTTTTATTTATTTATTTGAGACAGAGAGACAGACACAGAGAGAGATTGGTTGTAAAGATCCCTGCAAATCTCACTACGTGAGCTTGGGTAGGTCAGTTGTCATGTAGGTCCTGGAGATTCCATTTTCTACTCTGCTGTAGAAGGAAGGAAATTGGACTCTCTAGTCTTTAAGGTCCCCTTCTGCTCAAAGTTCTGCATTCCATAGCATCTTCCAAACAGCTTCCCAGGGAGGTGTTTTCACCAGAGGCTACAATTAAAATTCAAATATGTTTCCTGTGAAGGAGAGTGTTGTAAGCCTCATTAACACTAACATCTCAGGTCAAATGTGTTTTCCAGATATACTTTATGCATTGAGCATCCAGGACACAAGTTTGGCTCATTTATATTGAAAGAGAAAGAGAGGAACACTCTGGAAAAGGGGGAACTGACCAAGGAGTTCAGGATTGAGTGATGTTCTATGGAGGGTGCTCTGACCACTATTTTATGTAAAAGATTATTCGAGGCAAATTTCAAGATTCCAGAGGCAGGATTTCTTTATTCTTATAACTGGCCCCGGAAACCAGAATCCTCCAGGATCCACAGTTGGAAACAGAAGGCAGTCAGACTTTGAGATGCCCCCCAATCATGCCCATCTCCTGGTGCCCATACCTTTTTATAATCTCTCCCTCTTATGTGTGAGCTGGACCTGGAATCTCAAACTTCATTCATGTAAGGGTGGGGATGGTCTATATTTGTTGTTATTCTATACATGCTATGTACTTGAAATTTTACCAATGAGAACCTATTTTGAACATTCATTATTCTAGTAAACAGGCTACTATTATTGTTTAAAAAAACACAACAGCCTATTTCTGGCATTGAATATGTTAATTTGCAAGCCTTAAGTTTGATTGAGATACGGATTAGAAACATTTGTAGTAGCTACCTCTGGACTGTGGGTTTCCTAATGAGGACTCCTGCTGATCCCTGCAGGTCTGTGCATTCTTGAGTAGAACGCTTTCTTGAGCTTGGGCAGTCTAGCCCTAGACTTATAGCTAAAACCAAATTACACACACACACACACACACACACACACACACACACACACGACACACTCGCAGCGCCCCCTGCACATGCTGAACTATCTTAAAACAAATTACAGTCAAGTAGTAAATAAAGGTAGGTTTGCAGAAGGGTCATAATTCTCGTTCACATGGATGGCCAAACCCTTAGTCTCTTGTTTGTCTTTACAATTATTTATTTCTTGCTTTCTCATTCTCCACCTGGTGCCCTAGAGTTTTTCTGAGATATGGTGGGAATAAAAAGGATGATTACAGTTCCCTACTACTCCAAGCAGGGTTGAGAAAAGAGTTGAGGAGTGGAGGGAGGGGCTGAGGTGGTGGAGTTGTTCCCACAGCCTTTGGATCACCAAGGACTCCAGGTCTGTGCCGTTGGAGGTTGCGTGTGGGCAGCAGCCATGGCTCAGATGTGGTGGGTGTCCCAGGGTTTCGGCCTGTGATAGGCAGCTGGTCGTGGGGCCCTCCGTCTTATAAAGATACTGTTGGACTGGGCCGCCTGAGCACATCAAGAATGGTCAAAGACACTCTGGGGCTGGATTGCCCTGGCTCAAGATCCCATTAATGTTCTAAAAATATATAGCTCATAACCAAGTACAGTATTGGCACCTACATTCTAACCACTGTCCTTTTAAATGCTCTGCTCAACACGTTTAGAGATGCATCTGCCAGTTTTATATTGAAGATCTGTAGGCTTCCGTGTCCTTGGAGGGCAGTTTGGTGACCCAAGGCAGCAAACCTCCTTTCCAGATAGAATTTGGGGATCTAGGCCTCATGGAAGGTATTTCCTAGAACTCCCTTATCAAACTACTACTAACCTGGTAAACAATGGAAATCAAATATCTTAGATTAATAAAAGTTTGCAAAATAAAAAATAAATTGATCATAAGAACATGATCTGTTCTCAGAACTGTTTCTTTTTCTGGTTTTACAGGAAGCAGTTGGCTGAGAGGCAATGGCTGGGACCTGTTCACATTAAGGTCTTCATCCACCCCCATCCCCACTGGGCCTCAGTCATTCATGAACATTTTGCCTTGGCTTATGGTTATTCATTCCCTTTCCTCCTGTAGACCAGAGTTTTTAAATTAACTCCTTGCTTTTTAGCATGTGCACATGTAGGGTTGCTGCACGTGGGTAGCATAGCTGCAGTGCAATGGCTCATGGGGCTTTCCAAGAGGCTGACAACAGCCATGAAGTATGATTTGTTCAATGAACAGAAATGGCGCTGTCCTCTGGGAGTGCCCCCAGCCTCTGGGTCCCTCGCTGGTCAGGACTGGCTTGGACTGTGCCCATGGAAAGATGTGTTTCTTACTGGCTCCTCTCCTCCGGGCTGAGTTTATGCTGACCAAGCTCCAATTGTATTTTGCTTTCTAGCCTGCCTGGGTGGGTAAGAAAGGAGCAGGTTTCTTTTGGGTGGGGAGGAACATTCCTTTCTTCCTGTGGGGAAGGTGGTATTTATGTTTCTCAGAAAAGAACTTCCCGAAGAATAACATATTGCTATATGCTTTGGATGTTTGGGGTAAAAAAAAGAACAATTTAAGCAATCTATTTCTACTCTAAAGTGCTGTCAGAAGGGTCAAGAGGGAGTACAACCTAGGAGAGCCCCTCTTCGGATTTAGCATGCGAAGAGAGCATTGGTGCTGAACTCTGCTTAAAATCACCTTGGAGCTTTTTAAAAAAATACCAATGCCAAGTTCCACCCCAGACTGAATAAATCGGACTCTCTTGGCGATGAGGTCTGAGTCTTGGTATTTTTTTAAAGCTCCCCAGTTGATTTGAATGTGTGGCCAAGGTTGAGAACCACTGCAGTAGAGTATTGCATAGCTTATATTAGAGTGTGAGCAAGATGGACTCTTGATTACCTGAGGCTAAGTGAAAAAAAATAAAATATCGGTTATTTACTGAGTGCCTTCTCTTTGTCAGCTGTTGTACTGGGCAGTTACCTTATATTAACCCACAATCCCCACAACAGCTGGACAAAGCAGGTGATATGTTCTGTCTCCATTTTACAGAAGAGAAATTGAAGCTTAGAAAGATGAGCTGATGTGCACAAGGTCACCTAGCTGAAAGTGGTGGAATTTGAGGTAAGGTCGATGAGATTCCAAAGCTACTAAACCCTGTGCTCCTGTAAAGGACCCGTCGAGGGGCTGATGGCGAGATAGGATGCTGCATTTGTGGCTATGGTAATGGGACAGTTAATAAAGAGAAGCAATTTCAAGGTACTTTAAAGGACAAATTCCAAGTGTTCATCTGCCGTGTGCTTTCCTTGGCTCTTCCCATGTTTCCTGCTGCTGCTATTCCCTTTTCTTCTGTCATTTAGTATGGCTTCTTCTGGCTTTCCAGAAGATAAGCTGTGCTAGAATACAGCACATGTCAAAACTGAAATCCATTGTCTTTCTATCCAAGCCAGTTTCTACCCCTGTGAGCTGCATTCTGCAATGGAGCACCTCCAGTCCCCCAGGCATGGCAGCCTGGAACCTGGAGCTCATCCATAACCCTTTCCATATCCTGATGTCCCCACCATGTGGATGACAGAACTTGGTCTAGAGCCAGCTCCTAATGATATGAAACCCTCCTCCTCTCTCTTGCCTATTGTCGTTAGTTCTTCTCTCCTTCTTCCTTCTGTTTGATCATTTTTTGACAGAAAAGGCATGCTACTTGTTTAAAAACAGGAGTAAAACATAGTGTAAATTTCTCTGAGTATGGCCTTTCACAGAGTTTTGACTTTCAGAAGCATGTTAATGTTCTACATATTAAAACAATAAAATCAAACTAGCAATTAGGAGAAAGTAAAAAAAGCATCCCCAAACTAGAAGAAAACGGAAGCAAATGAACCCCACTGTATTTCAGATGGATAACATGACCACAGTGAAAAAAACCTGATTGGAATAACTTATGAACGTGGTATTCAACTCTATCCATGCTGTCTTGGATAGGGCGGTGAGATAAGAATAACCAAGTCCTGAACTCTTTATAGTAGGTTTGCTTTTGGGAGAAACCCTTCTGAGACTATTTTAGGTATATTACAGGATTGAGTAATGAATAAATTAGTTCATATTGTTGGGAACAAGAGTTGTCATCGTGGAATAAGAGAGGTACAAATGTGTAAGTCAAGAAAGAACCCTGTAGGAACTGATTGGAATTAGAGGCATTGGTGTGGACTCAGAATCGTGTGTATGAGTATCGTGTATAGATACAGATATATGCATATTTCCAAGCTCTGTCCACTGAAAAGGCCAAGAGGCAATGAAAGTCCAGCAGCAATGAGTACATCTGACACCCAGATCTTGGTCTCTGGTATCATTCCGCAATAAAGGGAACCAGGGCTCCTTGGAGAAATGACTGATCCTCAGGCTGAGGCAAGGAAGGTACAAAATGAACCTGAAATATCTTGTTATACCAGAAATGAAGAAACTGATAAAGGAAAAAAGATGGAATGTATCACTAGGACACAGAAAGCAGCTTGAAAGGATTCTGACCGGTCAAGTCAGAGATAATTTGAGCACTTAAAGACAATAGTGAATTATAAACCATTGAAGAAGAAAGAAGTCATGAGTCTATACTGGTAATAAATAGACAAAGAAATCAGTAGAGAAGAAAGGACATCTCTTGCTTATAGTGGAATACCAAGTACCTGACTAGTAAATGTGTAAGGAGTGCTACAGTTGGAAAAGTCATCATTTCGTGACTGGTCGTAGTGAAATTACTTCTAGTAAGAATCATCAATAGATGCCATCATAGTCTGAGTTGTTTTAACAGAATTATCATAAACTAGGTAGCTGTGAAACAGCAGACATTTATTTCTCACAGTTATGGAGGCTGGGAAGTCCAAGATCAAGGTGCTGGCATATTTGATGTCTAGCAAGGGCCCTCTTCCTTTAGATGGACACCTTTTTTCACTGCAGCCTCATATGGCAGAAGGGGCAAGGCAGCTCTCCAAGGTCTCCTTTGTTAATGGCACTAATCCCAGTCATAAGGGCTCTACCTTTATGACCCAATCACCTTCCAAAGGCCCTACCTCTTAGTACCATGACATTGGGGATTAGGTTTCAACATATGAATTTTGGGGGGATGCAAATATTCAGACCATAGCAGATACTAGATCTAGGAGAGAAGTTTTGATGAAGAACAGATGATGAGATGGATGCCTCCACAGTGGCCCTGAAATGGGGTTGGAAACTAGAGACACCCAAAACATAGGTGATGCCTCAAGTCAGACACCCAACAAACCATTCTCTCTCAACATCCATGTCATAAAAAACAGCATAGTCTAGTCCCAAAGCTCTCTTTTAGATTGGGTTTTTCAGTGACTTTAAACCTTAAAATAGAAGTGTACCAAGCAGACACCTCATTTTTCAGTGTAGAATTAAGTTCTGCTGATAACGGATGGATACTTTCCACATTAATGTAAAATGTGAGCACGCATCTCAAGATAGTGTAATGCACTCCAGGAACCGACAGTGATATATTAAGATACTGATTAGATGTAAAACTGATACATCATTCCTTACAGTGTACACGAATAGTACCAGTGCATAACAGTGCCTTTTGGGACTGAGGTCATTTATTTTTTCTCCTGGATATATTGTTTATATCATGTTCTCTCCCTCATGTTATATATTAAATTGTTTAATGTAAGCCATAAGAGAGCAAATGTCACTTAAAGGTCTTTTCCCTCCCTCTTAAAATCTGAAGAATCAAATCTTCTAAAGCAGGTGATCTGTCAGTTTTCATTCCTGAATGTCATTGGTACGTATGGCTTTTCTTATCAGTTCATTTCATATTCCCAAATCAAATGACTATTAATCTACAACATCTGAGTAGAAAGACTGGGGGCTTCCTGACTTTTATGCAGTCTAGTTTCTGGGTCCCAAATGTGTGTCTTCAGGTAGAAAAACTTCCCTGAAGTTGATAGGAAAATCAATTCATCATTAGAAAGTTTGCTAGGAGGGAAAGGCTGTTTAGAAGCAAGTTGATAATTAATAACCACTATTATTATTTTTGGAAAATCTGCGTGTGTGTGTGTGTGTAGTGTGCATAGTGATATTAGGGTAAAGCAACTATATATCTTGGAAAATAGAATGATCCAAAATTATACTCTTCTGTTATCATAAACATCTCTTCAATCTAGAACTACAGCAATAATAATCACTACTTATTGAGGTTTGCCGTGCACTGTGTACTGTGCAAGAACTTTATATACATCATCTCACTTAATCTGCACCAAAATACATCCACTATGAGGTGACTATGATTATTCCACATCCAATCCATCAGCAAATCTTGTTGTCTCTGCCTTCAAAATATCTTCTGCATCTGTTTCCCAACACCTTCCCCTGTGACCGCCCAGTCTAAACTGTTCTCATCGATTGCCTGGATTACTGTAATAGCCTCATAATAGGTTTCTCTGCTTCCGTCTGGTCTCTGTGGTATTTGTTAGTGCTGTTCACACAATATTCCATCTTGCAGGCACATGGCAGGGTTGTATTCTCCCACTGCCTTTGAAGTCAGATGCTGTCAGCTGATTTGCTTTGGCCAATGAAATGAAATGTGAGTGGAAGTGACGCGTGTCACTTCCAGGTTGATGCTTTAGGGCCCGTGCATGAGTTGTTGTGCTCTTTCCTTTCTGTCGTGGTGATCTACAATGATTCAAATAGAGGCTGCTCGGTCCCCAGTTTCCAGGGTGGGGCAGAACCCCAGCCAACTTACAGTGGATGGGGAGTGTAAGTGGAAAGAACCTTGGCTTTTATAAGCCACTCAGAGTTTGTGGTTGTTCATTACAGCAGCATGATCTAGCCTATCCTGATTGACGGGCTCCCTTTGTAGTCTCCTCTTCAAACTGCAACTGAAGTTGTTCTTTGAAACATACATCAGCCTATGCTGCTAAGAACTTCTAATGGCTTTTCATCACCATAGAATGAGAACCAAAGTGCTCTCTTTTAGGCCTTTTATGATCTGGCTTTGACCTCATTTCCTACCACTTTCCCCATCGCTCCCTTTCCTCAAGCCACACTGGCTGGCCTCTTTGCTGTCACTTGATCATTCCTCAAATGTTCCTGCCTCAGGGGCTTTGCACCTGCACTCTGCTTCTGCCTGGATGACTTTTGCCTGGATATGATGATGCTCCCTCCGCCCTTTATTCTACCCTCTGTTCAAATGCCTCCTTCTTAGAGAGGCCTTCCCGGATCACCTTATCTGAAATAGCCTCCCAGCACTCTAGCTCCTCACCCTACTTTATTTTTCTTTATAGCATGAATCAATTGACTGTTACATGACCCTGTAGTTTCTATTTCTTTGTCTCCTGTCTGTGTTCCTCCTGAGGGCAGGGATTTTTGCCTGTTTCACCCACTGCTTGAGCTTACTATATAGTTACTGTTCCACTCTGGGTACTCAGTTAATGTATAGTTACTGGCCCACTCTGGGCACTCAGTTAATGTGTAGAATAACTGTGAGCCCTATTTTACACACAGGGGAAACTAAGAAACAGTGGGGAAACAGAGAAGTGAAGTAACCTGACCAAGGTTACACAAGTAGTTACTAGGGAAGTTGTGATCAAGCCTAGTTCTCTGATTTAATGTACTCATAAGCTGGACTCATTGCCACACAGCACCCCAAAACTTTCATCAGCACGTGTGAGTGCTGTGTCCCTGGGTGACTAGGTCACCCCAGCCACGCACTTCCCCTGGTTTGCATTGATGAGGCCTGGGGTTAGGATGAGTGGTTTGGAGACAACCCACACTCAGTTGCGGTTCGTCTCATGGGTTGGAATCTGTTTTCTAACTTCATTCCCACTACACCCTCTCATTGTGCTAATAGAGAAGACTTGTCATATACTAAATTAAATCAGAGATCCAAAGGTCACTACTTGCCTTTAAAAGGAAAGGTTTCTGCACTTAACCTTGAAAATGCAAGTGTCTGTTGTTTGGGAATGCACTTTGTGCACAAAGGTCATGTAGCATTTTGAGGAGGCCCCTGTCCTGGAGGTTTGGAGGAGCCCTTGGGCTGGGCAGAGCTGACTTGCTCAGAGTTTGGAGGGCAGCGCTGCCTCCCCAACTGCACTGGACCTCACACTCACCTTGGAGCAGGGCTTGCCTTGCTCACAAAGTTCACAAGGACTGGAGATGCTGATAGAGAGGGGTTTGTCAATGAACATAAGGTTTGCCTGGATAATCAGCTAATCTCCAGCTGAAGTTTTTATACAGTCTCCGACTACTGGAAGAAGCAGCACCTTAGAGTTCATCAGATCAGTACTCTCAGAGCCTGGCCTGTGGACTGGCTGCCTTAGACTAAGCAGAAATGTCTTGCTGGGTCCAAAACTTCAGACTCAGAATTGTTGGGAGTGGAACTCAGGAATCTGCATATTTAACCAGCTCTCCAGGTGTTTCTCATGAGCGCTCCACTTTGGGTCTCATTCAAACTTCTCATTTTATAGGTTTAGAGAAACTGAGGCCTAGGGATTTGATTCTTGTGGAAATGATTATGTCAAATTGCAACAAGAAAAGGTGAAAGCAATTTTCAGGGTAAAATAAAATTTTAAGAATCATCATTCATCTCTGTTTTTGGCACAGATCTCCTTAATAAAAAAACATAAACATTAAAACACAGGTCCATATATGAAGCATGTGGCAAGTAGAGGTTTTCTCTAATATTCCTTGAAGTCGGTTTATAGATTCCCTGTACACCCTATTCTAGAGCAGATGACTCTCATCTGAAACAATAGCTTCCCATGAATTTTGCTCCAGTGTTGACTCAAAGAATGAAGGCTTCTAGGAGTTAGCTAGCATCTGGAAGAAGGGAGAGGAAGAAGAAGAGATTGAGGAAGAAAGAGATGAGTTAAACCCCAACAGGTTACTCACCAAAATAAATATTGTGAAGAGGTTTCTCAGGGGCCCTTGCTACATGAGGTGAGGGAATCGTGCACAGAGCGTTAGTAAAGTCAATGTATCCATGTGAACTACCAAAAAAAAAATTTTTTTTTTTTTTTTTTACAGATGTGAAGTCAGGCTAAGAGCCTATCAATCAGCCCAGAAATGACTAATTATTGGAGAACAGAAGATTCTCTGTGGTTTCTCCTTTGTATCAATACATGAAAAAAAAAACACCAGAATTTTGTGGTCAAATGTGGCTGTAAGTGAACAGATAAGAGCCGAAGCAAATGGAAGCATGCCTCCATTCCTAAGGGAAGTTGGTGAGCTGCCCACAGAATTTGCTGATAAAGACCCATCTGTTAAAACAAAGTCGAAGAGCGTTGGCAATGCATTTCAACCAGAGACCGTAAGTGGTTATTTTTTCTTGACAGGCTTGTTGGCTTTTTTTCTTTTAAAGCCCAGAAAACTATTTGAGAATGAAATATAGATGATGATATTGGCTTTAAGTTAATGTTACACTTTTTGTTTGGAGAGAGAAAAATCCGTCGGCCCAACTTCTCTGGTAAACACTGTTGCGTGATAAATTGTTATGAGAATAAAGTCATAAGGAAAACTCAGCTTCACAAATGACACACGTAGAAAAACAGCAGATGTCTGATGAAGTAAAGAACCAACTTACTGCCAAGACCTTGAAAAACAAAATTAATTTCCTTTCGTCTTTGATAATGATGATGTAATGTAGTTAATAGGAAGAGCCTGCCACGCTCAAGTAGTTATAAAAGGAGAAACGTTCGCCAGGCACCGGGTCAGTGCTATTACTCTCACTATGTCAGTCACTAGACGAAGCAAGTGAAAGAAGCAAGGAACTTTGTTTTGTGTTGTTTGCAATGTAACTGGACTTCGGCTGTATTATGACTTTTAAGCAGCTATTTCATAAAGAGGAAAAAGGCCGTTATGTAAGTTTTGCTCTGATGATTTCAGATATTTGAAGTCTTGGAAGTCATTATCAGTGAAAAAGATACTTCACAAGAATAAAACAAAGTCATCGATATTTTAGAGAACAATTACATTTCTATAGGGAGGAGAATGCTTTGATTTTAGGTAAATGAGGCACATGGCTGGTGCCCTTTCCCACACAGGTGAAAATTTTAAGCTCATACTAAGGAAACCTTTATTCAACAATTACTTAAGCCCATGAACAATTCATAGGTGCTCTCTCCTTTCAGCACCAGCTAAAAATAATCAACACAAAGGCTCATTTTAAGGACATCTGATCATTGCTGGCATCTCATGTTTTAGGATGTAGAAGCTGTTGAATTTTCTGGCCCCAGTAAACTAGATTTAAAATCAATGAAGTGGCAGGCAGCCTAACCATGGTCTTGGTATTAGAATTGTCTCCATTCTACCACACATCTGAATTTGTTTTGTCTGCTATGAACTATGGGCCATTGGAACAACCTTTCTGTGAGGTTACTCTGACTCTGAGGAAGGGAGACATCCCCCTCTGGATAGTTGGTGGCCAGAGGGCCAGAATATCAGCCGTTACAAGTACCAGTGTGGTAAGGTTGATGAAGTTAACCCCTCTCTCCAGGGCATTCCCTTGAATGTGCATGCATTTAGGATTGAAAGTATATGTGTATCTTCCTTAGGATCCCTCTTTCAGTGGCTCCACCAGCAGAAACTTGGCAGACAGGTCAAAAACACGACCTGGAGACTGCTAGCTCAATGCCAAACGCCAGAATTTTGCATTTTCTCTTGGTATTTTGAGACTAGTCATTACCTCTCTTGTCTGGGGGAGATTCTTCTCCCTTGAGAAAAGAATTTTGAAGAACTCA
This sequence comes from Hylobates moloch, assembly GCF_009828535.3. NCBI lineage: Eukaryota > Metazoa > Chordata > Mammalia > Primates > Hylobatidae > Hylobates > Hylobates moloch. Next base: position 51,276,207 of record NW_026652291.1, read on the forward strand.
TGGATGAGTCTTTTCCAAATTCATGACATCTGTTTTCTCTGTTGTTATTTTTTTCTTTTCTGCTTTTAGACCATTTATATTAGAAGCACATTTTAAAAATTCTTTGTTTATTATTTTTCTTCCTTTCTATTTACTTCATCTGGTATAAAGCTTGGATTATCCAGGAGGGAAACCTGACAATATACTCATTGGCCCAAACTCTACTTTGCTATCATGAGAAGTTGCCTGGTTCAATGATGCTTCAGCAAATAAAAACAATAATAATAATAATAGGAACTGTTTATCAAGCATGGTACCATGTGTGTTAAATAGGTGCTTTTTGTACTATTCATCAAACATTCATAGATAAATGAGGTAGCTACCAGGAATAGCCTCATTTTACAGATGAGGTAATTGAGGCTTAGAGAAGTTAACTTGCTCAAGATCACACAAACTCTTCTGTGGTAACACTGGGATTGCAAGGCCCATGCTTTTAGTGATCAGTATATATCATTTCTTGCTGCTCTTCAACATTGTATTTCCTCTGCCTTTTAGTTACTTTACCCAGGAGTGGGGCCTTGTTCTGTGACATCAACACTGGCTATTCTCAACTGGCCTGAGAGTAAGTCTGTGTGCACACAGGCTCTCCCTATTGTGAAAAGGTTCTTATTAAATCCAGTCGTTTGGTTAATACATCATGTAGGCTGCTGAAAGTGTCCTTAGACATACGGATCAGGCTGTGAAAACTCCGTCGCCACTGTAATGCGACAAGTTCAAAAGTTGCTTTTTTGATTGAACTGGGAGCTCTGGATATGTCTTCAAAACCCCTCTTCTGCTGAGATTTCAGCTGGGGGATTCTTTGCTCAGTAGTCAAGCCCCAGAATAGGGAGGAAGAGAGCCTTTTAAGCAGAGCTGTAAATCTTAAACCCTTGCATTTTCACACAAAGTTAAGCAGAAAGAAGTAAGAACTTGGGAGCTCATCTCGCAGAAGAAAAAAAATTAAGGGAAGAGCTGGTGCACTTCATGTAGAAATTGAGGGTGGGGGGAGGATTAAAAGGCAGGGGAGGGACTAAGAGCTTAATAGGTAGATACTCTAGTGACGAGTTCTAAGAAGAAACGGGAAAAAAAGAGAGGCAGAAAGAGCCATCTACATGGTAGATATATTAAGAAAGAAACGTCAGGCATCAAGATAAAAGAGAAATATCTGTCTGAGGATTGGAAGATAATAAATTATTTCTTTCTTGGATTTTCTCTAAAATATCCTCTTGTTTTCATAGCTTTCTTTGAGTGGCAGTGCTGCTGATATAGCCATTATTATAGGCTAGAGAAATTAGGAATTGTACATTTTACTCTTAGGAACATTAGTTTTTTCAGCCTTGATTTTGGTATAAGTTTACTACCAAAAAAGGAAAAACTCAGCTTACAGCTTTGAAAAATATCAGACATTTGTGACTCTGAACAAAGAGCAGTACGAGTGCTAAATCTCAAATAGTTGTGTTTTCATTATCTGGAATGGATGGGGGCAATATGTGAAAACCCAGAAGAACTCACAAAAAAAATTGAAGTGCTTGTATTACTATCCTGCAAATAAGTACTTCTCTAGAATGGGTATGAAGGGGTTGGCAAACAATTGCTACAAATAACATCACACAAATGCGTTTTTGTTCTTGCAGTATCATATGTATGGGCAACCATGGACTCACTTTCTTTACCGTATTGATGTTTTGGGTTCTTGAAACCAAGATGAGGTTAAAAGCATAAGCTTTCCAGATAGATAAGACAGACAAGGTTCAAGTTTCAACTTTAATCATTATTTGTTCCATATGTTGTGGGAAACCACTTGAGACTCAATCTCTTCATCTCTAAAATAGGGATAATCTCTACCTCATAGGGGTGCTGTGGGGACTGATGTGAGAATATGTTATACACATTCCTGGTGAGGGAAGATACTCACAAAATTGTAACTATTATTATTCCCTAGATGCTAAACATATCTAAGCATTTAAATACTTACAGGCAATTTTGTGTTTGGATTATTTCTCCCAATCCCCCCAAAGCCAGGCAGGTTCTCAAAATACCTGCACATTAAGCAGAGTGCCAGGTTATTAGAAGCCTTCGATGCTCTTCAAACCCTCTAAATAACAAGTCAGATATTCCATAGCTTCTCTGGAGAAGCTGTACCTTTCTTCTGAGGAACACTGGACATTTCATTCATTCATTTGCTCATTGAATGTTGATTTAGCTCCTGCTATGTGCTAGGCATTGCGTAGGTCCTGAATGTTTAAGAGTGCAAAAAACAGATAAAGCTTCCTCTTCATGAAACTTATATTTTAGAAGGGGTAGAGAGCTAACAATGAACAAATAAACACCAAAGAGGATTCCTTTTTTATGATAGTACTCTAAAGAAAAGTCTCAGGGCAATATAATGGTGAATAACAGGTGGAGGTGGAGGAGTGATTCAGGTAAGTGAGGTCAGGGAAGTGTCTCTGAGCAGGTGATCATTGAGCCAAGATCTGAAGGACAAGAAGGAGATGGGAAGGGTCTTCCAGGTAGAGGTTACAGCAAATGCAAACATCTGTAGGCAGGAAGGAGCTTGATGTGTTGGAGAAGGAAAAAGAAGGTGATCGTGTCTGGAATGTGGTGAGGGAAAGGGAGTGTGGTGCAGGCTGAGGTCTGTGTGAAGGGACAAAGACAAGGACCAAAGAATTATAAAGGGGAAGGGGGGGGTGGCCACTGCAGGAAATATCTCCATGATCAGACTCCACTTAAGTCCCCTAAAGCAGAAGAGTGTCCATGGTAAACTGACTCCTTGCCCCTTAGATACCCAACAAAGAGAAAGATCAGGAGATAAACTTAAAAAAAGTATCACAGGGAAAAAGAACATTAGAGTTTTGGTGGCAATTTTACTTTGGAAAGTAAAACAAAATACAATAAAATCCTCATTTCCCCAGTCTTCCTGGTGAGCCTGAGTGAAATGGAGCCACTGTAAAGCTTCTGAAACACCTTATTTCAGCTTATCTTCAATATGGTCCTCAAATATTATAAATATTATATATCTAACATGTCACAATATATATTACATGTATTATGTATTTTTATATATAGTCTTATATTTCTATTAAAGGCTTAAAATAAACTATATTCATTTCATATAAATTTTGCTATTTTTGAAAAATAGAAACATGTTGTATGAAGTATAATATCACCTAGAAATAGATGCTGGTATGGTTCGAAAGTGTCCCCACCAAATTAATGTGTTTGAAACTTAATTTCCAATGCAACAGTGGTAGGAGGTAGAGCCTAGTAAGAGGTGATTAGACCATGAGGGCCCTCATTAATGAATTAATGTAATTATCACAGGAGTGGGTTAGTTATCATTAGTGGCTTCATTAAAAAAGCAAGTTTGGTCCTCTCTTCCTTGTTTGCTATCATGCTCTCTTGCCCTTCCATCTTCTGCCATGAGATGATGCAGCATGAAGGTGCTCACCAGATGCTAGCACCGTGTTCTTGGACTTCTCAGACTCCAGAACCATGAGCCAAATAAATTTCTGTTCATTATGAAGCTCCCAATCTGTAGTATTCTGTTACAGCAGCAGAAAACAGACTAAGACAGATGTGTAGACAGTATTTTAGCCTTAAATTCCCAAGACTTTCTTGCCAATCCAGGGTTCACATGTTTGATGGTTTCATGCTTGATGACATGACCACATAGTATTTGCTCTTTAACCCTGTTGGTGAAGGCGTGGTGCTAATGAGGCAAAGAACATCAGGTCAAACATCAGTGGTTGGTTATCCTTGTTTTGTTACAAGGCCAAGAATTCATTTAGCCAGTTTCAGGCACATGTGCCTTTGGCTATGTAGAGCCCAGGTGACAGTTTGTCGGGGGCAGGGCAGATCTATCAGGCAATTGTCTCACTGTGGCCCCCACAAGGACACCTTGAGCTGAGGCTCCTCCTTTGATAGCAAAATCCTCTGATATTTGAGAAATCCTGTTGAAAGGCATATTCTAGTATTTTTCATTAAGACTCATTCATTGGGCAAGTTAGTTTTCCCTTTGCTAAGATAGTCTTGTTCGCCTAATGTTTCCCTGACTTTATTCAGCAACTTGGTTTGATTACATTTTAATGTAAATCTCAGCACACTTCTTCAAGTTATGCAGTATTGGGTGCGGGAAAATAATTTGATTTTCTCAACAGAAATGAAAAAAAATGCCTTTGGGCTGGCTTATGGGTTTTTAAAAATTTGTTTCTTTCTTTCTACCTGTGTTGGCTGAAGAGTGTATGGCCTAGCTTAGAGATTTTTTATTTTCTCCAGAAAGTCGATCAGTGGTGCTGATCAATCCTAGGCCAAGTTCCATCCTCAGGCAGGCAGACCATTCCAGATGAGTTTACTGAGAGATGTAGTATGTATGCATCCAAAGACTCTTTGATGCTTACCCCTCATGGTGAGCTACTTGAGAGGGCTGGCAAAGAAGTCATTGAACACAGGGTCTGAAGACAGTTGCTCATTACCTTTACAGAAAGAAAGGCTCCCACCCCAAAAGACTGGTGAAAATCACAGCTTACAGTGGGAAGAGGGAAATGAGTAAAATGAGTATACTCCTGCTGGAGGACAGAAATATCAATAATGTCAGGCTTCTGTAAAATGTTGCACTTGAAAACCAAGGAAGTTAATGTAAAAGATACACTTCCTGAAGATCGCAAGACACAGGAGGTAGGCATATGGCATCAGTGGAGCTGTTACTATGTCCCTACTGATTCACTTTGTGATCCATTCTGCTAATTCAGTCAGGTTTTCTCCAGACAATTCACAGAAATGCAAGAAAAAGGGGAAAGTGTTTAAAAAGTAAGCTAATTGGAGATGGGCAACGTAAGCATATCTCTGAATAAAACAAGCATTGCTAAAGTCATATGAAGGTTTGGATAGAGAAGGCTGGGAGAAGATGTCATAGAAGAGAGGCTGTTGTCTCTTGGTTGAAATGGAAAATATTGGGTTAGTAGGAAAGTTGCGGATGTATTTATCTCAGGTTGGCAGTTCACGTGCTGGTTCTGAAGTCAGATGCCTCTGTTCAAATTCCAGCATTTCCAATTACATCCATGTGACTGGGGGAAGGTCATTAACTCTTTAGGACCCACTTACCTCATCTGTTAAATGGTGCCTACTTCTTAGGACTCTTGTGAGGACTGAAAGAAATAATATAAATCTTGTCAAGTGTTTAGCTCTGTGCCTGGGAAATATGAACTCTCAATAAATGGTAGCTATCAGTATTAACTAACGCTTTAGAAGGAAATATACAAACAGCTTGGCAAGGAGTTGACATTCTTCCTCCAGGCTATAAATGTAAGGCTGACACACCTTATTGTCTGTATATTGAACTCAATCTATAGCTGTCATTGTGCCCCAGGATGCTGTTTTTCCCGCTTGTCCTCATTTTCTGGCTTATATTGCTGGACTACTTTGCTTTCTGTTATTTGGATCCTACATCAGAGTGGTGTAGTATGTTTCAGTGATCTTTGTCAAGCACTTCCCATACATACTAATGAAAAGCTCAAATTGATGTAAATTTACATTTTGTAAAGGAATAAGATGCAAGGCTTTATTCCAAATGCTGGAATAATATATTTGATATAAATGAAGGCATACGTGAGTAAACATGACATATTTGTTAATGTGGCAACCTAGATGGCCATATTCCACATGAGTCCCATGGACCATTTTAGCAATTTGGTTTCCATGATCCCTCCCTTTGAATTTCATGGATTGGGGATTTAGGAATCAAAGAAACAGTCGTAGGAGAGTGATAGAGAAATTAATAGAACTGATATTCAAATGAATATTCTTACGGGTTCAAAAGCAATTGATATGTCCCAAAATGCACAGCATCCTTAACTTAGCTGTATTTGTTGTACTTTTTGATTCATGGTTTCAGGGCCTTGTTGGTGAAGCGCTTTTGACTTCTTTGGGTTGAACGGTGGGAGGAATGTGTTAGTATTTATTATACTTCCTAAATTACAAACTTGTTAAAATTAGATCTACTTGCGTAGATAGCTTTCCAGTTGCTTCTTGCCAACTTAGCTGTAGTGGAAGGAAAGTTGCTTTTGGAAGATCCCAAATGTCCAACGGTACTGCTAGCCCTTCTCTTATGGTTTGTATGTTTAAGACAGACAAAGATGAGAAAAGTGTACTGGGACTATTGGGTCACTTTTTAATTCAGAGAACAAACTTTTGAACTCCACACCAGATCTTCACAGTTCTCAAAGGGAGAGCCGAGCAATGGACCACATGAATCCTGATGGAAAATATTGGATCGTTTTGTTTATTCTCCTGTCAGGGGTTTATTGATCGAGTGAGCTCTCCGGTAGCTTGGGCAGCCTTTGATCTGCCAGGGAGAAATTGGGTTTGGATTTTGGCGGAAGGGAGGGGAGGAGGTTGAGAAAGGATTTGGAATGTAATGGCCCTTGTTATCTGTAGTGGTCAGAGACTCTTCTGGGCCAGCGCAGAGCTGCTAACTGGGAGGAGGGAGGAGTGGAGGTGAGGGGACAGCCAGCCGGAGTAAGCTGAAGGCAGAGCTTTGGTGTTTTCAGTAGGAGCAGTACTTAGTTAAAGCTGCTGGAGTGATTTCTTGCTGCTAATAGATTTGTTTCTTTAGAGGCAGATAAGTAAAGGAAATGATGACTTTTAAGTGAATAGTTCCCCTGCACGGGGCTGGTTTGTGTCAGCTAGTGCAGTGGCAGGAAATACCAATGGGTTGTTTTTTTTTTTTTTGGTTTTTTTTTTTTTTTTTTGGTAACCCAGTGACAAAAGACTTTGCTGTCTCCTCCCATGCCCCCAACCTTCCCACCGTTGCTCCTTCTTGCCTACAAAACCCAGACGCCAGCCCCTGTGCCTGCTGGTGGAGGGCCAAGTCTTGTCTGAAAGCCGTTTAAGTAATTGCTCATAATTGCACAGGTTCCCTGGCTGGGCTTTTACCTCTCCACCCCTGAAATTAAAAGGGGCCAAAGATGTGTGACCTTTTTCTAATGGGATGGGTACTGGAACAAAGGAATTCAAGGAGGGGGCCCTAGGCCTTTATCAGGGCTCATCTATGACAGCTAAAGGCCTGGGGAGAGACAGGATTGTCTTTTTTCAAGTTGAAGAGGAACAGGGGTGGGAGGGAATTCCTCCTCCCTAAACCTCTCCCTTCTCTTTCTTCCTCCACTCTGGATGAACATAAAATCTTTGCCTGATGCTGAATACCATTTATTTCTGAAAAGGGGATGGGTGCTACCTGACTGATAACACCTGTGGCAGCTCAGGAGGTGTGTGTTTCTGTTTATGAGCCGCCTTAGATAATTTAACATCTCTGAGCCCCAGGTTCCTCATCTGAAAAATAGGGATAATGAGATAATGCCACCTGTCAGAGGGACTGGAGATAATATATGTCATGCACAGTGCTTGCCACCAAGGAATCCAATAAGTGGTCATTGTTCCCTCGATATAATTTACTGATGTCCTTTTACTTACCTTGATTTTATTTTTCTGAGTTGGGGAGAGACAAATTCTAGGCCTTGAATTTTATGACCCAAATTAGTTAAGATCCACAGAGTCTTATATCCAGAACAGAATTTTAGAATTATTTTATTCACTGCTTTGCAAACCTGGCTCTATATTAAACCTGGGGAACATTTAAAACTATTGATACCCGAGCCCTGTATCTAAAGATTCTGACTTATTTGGTCTGGGGTAGTGTCTGATCAGTGTTTTTGTAAAGAGATTCTAGGTTATTCCAATGAGTAAACAGAGTTGAAAGCCACTGATTTTGTTGAACCGCCTCATTTCACAGGTGAGAAAACTGAGGCCAATATTCCTTTGCTAATTCCTTTATTCATTAACTTACTGGTCCATCCATCTATGCATCTGTCAACAAACATATATTGAGCATTTCCTATGTGTCAGACAATGTTCTAAGCACTGGTGATAAACTTAAGTGGGTTGATCTTGAAGGAGAGCATAAGGACCAGAACTAAGACCTGGCAGGGGATAGTTTCAACCTATCAGTTGTTGGCTTGTTGCTCTGAGTTGCTTCTTTAGGTCAATAAATGTCACACCTGGGGCGGCAAGGAGAACTCAGTCATTAGAGATGAGTTGCTGGTAGGGATTTAGGCTTCTAGCCCACATGGTATCTTCTCTGTGGCTGAGATTTCTGTGATCATTACTGAATGCAAACATTGCAGAATATCCTGTACCTGAAGGTTCTGTAGGTCCCAAGCTGTTTTCTCTAGGCTATTCTCTTGCCCTCAAACTTACCCCCTATAGTCAGGCACAGCTCATGAGCTTCAGCTGGATTCTGGGCCTGGAAATCCTGCTGACACAAACAGAATGGAGACAATGTGAAAATTCTGTGCCTTGGTTTATGCTATTATAGTTAATGATCTGTCAGTATTTCCATTACAAGCCCCTATTTTTGGGGATGTATAACCCAGTCATAAATGTTCTGTCTGGGCTAAGCCTTGGCATTTGTGATTTCAGCCTGGGAGCACATGTGTGTGTTGGTGTGTGCATGTGTTTTTATAAGGATATGAGAGAAAAAATGGGTTAGCCATTTTTAAGCAAAGGATGGTAAGAAAGAGGGGGAAAAAGATGGTAATTGATTGCAGATGCTCTTTTGATGCTGCCAAGACTAGAAAACTGCTGAGTTGCTTTGCCCCCCCAGTTGAGGCCATGAAGGGTTGAGATGCTATTCTTTGCCTTAATTTTGTGCAAGTAATGTTAATTGACAAAGTCAACATCCATATATGAAGGGCAAAATATGGGCCAGGATGGCTTCTCCAAGGGCAGGGATTGACTCAAGGTCAAAGGCTATGGAGGCCAGAAGCCAAAGAAATCAAAACAATACTCTGCAAAAACGAGTTTCTTTCACCTGCGCCTGGCTCTTTCCCTCTTTCAGCCCCTCTTGCTCTATCTCTATTTAATAGGAGATGGAGCAGGTTCTCAGAGGCCTGCCATCAAGTTTTTGATGGTATCCATAGTTGTCATGGTGTGTGGTTGATGGGTGGAGTAGTCTATTTCCTTCTGAATAGGGCCTGCCAGAAGACTTTTCATAGTTTGAATATAATAAGATTCTGTCATAACTTAATACATAAAAGGTACCAAGCTGATGTGAAACATACCAAGCTAATCAGTATTTTTTAGAATCCAGGAATCAATCCATAACACTCAAAATGTTGTACCTCAAAATAGCCATTTTGCACTCAAGATGAAACAAAAATCATGTTGTGAGTTGCTTCTCCCACAGTTTTTCCAGAAAGATGCTGTTGCTTAAAACCTAAGAACGGCCAACCCTGAACAACGAAGAAGAAACCAGGGCATGTAGAGTCACAATCGGTTTTGTCCAAAGACATGCCTATGAATCAGAGTCTAAAATTGTACCCTCAAACAAGAAGCTTCACAGCTGCTGATGGACACAGACGCTGGGACTGCCTTCATATTTATCTCTTGAAATCATGAGCAAACCAGGACACAGAATTTTCTAGATCTGCTTTCCCTCACAACTATTCAACAGCTATCTGCTGTGGATTCCACTGTGTATATGTATATGTATGTGTATATGTATATGTATACATATATATTGTTAAAAGCTGATTTTGAGACCATATACCTCAGGAAGCACTCATCTCATACAACTTTCTCTCTTGCTCACTGTATTTAGCCACCCTGCTCATCTTTGTGTTCCTTGAACACATCAAGCTCATCCCCTCTTTATGGCTTTTGCACAGCTTTTTCCTGTGCTTGAAGTGTTCTTCCCTTCTCTCTTCGCATGGCTGGTTCTTTATCCTCATTCTAGTCTCAGCTCGAATCTCACCTTTCTGGCAGAGGCCTCCTTCTTTCCCTGTCACTCTGTTCCACAGGGGTCAGCAAGCTATAGACTCGGGACCGAATTTAGCTGTCCATTTGCTTTTGTAGGGCCCAAGAGCTAAGAATGGTTTTTATACTCTAAATCACTGAATAAAAACAAAAGAAAAATAATATATCATGACACATAAAAATTACATGAAATTCAAATTTTAGTTTCCATAAATAAAGTTTTATTTGAACATAGCCATGCTCATCATTTACATATTATCCACGGCTGCCTTCATGCCACAGTGGCAGAGCTGAGTAACTATTGTAGAGAGTGTCGGGCCCACACTTACTTTCCCTCGGGCCTTTTACGGAAAAAGCTTGCCAGCCTCTCCTCTAATCTAGTCTGCCTTGTTCACTCCTGCCTAGTGTGAGACGTAAAGTGGGCACTCAAAACTTATGTACTGAATGAACTGATGAAGAGATGGATAGGGTCCTTGGGCCAACTTATTGACTCTGAAGTTTATGTGGGCACATCCACCTTTCCATTCATTCAATAACTGTTTACTGAATGCGTACTATGTGGCTTACCCCTTAGGTTATCCAGTCCATTGCTTTCGTGGCCTCAAGTGATCCTTCTGCCTCAAGTTGACCCATCAAGATGGCTGTCTGTCCTGGGCCACTGTGAAGTTAGCTTCAATGGGCTCGGCAGACTTCCGAAGTCATCAGACAGTTCTGACTCTCGGTGTCTGTTGACTCTCACACAGGGGATATCCTGCGTGTTATATCATCCTCTGAGGACTGTATTAGGGTCTTGCATTGCAGGGCTCTAAATCTCCTTGCAGGATGACCTATCCACCCTCCCTCAGGAAGAGGCATCTGCCCTGTTTTTGCTCATTCAAGCACAACCTTTGCTTCTGCTTGTGTCCCAGAAATCCTCCTCTCCCCACATTCCCATTCATCCGGGCTTGCCCCGGTGGCCTCCCACACACACCTGCAAATCTCGTTCACACGGCGTCAGATTCATCATTGCTAGCCTGGAAGCCTGAGAGAGGAGGGCCAGAGTCCGGTGGCGCACATACTTCCCCTTCCTCCTCCTCCTTCCTGCCTTCTCTGCAGAGGAGTTCTTGTGAAGGAGCCTCCGTGTGCTTTCCCTGGATGCCTGGTTACTATTGGTGCTTTTGGAGGAGGAGGATGTAGCAGTCTACTTTTATATATTAATGTATCTAGTTCGTGGTGATGATAGGAAGATAATTATACCCCGTGAGTTTACTTAGCAGTTGTTACACCGAGCAAGATGTTGAAAGATCTGATTTGAACACACAAAGGAGAATATGATTCATCTTTATGGAAGCCTATCCTCTATCTCATGTTCTAGGATAAAGTGTCCTTTTTTTTTTTTGAGACGAGTCTCGCTCTGTTGCTTAGGGTGGAGGGTAGTAGTGCGATCTCGGCTCACTGCAACCTCTGCCTCCCGGGTTCAAGCAATTCTCCTGCTTCAGCCTCCCGAGTAGCTGGGATTACAGGTGCCCACCACCATGCCCAACTAATTTTTGTATTTTTAGTAGAGACAGGGTTTCACCATGATGGCCAGGCTGGTCTCGAACTCCTGACCTCAAGTGATCCACCCACCTCAGCCTCCCAAAGTGATGGGATTACAGGTGCGAACCACCACACCAAGCTTAAAGTGTCAATTTTTATACTTATCTGGTTTGCAATGATAATGACCTTACAATCTGGACTTTTAGGCCCATCTGGTTTAAAATGTACTTTCCGGCCGGGTGCGGTGGCTCACGCCTGTAATCCCAGCACTTTGGGAGGCCAAGGCGGGTAGATCATGAGGTCAGGACATTGAGACCATCCTGGCTAACATGGTGAAACCCCGTCTCTGCTAAAAACAAAAATTAGCTGGGCGCAGTGGTGGGCGCCTGTAGTCCCAGCTACTAGGGAGGCTGAGGCAGGAGAATGGCGTGACCCCAGCAGGTGGAGCTTGCAGTGAGCTGAGATCGTGCCACTGCACTCCAGTGTGGGTGAAAGAGCGAGACTCTGTCTCAAAAAAAAAAAAAAAAAGAATGTACTTTCCCATTATAAAATCAGAAACTCCAATACTGAGTTAGTGAGTCTGGTCACTCTATCTGTGAGATTTTAATAGGAAAAGTTGATTTATTTTGACACTCTTTTTAGCTCTTGATGGTTGTCAAATTCTCCTCTGGGCAACAAGGAGCAGACAGAGTTCAGCCAGGGTGGGAGATGCCTACAGAAGTTAAGGACAGCTGTTGGTTGGGCAAGGCTTATGCGGAACTGAGATAAGATAACTGACTGATCACAATCAGTTCACTGATCTACCTGATTGATTAAGAGTCGGGGACTACATCTCCTGTGTCATGTCTATCCCCTTGCATGGTTCTTACTTTAAATATGGGTCTCCTCATGTGCCTGTAGAGCCTCCAAGAACACGAGTAGAAAGTTCAAATAAAGGGTAATGCCATTTATGTTGGCCACCTGGCAACCCCAAGCACTGAGAAAGGCTCCAGGCCCATGTGGGTGCTTCATAAACATCATTTAACGTTTAATGGAGAGAAGAGACTAGTAAATCTGCTCTTGGTTGGCAAGAGGATAGGGAATCTGATCCCTTCCTTCTGACATTTAAGCCCTGCTTTTTTCCACACACAAAAACACATAATACAGCCAAGAAGAAAAGATGAGACACATATAGGAGGTTCAATAAAGCAATTCATAAGGAAAAAAATAATTCCTGCTTTTATTGTTAAATGGGCATTCAAAAATACCAACCCCACAGTGCAGAGGGGGATACATCCTGACATCATTAAACACAAGGCTTGAAAAATACACTGGCCAGTCAGGTTTGGACAGCGGGTAAAATCAGGGACTGTCTGGCCCTTCTTTTCTCCCCTACCACCATCCTTTGTTCCAAAGCCCTCCAGGACTCAGCAGAGCGTCTTAGAATTGTAAGTCCATGTGTATCACCTGTGAGTCTTGTAAAATCCAGATGCAGATTCACTAGGTCTTGGGCGGGGCTGAGATCCTGCACTTCCAACAGGCATCCAGTGATGCCAATACTGTGGGTCCACAGCCCTCACTCTCAGTAGTGAGGCCTTAGAGACAAGTTCTTCAGTCTAAATTGCTTGCTTCGTCTTGGCCTGAGGTTCAACTCAATCCTGGGGCCAGGACTCTGAAGTGAGTGACATTTTCCAGGGCTGGAGCGTTGGAAATGTGTGTGTGCTGTGTGTTGGTTGGGCTCCTTGCAGTCCTGCTTTCGGAGTTCCTGGACAAGTACCCTCCACAGCTTCCAGTGGGACTGAGATGCTGTTCACCTTCCCTGCCACTTGGTGTGCTCTGTCTTCATCAGGGTCCCTGATGCTAGGCCGGCAGTGGGAGCTGCTCACCCCTAGGTAAAGGCTCTGCCACACGTTTGCTGTGAATGCTGGGCAAATTACTTGAGTGCTTGGTGTCAGTTTCTTCGTTGGTAAAATAGGAACAATAATATTACCTATGTGATAGTGTTTGTAGTATTCAGTGAGTTAACCCAGGTAAGATATGTAACACAGTGCCTAACTCTGAGTAAGCTCTCAGGGAATGTTGGTCAGTCTGGTCACATACACTGGTCTCTGCCCTTTTGATGATGCTTAGGAGGGATGTGTTGTTGTATGTGTGACTAAGTTTTCATTGTATACGTTGGCCTCAGGGAGGCAGTTAGGCATACTGTGATTAGAAGATTGTGAAGTGAGTGAGCTCAGGGGGCAAAGGACAGGGCTAGTCTTGGCCACCTAAGGTCACCCAAGGTGGCAGATTTGGTATATGGACACTTGGGGCAATCCAAGAGACTGGCAACCACCCTAGCAGTTTCAGCAAAAGTGGAGGACATTCTAGATACACAGCCGCTGTGGTAGCAGGCATCTTATCCTCTCCCAGAAGTGACGCCAGTGCTCCCGAATCCTATGACCGGGTCTTACAGATGATTCTGCTGATCTCTGCTGCTTCTATCATCACCTGGATCTACTTTCTCACCCTGGCATCAGTGAGAAATCCCTCTACTCTCCTTCCCTCATGCTTTCTGCTCGTTTTTCCTGTGTCTGTCTTCCATTCTGCTGCTGTTCTTCTACTCACTGTCTTTCTCGATGTCTTGAACTCAAACCCTCTGAGAGAGTATCTGTTTTGGTTCAGTCAAATCCAGTGTGGAACGCCTCATTGGGCCCCTTATGAGTCACTGATCAGCATGTGGTCCTATTAGCTGTGGCTAGCACCCCATGGTTACAAGGTATAAATCATGATAGTCCCTCTGGTTGGTAAAACGGGTGCAGGCACATAGGTCATGTGCCATTTAGGATGCTTTTGGCAGAAAATTTGATTCAAGTGGCTTACAAAATAAGGAACCAATGATCTAATGTAATAATATGTCCAGAGGTAAGATGTTTCTTGAGTGAGCTATTGTTGGTTGCTTGTCTAAACCTATTTTTGTCTTCTTTCCTTGCTTAAAGAGCATGGATTTTGTTTCCACATGAAAATATATAGTTGGGAAAGATTGCCCTAGCCCCAGAGCCATGAGAAGGGATTTTGATGAATTTCTTTCTGTTCCTTCTGCCAGTGACTAGCTTAGGAAGGGGCATGTGACCCAAGACACATAGGAACTTCTGGAAAAAGTTTACTTGCTCTTAAAAAGCAAAGTGTGTTAACTCTCCAACTTAGCAATCCTACTAGAGGGAAATGAAAACATATGTCCACACAAATACCTGTTTGTGGATGTTCATAGCAGCTTTATGTATAGTAGCTCAAACTGGAAACAGCCCAAATGCCCATTAACTGGTGAATGGATAAAAACCTATGATATAGCTATACAATGGAATACTGCTCAGCAATAAAACAGAATAAACTACTGATATTTGCAACATGGAACAATCTCAAGTGCATTGTGCTTAATAAAAGAAGCAAGACACAAAAGGCTATCCCAATGTATCATTATATTTATCTGAAATCCTTGCAAAGGGAAAATTATAGGGACAGAAATCAAATTAGTGGTTGCCAGGTGCTCGGATTGAGAGAGGGGACTGACTACAAGCAGACCCGAGGGAATTTTTGGTGTGATGGAAATGTTCTCTACCTTGATTGCTACGTGACTGTATACATTTGTCAAACTCATCAAACTATACATTTAGAAATGATTAATTTTACTGTTACTTTTGTATCCATAAACCTGACTTTTAAAAAAGCCACATGTGAGAGGAAGCAGGCCCTTTTCTGCCTTTGGACAATGCCTTCAACATATGTTATCTGAAACCGAAGTGGCATCATGGGACCATGAGGGGAAGCCAACCTGGAAGGTCTCACACTGAGGAAGGTGGAGTGGAAAAATTTGTTGAGTTGCTAAATTAACCAGCCCTAGAATTGCCCTACTGATGGGACCAGTGGTCCCATCTGGAGCAGCCACTGACATGGTGCTGACTGAAGTTGGGGAGGCACAGCTGGGGCTGGGCCCTCCATGGAGCTGGTGCAAGCCGGTGGGAGTGGGGAACAGGTGGAAGCCCCATCCCCTTCCAAGTTCGCAGGGCAGGAGCCTTGTGCAACCTGGGTGCAGCTGCTGCCACCCAGCCAATCCTGCAGGCCCCGGAGTCTCTGCCCTCTTTGGGGTGAAAAGCCCCCCTGTCCCCACAAGCTCAGAAGCGCCTGGTCCTGCTGCCTGGCTTCTCCCAGCTCCCTGCACCTGTTCCAATCTTGGAGCAAAGTTGAGGCTGAGCCTGGGCCTATTGCAGCCTGGGCTACTGCAACCCAGCCATGTGTGTGCACACTTGGGGTAGCGCTGACATGCCAGCCCCTGCTGCCTTGGACCCCTCCAGACTTTGGGTGCTGATGGGGGATAAGGGTGGCTTGGCACAGGCTTGCAGGCACCCCTTGGCACAAACAGCCTGGGTGATGGCAGGAGGCAGACAGGCTCCTGGGTGGAAAGAGGCTCGTGAAGCCCCACCTTCATGCCAGGGACAGCCTGAAGCCTGGGGTCTGGGCTGATGCACCAGAAAGGGAACTTACGGTGCTTTTCCTGGGCCTGCTCATGGCCACCCCTGAACAAATCAGCATGCACTTCCTCCCCTCTGAAGCCCATAAAAAACCCTGGACTCAGCCAGACTCCAGGAGATGACCAGATGACCAGCTGTGGAGAGGAGCTGACTACTGTGGGCCTCCTCCTTGCTGAAAGCTGAATACTCATCAGGATGCCCTGCCTGTGGAGAGGAGCTACCCACTGCGGGTCTCCTCTGAGCTATTCAGCTGCTCAATAAAGCTCGTATTCACCTTCCTCACCCTCCCCTTGTATGTGTACCTCATTCTTCCTGGACACAGGACAAGAACTCAAGACCTGCTGAATGGTGGGGATAAAACAGCTGTAACAAACAGGGCTGAAACATGCCCTTGCTCACCACATTGTGAGTGACAAGAAGACAAGAAAGAAGGAGAGAAGTGCTGTGGCCTTTTGGGGAGCTCAGGCCTAGGAGCTCCCTGAGCCAGGATTGTGACACCCACTCTGGGGCTCTGTGGTTCCTGGGGTCTCCAAGCTTCCGGGCACCACCACATTCCCTGGTGCCAGCCATGGAAGCAGCTTGTAGGATACCTGGTCCAGCTGCAGCCTCATAGGGAGCCAGTGCCCTTATTGGTGCCTGGAGCTGCCTGCCCCACTGCAGATGGCATGCCTGGCTGTGCGCAGTGGCTGGATCCCATGCTCGCTTGCCCACGCACACCTTACTGCTCTGTGCTTGGCTCACTCTTGGCAGGCTGGTAGTATGAGCTGGGTGCAGCCTGCTAGGCTGAGTGGGCAGAATGATCCCAGAGGGCCTGAGTAAAAACTCGGGCAAAGGCGCCACCAGCCACAGAGGTTTCCAGCTGGTGAAGTGACACCCCAAGGATCCCGTGACACTACCTCTGACTTCTTGTTATATGAGAACATTAACTCTGTGTGCTTAAGCTTGTTGAATCAGGTTTTCTGCCCAAATCATCCCATCCTAAATGACACATGATCTATGTGTAAAGGACTTCTTGCAGTAGCTTTGTCCATCAGAATGGGACTGCAGAAATGGAAGAAACTCACAGGATCATTGTCCATCTCGTACAATAATCTACAGACACTGCATGTGGTGATTTATTCATTTTATGTCTTGAGTCTCTTAGTTTGTACTTCCCACTCATTACTACAAAAGTTTCTAGTCACATAGACAAATGGAACAGAATAGAGAACCGAGAAATAAGGCTGCACACCTACAACCATCTGATCTTCAACAAACCTGACAAACACAAGCAATGGGGAAAGGATTCCCTATTTAATAAATGGTGTTGGGAGAACTGGCTAGCCATATGCAGAAAATTGAAAATGGACCCCTTCCTTACACCATACACAAAAACCAACTCAAGACGGATTAAGAACTTAAATGTAAAACCCAAAACTATAAAAATCCTAGAAGAAAACCTAGGCAATACCATTCAGGACATCAGCACAAGCACAGATTCCACGACAAAGATGCCAAAAGCAATTGAAACAAAAGCAAAAATTGACAAATGGGATCTAATTAAATTAAGGAGCTTCTGCACAGCAAAAGAAACTACCAACAGAGTAGACAGACAATCTACAGAATGGGAGAAAAGTTTTGAAATCTATGCCTCTGACAAAGGTCTAATATCCAGCATATATAAAGAACTTAAACAAATTTACAAGAAAAAAACCAAACAATCCCATTAAAAAGTGGGCAAAGGACATGAACAGACACTTCTCAAAAGAAGACATACATGCAGCCAACAAACATGGAAAAAAGCTCGAAATCACTGATCATTAGAGAAATGCAAATCAAAACCACAATGAGATACCATCTCACACCAGTCAGAATGGCTATTATTAAAAGTCAAAAAATAACAGAGGCTGGAGAGGTTGTGGAGAAAACGGAACACTTTTACACTGTTGGTGGAAGTGTAAATTAGTTCAACCATTGAGGAAGACAGTGTGGTAATTCCTCAAAGACCTAGAGATAGAAATACCATTTGACCCAGCAATCCCATTACTGGGTATATGCCCAAAGGAATATAAATTGTTCTGTTATAAAGACACATGCACACGTATGTTCATTGCAGCACTGTTCACAATAGCAAAGGCATGAAATCAACCTAAATGCCCATCAATATAGGCTGGATAAAGAAAATGTAGTACATATGCCTCATGGATACTATGCAGCCATAAAAAGGAAAGGGATCATGTCCTTTGCAGGGACATGATACATATTTACCTCTGTAACAAATCTGCACATCCTGCACATGTACCCCTGAACTTAAAAAAACAAAACCAAAAAACAACAATAACAAAAGTTTCTGGTATATCTGCTTCCCTTAGTCTAGGAGTCCCCAACCCCCAGGCTGTAGACCCGTCCACTACGAGGCCTGTTAGTGCAGTTTTCAGGGCCCGCTTAGAAATTAAATATGAAAGTGAATACTTATTTAGCATAAGAAAAGAAATCACATAATATTACACTTTTGTAAGTGCTGGCAACTACCATACATATCGTAATAATGCAGAAAAGTAACAATATTTTATTGATTAGCTGCCTGACATGCTGTCCTAATATGTTGCCCTCTGCATTTCCCCTCCTTAGAATTTTACACACATGGTGACTGAAAACATTTTTCCATAGATTAGCTTCTGGTTGCTTACATTTCAAACCCTGTTTCTCTCCTGGTACCCACATACTTGTGCTGCTCACAGAGTAGCGGCTCAAAGAATGGTGAGTGAATGAATGAGAGAATGGATCAGTCCATTGGAATTTGAGCTTGTGTTGAGAACTAAGAAGCACATAGTTTATAATTCGCAGATACATAGTTTCTCCTTTCCTACCACCCCTCCTTGCCCCCAGGTTATAGGTTAGGAGTTTCAAGTTAGACTAGCTAGTTTCTGATGATTCTGTCCGTGGATATTTGAAGAAATTTGGACATGTTTACCCTTTTATTACAAATATAAATACAGCCTAATCAGCACTGATTGAAAATGGTCTCAGAAAAGGGGGCTTATCTGTAATGAGTGGAGCAAAGAGGTCCCTTTGTGAAATCAAAACTGAGTTGAGTCTGCCCCATTCCTCAAGAAGCCAGGCAGGACCAGTAATGTGGGATGACATAGTGTCCAATGTGGGTGCTACTGCCTGAGATCATCCATCAGCTGCTGGAAAGGAAGGAAGTGAAACCTGCTTCATTTACTTTGAGACAGTTCTGACAAACAAAGCCCACACAGCTCCATCAACAGCAGAAAGTATGAGGGGAAAGGGGCTAGTGCTGAACCATGCTCCTCCACTCCCCAAGACATGGCGCCCAGTGCCTGCCTGTCACCACCCTCTCCCCACCATATTGGATTCCCACCACTTCCTCAGCCTGAAGCCTCCATCATCAAGACCCACTGGGAATGGCCCAGGCTTGCTGCCGTTGTCTGTAGCTGCCTACCTCTTCCAGGATCAAGTCCAAACTCCAGCTTGAATGCAGTTTCTTCCTGCCAGGCCTTCCTGCCTCTTCAGCCCCATTGGCCATGGACACGTTTTGCACTTTTGCATGATTCTCTAGTTTTTCCCAGGTATCCTGGTGTTTTGCTACTTAGTACCTTTGCTCACATCGTCCCTCTCCTGTCTGAAATGCTGTAACTCTCTGCTTTCTCCAGTCAGGTCTGACTCAGCTTTAAGTTTCAGGGCAGATATCAACTCCTCCAGATGTTCTTGCTGCCTGCCTCCCCAAGTGCTTGCTCACTGCTGTGCCATTGCTCTAATTTTCTTCCTGTCCCCAGAGCTTGAAACGTAGTAGCTGCTCCAATGCACATTTTGCTATATTGTTTGAGAATATTCAATTCTGCTGTAGAAGGAAACAAATAGAATGGATAAAACTTGTAAGGTGTGTTCAGCACAGATAACAAGTAGCCTAAGGACAAATAAGTAGAGCATGTGTGAATGCGGACACAAAGAGGTGGAAGGACCAAGTAGTTACTAAATATTCATGACACACTAAATACACATGAGGTACTGTTGCAGGACTTTTCCTTAGTTCAGCTGAAGATAGGGTCCTTGTCCATTGAAGGGTATGTAAAGCTGGGTTTTATTGGGTAAAAAGGGGGGAAAAGGGGGAAACAGGATCCTCTGCAAGGCCAGAGTACCTACTAGAGCGCTTCCCACCCACAGTTTGAATCCCAGGTTCACACAGGAAGAGAAGGGGCCAGGTTCCTCCCTGCTGCAAATGGCAGGAACCTCTGTGGTTCCACTCCAGTGTGCATTCCTCTCAGTGTGCAGGCCAGCTGGCATTTTGCCAGGGAACCCCTCCCACCTGACTGTCTCAGTACTGAATATTTACAATGTCTTAATTTGAATCCCCATTGTCACACCCTTTTGGCCCCGTGTGTCTTCTACCCAAGAGGTGCAGATATAATTCATGGCTGCTCAATAGGGTAACTGTCGCGTTACCCAAGTGGACTTTCTCCTGGGTCTATCTGATAGAGCAAGTGTGCATGTTCTTGACTGCTGGCACCTTTGTCGGTTGGGTCCTCTTGCTCAAACCTCAACTCTGGCCCTCACAATCATACCATTGGTGGAAAAGGCAGAACCCAGAATTTAGGTTGTATGGTTCTTCCACCTGCTTTCATTCTATCCTATGTGTGATAATTTACACCATGTATTTTCCCCTTGCTACTCAGTATGTGCTTTAAATTGACATAATGAACCATATGATATAAGCATTTTCATGTGGTCTGACAGCCTTTCTGTTCCATGACCTCTGGGAGAGCTTGTCAGGTAGTGTACTTGGGGACTACCATTGTGTCATGGCAATTTCTCACCCAACACTGCTCAATAGATATTTCCTTAAGGAGTGATTCTGTGAATGAACACACTGAGGAATTCAGAATTGTCTTTTAGGCCTCATAGACTCATAGTTGTACCTATCACAGGAAAAAGAGCTGTGGGCCGGGCGTGGTGGCTCACGCTTGTAATCCCAGCACTTTGGGAGGCCGAGGCGGGCGGATCACGAGGTCAGGAGATCGAGACCATGGTGAAACCCCGTCTCTACTAAAAATACAAAAAAAAAAATTAGCCAGGCGTGGTGGTGGGCGCCTGTAGTCCCAGCTACTAGGGAGGCTGAGGCAAGAGAATGGCGTGAACCGGGGAGGCAGAGCTTGCAGTGAGCCGAGATTGCGCCACTGCACTCCAGCGTGGGCCACAGAGCGAGACTCCGTCTCCAAAAAAAAAAAAAAGAGCTGTGAAAAACCTGACTACTGTTGCTGCCTTTTATGCATTCAGAATGACGTCTACTTTCCCTGGACAGGTAGGGGAGACTTGCAAGACTAGAAGTAGGGTAAGCAGATTAGGGGCAGGGGGTTTCGATGTGAAGAATGAGAACAGAAGCTGGGAATGCATGGTAGGCAGGGATGTCATTTCCCAGAAAATGGTAGTGATGGGAAGAGGATAAGAAGAGTGGTTTATGTATCCAGAAATGAAATGGAGCAATGCAGGGAAGATGAAGAGAAATGTGGGATTTAGAAATATAGAATGGAAGTGTAGTGGGTAGGAGAGGGGGGTGGAATATTGGGGCACTAGCAATGTTCTGGGTTGTGTAGAAAACAAAGTATGGAAATAAAGTCTGGGCTGGTACAAACTCAGGAGGAGCTGTGGGGGTTCAGGATTCTTTGATTCATGAATTTATAGGAGTAGAAAGTTTCTACTTTACTGATGTGTTGCTTCTGTTTGTGATAGGTTAATTCTCCATGTATCCTTCCCCTCCCATTTTTAATTTTTATTTTTTTGAGACAGACTTTCACTCTTGTTGCCTAGGCTGGAGTGCAGTGGTGCAATCTTGGCTCACCACAACCTCTGCCTCCTGGGTTTAAGCAATTCTCCTGCCTCAGGCTCCTGAGTAGCTGGGGTTATAGGCATGCGCCTGGCTGATTTTGTATTTTTAGTAGAGGTGGGGTTTCTACATGTTGGTCAGGCTGGTTTCAAACTCCCAATCTCAGGTGATCCACCCACCTCGGCCTCCCAAAGTGCTGGAATTATAGGCGTGAGCCACCGTGCCCGGCCCCCTCCTTTTTTTTTTTTTTTTTTTTTTTAAAGTGCAAATGCTCTCTATGTTGTTTGATATATTTTAAATAATACAGGTCACCTCAGTCTCCTTTCTTAAATAAGTTCCTTGGAGTACAAGTAAGCAAATAAATACTCAAACAATTAAATGAAATTTCCTTCTATTGATGGTCTGTGACCATTCTGAAAAATAACATCTGCCCTCTACTTGGCTCCAGGGGATTTTATGAGCATTAATGACATGTCTGAAAAGCGTTTCATTTCCTTGGAAACGAGCTTAACAAAGTGTTTTTCTCTCTACAATGATATAACAAGCCACTCATGCTGTGCTACTGATTTATAATAATTGAAACTTTGGTTGCTAAAAAATTTAAGTACTTTGATGGCAGCTCAAAATAAAGTCTTTAATATTTTTATATCTCTTACATGTTTTAGGTGATAGATAAGTAAATGGCCTTTTCATGACTTGAAAAATATTTCCACGATATTTATTCTTCCATCATATTTTAACTAGTTCTTATATCAGTTCACAAGGTCATGGACTTGGCCTGTTTTTCATTTCACGAACATCTGGATTTATAGTGAATGATTCATGTGGCCTGATACATAGCTGCCCTCTTTTTGCTCTCTCTTATTATCACTTGTGGAATTCGATTTACCTCCTACCCTGTGAGCTATTCTTTCATTTGAAACAATTTCCTCAGTTATACAGGTCTCTAGTTTAAGGAATAATCATGATTAATTATTCCACTGTAATGGAAAATGCTATCTGGAATGGGTTTTCCCATTTTGAGATAGAAAAATTCATGTCATCTTTTGTGAAGAAAACCACAAAGGGCTGAGACAACAACAAAAACAATAACAACAACAAAGCCCCAAAGCAGGAGAAGGTCTCATACAAAATAGAATGGAGGAAACGAAGTCAGAATGCTTAGATACACTTTTCCCGCTTTCCTTTTCTTCCTAGTGCTCCTCACCACCTGACAAGTTACGTGGCTGTTGACGGATTATCTCCCTCCCGCTCCCTTAGCATATAACCTTCATGGAAGCAGGGAGTGTGTGACCATCAGCTATAACTGTGCCCAGCACATAGTAGGCACTCAACAAATATTTGTAGAGTTAATGAAGGAAGGGTCCATCCATCCATCAGTCAAATAACAAAAACAGTACATAATAATAATTATTAGAATTTATTGGCTGTCCCTGTACCAGGTTGAATAGTGTCTCGCCAAGATTTGTGGCCAGCCAGAACCTCAGAATGTGTTGTTATTTGGAAATAAGGTCCTTGAAGATCTAATTAGATTAAGATGAGGTCCTACTGAATTAGGAGGGTTCCTAAATACAATATGACTGAGATCCTTATAAGAAGAGGAGAGGACACACAGAGAGAGGGACACACAGGGAAGAAGCCCACGTAATGATGTAGGCAGAGATTGGAGTTATGCAGCTGCAAGCCAAGG